>NC_064629.1:621018744-621632744 GCF_023864275.1 Schistocerca cancellata
GTTGTCTGTCTAGCGTAGTATGCCTATATGAGCTGTAACATTTGTTCGGCGGTAATTATCCCTTTTTGCATTGCTACTAATTCGTCTTGTGAGCGCAGACTGTCTGAATTCAGGGTATTATTCAGGAAGGTTAAGTTTTGGGTAGGCAGCACCTCTAACGGCGTCTCAGTCCAGTGCTACATAGGTTGTGCTCACATAAAAGCGGGCATATCAGTGATCGTGGCTGGTAGATGAAATGACGAGCCTGCTATGTCACAAGTCATACGGCTTATTATTTTATTCCGCTATTCCTTAATTGCACTCTTTTCATACCTGCTGGTTTCTCATGTTCGTAACACTTTACTGCGAGTACTACTGGCGAAAAAGCAGAGTAGAGGCAGTGTGGAGTCTGCTTTCTGGAAATATGGGTGCCGGCCGGAGTGGCCGTGCGGTTCTAGGCGCTACAGTCTGGAGTCGAGCGACCGTTACGGTCGCAGGTTCGAATCCTGCCTCGGGCATGGATGTGTGTGATGTCCTTAGGTTAGTTAGGTTTAATTAGTTCTAAGTTATAGGCGACTGATGACCTCAGAAGTTAAGTCGCATAGTGCTCAGAGCCATTTGAACCATTTTTGAAATATGGGTACGGCATTAATACTTCCGTTTGACATTCACTTGCTTCGGCTTTTCCCAGGAACAGCTGGAACTCGCACGCTTGTGTACCAGTCTGTGTAATCTTCCTGAGGCAAATCATAACACTTTCGCCCTTGAATCTCTATAGGTCTTCCTGTGACATTAGAGAATATCCATCTCCTTGCTCTGAAATTATTAATACATCTTTGGTCCACATATGCACCCATTTTGTATATGACCTGATTGAATGAAACCTTTATTACTATCTCATCTCCCTTCAGAGGGCAAGATTGCCTGGTCAAAACTATATCCCATGAACAAAAACAACATAGAATCGATCTCTCGACAATGAAAAATATGGAAAAATCTGTAAAACACATTACACACAGATCAAAATAATAATCGATGATTTCCTAATAATGCAAACAAGAACAAACTAGATGCAATATAAGCAAACAATAATCTGAAATTGTATGTCTGGACGTGGTCAAAGGGCGTAAGGCATTTCAGACATACTCTTGTCATCAGTCGTCTGTTTCTTCTTTGTTCCATGAGGTTTCACATTCTGTACTGCAGATTGTGCTGGTATCTGTGGCAATACATCGACAGCTCCCTTAAATAGTTTAATTCGTCCCACGTGAATAATCGCAGTCTTTGTTGGCATCTGTATTTTAACATTAACAGGTTTCGTCATTCCACTACTTGCTACGGATCATGGTATCGGGTCTGGAATTTCTTTGTTTTTCCTTTCTGTGTATAGGCGTTCCTTACTAATACCCAGTGGCCGTTCCTGTGTTGCAGTAACCTTCCTATACGTTGTCCTATCTGCTTTTGTTCTAAGACTTCCATATTTGTAAGATTTACTTCTGTCTTGTAATTTCTCAAAAATATTATTTACTAATTTGACGCCAGCTTCGGTTTAATCACTTCGAAGGGTGAAGGCGCTTTTTTCCCATATATTACCTCAGATGGCGAAAGACCAGTAGCCATACGGACTTCAGCACTGTACATAGCGTATACAAAATTTATATGTACATCCCAGTTTTCACGATTAATGCTAACGCAATAGTTCAATATCTTCGAGATCGTGCTATGAGCTCTCTATATTCTTCCACTGGCTTGAAGGTGGAAGTGGCTTGCTCACAGTCTACGAATTTGGAGCAATCGACACAAATGTTTCATAAGATCGGACGTAAAATCGGTGCCCTGGTCTGTAGCTTAGCGTGTCCAAAACGTCAAATGTGAGCAACCTGTAATTTCCTAACGCTTGAGCAACTGTATCCAGTTCTTCTTCAGGAACTGGAACCAATACTTCAACGTAAGAATTGGTCAATTATAGTCAACATGTATTTGTTTCCTACTGATGTTCTATTAAATGAGCCCAAAACGTCCATCTGATCATTTCAAAGTCTATAGATGCTTCCGGTAGACGTTGAATGGAATTCATCAGTAGCTAAGGTCAGCTCATTGCACGTAAGTTACGTAGTTTCTGACATATTTCTCGACGTCTCGTATTCTATTTACCTACCAATATTTTTCGGCAATTCGCTATCGCTTGCACATCGCCCACCATGGCCTGACAACATATGATCATGCATTTGAGCCAAGACTTCATTCCCGAAAGCTGCAACTACTTCCACTCGTAATCCGCACTTCGTTGTTCTGCACAGTAAGCCGTCATGTATCGCAAGCTGTGGTTGTGACTTGAATTTCTGAGTCAGCAGCACCAGCTTGAGCCTTTCGTCATTCAGCTACGCTCTTGCCCAATGTTTGTAGAACTGCAGTGTTTCTACCTAAACTGTCAGCGTTAGCATGCGTTTTCGCTGGCTTGTGGATTGGCTAATAATAAGATTCACTCAAACTAGTGTATACCTTGTTAATCTGCTGCAAGTGTCCTTCAATCGTAATGACGATTTGAGAGCAGCCTCACCCATTAGTGCCTTAAACGTTTTTCCTTATAAATAACAGTGGAAGTACGTGATACCGTTGATTACTGCTAGCATGTCGTCCTCAGTCGTAGAATAATTTTGCTCTATTTTGTTCAACTGTCAGGATGTGTACACTGCAGGACGTTCTTTACCATCTACATTGTGTCCTAGGACATTCCTCAGAGTCATATTACTTCCATCACAGAACAGAATAAATTCTTTTTCAAATTCAGGGAATATCGAAACAGGATCTGATGCCAGTGCTCGCCTTAAAGTATCGAACACAAACTATTATTTCCCTGTAAGTGTTTCGCTTTCTCAAGTAACGCAGTTTCATTGACGGTTTGCTTGCAGCAAAGGTCCTCACTTGGCCTATCTATGTCATCTTCCTCCAAAACAGCAATTAGTAACATCTTTGGCAGACTCCCTTCATCTCTGCCAAAATTATTAAGACTGACCAGAACCATAAAATATCTGTCCGCGTCACTGATGTTCACTACACTTTTGCGTACAGTACAGTTTGAATCATCCTATTCTTCGTTAGTTTCCAGTGGCTCTACAGCATAAATTAAATCCTTAGGTAGGTCCGTATCGATGCTCATCCAGATCAAAATTCCAGTAGCTTGCTGTATTGCCTCACGCGAATTGACCTTTACTGCCTGCGTCCGCAGTTTACTTCGCACAACCTACTTGATCGGTGAAACTTCCAACATTGTAATACTAGTAGCTGTTGTCTCTAGAGTAAACAATGTCACACCAAGTTCAATTGTTCGCAGCAAAAGGTGAATTTTTGGGTGATGTTTAGGAAGAAAGTCGAGTTCCAGAATTCAACACTACCCGTCACTAACACGCTGCAATATTTCTACCCCCTCACGAAAACACTCATTTTCCACGTTGAAAATGAACAGCGCTATTTCCAATGACTTTACGTATTTATCACCTACTCCACGTAACCTGTACAATGGTGACCGCTGTCTCTATCTGCCCAAGAGATCTAGACTAACTACTGACAAATGAGCCCATGTGTCAACCAGAAATTTATGTCCTCTTCCATGTGCTTTGTGTAACAAACAACAATCTGTATCTGCATATGTTTCTGCAGTTTCGTGCTCTACTTGATATGCCGTCCGACGGATGACGTACCTCCGTTCTCTTTTAACGACCGATTATTAGGACGTTGCTTTTCACGTTCTTTCTTCCGACAATCACGCGCATTATGGCCCACGTCCCCACATTCATAACATTCGGGCTGACGACATTGTTTCCTGATGTGGCCCGTGCGCCGAAATCTAAAGCATTTCACTTGAGACGGAAAAACACCGCGATCACTCCGTCTTCGTGCTGTAATGTCGACCTCCTCCAGTAGCATAGCAATCCTAATGGCAGCAGATAAGTCATTTGGGTTCTCCATTCTGACACTCCTTGACATATCTACAGAAATACCTCTTAGAAACTTAACCAGAGCCCTATTCACTACGTCATTCAGAATCACTCATTCGGTTTCTGCATTCTGCGTTACTTCATACGTTTCCGAGTTTAGGTTCCTAATCCTGTCAGAAAAGGATTTCTCTAATTTGCCGTACTTCTGTGATAGTCCATTGATTTTCCATATAAAGAACCGGGAGCTGTTCTGCTTCCGAGAGCGCTGTTTTAGATCGTTAGCCAGTTAGTCAAACGTTTAGGCCTTACTAAAGGGCTCATGGTGTACAAAGTACATATTCGTGTCCCCACTACCATTAATCTAGCCGTATTGAAGGACCTTACTTCCGCCTTTTTTCCCATTTTGGCGGTAGACTTTACCTCATAATAGAAACAGATACAACCACGGTTGCTTTCCCCGAAAATGGCGCTAGGAGATTAGCTGCTGCGAGATCCATGGAATGGGCGGATACACTCAACACTGTTTCATTCTCTCCTGACTCAAGGAGCCCTTGGTCCCCAACGGCTCCCCATTTCTCTATTCTCCTACCCCATTGTTGCGACGTAGCTTGCAACAACGTGGCTATCTACCTCTTCAAAGCTTCCACTGTTTAATTCAGAGTCGCTACTCTTGTCTCTGGCATTTGTGTGAACGCCACCGGCCGGTGTGGCCGAGTGGTTCTAGGCGCTACAGTCTGGAACCGCGCGACCGCTACGGCCGCCTCGGGCATGGATGTGTGTGGTATCCTTAGGTTGGTTAGGTTTAAGTATTTCTAAGTTCTAGGGGACTGATGACCTTAGAAGTTAAGTCCCATAGTGCTCAGAGCCATTTGAACCATTTTTATGAACGCCATCTGCCGTTATACTAGAAAAGATGGATACTGCTCACACAATAATGTTTACGCCATGTCACAGCCCAACGAGATCCTGTGTGCTTTGTGACCAAACCTGCTACATGTACTACAGGTAACTGAGAGCGCTAAAATACATAGCATGTCAGACCCAGATAAATTACATTACGGATACCACCTGGCCTCGCGTAATCTTCTCTAGTGTTCCTACAGAGAAGAGATAAGTCTCTAGGTTCCTAAAGTCTAAGAAAATGACAGTTCTAATTTACTATGAAGGTCCCCCCGTCTCAACATGGCCACTAGGAAATACAAAACATGAAAACAAACAAATATCAGCCGCTCACCATGCCACATTCCTACAAACTTCCACTTTTAGCGGTTGACTTCACATAGAACTGCGTAGACAGTCTGCTGCTGTTGTCCTAGGTGTGTGGGTGCGGCACCAGGCGTAGATGTCTCAACCACTGGCAACCTCTTGCTGACACCAGATGCAGGTTTCCAGTCTTAGACACCTACAGTCGTCCGGAAAGAGCTGGGTGGGATGCGATGGTGAGGACCTAGTTATGCTGAAGACCGCCAAGAAAATACCATTGACTATAACACATTTATTATTTATTTATTTTATTTATTTATTTATTTAACCTGATCAGATTAGGGCCATCAGGCCCTCTCTTACATCGGACCAGTGTTTCACACATGCAGCATTTCACACATCAGAGTTACATCATGAACATAGTTTAAATGAGAAAATTAGCTTACTCTAGTGACAATATGAATAAAGAGTAGTGACTAAGACCTAATAAAGTAAATGCGGAAGTATTTTTACAACAGTTGCTATACATACAGATTATGATAAAAGCAATAATAATAACAGTAAAACAAAAAAATCAAATAATAATGATGAATATGACTAAGACCTAATAAAGTAAATGCTGGCAGTATTTTTACGTCAGGTGCTATACATACAGATTATGGTGAAAGCAATAATAATAACAGTAAAAAAAATCAAATAATAATGACAAACATGAGAAAGAGTGGCAATAATAATGAAGGTTTGTGCAGATGTACATTAATATATTGGTGTGTAAAGTAGATGTTTACTAGTGTAGCGAGTTTTGGGTAAGGGAGGTTTAAGGAGGGGGAGAGAGGGAAGTAATGAGGTGAAGTGCACTCATGTACAGAGGAAGGCATTACTGTTGCTTAAGTAGATACGTCATTAACTGTTTTTTGAAGCCGGTCACGTTTTTAAGTTCTCTAACATAACGAGGGAGGTTATTCCAGAGTCGGGTTCCCGCTACTGTAAAGGACTTGGAGAAGGTGACTGAGCGATGCAGTGGAACGGAGAGGATTTTATTATGATGGGAACGTGTGTTTCTGTCATGTTGTTCCGACAAGAGTGTTAGGGAAGAGGAGAGATATGAGGGACAGTGTACATTTATAAGGCAGTAGATGAGACAGAGTGTATGGAAATCTCTGCGTTTGTCTGCACGCAGCCAGGACAATTTTGCATATGCTGGTGAAATGTGATCAAAAAGTCGAACGTCACAGATATATCGGACGCAGGCATTCGTGACCAGTTCCAGACGTCGGGAATTTTCCTGAGAGAGGCCTTGTAGGATAATATCGCTGTAGTCAATGATTGGGAGTATAAGCGTTTGTACTAATTTCTTTTTCAGATCGAAAGGGAAGAGTTTTTTATATTTTTGTAGGACATGAAGGGATGCTGATGCTTTTTTGCACACTGCAGTTACGTGCTCTGTCCAATTTAGATTTTCATCAATTATTACTCCCAAACTCTTTGCTGATGGCGAGAAGTTAATATTTGTTCCATTTAGGATAAGAGGTGGTACGGATTCCCGATGTTTTGGGCTAATGAGCTTAGAGTGACCAACAAGTACCGCTTGGGTTTTAGATGGGTTTAGTTTTAGACCTATGTCCTGTGCCCAGTTTGACAGCGCATCGAGGTCAGTATTGAAATTTTCAATAGCTTTCTTGAGATTGCTTGGTTTCGCACTTAGATACAACTGAAGGTCATCAGCATACATATGGTATTTGCAATAGGTCAGGACCGATGACACATCATTGACATAAAGAGAGAAGAGTATAGGACCTAATACTGAGCCTTGGGGAACGCCTGACACTACCTGCCGCCATTGTGATTTTATATCCCCAGACAGGACGCGTTGCTGACGAGACATCATGTATGAGCGAAACCATTGCATTGCGCTTTGTGAGAAATTTAGACCGCTAAGTTTGGCTAGTAAGATTTCGAAGTCGACAGTATCAAATGCTTTGCTGAAATCTAAGAAGCAAATAATAGTCGCTTCTTGTCTGTCCATGGCAAGTTTCAGGTCATCTGTCACCTTTATCAGAGCGGATGTTGTGCTTCGATGTTTACGGAAACCTGATTGGTATTCGTCTAGTAGGTTGTTAGTAGTTAGGTAGTTGGTGAGCTGGTCATGAACTATATATTCTAAGGCCTTTGATAGTGCAGGAAGAAGGCAGATGGGGCGGTAGTCAGAGGCTGCTGTGGCGATGTCCTTTTTAGGCAGTGGCTTAATTTGTCCCAGTTTCCAGGCCTCAGGGAAAACACTTGTGATTAATGAATCGTTGAAAATGTCTGTTAAAGAGGGCAGTAGTTGGTCAATAATAAGTTTTACCATCTGGATAGTGATACCATCATGTCCAGTAGATGCTGATCTAATCCGCATTATGGCTTTCTTGACAGTACTGCAAGTGACGTGCTGTAGATAGAATTTTTCTTTGCTACAGTCGTTCATCCCAATGAAGTAATCAATGATTCTCTGTTTTTTTTGCGGATCAATTTTGGTTGCAGGTAATGTGAAGAATCGGTTTAGTTCTTCAGCTGGGACCATGGGATTTTCTGCAACTTTTATTTTGCCTAAACCGAGACTACGGAGATTTTTCCACAGGATAGCTGGTCTACATCTATTGTCAGCTAATGTACGGGCATGTCTGAGCTTAGCGTTTCTCACCGCTTGACTGACTTTGTTTCGTTTCTGCTTGTATACAGCGTGATTTTCAGGTGTAGGGTGTATCTTGTATGCTCGATGTGCAGCATCTCTGAGATTCATGAGCTGTTTTAGTTCATCAGTCAGCCAAGGTGCAGGTTGCCTTTTTACTTTTCTGGTCTTTATTGGAGCATATTTGTCATATAGCTGAGTAATTTTGTTTGTGAAATCGTGGAGTTTGTCGTTTATGTCCATGAGGGGAGTAGAGGTCATCCCCCAAACTATTTTTTGTGCCTCAGTTTCGAGTTCAGGCAAATTTATGCGTTTGAGGTCTCGGTATGTAGACAGTTTTTGTTTCTTTCTAGGACATTCTAGTGAATACGTCATGGAAATGATGTCATGGGCAGACATGCCAGGCGCAGATATTTGAGAAGTGCGGATTATTCTGTTCGGAGATTTTGTTGCGAATATATCTATGAACGTGTGACTGGTAGTCGTGTGATGAGTAGGTGCCAGCTGAAGTAGCGTCATATTTGAGGAAGAAAGCATCCTCTTAAATTTCCCAGTGGAAGGACTATTGCACAGAAAATCAATGTTAGTGTCACCAGCTATAATTACATGTTCATATGACGATTCGAGACTAGAGAGGGCAGTTTCGAAGCAGGCGAACCCACCTACTTTAGGAGGTTTGTAAAGGACACATATTAAGCACTTTCTGTTAAGTGATTTGATCTCTATGAACATATATTCCACTTGTTTATCTACATTGTTGTCGGATGTGTGTAGTACTGTAGGTGACAAATCAGAGCGTATGTACGCCCCTACTCCGCCCCCTCGTCTGTTGCATCTGTCGTGCCTGAGAAAGATATAGCCATCTAGGTTTACGGAAGTTGTAGGAATACTTGGTTTGAGCCAAGTTTCTGACAAAAGTATTACGTGTATATCAGCAGTTTGAAATATATATTTGAACTCGTCGAAGTGAGCTGGCAGAGACTGGACATTTGCATGTGCAATATGCAGCTTGGTGCGTTCGGGTGTTGATTTCCCGAGGAGGCTGCCGACCGATGTTTGCGGGTCGTGGTTGACGGTGACAAGAGGGTCTGGCATGAGGAATGCGGAAAGCGTGTGAAGGAGAGGCGGGTGAGGGAGTGTCCTCCCAGTTCTGTGCAGTGAAAGCGGCCGGGAGGGGGTAGGTCCCCGGGGAGACAACGGGATCTGCGGCCAAGGTCAGCGAGGTCTGCAACGGTTATGGAAGTAGCAGTGGGCTGGCAGGGGAAGGAATTTCGCTAAATACAACGGGAGTAATCTGCACGTTATGAAATAGTGTGATATTAATTGCACTTATGAGGATAACAACTAAAGTATGATGGTGGGTTGCTAATTAAGGATGGAAGTGAGACTACCTAATGCAATAATTAACAAAATTACATGAGAAAAACAATTAAAAATGAAAATAGTTATGTGGAGAAACGAAGAGTTGATAATACAAATAATAACAAATATTACACGAGAAAAAAATAATTAGAGATAAAAAAAAATAGTTATTTAGAGAAACGAACAATTTGATGATACATTAGTTACGATATGGTTGACAGTGTAAACAATATAAACATACAGGTTAGTGGCAGCAAGATTAGACATGATTTAGCTTCTAAAGCACAGGCTTTCGAGTTCATTAACACTGCAAATTGTTTTCTTTCCGTTTTCGGTCTTAACCATTATCCTGCCGTCATTTGTCCATACGTTATGTAGCCCAAATTTCGAAATCGCGCTCTTCAAAATGTTTAGTCTTTCAGAGGTCAGATCCTCGCGTACTGTCAGACCCGACTTCGCGAGATTCTTCTTTGCTCTGAAGATTTCAGATCTCTTCCTATACGACATAAATTTCACAATTATAGGCCTTGGTTTTGTAGAACCTGGCGACCTACGACCCACTCTATGACTTCTGTCAATGTCACTCAGAGTCACCTGCACGCCTAGCTTTTCTTGGACAAGGTTTATCACAAGCTCATCTGTGTTCTCTCTGCCGCTCTCTGGAATGCCGAACAGTCTGAGATTATTGCGTCTCTGATATTGTTCGAGCTCGTCCGTCTTCTCGATCAATTTCTGTTCGAGCAGTCGTGCTTTCTCCTCACTTGCTTTTAAAGATGTGTCCAGTGCACGGATCTCGCTCGCATTCGCCTCCAGAGTTTTCTGTATTTTGTCCGTCACTGCTGCAGTGACAGCATCAGTGATGGTTTGAACAACGAGCCCGAGCGTCTCCTTAGCCTGCAGCGCGGCACTCACCTCAGCCTTGACGAGTGCGGCGATGTCAGCGATCCCGGGCGGAGCGGCCGCAGCTCCCGGTGTGGACTCCACACCTGCGCTGTCTCCGGCCTGGCCGTTGGCTGCACTGCGCGTTGTTCGGCGATTTTCCATTTTTAGTACGATTCCGTGTAATTGGTGCTCAGTATGTGATGTAAAATACGACACTCGGCAGTAGATATACGGCTTTAGTATATGTAGACTAGCCTAACTGCTTAAAACACCTCCAGATTTCACGTAAACTTGCGAGCCAAGCTAACGCACGTCACTCACTCGCCATAGTAGACAATTCTTTCCAAAGCACCTTGCCACATCAGAGCCGGAAGAGCAGCGTCTCGTTAGCGGCGGAAGACTAGCATGTGATCGTCTTACAGTACCGTCAGGACAGCCAAGCACCATGGGGCAGCCGTCGATCCGGGGACTCATGCTGCGTCCAACTCTACATATAGATCTCCAAAGTGCACTCGATGACGTTTAAGATGTGCACTTGGGAGTCAGGCCTCAGGTCCATCTGTAGTACTCGCTGGCTCAAGTGGGTCGAGTCTGAGCCCCCGTTTAGGAGACAGAAGCCGGCAGCATCGATGTCTGCCAGAGGAATGGGGTGTGCAGCAGCATTGTCACCCCCTCCGCACCCCTCAGCATTACCTCAGAAGTTGTCAGTGCAGCTAGCAGAAGCATCCTTCCAGCTGTACTCATAGTTTCATAGACGATCGAAGACGGCTAGGCTTGCCGAGGTCAACCTCTATAGCCTCCCATCTCATTGGATAGCTGCATATGGCACAAAGACTGAGACTACAGACTGAGCTGTTGGCAATCAGCACTCAGCAATCAGCCATTTGTTAAGAATGGTGGGATATTTATGATGACACTTCCAGTGCTCTCCGCGAGGGTGAGGATGGCTATAACATCATGCATCCTGGATTTCCTTCGATGTCAGCTGTCCTAGTGGCTTCAGACTTTCATAGCTTCACCTTTCAGAGTCTCTTTTCTGCTGTCTCTGCACCTGCATACTTATTGTTGCATTGCACATAGCCTTCCTTACGACACTATGCTCTGTCACTTTTACGACGGTATCTCTCAGCTTCCATGCTGTCATTATACTTCGCTTGCTGACTTAGACGCTTCGTTCTTCTCCCATGCTGCCATAACTTCCGTGTTTCCCTCAACTTGCTAAGGATTTCCTCCTAGGTGGAAGTCTACTGATTACTGACACAGGCGCTTCTGCTTCTGGAATCTGCCAAGCTAGAGCTTGTACGAATTTTTAGTGTTCGCCAGGGATGCTATCCTGGGCATAACTATTTTAATATGGCATTTGATTTGGACAATCACAGTTTCATTATTCGCGTGTTCTAGATGACTGGCTTCAATCATACTGCATGTCAGATATTATCCGATATTTTTATTGATACTCAAGCGTATGTCATGGTGAATGGACTTACTCCCCAGATTACAATCCGACGGGGCTCATCGCAAGGGAGCCTCCTCTCCATGGCGGTTTTTATATTGTCCCTAAAACCTCTGCTTCGCCGTACTGCTGCTCAGTTATGTGTCTGGAAGATATTGGAAGAAACCTTCGTCGTGCTAGCGTACGCATATGATGCTATGGTGTTGCTGCGTCGTATCGATGACATATACTTGCTTAATTACGTATTGGATTCCTTCAGTTATCTCTTTCTGGACCCCGCATTAATGAACGGAAGTGAACCCTGTTATCTCTGCGCGGCTTTCATCTAGTTGTCATTCCATGGGC
Organism: Schistocerca cancellata; assembly: GCF_023864275.1. Lineage (NCBI taxonomy): Eukaryota > Metazoa > Arthropoda > Insecta > Orthoptera > Acrididae > Schistocerca > Schistocerca cancellata. The sequence goes on from NC_064629.1 coordinate 621,030,578, forward strand.
ATCTGTGGTTGCTCGTCACGTATCATTTTGGATTACCGTGGCTCGCTAACCGGTGAAAATGCTGCTCTCAATGGGCAAGAGATGATGGATCGAATTCAGGATGCAATTCGGAAACACGAACGCCATTCCCCTAGACTGTTCCACGAAGTACGGATTTTAATTTCCTAAATTTCCAGTAAAGTGTATTACGTTGCACAAATGTTTCCGCTTCCCGCGATGATGAAGTGTAAATTGAAGCAATTATCCGGTCGTTTGCTATAGAAAAGTCATATCTTTCGACTGTAGTATGAAGTGGCAGCGAGACCCCATCCCCTTAGAGACTTGGGACTTCCCAATATGAAAGTAAAAGCTTCAATGTTGTTTATGTGGCATGACGTCTTAACATGCACACAAGCTACTCATTCCATTAGATCTCTCTTCTTCAACCGGCCAGTCTGATTCCCTCTGCAGATGCTAGCCGGACCAACTCTCAATTGCGTCACATAAGAGAATTTTATATTATCATAAGTTTTCTGTGAGCCAACAGTATATCAGTGACACACCTAGCCCGCATCTCGTGGTCGTGCGGTAGCGTTCTCGCTTCTCATGCCCGGGTTCCCGGGTTCGATTCCCGGCGGGGTCAGGGATTTTCTCTGCCTCGTGATGGCTGGGTGTTGTGTGCTGTCCTTAGGTTAGTTAGGTTTAAGTAGTTCTAAGTTCTAGGGGACTTATGACCACAGCAGTTGAGTCCCATAGTGCTCAGAGCCATGTGAACCATTTTTTTGACACACCTTACCAGTAGGTCTTTGATTACCCGTTGGGGTTACAGTCATTCCTCTCTCTTCTTGAAATCCGGGAAAACTATAAGTTTTCACGTTAGTCTTTCTGTCCTCCCGATGGATGTCGTGTCATCGTGGTGTAGGGTCATTCATAATCTGGTCTCGCCCAACGAATGCCTCCATCGCATTGATCTTAGTCCCACTGGTCTTTGCGACACATGTCATCGACCTGAAACAACGCCACAAAGGCTATTCTGTTGTGGGCGAGAACAATGGCACTGAATTCGCCGACAACTGCCTTTCTTATTTGATCAGCTGAAGCTGCTTTCTCGGTTGAACTTCTCCTCTGTCCAGAGTTTACCGTTTTTCCTCCGACAGAGACTAATTTGTTCGTATGGCTCCTGGGATGCTTCACCCACTATGTAGTTGAGTGCGACAACTATGACAATTCCCGTGGTTTGCGCCAGTTTATGGTTAATGCATACTGAAAATGGCAGAAGCTTTCGCGTTATCATGCTTTATTTGTGAATATTTTGCACCTTGTCTTTAATCGCCAAGGTATTGGATACTTTTTATTTTGTTTTTCCCCTTTGCCCTGGAGCGTCTGGGGATGTGAAAACTGAACAAGAAATCTGTCAAGGCATTAGACTACCAAATAGAAAAAAAGAGAAAAACCACCTTAATTGTCAACATACTTGGCTGCCACGCCGGTGGCCTGGGTTCGGTTCCCGGTTTTGGCAAAGATTTTTCCTTGACGGGATGATTGGTAAGGGGTGCACTCAACCTCGTTGCTTGACTGAGAAGCAACGGTTCCAAGGTCTGTACGGCGGCAAAACTGCCAGATCAGTGTGCTGGCCACATGCCCCTCCATAACGCATCCGCATGTTTCCGAATGGCCGAGACTGACACAATGGCCGGCTGGTATCACCTGTGTCTTCAGGACCTTCACATCGAGCTCATATATAAAGGGTGATTCTTTTAAGATGAGGCGACTAAATATCTCGAAAACGAGGCTTCCTACAGAAATGAATATTCTAGGTGAAAAGTTAATAGTAATAAAGGGGACATATGTCTGTGCTACAAGCGGCCATCTCCAAACCACCCGCCCTGCATGGGCGGGCTCAGCTATGTATTTTCAACTACAGATTTTTGCTGCATATTCGGATACTACGCCAGAAAATATGAATGGTTTATTCAAACTATAGTTTCGCATCCGCGATAGATGGCACTTTTATCGACAAATATCAAGTGTACCTGTTTCGCAATTAAGAACTGACGCATTTGATTCTGCATTTCATTTTCGATGTAGATGTATTCTAACGGTTGATAATGATGAAACCTTACTTGAGTATTGCAAATGTGATTGCGCAGTATAAATAATACGGCTAGATAACTGACATTTGTGGCAAATAAGCTACTTGCATGGTAAGGCCGTTGTCTGTTCCCTGCGATGTTGAATGTGATGAGTCCCCAAACCATCTAAATGCTTGATTTCGGCGGCCACCCTCAAACTCCGCCATTAGGGTGATTGATTTCTGTGTGTGTTTGCATCCAACCACTGTAAACCTCGCGCTGGAGGTTATTGGCAGAAAATAAATCACAACCATTATTTTAAGGAAAAATATCCATGAAATGAAAGTGACAGGCACATTTGCCATGAACACTCACTGAAATGAAGCACCCCGATGGTGAGAGGCTAGGGGACTCACCGAAATCAAGCACCCCAATAGTGAGATGCAAGAGGACTCACCGAAATCAAACATCTCGATGGGAGAAGAAAATTATTACATCATGTCATTGTTCCTGGATCACGCTAAACGAATTTCTAACCCTACATAGATAACCATATTGTACTGCGCAATCAATTTTGCTACATGAAGTAAATTTCTAACATCAGTATCAATCATTAGAACAGGAAGGTTTACGTTTACATCTTAAATTAAATGTAGATTCAAATTCGTCGTTTCTTATTTGCTAAAACAGGCCTATTTGACATTCGTCAAAGACAACGTCATCTACCACAAATCCACAAGATTGGTTTGAATAAACCGTACATTTTTTTGTTGTAGGATCCGAATATGCAATAAAAAAAGGGGGCAGGGGGGGTTCTCATCTGAAAATACAATGTTGAGTCCACCAACATAGGAAATGTGGTTAGTAAGTGGTCAGTTGTAGCACAGACAGATGTCCCCTAACTTATATCAACGTTTCACGTAGAACATTTATGGGTCGTTTTCCAAGATATTTCAGTTGGCTCAATTTGGAATAACCACCCTGTGCATAGCCCAAACGGGTAGCATCCGTATCCTTACGTGATACAAGTTTTTGTAGGTGTATGTCGTTCAGACGATCATATTTTCTTCTCAAGGTAGAGCTAAAGTCAATATGTGCCAACCTACTGTATTTAGAGTGACCTACTGTAACCATGATCTCCATTGCACTAACTACGATCTCACTTTGTGTGATTCCGTAATGTCCTTTAGACAACGTAATTCAGTAGGTAAGCTACTGTGAAGCACATCACTTCTATTAAACAAGTGCCCATAGCTCTCGTGGTATGCACTTTTTGCCCTGCGTTTACAACACATTTTTTCTTATTTTTTTTCCATAATACCACCTCTGAAAGTTGCCTACCTTACAATCTTAGCAACAACAGTCGCGGTACATATATTCCCTTGTCAAAGACATCAGAACGATTTTCACTAACAAATTTCGATTCTGTCGTTTTCAGCTCAGGGTTCCTTTCCTCAAATTGATGCATTCAATCTTCTCCATCATCCATGAAATTTTTAGCTTCATCACTGAATCACCCTGTACACTTCGCAAGCCATTATACGCTGCCTAGCGAAGGGTACCTTCTGCCACTGCTAGTCATTCTCTTTCTTGATCCACTCGAAAATAAGGCGATGAAAAGTGAATACCTGTATGCATCCGTAAGGGCTCTAATATCTCGTCCTCGTGGTCCTTACACCAGATGCACATTGGTGGCAATAAAATCGATATTCAGTCAACCGGAAAATCCGGTTCTCTAAGCTTTTTCAATAGAAAATGTCGTCTTCCCTCCAGGATTTCTCTTTGAGTTCACAAAGCATTTCGATAATAGTCGAGTTATGTCGAAGCTACCGGTAACAAATATAGCAGGATGCCTCTGAATTGCGTTGGTGTCTTCCTTTTTAATCCGCCCTAATGCGGATCTCAAAAACTGCAGCAGCACCGTACTCAATAAAATGCAACCTCTATATGGCTCTTTGTCACTGTATCAACGTAAGCCACGCTAAATCCATCGGTTCACATTTAAAATAAAACTACACCTGACATGGTCAATGTCTAAAAATTAAAAGGCATAGATGTCAGCGAATTTAACTGTACGGTTGTGTCGTCAGAGGTATAAAAATAGCTTGAACAAAAGAAATGAACATTTGATCAAGGGTATTACTAGATATGCCTAAACTAAAAGTCATGCGAAACTCTCATAAGATAAATTTTCCTCTATCGGCGAAAAGTGGAGCTTCAAACATTTTGAGGTAAGGTGGGGAGAGTAAAGGCTTTTCAATACGTGTATGATGGATCAAACAGCCGACTAAAAAAGAACAATAACAAAAACCTGTCCCAGTCACAAAACAGCTACAATACACATATGAAACTAAGGACTGTGTTCTGAAAGTCTTCTGCTGCTCGACGAGCGATTGCGTGCAGTACTCCGATGGACAGTGAGACGATTTCAAATAGTCGCAGCGTGTTGTCCTGCAAAATGGGATCTTCCAAAACTGTAGGACAGATAACAAACAAAATATTAAAACGGATAAAGATTTGTACACATTATAATAAAACAAAACTGCCTCAAGTAACAGGGAAACATACACCACCCGTGGCAGGATGGTCCAAATAACTGGCAACAATTATTTGCTAAGCAACTTGTGGCAGGAAAGTCCATTATAAAAAATTACATCTTTTACGCTTTTATAGGTAGGAAGCTCCATTCCAAGCACAAGTGAAAATGGCTCTGAGCACTATGGAACTTAACAGCGGAGGTCATCAGTCCGCAGAAGTAGAAACTGTTGTATACAAAGTGGTATAGATATTGTGCCGGCCGGGGTGGCTGAGCGGTTCTAGGCGCTACAATCTGCAACCGCGCGACCGCTAGGGTCGCAGGTTCGAGTCCTGCCTCGGGCGTGGATGTGTGTGATGTCCTTAGGTTAGTTAGGTTTAAGTAGTTCTAAGTTCTAGGGGACTGCTGGCCTCAGATGGTAAGTCCCATAGTGCTCAGAGCCATTTGAACCAGTTGAGCCAATAGAAATCGCCTGAAACGAAGAAGTTTGCAGTGGCTGTGGACCAATTTATACAGAAGCCTATTCATCTGCATTGGCTTAATTTTTTCTACGTTTGGATCAAACTGTCATTCATCATGCGAAATAGAATTTCAGTCTAAATTGTCCCTTATCTTCCTACAGCCACGTAACGACGACACGTGCCTGTATACTACAGGTCATTAGGAAATAGTCGCAGGTTGTTTATGTGCATAGTGAGAAGAACGGTCCTATTACACTCCCCTAGAACAACACTATTGACGACACACTTGTAGTTGATTAACACTCGCCGTCCAGGAAATCGTTTTTTGTTCTCTTACTCACAAAGTCCTCGAGTAACTCAAGCATCTGAGAACCTATGCCATATGCTTGGATGATAGTTGATAGTCTGCAGTGGGGCACTGTTCCAAACGATTTCCGGAAATCTATAAATATGGAAAATGTCTGTTGCCTCTCATCCCTGGTTCACAGGATATCGTGCGATGAAAAGGCAAACTGAGTTTCACAAGAGCGATGTTTGTCAAAGTCGTACTAATTAGTGGATAGAAGACGTTCTTCCTCAAGATAGTTATTTTTATTGGAACTCAGAATATTCTCAAGAAGTCTACACGAAACCAACGTTAAGCTTATTGGTCTGTAATTTTGCGGGTCCTGTTTTGAACCTTCTTGTGTACGAGAGCCACCTGAGCATTTTAGCAGTTGCTTGAGACTTTGCTCTAGGCGAGAGATTCTCGGTACGTCTAAGTCAAATAAGAGGCCAACGCCGAAGACCGTTCTCTGTATAACTGGGATTCTATCGGTATCTGACGACTTTTTTGTTTTTTGTTTTCTTTTGTACTCTTTCAGTTGCTTCTCAACGCCAAGGCTGTCTATCTACGTCTGTTCAACGGTCAAACTATGGTATGACTACAAGATCATTCTGCTTGAATGATTTTTTAAACGTCAAATTTAAAACTTTAGCTTTCCTTTTGCTACTTTCTGTTTCCACGCCGGTCTCGTCGACGAGTGACTGGGTAGAAGGCTTCGACCTGTTTAGCTGTTTTAAGTAAACCGAGAATTTTCTTGGTCCTTCGACAAGATCTCTCGCTGGGATATGTAGGTAGAGGTTCTCGTGGTATGTTTCATGCATTGATCTTTTTATAGACTCTCAAACTGCTACAAACTTTTGTGTGTTTGATGACCACGGTGGCTTCGCAGTTAGAGCGCTAGACTCTGGCCTTGGAGGTCGCGAGTCCACTTCCGGGTATGGGAGGCGGCTTTTCCTCATTCTGATCTCTCCAGGATGGTCCCAGGGCCACTCACACTGCTACCAAATGAGTACATGGGATATTTCCCTTGGTTAAAAGCGGCGCATGCCACTCACCCCTCTTAGCCTTTTTCTTTTTATTTTTTAACCGCGAGTAAACAATCTCCACTTCCACCGCATTTTGGGAATCCCATCATTAAACCAACTGTCAAATGAGATATGACAAAATGACTGTCTGAAAACTGTCTGAAGTACATCTTGGCTGATACTAATTACTCAGTTGTTAAGCTGAGAGCCTCATAGTTAAACGCATAATTTAGTAATTCGTTCACTGTACCGCAGTCCTGTATCACAGTAGACAGACACTCCATATTATGAGAGTAAACTTTATTCCTAAAAACAGTTTTTAAAGTATTGCTGCCTCTCGACAAGTTCGTTGTTCTTGTGGTTAAGGACGTGGTCTGTAACTGAAGTTTGCTACGTACGCTGACCACTCACGTTTATGTGACCACATGTCAGTAGCATGAATAACCATTTTTTTGCAGCGTGGACAGCAGCAAGACGTGTAGGAAGAGAGTCAGTGAGGTTCTTTAAGCTGTCGACAGGGCTGTGGCTTCATGGCGACTAATGTGCCGTCGCCAGCTGCACTAGGTTTCTCGGCTGAGGAACATTGGCGCACAAAGCCCGACCGAGGTTGTCTCACAAATTATCGATTTGGGTTATATCCGGGGACTCTGGTGGCCAGGGGACTACAGTGAACTCATCCGGGAGCTCTGCGAACCATACATGTGCATTGCGAGCAGAGTGACACATTGCATTTTGTTACTAATAGATGCCATCTTGGCAAGGAAAACCAAAATCTATATAGGGGTGGATATGGTCCCCAAAGATAGATGCATACTTTTGTTGATCTATTGCGCCATCCAGAATGACGAGATCACAGAGGTAACGCCAAGAAAACATTTCACATACCATAACTCGTCTCCTTTGACATTGACCCTAACGACAGTTGTTGCAGGGTGTTTGCTTTCAGAGGTTTCACGCCGTAAAAATCAGTGGCCATCTGTCTGATGGAGCACTAAACGTGACTCATTTGAAAAGGACACTCGTCGACACTCAGTGGACGTCAAGTTGCTGTGTTGACATGTATATTCCAGTCTTTGTTACAGTGGAGTCAGCACAAGCGCATGAACCAGGTGTCTTCTGCAGAGGCCCATACGCAGCGACGTTCGCTGAACAGTTTTTATTTTTATTTTCTTTTATTTTTAATTTACAAGTCTAATTCCAAAGGACCAAGTTGAGGAGCAAATCTCCAAGGTCATAGAATGTGTCAGTACAGGAGAGTAGAACATAAAAGTAATAACAGATAAAATAAAATATTTATGAACCCAAAAATATACAAGCCGTAAGTTTATGTAAACGCAATGAACAATATAATACATGAATCAGCTTAATTTTTCAAGGAATTCCTCGACAGAATAGAAGGAGTGACCCATGAGGAAACTCTTCAGCTTCGATTACAAAGGACGTGGATTGTTAACAAGATTTGTGAATTCTTGTGGTAGCTTACAGAAAATGGGTGCAGCAGTATACTGCATACCTTTCTGCACAAGAATCAAGGAAGTGCCCTCCAAATGCAGACTAGATTTCGGCCTAGTATTAACTGAGTGAAAGCTGTCACAAAATACTCAGTTATCCTTACATGCACAGCCTTTTCAATGACTTAGCAAACACTGATGGCATAGAAATAGGTCTAAAGTTGTTTTAATTGTCCCTTTCTCCCTTTTTATAAAGCGCTTTTACTACTGAGTATTACAGTCGTTCAGGAAACTGACCATTCTTGAAGGAAAAACTACAAATATGGCTAAGTAAAAAGCTGACATATGCAGCACAGAACTTTAATAGCCGGCTAGGTACTCCATCATATCCATGAGAGTCCTTACTGTTCAGTGATTTAATTATTGACTCAATTTCCCCGTTGTCAGTATCACAGAATAGTGTTTCAGACATCAGTCTCGAAAAGGCATTTTCGAAGAGAGTTATAAGATCCACTGTAGAAACTAAGTTTTTAAATAATTCACCAAAAATTCTCAGAAAGTTGTTGTTAAATACAAGACATATATCTGATTTGATTTATTAGTAACAGAAATACACTCCTGGAAATTGAAATAAGAACACCGTGAATTCATTGTCCCAGGAAGGGGAAACTTTATTGACACATTCCTGGGGTCAGATACATCACATGATCACACTGACAGAACCACAGGCACATAGACACAGGCAACAGAGCATGCACAATGTCGGCACTAGTACAGTGTATATCCACCTTTCGCAGCAATGCAGGCTGCTATTCTCCCATGGAGACGATCGTAGAGATGCTGGATGTAGTCCTGTGGAACGGCTTGCCATGCCATTTCCACCTAGCGCCTCAGTTGGACCAGCGTTCGTGCTGGACGTGCAGACCGCGTGAGACGACGCTTCATCCAGTCCCAAACATGCTCAATGGGGGACAGATCCGGAGATCTTGCTGGCCAGGGTAATTGACTTACACCTTCTAGAGCACGTTGGGTGGCACGGGATACATGCGGACGTGCTTTGTCCTGTTGGAACAGCAAGTTCCCTTGCCGGTCTAGGAATGGTAGAACGATGGGTTCGATAACGGTTTGGATGTACCGTGCACTATTCAGTGTCCCCTCGACGATCACCAGTGGTGTACGGCCAGTGTAGGAGATCGCTCCCCACACCATGATGCCGGGTGTTGGCCCTGTGTGCCTCGGTCGTATGCAGTCCTGATTGTGGCGCTCACCTGCGCGGCGCCAAACACGCATACGACCATCATTGGCACCAAGGCAGAAGCGACTCTCATCGCTGAAGACGACACGTCTCCATTCGTCCCTCCATTCACGCCTGTCGCGACACCACTGGAGGCGGGCTGCACGATGTTGGGGCGTGAGCGGAAGACGGCCTAACGGTGTGCGGGACCGTAGCCCAGCTTCATGCAGACGGTTGCGAATGGTCCTCGCCAATACCCCAGGAGCAACAGTGTCCCTAATTTGCTGGGAAGTGGCGGTGCGGTCCCCTACGGCACTGCGTAGGATCCTACGGTCTTGGCGTGCATCCGTGCGTCGCTGCGGTCCGGTCCCAGGTCGACGGGCACGTGCACCTTCCGCCGACCACTGGCGACAACATCGATGTACTGTGGAGACCTCACGCCCCACGTGTAGAGCAATTCGGCGGTACGTCCACCCGGCCTCCCGCATGCCCACTATACGCCCTCGCTCAAAGTCCGTCAACTGCACATACGGTTCACGTCCACGCTGTCGCGGCATGCTACCAGTGTTAAAGACTGCGATGGAGCTCCGTATGCCACGGCAAACTGGCTGACACTGACGGCGGCGGTGCACAAATGCTGCGCAGCTAGCGCCATTCGACGGTCAACACCGCGGTTCCTGGTGTGTCCGCTGTGCCGTGCGTGTGATCATTGCTTGTACAGCCCTCTCGCAGTGTCCGGAGCAAGTATGGTGGGTCTGACACACCGGTGTCAATGTGTTCTTTTTTCCATTTCCAGGAGTGTATTTTTACTGCGAACTGACTTTATATCGTCGACCCTGTGCTGCTGACCAGGCACTTCCTTCACGACTGATCATATGGTTTTAACTTTATCCTGTGAATAGGTATTCCATTTGGGTGCCAAATACTATTTGCGTTCTTAATAACAGTTTTAAGCACCTTACAACACTGTTTGGGGCTACTACAGTTTGATCTTGACTACTTCTAACATGTTGATATAATTCCCACTTTATTCTACATGATATCCTTATGCCACTAGTCAGCCACACAGACTGTCTTCTACTCCTAGTACCCTGTTTAGAACGTTCTAATGGAAAGCAACTTTCAAAGAGCATAAGAAACGAGTTAAGGAAAGCATTAAATTCGTCATCTATATTATCGGCACTGTAAACATTCTGCCACTCTTGTTCCTTAATGAGGTTTAAAAAAATCTCTATTGACGTTGGATTAGCTTTGCTAAATAGTTTTTAATTATATACAACAGTTGTTCAAGTACAAAAACCTTTTAGTATCTAAATTTGTGCATCATGGTCTGAAAGGCCATTCTCCCTTTTACTAACAAATGAAGAAAGAACAAAAATATTCTCTATGGCTGTGCTGCTCTCTCCCTGCACTCTGGTTGAAAAAGAAAGAAAAAAAAAACAATATGCATCAGATAATATGAAACTAGGAGATCTTCCAACATCCTTTTTCTTGCACGATCTCATACTGTATCTCTGATACAGTTCCCCACAGTCGTTTCATGAACAACGTAAGAGCATATGGACTGTCAGACTAATTGTGTGATTGGATTGAAGAGTTCCTCGGTAACAGAACGCAGCATGTCATTCTCAATGGAGAGAATTCTTCAAAAGTAAGAGTAATTTCAGGTGTGCCGCAGGGGAGTGTCGTAGGATCGTTGCTATTCACAATATATATAAATGACCTTGTGGATAACATCAGAAGTTCACTGGGGCTTTTTGCGGATGATGCTGTAGTATATCGAGAGGTTGTAACAATGGAAAATCGTACAGAAATGCAGGAGGATCTGCAACGAATTGACGCATGGTGCACGGAATGGCAATTCAATCTCAATGTAGACAAGTGTAATGTGCTGCGAATACATAGAAAAAAAGATCCTTTATCATTTAGCTACAATATAAAAGGTCAGCAACTGGAAGCAGTTAATTCCATAAATTATCTGGGAGTAGGTATTAGGAGTGATTTACAATCTAATGACGATATAAAATTAATCGTCGGAAAACAGATGCCAGACTGAGATCCATTAGCAGAATCCTAAGGAAATGCAGTCCGAAAACAAAGGAAGCAGGTACACTTGTTCGCCCATTGCTTGAAAACTGCTCACCGGTGTGGGAGCCGTAACAGACAGGGCTGATTGAAGAGACAGGATCATTTAGTAATAACGAAAGCGTTACGGAGATGATAGATATACTCCAGTGGAAGACTGCAGGAGAGACGCTCAGTAGCTCGGCATAGGCTTTTGTTGAAGTTTCGAGAACATACCTTCACCAAGGAGTCAAACAGTATATTGCTCCCTCCTACGTATATCTCGCGAAGAGTCCATGAGGATAAAATCAGAGAGATTAGAGCCCACACGGAGGCATACCGACAATCTTTCTTTCCACGAACAATACGAGACTGGAACAGAAGGGAGAACCGATAGAGGTACTCAAGGTACCCTCCGCCACACACCGTTAGGTGGCTTGCGAAGTATGGGTGTAGATGTAGTTGTCTTATTGGAGTCACCACATGAAAGTAATTTTTGGTACTTCCTATAAAGTGTACCAAAAAACCGTCTCTAGCTTGAGCAGAAATCTTCTGAAGTTAGCGGCAGGGGATCTATAAAGAACAACAATTAGAAGTTTAGTTTCACTAAATTCAAATGCCCCTGCACAACATTCATATGCTTGTTTAGTGTAGTGCCGAAATACGTCTACAAACTCAAATGGAATACTGTTTTTTACGCACATGGCCACTCACTCACTCCGCAAACAACTCCTTAAAAACTGCCAATTAATCTGTATCCTGGTAAAGGAAGTCTCTCAATTGTCATATTATTTAAGTGGTGCTCTGATATATCAATAATTCTAGATTCAACATATACGAGCAGTTCACTAACTTTATCTTTAATACCGTTCATATTTTGATGAAATATGCTAATTCCTTCGCTGCTTGAATATCTGGCCTCATTTGAAGGTAATTACTTTTGTAGAGGGACTTCCTTTAAGCAGCGATACCTATTAGCCGACTTCAGTCCAAAAAAGGGGCAGCTCTTAGTCGTTAAGGAGACACTGTTGGTAGCACTTTGATTCATCTGGGCGGTCAGATGCTCAACAGTTGCTCGTCTATTCGTCCGTACACATCTCCGCAGCTGTATTTCATCCCTATCATTCTTTGGCCCTTGATGCACCGCAGATGCCTTGGCACCGGTTTTGGATAGCGCCATTTTGCCACGCACAGCAAACTGTAAGCACGACGGCACGCTAACAGTTTAAAAATTTAGATGTTTCAGACATACTTCCATCCTTGAGACGAAAGCCAATAATCATGTCATTTTGCATGTCAGACAAATCGTTCCGTTTCCGCATTACAACGATTGCACCGTGGCGCGCTTGCCCCCGCTCCTCCCCTACCATCCGCGTCTAAACGTGTAAACCATTATTTACCTCTTGACGAGGATTGGTAGCCGGCCAATGTGCCCGAGCGGTTCTAGGCGCTACAGTCTGGAACCGCGCGACCGCTACGGTCGCAGATTCGAATCCTGCATAAGGCATGGATGTGTGTGATGTCCTTAGGTTAGTTAGGTTTAAGTAGTTCGAAGTTCTAGGGGACTGATGACCTCGGATGTTGGGTGCCATAGTGCTCAGAGCCATGTCAACCATTTTTGAGGAGTGAATGGTATGTCTTTTACTCCACGAAGAGTGCACTGGAAGGATTTAATATCCAGGAGCCTAAACGATAGTCACAAATGTAAATGCTGTGTGGCTAGGGCCTCCCGTTGGGTAGACCGTTCGCCCGGTGCAAGTCTTTCGAGTTGACGCCACTTCGGCGACTTGTGTTTCGATGGGGATGAAATGATGATGACAACACAACAGCCAGTCCCTGAGCGGAGAAAATCTTCGACCCAGCCGGGAATCGAAACCGGGCCGTTAGGTATCACATTCCATCGCGCTGACCACTCAACTACTAGGGGCAGACAACGATAGTGATGGCTGTGTACTTTGTTTAATGAACTGGCGAAAAATTTTTTGCACCACCAGCATATCAGCGAATGTGTCTGGGCTCTGACTCGAGGGTAGCAGGGGCTGAAAGAGTAACCCTTACGAAAATGGAAATGGAAATGAATTCCCATGGTTCTTGACAGAGTGTAGGTGAACGATTCAGGAGACCCGCACCGCCGTACTAGGCAAGGTCCTAATGGAGGTGGTTTGCCGTTGCCTTCCTCCGACCGTAATGGGGATGAAGGATGATGATGAAGAGGACACAACAACACCCAGTTATCTCGGGGCAGGTGAAAATCCCCGTCCCCACCGAGAATCGAACCCGGGACCCCGTGCTCGAGAAGCGAGAACGCTACGGCGAGACCACAAGCGGCATACCCTTACGAAATTAGAAAATATAAATTTAACTGTAGAATAAAATTAAAAAAAAACAGTCAAAATATAGACAATCTGTTCTAAAGTACACGTTTGTGATAAGATCTGCTAAGTATTCAATGCCTTTTTAATTCACTCGATGCCTTTACCACGTTCGCTGCCACTGTAATTGGCCTTGCGTTGCCATGTAACCAATTACTTTTTTAGTAGAATCTCAAACGGTATTGAGAAAATTACTATAAAATATATTTATTTTATAATTAAAAGATAAAATTTACTCTCGTGAATCAAATTCTTTTTTGGGCGCACTAAAGCGTCAGTGGCATATCAGGCAAATTTTTTCGGTGTTTTTGATTTTCCAGTTGATTCTCGTTTTACCGCAACATGTTGGGGATTTCTGATTGGCCATTCTACCTGCTTTTGTGGCAATAGTGCTCTTATAATACTGAGTCTGAATTCTTGGAGGGGCATTTCTGTGCCAGAATATTTATTGTGTAGGGCATGTGCCCTTTGTCAGCATCATTTCCATAACGTGGATAAAAAGTTTCTTGTACCAACGTATGGTTTTACGTTCCAAGAGGTAATATGATAACATCTTATCGTGCCGATCAACTCCCCATATAAATTTATTGTAGTTTACAATGTCCAAGGGCTTAGATTTCTTCTCCTTTCTTTTGTTTTCAGCCTAAATCATTTCATTTGTAAATGCATTAGAAATGTAGCAAACCTATCCTCTTATCGCGCCACTAACGTGTCATAACTCCTTCCGCAAATCTGGCAACGGCTTCACCTTTTCGTAGCTTTGCCTTCTGTATTTCCTTAGGTGCATCCTTCCTATTCACCCTCACAGTTCCCGTGGAGTGAGTGCTCTTATCCAGAAGCAACTTAGCCAGTATGAAGCTATTATAGTAATTGTCCATGTACATGTGGTGACCAGCATTCAACTTTTAATCCAGTAAATGAAGAACAATTTTTTGCGCATGGCCTCTTCCTCCTACATCGTCCAGCATGCCAGTGTATACCGCGGATTGTAGGACCGTTCCAGTGGGAGTTGTCAAAATATATAGCTTTTTGCCATATTTGTGCTTTTTATTATTGATGTATGGCGGAAAAGTAATCTTCCACGCCAAAGGATCATTGATTCGTCCAGTGGCAGTTCCCGTCCAGGATAGTGCACTTGGCACATCCATTCATTGGAAAAATTGATAACTGGACGTATTTTACACAACCTGTCGGTTGGTTTTGGTTCGCCCTGTTTTGGATTTTCAGAAAAATGCAATGCACGTAGTACAGGAAGAAAACAATTACGTGAAATACTATCGGCAATTCCTTTCACATGAAATAAAGGGTCCCTTTTTCCAATAGTCGTGCAACTTCATCTTTACATTTACCACGCTCAGGAAAACTCCCAAGAACACTAACAACACGCCAACCGTCACATTTTTCCAACAATTTACTCGTGATTGTTCTTTGGTTCCCACAGAAAGGAATAATTCAATTGCGTTTCGATTTGTTCCTTCTACAGCTTTCAATAGAAATTCGTCCGTTGGCAAAAGACGAAAATACTCTAAGGGAGTGTTTCCCATTGGTTGAATTAGCAGTCCTTCATTTTTTATAAACGGCAATTTACCATTCCCATTGGCTCGCTTTCCCATGCAACGCTTGTATCAGCTACGCTACCACTCGTTATCACTCCTTCTGCCCTTTCCCTGTCGCTTGGATTGACAGCCGTTTCTACAGTCTCATCTAAAGCAAACTCGGCTTCGTCAGACTCTTCACTTGATTCCTACCCGTCCTCCCCACTGGCCAACTCCGTTTCCGAATCGCTTTCTTCTAATATTCGTAATAATTCCGCAGCCGTTAGTTTTTGTACGTTTATTGTGGCCCGTATTTTATGTTTCTTGGGTTCAGAAGGGCCCGCGTGTCACGATTGTTTTCCACTTTCAGTCCCACAAGAGAGAAAAACTGTAGCGAAAAAACGCGAACCTCACCCGTAAAAATTGAAAACAATATGTTCCTAGAGTGCCTGCGCAATAAACCACACCGAATGGCTGTACCCGGCTAAACCGTGGTGCCCCGCAACAGCTGAGTCTCTCGCCGCGCAGGCGCGTCCACGGCATGTGCACCAGTATCGGCCGGGCTCGCTGGTGCGTCGATGGCAGCGAACGTGTTAACATGCATGTGTGCTCCATGGAATGCGGTCCGCACGCTGCTAGAGAGGTTACTGCTCACGTCTGTCCCCTTCTTTCGCGCTGGAACTCCCGAGTTCACCCAACGGGTGAAAAGAGTTTCGGCGATGAGCGTAGCTAGTTTCAATTGCTCTGAAGAGTACTCAGGCAGGTTTGTGGCAGTAGATACAACTGATATTTGTGTTCTGTGCTTCCTATTTTCTTGAAGAAAGTGTTCATGAGGTAAGCGTGTTGTGCATTGTCGCCTACATAGATGAACCCGTCACCGAAGTGTTGACTGTGAGACAAGATAATCTGTTAGTGGATCACGTGACGGTAGTGAACAGTTCTCGTCTTACCCTCGATACTGATCACAGGCGTTCGACATCCGTACATGACAGCTGCCGAGAACCTGACTGTCACACCTCCGAGCTGAACCCTACGGACTGCATTCCGAGATCTTCGGTACTACCTAGCCGTCTCCGATCTCATCTACAACGAACACCGTACGTCAGTCAAATCCTTATGTCGTTGGAGAAGGGAAACAAACGGCAACGATCCATGTTCTATTCCATGTGTTCACTTGGCCATCTTCGTCACATACAACGGTATGGGGGGGATTTATTGTTGTTTAAAATGTTCAAATGTGTGTGAATTCCTAAGGGACCAAACTGCTGGGGTCATCGGTCCATAGACTTACACACTACTTAAACTAACGTATGCTAAGAACAACACACAGACACATGCCCGAGAAAGGATCGAACCTCCAGCGGGAGGGGCCGCGCAATCCGTATGGGGGGGATGTATTGTTGTTTAAAATGTTCTAATGTGTGTGAATTCCTAAGGGACCAAACTGCTGGGGTCATCGGTCCATAGACTTACACACTACTTAAACTAACGTGTTCTATTCCATGTGTTCACTTGGCCATCTTCGTCACATACAACGGTATGGGGGGGGGGGGGGGATGTATTGTTGTTTAAAATGTTCAAATGTGTGTGAATTCCTAAGGGACCAAACTGCTGGGGTCATCGGTCCATAGACTTACACACTACTTAAACTAACGTATGCTAAGAACAACACACAGACACATGCCCGAGAAAGGATCGAACCTCCAGCGGGAGGGGCCGCGCAATCCGTGACATAGCACCTCAAACCCGGCGGCCACTCTGCGCGGCTGTTGTTGTTCCTAATTGATATCTAGAGAAGATTTCGTAGTGTGAAGAAGGATGCGTACTGCCTGGATCGATATAGCCCTACCAGTTGCTTGCAAAAGTGCTGTGTATTGTTTTGTAGCATTCTCCTTGGAGTGTCTGTGAGACATAACTGGGAAATAACACTCATTTCCTGGTGTTTTTGACTACCATGAGAAGGCTCTTCATTGTTTGGTTTCTCGAGATATCAGTTAAACGTCAGGAATGCATCGCCTGTTGGATGAGAGACTGCTGTTACCACGAATCGCAACTCCTTCTGCCAGCAGGTGTTTCACGGGTTAGCCTACGGACCCGGCGGAGCGAGTCCGCTGGCAAATTTCCGCGGCCTACGCAGAGGCCGGTAGCAGTGCGAGATATGTTTCACGTCATGCACGACGGGCAACAAATAGGAGTAAATTTCGTTTCACTCCTTAATCAGCAGAGTTCCTGCAGGATTCTAGTGAGATCCACTGGAAGCTCCAGACCGAATAGCAGTCGCAGTTTCAGCTGCAGTTAATCACAGCTCACCTGTCTGATGAAGAATCCGCCGCTCATCGATACCAAATTATACATCCACGACCGTTTCTGCGCCAGAAAGAAGACAACAGTGTTCCCAGATTGGACTCACAGCATGACTGGCACTGGCTAGAACTATTGTACAACCATCTCTTGAATCTGAGTATTTGTTAATTGAATAAATTTATGTTTTGCAATTAGTTTTTGTAGTCATTTCAGTAGTTGTGTCTTTTATTCATGCGTGCCTGATACTACTGGCTGGAAGTAGCGTCCCAGGTCACACTGACATGTCAGCGGCACCTCGTGGTCTTGTGTCAGTATACAACTGAAGTTACAATACCCACTTTTTGCTGACAAGTATTTACGGGCAAGTGCGACATCCTCGTTACTGACGACGAGGATATACGGAATATACAACGAACTTAGAGCAATTAGAACAGTCTGTGAAAGCATATAACGATTCAGTGGTTTAGAACGCCACAGTATGCAGAAAATGTAGCATAGTTTAAAATTCAAATAGCTTGTACGTAATTTACAAAATTAAGTGCCAAGCCTTTTAGGACCCAAGGTACATGGACGCATCTTAACACAATCACTAAAAATATCTCAAAAACAAAAATGACGCCATAAACAGACTGGTCAACGCAGGAGGCGAAAATGACAATGACAGGATGAGACATACGAGGTGAATCACGTAAAACTTGCACCACAAATATTGCTAAAATGGAAAGTGATAATGATCTGCGGCTTTCAAATGTTCAAATGTGTGTGAATTTCTAAGGGACCAAACTGCTGATGTCATGTCCCCATAAACAGACTGGTCAACACAGAAGGCGAAAATGCCAACAACAGGATGAGATATACGAGGTGAATCGCGTAAAACTTGTAGCACAAATATTGCGGAAATGGAAAGTGATAATGATGAGCGGCTTTCAAATGTTCAAATGTGTGTGAATTTCTAAGGGGCCAAACTGCTGAGGTCATCGGTCCTTAGTCTTACACACTACTTAAACTAACTTATGCTAAGAACAACACACACACACATGCCCGAGGGAGGACTCGAACCCCGGCCGGAGGGGCCGCGCAGTCCGTGACGTGGCGCCCCTGACCGCTCGGCTACTCTGCGCGGCTGTGCGACTTTCACGGAATAGATTCGTAGTTAAGGGCTGGTATTGTTAGGCAATCAACAGACTGTAATAATACTCAGAAATTATATTTTTTGTGCAATCGTACATTTCTTAAATGGAACTACGCGTATTGACATTGAAGAAGTAAAAGTAGGATAAATTATAATGTCGGTGGTGTCTGTTGCAGGATTCTAGTGCGAGTCGTTTGCGAGATATCGTAGTATAAAATGCTCCCATGCCGACAGCTGTGGTAGCACACACTAAAGAACAACACACGTGATTACACTAGTCATGTGGATTCTGACCATTGACGAGACAATTGATCATAACAGGTTATGTTAAAAATGACCACTGGCAGAGACATTACACGCATCCAGCTTGGTATGGAACGACTGCTGCACAGCATTTCAGTGCAGATGTCCGAACAGGCTGCAGTAATACGTCGTTAAGTATCCTCTGATATAGTTGGTGTATCCTCGCATACACTGTCTTTTAGCTTTCTCCACAGAGAAAAGTCTATAGGTGTCAAATCCGGGGAAAGGGCCGTCGAATCTAACTCTCTGGAAACAATTCGTGAAGACATGCTGTAGTACTTTGTGCTCTACGACCTGGACAGACATCATGCTGGTACCCCAGTTTCGTCCTAGTCTGCAGAGGAACTTATTCCAGCATCCGTGGAAGATGGTCTTTCAGGAGGCTGCAATACCTGTGCGCGTTCGGTGCTACGTTTGTGAAAAAGAGGCCTATGAACTGATCATTCACTAGCTCACACCACACGTTTTTACTTCATGGACGCTGGTGTTCGACCTGATGAAGCCAACTGGGATTGTCAGGAGACTAACAGTGCATGTTTTAGGCGGTTTACCAGGCGATGATTGGTAAATGTGGCTTCAACACTAAACAAGATATATGATATGTTTGGAGTGTCGTGTTTTAACTGCCACGTTCAGAAGTTAATACGATTCTCATAAGCACTTCCATGCAGCTCTTGATGGAGAGATATGTGATAGTAATGGAACCTATGTCGATGGAGAACGCGTAGGACAATTGCCTGACTCACGCCACTTCCTCTTGCGACTGCGCGGGAGATAACGTGCGTATCAACGGCAACAGTAGCAATAACATTAATTTCGTCCTCTTCTGTCAGCACTTGTTTCCTTCGGTTACGTTATCTTGGTGTTACATTACCACATCCACGTAACTGGTTGAAGAGGATGGTAAATAATTGCTGAGATGGTTGACGCCTACTGGGATATCTTGCCTCATACACCGTACGGAAACGAGCAGCATTCTTCCTACACACTACATACACCACGAGCATGTTGGCTTTTCTTCACTGGTAAATCTCATCGTCCACTCACGACCTAATCCTTGGACTGTCACACTAACCGATTAGCAAGTCGCAATGCACTCAAGGAACAAACAAGCATACTTTAAACAAACGTAACAACATCGCTCCTAGCAACTTCGCAGATTGACTGGCACAAACACAATATCTCGTAAATGACTCGGACTAAAACGCTGCAACAAACAATACTGACATTCTAATTTCCCTACTTCTGATTTTTTAATGTCAATAGGCATTGTTCCATTTAAAAAGCGTATGTTTGTAAAAAAAACTAAAGTTTCTAAGTATTATTACAATCTGCTTATTGGCTAACAATACGAGCCCCTGACTACTAATTCATTCTTTGCAAACCTCACATCACTAGCGCTACCCATTTCCGCAATATCTGCGCAGCAAATTTTAGTTCATCCACACTATATAGTTCGAATATCTCCAGTTCTGGTGATGAAATGAGTGACCGTGAAAACAGTGACGCAACATAATCACACAAATCACATGAAGTACTTAAACATAAACACATAAAACGTACACAACAATTAACATGAACTATAGTCAAAGATTACAACTTATATCGCATTACACATGAATATATTTAAAAATAGAAGAAATGAGAGTAGTCTGTGGATAGATGCTGTTCTAGACTCCACGTTAAACCTGTACACATAATTCTAAAGCAATAACAGAAATGTACACATCACAATAAACCTAAAAATATGAATGTAATATAAATGTAATAGAAAACAACATACAAACGCACAGCAGCCATTCAAATTGCCTTGATGTATAAGAGTGACTTGAGTTGCACTGCATCAAAACTACGACTCGGTAGTTGTCATATACTATATAAATGACGTAGTAAATGATATGATTGATATGATGATATTTGTAGAACTGGTAGGGAAAGAAACATAAATGAATGTGTAAGCGAGAAACTGGGAACCGATGACTTCTCCACATTCTCTGTTTGTTTGGTTGTTTGTTTCGCACATAATTAGCACCGCACATCATTCAATGTTCGTCTCTTGTGTGTTTTATGTTCTTACAGAGTATAAATTGCCAGTTGTAAGTAATAAAAATTAGTCGATCAGGTAACTTACGCACTTTTATGTAATCAAAGCAATTACTTTTGATGCTAACACATTTTACATTCACAAACGGACAGGAAGAGGGGAGAAGATTGTAGCATCAGGTTCACGACGACAATGTACGGGAGATCGAGCGGTCAGTACTTTTACGTGGGCACCCAGAGCTGCCGTTAAATGACAGAACTGGAAATTAGGTAAAATGAACAAAATATATTTCAGTGTACGGTATACAAGGGGTGAGCCTAGGGTCGGAAGTTAGCTGGTTTAGGCCAGTCTAGGAGGTCGAACAACTAATTGAAATGGGCAACTGAAGGGGAGGTGGTTCATGTTAACTTATGTAGGTGGCTCTGCCTGCAAAAAAGGATGTCTGTTCTGCTCGAAATCTGCATCACAAGAGAGAGAAGCAACTGCGTTCTTTACTGCAGAACGCTCCAGCTTCCATGCACGTGACCTGTATCCCATGCATTCTGTTGGCTGAAGCCGATGGCGTGAATTCGCTATCAGTTTCAGCAGAGGACTCAAGGTGTCTCTAGTCACCAGCTTTAACTGGACAGAACTGCCTTGGTTCTGAAATACAGGCATCTTGTGTCACGTAGGTACAGCGGAAGTTTCTCTGGGAGAAAACTTGTAATGATTTGACTGGGGCCTTTGAAATAAAATTTTTTAAACCAATTCCCTAAAATATTCCTTGACTAGCTGCCACCCTGTACATTCCTTCCCCCTTCCATAGGTGACTCATATTGTTTACGAAAGGGTGTCAGTCACTCCCTACAAAGACGGTTTGCCGTGGTAGGGGCCTTAATGCTGTGGGAGGGATCTGTAGCCATTATTTTCATTTATTGTAAGTGGTAGGGGACTTATATGTAGTCAAGTTTTTCAAATTTCATGAGTTAAGGAAACAGTAAAATATTTACTGTTCAGATTTTGTGCAAAAATACAATAGCTCCCGTAATAACTGATATCATCATCGTCCAGATAATCGGTTCTCAAGCTAAAAGAAGTTAAAATAATGCCAGAAAGCTTCTCAAAAGACGAATGAACCATTATGGTTTCTGTTGGGTTGAGGAGGAAAAATGCGTTATTAATCTGCTGTTGCAGTAGTAAACGCATCGTCATAGAAAGTAGATGCTGGCCGAACTGAAAGAGCCCCGATCTTTTAATGGTCTACGGGCACTCCTGGAAATGTGTAGTTGTTTGTGTTGTCTGGCAAATATTAATCTCGTTGCTACATACTGGAACTAATAACAAAATATAAAATGTATCATCAACATCACAAAATAGTTAACTCTATGATAAGCAAAGTGTTTGGGTAAAAAAACATAATAAATCGACTCGTTACAATCCTTTACGCCTGATATGAGTAAGAACTGGATTAAGTATATTTAAAAAGAGTGACAACCTAAGTAAAATCTTGTTACGTCTTCTCGCTATATTTTTGTGGGTAGTACTTGCACAAAGCAAAATATTAACACATTTCAGTAAAACGTACGATAACATTAATAAGTCCAAGATATGGGCACCATAAACACATATAACCCAAAACTTATCTATATTAACCCATGTTAAAGTACAGAGAACAAAACCTTTTCTTATGCTGACGAAATACTGGAATTATAGATGAAATCAGGGGATAGTAAAGGCTACACGTCAAAACCCAAGAATTTCTCATAATGTAGTGAGTTTAAATTACCTTAAATTGCTCCATAGAGCAATAGACTTTCGAAATATGGCATATTGGAATATTTAGGAAAACGCAGTAGGATAGAAAGGGTGAAATATTACACATACGTCAAAATTACTGAGTAGTTTCAGCTGGAAAAATTGTAGCATAAACTAGCAACACTACCTCAATTTAATGCATCATTGGAAATGGTCATTGCATCCAAATAATAATGGAAATCTCAGGAAAGCATAAGAAAATACCTATTCATTTAAAAATCATTTTAAATTACCTCATGGGATACTAGTGCTTACGTATATCACTTAGTTTTACATTTGAATTAATTAGTTAAAACTGAGGCAAATGAAAATTAACAAGGTTGAAATGTGACCAAGTTGTGGTCTGAAGGGTAACTGATTTGTCCGACAAATAATATAGGTCTCCAAATGGGTAGCTATGACCAATATTTCGCATAAGCTGGTGCTCAATATTCAACACAATATTGTCGAGTTCCAAAATGAGGATCCGGTATGACTTTACATATTTTTAGAGTGAATTCACCTAGTGAAAGTGCTTACAGTCATAATACAGTTTCTATTTATACTCATTAATTATAGAAACCAGCTACTCCTTTAAATGCTTATCTAATTCCCAGAAACAAAAAATAAAATCATCATCCTGTGTCACATTATTACATCACAATTATGAAAAAAACATAAAACAAAAGTATTTGAGGGAACAGATCTGTGCCAAATCGTTAATATCCATTATCTTACTTAAAACTTCTGCTCATTTATTCATCGAAAACTTGATACCACTCTAACTCGCTTTAGCGGGAGACACATGAAAAATTGTCTATTTCCATTACCTAAGAAGATAAAATATGGAAACACGCCGAGAAAGTACAAGATCTAGTGCTCAGGATAACAATCAGATTTAATGTTTTCCCCAAAAGCGTCACTCAGCCACAATGTTCGGCAAACATGGTACACTAATTATTAACAAATTGTCGTTTATAACCAAAATTACAAGTAGAAATTCAGGACATGGCCAGAAACAGCTATTGTTGGATTGCCAATTGAAAATGAGGATCGGTTACAACCTTATTTTTTCCTATATAACGGCAAAGTTTAAGGAAAATATGTCTTATCTTAACTTTTCTTAGAGTTAACAGTTTTCAGATTATCAGGGGACCTTCATTGGCATAACATAATCTTGTAAAACAAAGTTATAGGCATGGAGAAACACGAGGCCAAACTCTACTAAAGATAACTGAAATGTGTGTCCATAGTGACAAAACAGCTAACAGTATCCTCGTCCTATTCATAAAACTTTTCACATAACGAAAGGGAAAAAATGTAGTGAGTTTACAATCAGTTCGTAAAATACGAAAAGATTCACAGCGAGAATATTGTCCTGCGTGACAGAAGCGAACGCACTGTTTGTAAACAAACTTCCGACTGACGGGAGAAGAGCACGTGGCTTCTTCGGCGGGGAAGAATAGATATGCGTGTGTGACGTTGAACAACTTTAATGACGTTTCTCTCTCGTAGGGTGATGGAGGGGGCTATTATCTTAGGCGCAACGCAGGAGGGGAAAGAGCGCAGAGGTAGGCGCAAGGGAGGATGAAGGGCGAGAGGTATGAGGGATAGCTGGCACATTACAGCACACGTCTGCTTGCTACAGCAATCTTGAAGCAAACGTTTATTGAAGAACAGCTGGTGGCATGTACTGGCGATACGACACTAAGTACGTGCAAAAAGACAGGAAGACAATGCTATCTGACAGCAGGTTAAACACAAAGCACAGAGCGACACAAAATTTGTGCATGAAAGTATCTTAACTTTTGTATGACAAAAAACAACGTTTAACAGGGGTTAGTTCGGGCTGTCAGTACAGTGCTTGTTTTAAATTTAAAACAGAAATACAGTGACAGAGTGCATCTCCATGTTGAACTTTAGCAAACACAAAATTCAGAAAACCCTGACGATTCGTTTTAGGAATTAGTTGTCTACATGAAAACTACAATATGATTGCCTCAAGACGACAAAAATTCCGATACGTAACGTTCGGAGCCTGTGATAGAGTACTGCAGCACTTAATATACCGGATAATACGCGCAGGTAAGAAAAAATTAAATGTACAGGTCACTAGACACAGGTCAGGAAAGTTTTGTAAAGAGTGACTGACGGGAAACAGTCAATTCGGCGGACATGAGAATAAAACTCGCGCAATTATTTTTAGTTCTTGGTGACAGTTTGCAAGAACACAGGGAAATAAATGCTTTTAAACCGACAGTTGACTTAGCTCGTCTACAAAGCAGTGGAACAGTGGAAT
This sequence comes from Schistocerca cancellata, assembly GCF_023864275.1. Taxonomy (NCBI): domain Eukaryota; kingdom Metazoa; phylum Arthropoda; class Insecta; order Orthoptera; family Acrididae; genus Schistocerca; species Schistocerca cancellata. Next base: position 621,055,487 of record NC_064629.1, read on the forward strand.
ATTAGTTACAAAAGTTGAACAAAAATTCAAAGTTACGAAAGTTGGACAAAAATTCTAAGTATCACAATCTACTGAACAATAAAAGAGAAACAGAATAGACACCGCAAAGAGGGGCTCCAAATTCTAGGTTTGACAACAGAACGAAACATTCAACGAAGCAGACTTGTAACAAGTATCATCGTAGAAAAACTTTAGTAAGGTAAACTTGATACATTCTTTCGAAAGACAAAACAAAAGCCTAGGTAATAAAAGAGATCCACAAGTGAAATATAGTACAACACCAAAATCCTATAAGAAAGCTTAACAACGCAAGTAGCTAAATTTTTGACACGACAAAGACCTATACAGTAGATGAGAGGGGTACCTTTAAATATCTAAAAATTTTCAGAAATACATAAACTTCTCTCATAATACAAATAGGAATCTACCTGCGCCATTCTACTCACAAAAGATATTAAAGGTTGCTTACAATCACTTAATATTCATGCTCTATATAATTCTTTTAGTATACTGTCGTCCGCCCCCGGTCGCTGAGTGGTCAGCGCGACAGAATGTCAATCCTAAGGACCCGGGTTCGATTCCCGGCTTGGTCAGAAACTTTCTCCGCTCAGGCACTGGGTGTTGTGTTGTGTTGTCCCCATCGACGCGCAAGTCGCAGAAGTGGCGTTAAATCGAAAGACTTGCATCCGGCGAACGGTCTACCCGACGGGAGGCCCTACTCACACGACATTTACATTTCAGTACATTGTCACTCAAAACCTATGCAGTAAATGACTCATAAATCTTACGCAAATATGAAAATTAGACTCAATTTCGTCAGACGAGACGAAGAAGGGGAAGAAAAGTGGATGCGTGTTGGGGTGTGGCTGGCTTGTCGCAAGGTGACAGCTGTGCCAATCCAAGTGTTCGCACCATGCGGTCTCACTGGTAACATAACCTGCAATTTAAACGACTCCAAAAACATTGATTCAACTGGAAACTCGCTGCACGGTAAAATAATTATGGTTAACGGTTCTGCTCTGACCTCTGGGGGCGACAGCATAAAATAGAACATTTTAAATCACTGAATCGTCTTCTCTCATACAGTCAGCAACATAATTAGCATTCATTGTATCATCCTCAGCTTCCACAACAAAACATTATCTGGACAACAGAAATAACATCATTTAAAACAACTGAGAGAAGAGCTCTTTCCTGCACATAATTACCATTCAACCACATGAACGACAGGACTTCTTGTCTGCTCACAAATAACCTCAACAAAATAACGTCTTACGTCACGTCATATGAACAAAACTTCGCTGCCCTTTGGGGGATAACAGCCAGAAGTCATTATATCTTCTCTTATCAACTTACAGGTATACAATAGATCAATGTCCGCCGCTCGTGGTCTCGCGGTAGCGTTCTCGCTTCCCGAGCACGGGGTCCCGGGTTCGATTCCCGGCGGGGTCAGGGATTTTCACCTGCCTCGAGATGACTGGATGTTTGTGTTGTCCTCATCATTTCATCATCATCCAGGAAAGTGGAGAAATTGAACTGAGCAAAGGTTGGGAAATTGTACGGGCGCTGATAACCACGCAGTTGAGCGCCCCACAAACCAAACATCATCATCATCATCATCACACAATAGGTCAATTCTCTTTCATCATTCGTTATAACACTTATTACGGTATATAACTTACTACATCTTAGCTTCGTGCATTGATTTAACCAGTCAAGCAGCTTGCACTTACGAAAAACGGAAAGCATGGACAGAAAAAGTATAAAGTATAAAATATCGGGAAAGAGAATACAGAGGGACGCAGAAGCAAGAGAAAGAGAAATCAGAAAAAGTTCATTCCTTTCCTTCCGCAATCCGGCATGTTACACAGCGTCCTATCGGTTTCGGCAACACAAATGCTAATCGTATAATTACGACTGTGTCTGCACTTTGGGCCGCAAATAGTCTAGTACCAATAGTAAACTGATAGACAGTACCAGGATCTTCAGACTCTATGGTTTGTCGCTTTTCTTACAAGGCCTAGACGCTGATGTCGCGTCTGCGCCTGGTCTTGCAATAGAAACAAACTCTCATTAAGGTAAAAAGATTTCGTGCGCCAACGATTTCGGAAATCTTGCAGACGCGGTTTGGAGTCATAGGGGGTTGCAGAGCCCTTAAAGCGCTCACGTCTATGGAACAAGGAGTAGGAGCCTACTTTCATCAGAGGTCACAGAAATGCTGCTTAGAGGAAAGATGAAAGAAAATAGAATGGATCATGAAACGAAACCGAAATGGAAGAAAATGTGATGAACGGCTGGGAAATTAAGTGGTTGCCAAACACTTTATGCAAGCTACTCATTCCTTGAGATTAATCGACAACTCTCAAACATATGCCTTAAGAAACTTCTCATTACAACTTCGAGGACAAAAGAGGTTAAAATAGGTATAAGAAATTGAATGCAGTACACTAGTCCTACGGAAGAAAACAGAGTGAGTCACTAACTATTGCAAACTAGAATAACTCCGAAAGTATGATATGAGCTGAAAAGTTTGTGGGACAAAGGGTGCCATAATATGACGCTGGTCTTTTGTTGCTAGGTGGGGTTGCGTCAGAGATATGAAGGTCAACTTTGTTTTTTTTTTAATGGGATGCTATAGTTTGGTACTTATTTTCTGATAGTGGCTATCGAGACGAGTCCAATGATGTGTAACAGTTAGGTCTTTGAAGGTCAACGAAGGTCACAAAGGAGGCATGACCGTCCATTTACAGATGGTGTTCGAAGTGATGACCATTGTTATCAATGCAGTGCTGCAATCTTCTTATCATGGACTGAGTGGTATTCCTTATCACATCAGCGCTTATCGAGGCACATGCTCTGACAATTCTCGCTCGTATAACGTGCAAATAGTAAATATTCGCCGAATACGGCGTATCCATCTAAAGCGACATTCATATGCAAACACCATTCGACTGTTTCCCAATACAACACTAATAGGAACGGTAAGATTTGTATCGTCGAATCAAGCGAATGTGAATGATGTATTCCTTCGAAGAACAAGTCGATATGCTTCTCATTTACGGAGAATGCCAACGAAATTCAGTGAGAGCTAGAGACTTATACGATGATAGATATCCTCAACGTACTCACCCTACACGTCGTGCATTTAAATATGTGTATGATTCATTGAGAACAACTGGATCTTTAACGCATCGGAAACATATCCGGAAAAGGAAAGTTACTAACGAGGAAACGGAAATTGGTGCTCTTGCCACTGTGGTTCGAGATCCTTGTGTTAGCCATGAACAAGGGTAGTGTGGTTCGTGTTCCGCATCGCCATAAATATCATCCTTACCATATCAGTCCCCATGAACAATTAACTGGTACGGATTGTATGCATCGCATTGAATTCTGCCGATGGGCTCAACTTCATATTCAGAAGGATGACACATTTATTATTATGATTTTATTTACTAATGAAACTTAATGCAATTACCATGTAATTTGCATAACATGCATTATTGGGCAATTGAAAATCCATGTTGGCTGCGGCAAGTTGTAAACCAAAAACCGGGGTCAGTCAATGTATGGTGTGGGAATCTGGAGGACAGACTTATAGGTCCCTATTTCATCGAACGGAATCTTAATGCTAGGAAGTACACCACATTCATGCAAGAAACATTAGGTCTGTTATTGGAAGAAATAACTTCTGGAACAAGGAGCAGAATGTGATATCAACACGATTGGTGCCCGGTATATTTTTCGGTGATGGCTAGAACTGAGCTGCAGAGACAATTCCCAAATCGTTGGATTGGACGCGGAGGAGATGTGTCGTGGTCGGCTCATTCACCAGACTTGACGCATCTGGATTTTTTCTTGTGGGGATTCGTAAAAGACATTGTTTATAAAGACGTTTCAACTAAACATGAAAATATGAAAGAGAGAATTGTCAGAACATGTGCTTCAATAAGTGCCAATGAGGTAAGGAATACGACTCAATCCATGATAAAAGATTGCAGCACTGCATTGATACCAATGGTTATCTCTTTGAACACATTCTGTAAATGGACGTTCGTTGACCTTCAAGGATCTTACTGTTACACATCATTGGATTCGTATCGATAGCCGCTATCAGAAAATAAGTACCACACTATAGCATCACATTTACAAAACAAAGTTGACCTTCATATCTCTGAAGCGACCCCACATAACAACAGAAAAACTAACATAATATTATGGCCCCTGTTGTCTCATGCAACTTTTGTCCCACAAACTTTTCAACTCCTATCATACTTTCGGAGTTATTCTTGGTGGCAATAGTTAGTGACTCACCCTGTGTGTCTAAATGACACAGGCATTAATTATTCAATCAACATACATGTTAAATGCTTATCTAGGACCAACTGCACATTCAGCGTACCTCATAGTAATTAGAATACCTCATAGTAATTAGACTCACAAAAATGTGAAGTTCAAATCGTCCTACGTAAAGACACCTCCAAAAAACAGGCAATAGCTGCATAAGATGCAAAATTTAACTATGTACTTTAATACTTATCTCTAAGTTCTTCACTGAACAAATGGCTGCAAGCGCCTCACTTCATATCAACACTCACAGTACAGTCGACGCTTCGCGACGTGCAGAAGCGGCAGCAACAATGGGGCTCCGGCTGAGGGTCGTAAGCTCGCAGTGTCCACATAGCAGTGGCATGGGCGGTGGGCCAGTTGGCTGCACGGCGTTGAAGTACGCGCTCCCAAGAGTTGAGGCCAGGATCCTAATGGAGACGGCTGTAGGGAGGCAACGGGCGGCTTATGTGAAGCGGCGCCTCTGGGCGGCGCGGCGGCAAGTGGGTCTCTCGGTTGGGCAACAACAGAGGAGCTTGCGACGCGGACTTCTCGGCCGGTGCGTGGCGACAAGGCTTCCTGACCTGCCACACAGCACTCAGCAGACGGCGGCGTCAGGGACGACGGAGGTGGGCGGTTGCAGCGGCTGGGAACCCGCGCCGACAGTGAACAGCGCGCCTCTGCGTTCCGTGAGCCACAGCAGCGGCATGGACGCGTAGCGCGTTTTTCTCGTGTCTCGGCGCCCGGTTCAGAGTTAAGGTCGGGACACACACGTCCGGGCCATGTCAGGCCGAGCGTCGGACGAGTGACGGCCGTGCTCCGCTCCGATCCTGCAGGGGCCACACATGACCGGGGCACGTCCGTGTCTTTGTTGTTCCTTGTAGTGACTCGGACGCGGTGATCTGTGTTTCTTTTTGTGAAAGCTGTAAAACATGTTCACTAATTTTCGTAATAGTGAATTAGGACGTATAGCACCTGCTTTAGACGAAGAGGAAAAAGAACGAAGGCAAACAAGAGGAAGAAAATTATGGAACCACAGTGCCTGGAAAACAAGACCAGTAGAAGGAGAGTTTCGAACATTATTTTCTCGTCTCATAGATGAGGAGACTAAGTTTTATGAATATTTTAGGATGATGCAGTACACCTTCTGTGAACTTTTAAAGAAACTAGAACCAAGACTGAGAAAAAACGACACTTTCTGGAGAGTATCAGTTTCACACAAAGAATGACTGGCTGTTTTTTTAAGGTAGGTTAAAGAAAAGTACACAGAACACAAATAAATAAGAAGTATTAAGGACAGCATTTTTATTTTATTACTTTAGTAATTGAAAGATAAATACATAAGTTAATAAATAACACAGATAAATTTCTACTACCCTAAGAAAAGCAAATGAGGGCTATTCATTGAATTAGTTTCTGAAGCTAATGAGGATGCAGGGGAACTTGGAGGATGATGGCTTTGGTTATTTATATACGAATTGTGGGAATCCCTTTGCAGATCCAAAAGCTGCTGTGTAGGTTCTGTTGACTCGTTTTCTACAGGTGAAGGATATGGTGTTGAAACACATTTTGCTGAGGAATTGGAGGATGATGGAGTGAATAGATGGACTGATACGTCATTCATGAGTTGCTTCAGTTCAAAGTCTTGTACAATTGAAAAAATCCTACTTTTAGCTTGATGAAAAAGTAGTCGATGCAACGTTTTTTGGGCTGGTGCTATGCCAGCCAAAAAAGCATCAACTGGGTTTTGTATTTCTCTCTGTTTTTCAGGTTTTTTGTCCTGCCAAAATGTAAGCCATGAGCTGGATTGATGCAGATTCTTGTGGTTTAACCTCCCGCTGAAATTTTCGTTTCAGTGGTGGTTTCATAAACGTGTTCTTATTTGAAGTGACGGACGAATGTGCTGATGACGTCTGGGAATGACGAGTGCGCTCTATCTAATCTCTGTTTCACTACTCTGGGTTTTAATGATCCATTCTTCATCTGCAATGTCTTCTTGTGTAGCCTTTTCTTCGTTTTCAACAATAGACTGCTCCTCTTGCGAATCTGTATTTGATTCTTGTTTATGCTCTTGCGTATAAGGAACATTGGAAACTGTTTCTCGTTCTACCATGTAAGGTAGCAGGAACTTTAAGAGATCTTCATACTTATATTTATGTTGATGAACAGCAGCTTGCCCTGAAACAGTTTTCCTTTTCTGCAGGGTCATTCTTAGTTGGTCACGAACAGATGCCCATTTTTTTATTGCATTCCTCTGCTCCTCCTGTAGCAAAAATATTTTAAATCGCGTATTTATATTACAAGATTTAAAATGCTGCAAATATATTATAGATTATACAGTATTTCTCATCTTATACAGTTCAATTTTTTTTCAGGTTCCTTGCTAAACGAGATTCCTTTAAAACTATTTCCTTCAGCTACAGGTTGGAAAAATCCACAGCTGGAGCTATCGTCCATGTCACCTCTAGAGCAGTTATAGATTTATTGTTAGAAGAGGTGATGCCTGTGCCGAATGAAGAAAAATGGAATACTATAGCTGAGGAGTTTTGGACAAAATGGCAGTTTCCACACTGCATTGGATATTTAGATGGAAAGTACGTAACAATACAGGCTACAAACAACTCAGGAAGTCTCTATTGGAATTACAAAAAAACATATTCCATTGTGCTTATTGCTCTGGCTGACCCATGTTATAATTTTATTGCAACAGACATGGGAGCGTACGGAAAAAACTCTGATGGAGGCATTCTAGTAAATTCAAACCTTGGAAAGTCATTGGTAAACAATACGCTTAGCGTCCCAAAGAGTAAAACTTTACCCGGAACTGATGTTGAACTTCCAATGGTAATTGTAGGCGATGAAGCTTTTCCTCTCAAAACATATTTGATGACAAGGCTATATTTAATTATCGTTTGAGTCGGGCAAGAAGAACATCCGAAAATGCATTAGGTATATTGCAACAGATATTTAGAAGAATCATTCAGGGAGATCCTAATAACCTTACAATGATTGTGACGGCTGCGTGTGTACTGTACCACTTTATTCGAAAATTGGAAAGTTATAGGATGCCCCGAACAGAGGATGGATCAAAAGGAAACTGCTAAGGGGTCCGGAAGATCATCAAATCTAAACCTACCTCGAATTCGTGGGAGATCAACAGATGCTGCATTTGCTGTACGAGAACAACTCAAAAAAATCGTGAATTCTCCACAAGGGACTGTGGAATGGCAAGAACATGTCGCCTTGACGATATAACGATGACATAAACCAAACATCTGTTTGTAGAATAAAAAGTAAATAAATATCTTTCGGGTATTAAAACTTGTATAGTTTTTATCTTACCTTTGGCTTGCAGATCTGTTGCAATTGTCTTCCAAACTCTGACTTTGTACTCGATATTCCTGTAGTTTTCACTTCCCTGATCGTAAAGAACAGGTAACTTACTAACGTCTTTTATTAGTCGTTCCACATCCATGTTTTGTACATAGATCAGTCTTGCGCTGTTGCACAGCTCACAAGACAATTCTACAGTCAGGCCGTGTCCGTCACGTGAAAAATTAAACACAGCGAATCCCGCCCGGCCCGGCCCCGGCCCATTAACGTTCCCCGTGCACGGCCCGGTCAAGTGGGGCCCGCTACATTTATTTTAATGGTGTATTCCGTTGTCCGGGTGACGGCCGATACTCGGACGTGTCTCGACACGGACACGTTCCGGACATGTGTGTCCCGACCTTTACCCGGTGGCGACTAGGAGGTTTGGTCCGCAGCGACCGTGAAATGGGGCCGGAGCGCACGCTTCACGCAAGTGTGCTGTGAGGCATTTCTAGGTGTTTTCAGCGAGCACGTTCTGGTGCGACGCGCTGCGTCAGGCAGGAATTATACATCACCCCGGGCGTCGGTATGTGTGGAAGCAGCTTCTGGTGCGGCATCGTAGTCGACGGTCTGCAGCACCCAGGCTCGGCTCGCAGCGGATAACAGCGGCGAATACTGACCGACCACACATCAAACATGAACTAAATGTAACCGGCCGCCCTATGGACTGAACGGTGGGAACGAATCACGTTTCTGACGCCAGTGTACACTTCCAGGGAATGGGGAAGGGTTTCTTGCATCCGGCTCATTAAGAATATGATCAGGAAGTCGATTGGTCAGGACTTGTTAGTGGGCATCCATGGCTGCCGTTAAATGACAGAACAGGTAAAGTAAAGAGAATATATTTCAGTGTACGGTATACAAGGGACGCGACTAGAGTCGGAAGATACCAGGTTTAGGTCAGAATGTCAAGCAATTAATTGAAATGGGCAAGAGAAGGGAGGCTGTTCATGTTAACTCATGTTGGTGGCTGATCATCGAACGAGAGACAGAGGCTCTACCTCCCATAAAGGATGTCTGTTCTGCTCGAGGTCTGGATCACAAGAGAGAGAAGGAACTGCGTTCTGCGCTGCAGAACGCTCCAGCGTCCAAACACGTGACCCGTATCCCTCGCACTCCGTTGGCTAAAGCCGATGGCGTGAAGTCGCTAGCAATTTCAGCAGAGGGCTCAAGGCGTCTCTAGTCAGCAACTTTAACTGGACAGAACTGCCTCGGTAAAATATTCCTTGACTGGCTGCAGCGCTGTACTTGTCCGACCTACACGTTTCACCGCCAATCTCTCGTATGAATGTACGACGGTGGCTCAAGGAAGTAAATGCCATGGGACATTCTAAATTGTGTGCAAAAATTTGTTTCGACAAAAACTTACATACATTTTTAAAATGGATACGCCATATTATTTCCATACGCAATCAGCAACGTGAGAAATCGCAATAATATTGGCGTTGGTTGCATTGCAATTCATCAATTACGTCACTAGAAATAGGAAAGCGTAGTTGACTCATGAAATGAAGGAAATGAGCCGCCATTTCACTTCCCGCGATGCAAGCGTGACTCACAAGTTTTTCGTAATCGCGATGTGATTTATGTACGTATTCTTACTTTCACTGCTGTCACGAGGGCCGAAAGTAATAAGAGGGATTACTGCCACAAACATTGATCTGTATATAACGGAGTCCCTCGTGCCTGTTGTATTTATCTACGTACAGACTACGGAACAGTACCGGCCGTTATATGCCGCCCCGTTACACCGCCCAGATCAACCTTCGCCTCCGCAATCATGTTCACGAACGGGCAGCAATCGGCGCTGTGTGTGTGGGAATGGCTCACCACGAAGCAGGTTGTTCTGTGTGGAAGTGCGTACAGGTACATGTCACCAGTGTACTGTACACTATAATTGGTGTCACTGTTGAAATCGTGATATTATATTTACGTGTCCATTCGTTCTAGATATTCGACGTGGTATTCTCAAATGAGGAAATCGTTGATCTGATATCACTTTACGGAGAGCGTCACCAAAATGGCACACATACGCCACAGGGGTATACCCAGCCAATATGAAAGCCCGCATTACCGCTGCATACGCTGCAATAACACCAGAAACATTGACAGCCGTGAATGGATCCATGATGGAGCACGCACGGTGGTGTTTACAAGCAAATAGACATCTCTTCGAGCATACGTTGCAGCGTTTCGGCTGTGAGACATGTGACTGCACACTTGTCTATATTTTGTGTATTACGGAGAAGATGTATGTTTTTTTTGTACGTTTATGTATGCGTTGCACCATCTGCAACGCTTCATTTTTGTCGCAGTCATTAAAGATGTTCTGTAACAGGTTCTGTACATGGAATGTACCATTGTGTGATTGGTGAGCAACTGCGAACAAATAGCATGTTACCCTCTGTGCGACAGCCATTAATTTTGTTTACTCTGTCCGGGGCTTATCGATAATTCGTATCCCTGAGTCTATTGTAGTACTGCCGAAAAGTTCAATAAAGCACATACGACTAAACCGTGTATTTGTTTTCATTGTGGGTGACCGGACATACGTATGTTTTCCAGGCCACGTCCTAACAGTGTACATAGCAATATGTAAGTACAGCGTTTGTCGCATCGTAGTACATCAGTCACATTGACATTACGAGAAATGTGCGAATCGCGCTTGGGTCACGAAAAGAGCAACAGTAACGCGTTTCGTTCATTTCACGCGTCAACATAGCGTTCCGATTTCTGGGGACGTAATTGACATGTTGCTATGCAACAAACACCATTATTATTGTGATTGCGTACGGAATAATATTGCGTATGGCGTATGCAATAATATACCATGTCCATTTAAAAATAATTAAGTTTTTGTTGAAACCAATATTTGCACACGATTTAGAATGTCTCATATCATTTACATTTGTGAGCTCCTGCCGTACATTCATACCATTGAAAGCTGTTTGTCAATATCGACTGTGATTCTAGAGATATTGTCGGTGAAGAGTTTAGGTGCGACATCTTTACATATTGTTATTTTGTTCTCAGTAGAACAGTCTTCTCATGATCAATAGCAAAATTTTCTTGTTATTATTTACAAATGCAAAATTGGATTGTGAATAACAGAAACATGTTTTAAGTAAGGTAGACGGAGTATTGAAGCTGTGTTTGATATGTTTTTATTTTGTGGGATTTTATTTTATCTTTTTGTTGAGGAAATTGCGTTTTCTAGCGCTATGTGATAAATATGTATCGTTTCCTTCATTTTTACTATCACATGCCTCTGTTCCACGTTACAGGCCAATAATTTTCGAATAAAACCTGAATTAAACATTCAGAATTACAGTTTTTCTATAAATACTCATTATTCATAGGAAAAAGACAGAAGGATGACTATGTAGAACAAATATGTTCCGTAGGTTACTCGGCCCTTAATATATCCTCACTCACTTTCCAACCGTTTCACCACTTCAGATTCTTAGGTGAATCTCGTAAGACACTGATCGATTACTTGAAGAAAGCGACCGTTATGAGGTAACGCCCGATAGGTATTCAACACACCCACTGTACAGGTAGCATAGCTACGACTGAACTGAAGAAATTTACTAGAAAAGCTACCATAGTCTACACTTACTTATTATAGTATACGGTAGCCTATGGTAATTTTACAACTCTGATGGCGACACATCATGGATATTACTCAATATATACAAAATTAAAAAGTACATGTCTCAAAGAAACCAGTCTTTTTACACAGATATGTCTTTAGAAGAGTAATAATTAGGTTGTTCGTGGCTTCTTATTTTTTCTGAAACCACATACGATCTGCACATAATTTAATTAGATTAGTACGTGGCAGGATGTTGTTCCAAAGCGAACCAAAATTTGTTTGCTTAGTAATCTAATGGAAGTACTTGTTCTGTAGTTTAACAAACATGAACACGCACAGCTCATTAGCAAACAACACCAATATATTTCAGATTAGATCCGCATGGGCTAAACAAATCGAGTTTTCCTAAGAAGTGATGTTGATGCTGATAATACTAACACTGTAGTACCATGCAGGGACGCCGGGCTAGAAGTTCAGTACCACGTGCTCTTCCCAGGTGGTACTGGGCAGGGATATCTATCTTCTCTTTGTCGTCTTCTTTTTGTTCTCTTGGGAAAATGTACTATAAATTTATATTTTCCTACTTCCTGATTCACGTACGTATCTTTAAAAATATGTACAATTGCTGAAAGTAAATGAAGGACAATATCACAGAGCAGACCAAAGTACTCCACGCAGGCCTACTCCATGTGGTGTAGCTTTGGCAACAGTGCCCTTTGCCGCAAATGCTACGCGGTGGGGGACGTGGGTACTGGCTAACTAGTCTGTGTGGAGCACTACAGCTGCATACACTGGGGTAACAAAAGTCATGGGATACCTCCTAATTATGTGCCGGACTTCCATTGGGCCGGCGTATTGCTTCAGCTTGATGTGGCATGGACTCATCAAGTCGTTGGAAGTCCCATCCAGATGTAGTGAGGCAGGCTGCCTCTACAGTCTTCCAAAACTGCAAAAGTGTTGCCAGTGCAGGATACTGTGCACGAACTGCTCTCTCGATTATGTACCATAAATATTGGATGGGATTCATGTCAGGCGACCTGGGTGGTCAGTCATTTGCTATTTAATTATCCAGAATGTTCTGCAAACCAATCGTGAACAATTGTGACCCAGTAATGTGGCACATTGACATCCATAAAAATTCCATCGTTGTTTGGGAACATAAATTCCATGAATGACTGCAAATGGTCCAAGTGGATGACCATAATCATTTGGAATCAACGATCGGTTAAATTGGACCATGCGATCCAGTCCATTGCATGTAAACACTATCCACACCATTATGAAGCCACTATCATTGCCTTGTTTACAACTTTAGTATATGGGTTCATGTGTCATATGTCACACACGAACCCTACCGTCGGCTCTTTCCAACTATAATCGGGATTCACCTGGGCGCCACGGTTTTCCAGCATCTAAGGTCAAACCAATATGATCACGAGCCCCGGAGAGGTGCTGGAAGCGATGTAGCGCTGTTAACAAACGAACTTGCGTCAGTAGTCTGTTGCCATATAACATTAACGCCAAATTTCGACGCACTGTCCTAACGTATACGTTCGTCATAGGTCCCCAATTGATTTCTATGGCTATTTCACGCCGTGCTGCTTGTCTCTTAGCACTGAAAACTCTATATAGACGCCGCTGCCTTGGGTCGTTAAGTGAAGTCCATCGGCTATTGCGTTGTTGGTAGTGAGAGGTAATGCCTGAAATTTGGTGCTGTCGGCACTCTATTGACACTGTTGATCTCGGAATATTGAATTTCCTAACGATTTCCGAAATGAAATGTCATATGTGTCTAGCTCCAACTACCATTCCATTTTCAAAGTTCCTTAATTTCAGCCGTGCGGCCAGAATCACGTCGCAAACGGTTTCAGATGGATCACCTGAGTACATACGACAGCACCACCAGTTCACTGCCCTTTTATACTTTGTGTATGCTATAACACCGCCATCTGTATATGTGTATATCCCTACCACATGACTTTGGTCGCCTTAGTATATTTGTTCACATGGGCCTGTTAACTAACTAAGCCTTCCCTGGTGAAACAGGCTTCATACGAAACAAGTCTATGGAAGGATGAAGCAGCTGTTTATGTATTACCTGCGAAACCGAAAAATCTGTGACTCCCATGTCTCGTACAACCGATAGAGTGCGTTTTGAAAGCTCTTCGTTCTCGAGGGCAAACATTGCTTCATGCCAGTCATCTTTTGCTCGTTCATTCTATTTTGTTACTACCTGTCATGTTTCCCTCCATTCATCAGTGGCCATTGGCCACTGCGTTGTTCGTGGTGACAGGTAAAATTTGGTATTCTCAGCACACTCTTGACACTGCAGATCTCGGAATATTGACTGTCCTAATGATTTCCGAAATATAATGTCATATGCGTCTAGCTCCAACTACCAGATCGCGTTCCGAATCTGTTAATTGCCGTTGTGTGGCCAGTACCACGTCGGAAACGATTTCACGTGAATCAGCTGAGGACAGATGACAGCTCCGCTAATGCCCTGCCCTTTCATACCTTGAGTGCGTGCTACTACTGCCATCTGTATACGTGCATATCGCTATCCTATGACATGTCACCTCAGTCTATCGTAATAAGATTGTAGGCCCTTGTTGTTGTAATGTGTCGTTGGATTCGTTAATTTTGAATGCGGCAAAGGATAACGTTCTGACTGTCTTCTCAACCCCAGGGTGGTAAACAGACATTCCACGTAGCTATTAATTCTGACCCAATCTCAATGTAATCAAAAATGGTACTGCGCCTTCCAAGAATACATAAATTGATGTTAATGACAAGTTTGGGATTTAACCTAAAATGATAACACAATCTCTCCCTTTTCCATATTACATTTAATTAACCAAAGCTCTCAAGAATCAAGTTATAATCAATAAGCAAGTTTAATTACTTCTTCTCTCAATAAATCAATTAATATTGGTTCAAATGGCTCCGAGCACTATGGGACTTAACAGCTACGGTCATCAGTCCCCTAGAACTTAGAACTACTGAAACCTAATTAACCTAAGGACATCACACAAAACCCAGTCATCACGAGGTAGAGAAAATCCCTGACCCCGCCGGCAATCGAACCTGGGAACCCGGGCCTGGGAAGCGAGAACGCTACCGCACGACCACGATGCAGACAAATCAATTAATATTTAAACGTTGAATATGTAAGTAATCACACTATATCTCCCATGTGAAAATGTTATCAATTGAAACCAGTAAATCCTTAGCAGTGAAAATTACACTTACGTTGTAGCTGTACAATGAATTAAGTCGGGGGAGGATGACTTTATCTTATCTATTCTCATATACTAATTGCAGGGTAGGTTAGTAATTAGCTCTTGACTTTCTCTATTCAAATCAAACGCATGTTGGAATATGCAACTCTCGCAAAATTGGACTCAACATTTAATTTCGCCAAAAGCGCTTCCGCCATTACCAAACGGCAACTGCGGTGGCGTTGTCTCCGTGCTGGATCTGAAATCGCTAATTCCCTATTCTGGCCTTGACTGACAGTAATCAGTCTCAAACACTATGCGTTCCGTGGAACGTTCAAATTTCCCTAGTTGAAATTAATGGCAATTGCACACTCGCTCTGGGTTGAAGCGACGTGCCCGAAATTCAGACAGAAAAGATTCCCACAGGAATATTTAACTATCGCTTTGCGTTTGTTGCCACGATACGTGAAGTGTATCGCTCTCACTTCTCAAACGTAAAGTAGAGTCGGAGTCGCGCCTTTACCACACGCAGGTATGTGGCCCGCCGCTAGACGTGAGCGAGCGCTCTCTCTGTCTCTGTGTCTTAATTGAGTTCTCAAAGTGCTTTATATGACGTTATCATCCCCACCTTGACTCTACTACGTTACACGTTTGGCTTCAGCCGACCGCTCCCACGTTAAAGATGTATTCTTATTTTTCTTGCCCGGGTCTCCACTCGTTAATGTACTCTGCCCACTTACTTGCGTCTCCGCCGTGTTTATTCTTGCCGGTATTATATTGATTTTCCCTTATTTCTTTCTGCAGTGCACCTGGGCTTTCTTTTGTTAAAGCTACTTGAGTCGTTCCAATGTCATTAGCCACCTGCCAAGTCCGTCTCCAAGCTGCGTTCACTTTGTTATATTACTCATGCCCTGTAAGGGTAAATCTTTTGTTATTCCCTACATTAGATGGCTGTAATTATTTCCTGTTGTCAATAATATCGTTATTTGCTGGGGATTTTATCCGGTATCGTCGGTTTGCAGTTTAAGTAAGGCCCGAAAAAGTGGACACCTTGTGTGTTGTTGTATTGGTCTTCAGTCCTGAGACTAGTTTGATGCAGCTCTCCATACTCCTCTATCCTGTGCAAGCTTCTTCATCTCCCAGTACCTACTGCAGCCTACATCCTTTTGAATCTGCTTAGTGTATTCATCTCTTGGTCTCCCTCTACGATTTTTACCCTCCACGCTGCCCTCCACTACTAAATTGGTGATCCCTTGATGCCTCAGAAGATGTCCTATCAACCGATCCCTTCTTCTAGTCAAGTTGTGCCACAAACTCCTCATCTCCCCAATTCTATTTAATACCTCCTCATTAGTTATGTGATCTACCCATCTGATCTTCTGCATTCTTCTGTAGCATCACATTTCGAAAGCTTCTATTCTCTTCTTGTCTAAACTATTTACCGTCCATGTTTCATTTCGATACATGGCTACACTCCATACAAATACTTTCAGAAACGACTTCCTGACACTTAAATCAATACTCGATGTTAACAAATTTCTCTTCTTCAGAAACGCTTTCCTTGTAATTGCCAGTCTACATTTTATATCCTCTCTACTTCGACCATTATCAGTTATTTTGCTCCGCAAATAGCAAAACAGATTTCCTACTTTAATTCCCTCAGCGTCACCCGACTTAATTCGACTACATTTCATTATCCTCGTTTTGCTTTTGTTGATGTTCATCTTATACCCTCCTTTCAAGACACTGCCCATTCCGTTCAACTGCTCTTCCAAGTCCTTTGCTGTCTCTGACAGAATTACAATGTCATCGGCGTACCTCAAAGTTTTATTTCTTCTCCATGGATTTTAATACCTACTCCCCACTTTTCTTTTGTTTCCTTTACTGCTTGCTCAATATACAGATTGAATAGCATCGGGGAGAGGCTACAACCCTGTCTCACTCCCTTCCCAACCACTGCTTCCCTATCATGTTCCTCGACTCTTATAACTGCCATCTCCTTTCTGTACAAATTGTAAATAGCCTTTCGCCCGCTGTATTTTACCCCTGCCACCTTCAGAAATTGAAAGAGAGTATTCCAGTCAACATTGTCAAAAGCTTTTTCTAAGTCTACAAATGCTAGAAACGTAGGTTTCCCTTTCCTTAATCTTTCTTCTAAGATAAGTCGTAGGGTCAGTATTGCCTCACGTGTTCCATTTCTACGGAATCCAAACTGATCTTCCCCGAGGTCGGCTTCTACCAGTTTTTCCATTCGCCTGTAAAGAATTCGCGTTAGTATTTTGCAGCTGTGACTTATTAAACTGATAGTTCGGTAATTTTCACATCTGTCAACACCTGCTTTCTTTGGGATTGGAACTATTATATTCTTCTTGAAGTCTGAGGGTATTTCGCCTGTGTCATACATCTTGCTCACCAGATGGTAGAGTTTTGTCAGGACTGGCTCTCCCAAGGACGTCAGTAGTTCTAATGGAATGTTGTCTACTCCCGGAGCCTTGTTTCGACTTAAGTCTTTCAGTGGTCTGTAAAACTCTTCACGCAGTTTCGCACCTCCCATCTCATCTTCATCTACGTCCTCTTCCATTTCAATATTATTGCCCTCAAGTACATCGATCTTGTATAACCTCTCAATATACTTCTTCCACAATTCTGCTTTCCCATCTTTGCTTAGAACTAGGTTTTCATCTGTGCTCTTGATATTCATACAAGTGTTTCTCTTTTCTCCAAAGGTCTCTTCAATTTTCCTGTAGGCAGTATCTATCTTACCCCTCGTGAGATAAGCCTCTACATCCTTACATTTGTCCTCTAGCCATCTCCTGCTTAGCCATTTTGCACTTCCTGTCGATCTCATTTTTGAGACGTTTGTATTCCTTTTTGCCTGCTTCACTTACTGCATTTTTGTATTTTCTCCTTTCATCAATTAAATTCAGTATCTCTTCTGTAACCCAAGGATTTCTACTAGCCCTCGTCTTTTTATCTACTTGATCCTCTGCTGCCTTCACTATTTCATCCCTCAAAGCTACCCATTCTTCTTCTACTGTATTTCTTTCCCCCATTCCTGTCAATTGTTCGCTTATGCTCTTCCTGAAACTCGGTACAAACTCTGGTTCTTTCAATTTGTCTAGGTCCCATGTCCTTAAAGTCCCACCTTTTTGCAGTTTCTTCAGTTTTAATCTACAGGTCATAACCAATAGATTGTGGTCAGAGTCCACATCTGCCCCTGGATATGTCTTACAATTTAAAATCTGGTTCCTAAATCTCAGTCTTACCATTATATAATCTATCTGAAACATTCTAGTATCTCCAGTGTTCTTCCATGTATACAACCTTCTTTCATGATTCTTGAACCAAGTGTTATTAACGATTAAGTTATGCTCTGTGCAAAATTATACCAGACGGCTTCCTCCTTCATTTCTTAGCCCCAATCCACATTCACCTAATACGTTTCCTTTTCTTCCTTTTCCTACTGTCGAATTCCAGTCACCCATGACTATTAAATTTTCGTCTCCCTTCACTACCTGAATAATTTCTTGTATCTCATCATACATTTCAATTTCATCTGCAGAGCTAGTTGGCATATAAACTTGTACTACTGTACTTACATTGTCATAATACAGATTAAAAAAAATTGCAGCTTTGGGGAAGTACACTTTCTAACCATTTTTTTTTCAAGAAAATAAGAGCATCAGAGAATAATAATTGGTGTTGAATATATTTTCAGAATTCGTAACAAACTGACATTACGAGAAAGTGCTATCCATGCACAAATTTGAATGACACTTATCTACAACTGCCATTCGACGAAGAAAACCAGAAACTGATGGTCATTCACACCCAATTTGGCATGTAAAAACATAAAAGATTACCTTTCGATACAAATTCTTCTCCAGTGTTATATCAGAGATACGAGGAGTACTTTATCACGGAGACCGATATAAGATTACTTACACAACTTATAGTAGTTGTTTAAATCACTATTAAAAGCAGAATTCTGTGTTTATTTGGAAATGTTTTCTTCTTTTTCGAAGAAATAGAATGTGTCTGACATATACTATAAGTTAAAGGTATAGCTCCTACCCTAAACACTATCAAGGTATAGTAAAGCTTGTTGTATCTACAGATGTGTAAAAGTTGCAGCCGATCGTAGGTCAAATTGGATATTACTAAAAATTAATTCATATGGTAGCCACAATACTCGAACCACTACACATGCTGCTCCGAAAAGACGGAGAATGCGATTGCTCGAAGGATTGTCAAACGGCTTTTGATATGCTGAAAAATACTCTATTGGGATATATGCTTAGTATGTCCCTAACAGGCAAGTAATGGTTGCAACAAATGCTTCACATTAGGAATGGGCGCCGGTTTATATCACATAGCGAGAAAAGCATATAAAACAATTGCTTTAGTCTCCAAGACTTTTGTGTTCAGCACTATGGGCTTACGCTCAGCTAGGGAAGAAAGCTCTCACCCTCGTATTTGCAATACAAAGAAACTCATTATTATTCGTATGGGTGCAAATTTTTGCAACGAATTGACCACAGTCATGCAGTGCAGATTCCGGGCAAAAGTCAACAGAGGACGCAAGGGCAGTAGTTGTTACTGTTGATTTACAAATACGATATAGAACACCGTTCTTTCTCAAAATACAGCAACGCTAATATACTGTCACGTTTGCCAGCTGGTAGTGGCCAGAATTCTGACACTTCGACAGAAATATGTTTTCAGGTCGATGTCCTATGTGAGTGGTGGTAACAGGACTAAAAGCAGACGCAAAATTCAAAGTAAAGTCGGTAGTAAAAGATGAAATCTTATTGCTAGTTAACTATTTTATAGAACCTAAGTAAACATTGTCTAAGAAGCTACTAATGCGCCTGATTTAATGCACTTCTGGAATCTAAAACATGCTCCATCTCTGTTCAAAGTAGTCATAGCCCGACACTCAGTGGAAAGGAAAGCGCGGACAGTCACTGTGGAAACACTGCAATCAGAAGCATTAAAACTCTTGAACAGATGCATTTGGGATATCTTCAAAAAACTGGTTCAAATGGCTATGAGCACTATGGGACTCAACTTCTAAGGTCATCAGTCCCCTAGAACTTCGAACTATTTAAACATAACCAACCTAAGGACATCACACACATCCATGCCCGAGGCAGGATTCGAACCTGCGATCGTAGCGGTCGCGCGGTTCCAGACTGTAGCGCCTAGAACCGCTCGGCCACACAGGTCGGCGGATATCTTCAATACCAAGAAACTGGCAGGACAATACGTCTGCTGCATAGGTTTAGAAACAGCAATAGGAAATATTTGGTACAAATGCATGCTCTTGCAGAAAAATCAAACAGCTCTAACCAGTCTTATTTTCGAATGCGCAGGCGTTATAACCTTGCAATAGAACCCGCTTGTACTGCGCCAGACTATCCATAGGAGAAAATTCGCTCATTCAAGTGGATGGTTGTACTTGTTTCCCATAGGTCGTAGGAATGAGAAGGATAGGTGCAACGGAAACAGTTCATGCAATTTAGCGGATTTTTGCTGTAGAGCGTCGGCCGCTGTGGTCGAGCGGTTCTAGGCGCTTCAGTCCGGAATCGCAGGTTCGAATCCTGCCTCGGGCATGGATGTGTGTGATATCCTTAGGTTAGTTAGGTTTAAGTAGTTCTAAGTCTAGGGGACTCATGACCTCAGATGTTAAGTCCCATAGTCCTTAGAGCCATTTGGACCTTTTTTTTTTTTTGCTGTAGAAAATTTGGCAGTAGCCATTGCAAGTTACAACGGCTCATAGCTCACCATTAGAGAATTTACATGGTTTTGTATGGTAAATGGGATTCAGTATCTTCGTAGTGCATCATTTCACCCTGATTCCAGTAGTGTAACTAAAAGTTTTTGTCAGGACTTTTAAAGCACAGCTTAGGAACCTCACCTAGAAATACAATAAGGGCGCCATGACAATGTTTCCAGTTTCGTACAGAGGCACTCCTCATGAGGAAAACGTGTTCCAGGAAAAGACGATGAGAATTCTTCTTTCATTATCAGTGCCTCGTAGGCACGAAGTAACTGCCCCAAGAGGGCTTCATAGAAGGAAAAAGAAATTCAACATTGACGATAAAATAATATGTTCAGAGGTACCTCGAGGGAAGAAAGTACGGTACCCGGGGACTTTGGTATCTAAAGAAGGTACCACTGTAAGCAAGCGCACCAATTGCGTCCGCTACACGACAGACCTTCCCTTTGCAGAAGCTACAAACCATTTTCAGTTTCATATAGGGACAACGAATCAAATCTGGAGGGGGAAGGAGGAATCACAGAATCGCAGTCATCAACCAGTGCTGAAGCCACACAGCAGCAGAAAGCCATGGAGTTTGAGCAGAGAGGTCAGCAGTAGGAGCAGAATATGCGCGTCATCACTCCCTTTGAAGGGACGGGTTTTGTGATGGAGAGTCGCAACACCTGCAAGACAGACTTCCCTCCAGCAATGGAGGCAACACTGGAGAGTCTGCTCGACACGCGGAGTGAGTACGCCGGCAAATTCTTGCGTCCTACAAAAGAAGGTCGCTATCAGGGCAGAACCAATGTTTCACGTCACACATAATATGGAACAAATAGTGCGAAGATTCGTATCAGTCGCATCGGGACATAAGCCTTGAGCCGCGGCTTAGGCGGCAGAGACGGAGTTCCTGTCCCATTCGAGCACCAAATGTCGAGCGTCACTGAAGCTTCTATTGCTATCACGGTCTGGGCCTCGGTCTCGGCTCGTAAACCGTCGTTCAGCAACGTTCGGTGCCTTGCCCGTCGGAAATCACAGTCAGTCACCTTACTACTATAGCCTAAGATATGGATGAGGACTCTGAGAAGATTGGTGATAACGATACACTATCGTCACCCGCCATGGATGATGATTTGGACCCCAGCCATCAGGAGTTTACTTCTCTGCTGGTTCTCATCAGTCTGGCCGATAATAGTGGAACTCGGAATGCTACTGCCGCGCCTGCATCCTCGTGTAAGCGAGTTGAGTGAAGACACTCTACCTCCAGTAATGACACGCCCACCAAAGCATAAGGCTTACTAAAGGCAAAAAGCATCTGTAAAGCACATCGATTACAGGCCTTTGAGTCGCCACAGACGAAGAATTCATTCGAAATGCTGGCTTAAGAGGACGCGACAGCAACTCTGCAAGTGACAGCAAGACAACAAGACGCCGTCGCCGAATTGAAGACGACGAAACCACCGGCGTTTCTGATTGGATACTCCTGGAAGTACCCCTTCCCACTCCCCCCAGTGCCATCACATGGAGGACGTCGTGTGTGGCCATGTATTGGTGATCAAGGCTACTGGGAAGATCTTTACGAGATTCGCCCACGAATAACTCAAGCTCGGCTCAAGGTTGCGGACGTTTGTTGCAGAAAAACTGTGTACTCTACACCTCTGCTTCTCTACCAACAAAGCCATTGAAACTCGTTCTCCGGGACCTGTCTTTCAACATTTATCGAAAGAACATCGAGAAAATCATTCTTGAGGCTGACTTTACCATCCATACTGTAACTCGCCTCAAATCTTCGAAAATTCGCCTGCGATCTCGCTGTGCATTATGTTTACCCCGGACACCGTGCTGAATAGGAAGAGGTACACCATCACTTACGTTGCTGCCTGCAAAGTTGCGGCAGAAGATCTTCAATCCGTATGTATTGACGCCCCAGTGCTGCAAATATCGGGGGTCTGACCATGTAGCACGACCTGCAGTTTCCCTCCTCGCTGCGTCACCCGAGCGTGGATTGCCAGCTGAAGGAACGAGTCGAGATGCGTCAACTTCTGAGGCCCACTAGTCGCCTGCTACAGAGGCTGTGACGACTTCACGTGCACCACTCTTCGGCAAAAATAAAGCACCTCCACTTCCCCCAAGAAGGATTCAACTGCACGACTACGTTGAGGGGTGTTCTTTGCGACAAACCTCTCTGGCCTAACACCCATGTCGCAGCACCAGCGTACTGCTACTCCTGTGCAGCAACCAATCAACTTTGCAATTTCAGGAGCTCCTTCAGACCAGGGCACTCCCTCATCCAAATGCCTTCCGGACAGAAAGCTAGAACTTCCACGACACTAATGCCGTGGGACAAGCAAAGAAACTGCATCCATCGCAGGCGTTCTTCGCAATGCCAGCAATGAAACTTCAGTTGCTTCCGCACTGCCCCACCCTGTGGCCGCTGGCGCCTCTTCGGTCAGTGACCTTACCAGCGTACTGATAAGGGTTAACCCAATGATGGCCATCCTTCTGGACCTGGAACTGAAACAACTTCATCAGCAGTGGAGGCAGGGGTCAGGATTCCTAATAAACCTGCCCATCGCTTACATTCACCAAGCGCTTGTCGCCTTTGTGTGGAATACCAGTTGCCTAAGCACGCATTAAGATAAATTTCGTCAATTTCCCCTTGAGGAAGCAGTTGACACGGAAGCGGTAACAAAAACACACCTCAAGAAAGACATCAATGTCTGCGTCGGCAATTTTTGTTGTTATGTCACCGATCGACCGACAGAATTCGGTAGTGCGGCCATTTACGTGCGATCGACCCTTCGACACTACATGCTGCGACTCCAAAAATTCCAGAAACTGGGTGCTACGGTGGTAGCCGTTGACACGGTCGATGGTTGGATTATCTTTATAGGTGCTTACTACCGTCCACTAGTGAAATTGGAGCCAGCTGATTTCTCCACCCTGTATTCTCTCCATTGCAGGAGTTTCCTCGAGAGAGACTTTGATACAAACATAAAGAATCGCACTTTCGAGCCACAAATATGAGCGACAAGGGCTTTTTACGAGAGAATGAGTGACACCGATCAATAGCAATTGGACTGCACGCACACTCACACCAACCATCTTCACTCCAAGATCAGGAAGACAATTACGTATCACAGACCTCATTCCCTATAAGGAGCTCCCATACACGGTGTCTGCTGCCACACGGGAAGTGCCGCCTTCGGAACATGCTGTCATTGTGTTTGAAGCCGCAATCAATGATACGTCCTTCCGTGAACGAGATTTTACCACCAGCGGCATGAAGTGGGATGACTCTTGGATACGTCTGGTTGCCACACTGCAACAGATACCAGATCGTACAGTCCTGTGATGCAGATGCGACGCTTCGCGATGACATGTCAGATATTCTCCAAGTAGTCATGGATTGTAGACTGGTGGAGGTGATGAATAGCACAGGAACAAATCGTGGGCGTTACCGCAACCCCTCCTACTAGCTATCGCTGCGGAGAACCGCATCTTCCACGTCTGGCAGCACACGCGGAATCCACAGACGAAACACCTACATAGCTATGTCCGGCTGGAAATCATAGCTGCGATGGAGCAATATCGGAACCAAACTCCTGCCGATGGAGTTGCTGTACATCATGTCGAAATGGTTCTGTATGGGGGTAAACTTATTGCCCTGTGTGCAAGAGGCATCGCATTTAAACGCTACAGGTTGGTTACGTCGACATCAGCAAGCCAACGCAAAGGTCGACGTTCTAGCACCATTTTCACCTCGTTGAGTCTCCAACTGATCCTGTCTACATTATTATGGTTACCAAGTGGCTCAAGCTGTACCTAGCAATGCATCACATTGGTGACGACTTAACACCCTTTACGACGGAAGAAGATCACGATCATTAGAGGATGCTAAGAGCGAAGAGCCCTGGAGAGGTCGATCTCATCACCAGTCAGATCCTTAGATAGCTGTCAGCACTCACATGTAATAGCACTGCTATCTTCAACACAGTCCTGCAGACGGAAGTATCTCGTATTTGAAGAGGCTGCAAGTACATACCCAAGACGAACAACTGCTCCACGATAAGCAGTTTGGAGTCTGGTGGGGCATTCAACGACCCATATACTGATGCAGCTAATGGAGGAAGTCATGGAAGCAGTTGAATGTCAGGAATACTTAGAGGTTGTTCTCCAGGACGTTTCCCGTGCTTTCAGTTCCCCATGGCACGAGGTCTTCCTCTTCAAGATTCTGGTGTTTCGGGTCTCCGACTCACACGTCATAGCTTGACGTTTCTACCTGTGGGGTCGGACGTTCCAGGTCCATGCCGATTCGGGAGAATAGTCTCATCGCCAAATCCGCGCTGGTGTCCCAGTAGGATCCGTCCAGTGGCTCGTCTTGTACACCCTTTTCACAAGCACAAGCAACAATAAACTGCCGTTATATGAGGATGACACCACGCTCCTTAGCAGAAACAGAATCCCTGGAATACTGCAACTTTAATGTGGCCTTGTTGATCTTGTCGCCTGGGCCACCACAAATCGCCCCACCTACAACAAGTTGATCACAAAAGTTACTGTCCTCATTCGACGACCTGTTCCTACCATCAATCCTTTCTTGAGGTCCTAGAATAACCAATCCCATCGTCGGAAGATGTGAATTATTTGGGCATCACGTTCGTACGAGACTCACACGGCGACTCAACAAGGAAGTACACTGCTAAGCGATGGGGCACTCACGCCAGCTTTATCCGGCTCTCAATCCACAGTTGATCCTGCCCCGAGACGTCGGGCTAACTGTCTTAGAGTTCTCTTGTGCAGTCGCTCATTTAGCATGGTTCGGTCGTTTGGGCAAATGTGGCTGAAAAGAACATCGGACGTGTTCAACTAGTTCAGAACCAGGCATTAAAGCTGGGTCTCTTCTTCCTCCTGACTACCTGACGGAATTACTCCATCAGTTGGCGGGCGTTCTGTACCTCAGCGAACCATATGGGGAAATGTCACGGACTTTCTTTGACTAGGCGGAAGGTTTGCTGAGAAGGCACTTTCAGGCGCTAAGGCACAAGGAGCACCGGCAGCCAGTACCCGCTGGCCCGACTTGCCTAGAGTGATTGCAGGTCAGTATTTCCCCCAAAACATAACTCAAAGAGAAGAGCGCCGATAGTTGTAACTGAAGGACCAGCCTGTTGGTTTAGTCTCCAACAATCTCTGGGAATCAGTATCGCAGTAAGTTCCCTAACAGCAGTTCGCTGCCAATGTTCCTGCAGGGTTCTAGCGACAGCCATAAAATGGGCGGAAATGATGTTTATGTTGATTTCTATTCGTATTTTCTGTACAGGTTCCGGAACTCTCTGTGAAACGTCACCTTAGAAAAATTTATACAAGACTGTGCTTAAACTGACACACAATATTTTTAGCGCTACGCAATCTGACTTTCAAAAATCCCTACAAAAGAATGGCCCTGACTAACATTAACCTGTACCTTTCACAAATCACTTACCTCACCAAAAATCTTCGTTACTCGAACTACTGCAATACAGCGAGCGCCACTACTGCCAGCTAAATAAAAGATTCAAACTACGGAAGGCACTAACTACTGATAGGCATAGTTAGCAAATGAAAGATTTTTGTAGAGAGCAAACAATGTATTTACCTTAATAATCATACAAATTTCAAAACTCCGCCATTTCTCTCCCCACATCCACCACTGCTGGCGGCTCACCTCCAACTGCGCAACGCTACGCGCTGTTCACATCCAGCTGCCCAACGCTACAATGGCAGACAACAATGCAAACTAGCCACAGACTGCACACAGCACAGCCAGTGATTTTCATACAGAGCGCTACGTGGCATTATCAATATAAAAATCTAAACAGCCTACTTACATAGCCCCCATGCTCCCCACAAAAAATTTTACAAATTGTTTTGGGCAGTGGTCAATAATGATTTGATAAAATTTTTCATAATTACAGTAACAAAGAAATCAAATGCACACACTTATTGATACAATGTTGGTCAAAAGCTAAAATTTTCTCACAGTCCATAAAGACAGTCCTGATCATTCATCATAATAGTAATTACAGTTTTTTTTCACAAAGTCTCATTAGTAAAAGAAATTGCACACAGAAGTAGTGGATTTCCATGCAGTCTTGAAGAAGTAGTGTTGTCCTTCCAATGGAAAGACAGTGCTGACTCTGGACATGCTGACAGGTAATGGGCCACAACAGAGCAAACCCACAGCAGAGTCATTCGACGTTTTGAAGAATATTGGTAGGTAGGTCATCACAGAGTAGACCCACTGTAGTCCTGGTAGAGATTACGGTATTGGTGGGCCACCAGAGGCGCAGACCCACTGCAGTCCTTGTAGAAATAATGGTACTGGTGAGTCAGCAAAGGTGTAGACCAACTGTAGTCCTTGTAGAAATAGTGGTATTGGTGGGTCATCAAAGATGCAGACGCACTGTAGTCCTTGTAGAGATGGCCAGCAGCCATCTGTTGTGACTGTGCAGGTGCACAATCACCATTGAAGAGTCTTGCAGATAATATAGCAAGTCCATAACCACCACTTGTGCACTCACAAAGTTTTTGGAATTGTCCTTAGAACCAGCAATGCTGTTATCCAGTCCCTTACTGAATAATTAACACACATGCAAACACAAACAGTCCCTACTTCTCACATATTGTCCATATACTATGACCAACAGAAACGTGTGCAGTGAAATGTAACTTACAAGTTAATAATATGATGAACTGGTGTCAATTACAATTTTATAACATGAGAATACAATAACAACAGTACAAAATACATCATTAAAAACATAATAATACAGGTAACATTGTAGTACAGGCTTTACAATAGAATAGAAATAAACATATACATCAGTGTGACAGGAATTATGAGATGAGTACATACATAAAAAATCAGAATAAATTTTGAAACATCAACTTTACACATGATCATTAAAACAAAACAGAATAAATAATGTCTAAGCATATTTACAAGGTAAATAACATATTATTAATGCCGATTATATTTGAGGATGACAGTATTCCTCATCATACTGAATATAGCTTAGTATTAGAAGAAGAAAAAATTCTATCAAACTACACAGAGACAGGAAGAAAACAAATACACAAGAGTACACAAACACATAGTGGGATACCACAAAAGGAAAGGACAGGGTTCGTTTTCAGTGTAACATTTGGTACTGCAGTCCAACCCAAAACTTCATTCCATAGATCTTTCGTCTTATTTCAACATTTGTTTCCACCAAAAAATCGTATCCAAGCATGCTTTCTGTATTTATATGGTCACATATTTCTTACCTCATTATTTATTTTCCATTATCTTACCTCATCATTTATTTCCAAGAAAATCCTACCTATACCTGCTTTCTGTACTTTTTTCGAATAACTTCTCAATGCATTTCTTCCAGTTCATCGCAACTCATTCTCTTATAGTCTACCCCCTCTTAAGCTAACTTAAATCTACTGAGCTCAGATGCAGAAACTAAGGGACGAGGCAATGCGGCAGCACATAACAAATTAACGCAAACCACAAGGACAAAAAATTCAAATTGGCAAAGCAATTGCAATATTACAACTAAGGTAAGGCACTGTGCAGCAAACAAGAAAAATAAATCAGTAGTAAAACTAGCTTAGAAGAGTAATACAAAGTGAAATTTAGTAGCACTATGCCTGGCACACAGCAGCAGCAACTTATATCTAAACATGACATAGCTCAAGCAAAAAATATTACAGTAAAGACAACAATTCAGATAAGGTAAATGTCTATTCACATCTTAATATCTATGTAATTAAAGTTGTGCACCACAAAAACTAATTCTACAAAAAATTACCAAGTACTCGAAAAGAAAATTATATATGCAGTTACTGTTATCAGTCCCTTCTTATTGTTCTTTCCATTCCAAGAGCTCCTTTTTCGAAGAATGTGGATGATAAAATAATTATTTAATAGATCTGTTGACAGAAAGTATTCACATTAGCAAATGTAGCTAAGTTTATTTTTTAAAACTAATGCTGCAACACAGCTGGAAACCAGATATTAAACAAAACGAGCAATCTCTCTACTACAAAGACAATAGATGTAAAATGTTTCTCATCGTTTCATTAGGCATTTTAGTAAATATCCTAAGTTAAGAGCTCCACAGTATAATCATATGTTTTCAAGTTCGACCATGTCGTTTTTGCGATGCTTTCTACAAAGGAACGTCAATAGCGAGGATAATGGCCTCCCTTTTTTTTCTCCACCTGTACCTCTGAAAGGGGCACACGCTAATGGCTTTTTTCAGGCGACTGTCGCCCAGCTGGGTGCCCACGACGCATTACGTGCAGGTGGTCACTTAACTTTCTTACCGAAAGAATTACGACACCAGTTTCCACTACAGTGACAGTCTCATATAAAAATATTTCACAGGTGAAGAATTTGCGTTACAAATCTGTAGAAACAAAATCCTATAAATATAACAGTGTCCAAAAAATTTTCGCCGGCATTGTGATACATTCACGCATATAACACACATTTCATAACTCTTAAAGTACGATTCTTGGTTTCCAACATCCTTTTCATAAATCAGAGTCCCTAACCACTACTCCTTATTCCTTACCTTATTACACATATGCATATTCGTCGACACTTCTTCAATATTTCATCTTAATAAATATGTAGCATAATCAAATTCCTCATATAACATCGGCTTATTGATCATAAACATACCGCAACAGCATAATACACATCGTCGTCGTAAAAATAACATCATAACACCTCACATCGCGTTGTGGTGGACACAGACTGCGATCCAGCTGATTTAATTGCAATAAGTTGTGGTGCAGTGTAGGCGGAGGCTTAAAATTTGGTGAAGGCGCTGGACTGGGAGACCTGTAGACGCTAAAAAGTAGGACGCGGTAGATTGTGTGCATGGAGTGACAGCATGACAAAAGATTGCCCATAACGTGTGGTAAGAGGGCCCTGCACTTCCATTGCATACCACATCTCAATGGCTGTAATTTCAATTCATGAATACATGAAGAATCATAATTAATGATGTAAACGTGTATAGGTGACAATATACGATACTAAAATCAGAAACGTCTCAGTAAACTAGGCTCTAAAATGCATACCTTAATAATTATGAGCACATCATTTTCGATGCTGTGAAATAAATCTCTTCTCGGCAACAATTTACTTTAGAAATTTTGGGAGGAGGTAGCATGGACCAATACAAGAGAAAAATAACCAGAAAAATGAGATCTAATGTGCATACCTTAAGAGATATGAGCCCTTGTTCATCTTAGCTACTCCAATACATATCTCCTCTATTGAACAAGTGCTCATAGCTCTTAACGTATGCACTTTAGAGTACTGGTTTAACGGTCTTTTTTCTTATTTTGGTCCATACTACCTTCACCCAAAATTTGGAATGCAAAGGGCTTGCAATAGACGAGATTTCTATCATTGTATCGAAGATGAAGGAGTGCTCATAGCTCTTAAATTACGCGTTTTAGAGGCCATTTCTATTGAGGCGGTTTTGCTCCTACGAACAGTATCATATACCTTCATCAGTATGAGTTTACGCCATTAATTATGAAGCAGCCTGTATTCAAAGTACGTTGTAGTTTAGTATGTCCACATTTATCCAGGGTTAACGTACTCTCATCGCGAGCATGATTACCTTCTGCTCTGCACGTCTCATAGCAGGAAGTCACTCTTTGCCCATATGGTGGAATCTGAGGCGATTAAAATGTTATCTCACTCTGGGAAAACAAGCTTACTATTCTAATACAGCGCAACAAATAGTGGTGACACCTGGGAGTCAAAGTTTTGCAACGTAACGAGCCACAGCTACAGACATATGCCTTCCATGATCGTGACCGCCACGTACCGAAACTTGAACATTCGGAAATGTCTTACCAGCTGCAGATGTTGACCAGCCAAAGCAGAAAGAACACGGCTCTTCCGTGCTGCCAGATGGAGAAACGTAAGTCCTTCCTCATAATAAGTTGCAGAAAGCTGCATTTAATCCCCTGGGCAAACTCTTCATCGTCGAACAGGTGGGCTGTAGTATGTCGTTGAGTCTGTGCCGGTCACCACCATATCGATCTGTTGTAGTCATCGGTCCTCGAACCTCTGACCGCCACCTGACCGTCAGCGCACTTGGTCAAATCAGTACTCTATCGCCTTCATATGACTATGACTTTGTAGTCCAGCAATCTCCAAATCTTCCGAGATTCTAACACCGTACTCCCTCGCTCTGTGCCACTGGGGCTACAAGACTTCCTTTGGCGCAGCAGCCGGGCTGGGAGGTCAACATACTGGGAGACACAATGTTAGTGTATTCACAATGCTCGCCAGGGATTAACACAAGTGGCATCTAAGACTGGCGAATATGAATAAACAGCAATAAAGAGTTACTTGCATCCGTGAGCTGCCTTCTTTTGCTGCACTCACGTCCGTCTCCTGCAGAAAATCACTGGCCAGTCCAAGCCATCCTAGACTCCCCGTTATAATTCCATACTCACATGTAGAAGGCTGAGCTCTATTAATTATATCCCTGGGCAACACCGTGTACAGTTCGTATCACTTGCAAAACAAGACAATGTGTCGTAAGCACGGTTAATTTTTCACTTTCATTGGTGAAAGCTTAACATTGGGTGAGATAGGTTGACGAGATTTGAAAATACTAGCCCACAGTTACACAACAATGATGGCTCTCAGTAATTACGAGCACAGTGAAATCGCGTAAAGTGGTGGAATTTTACTTAGATAGCTTAGTGAATGGATGGAGACATGTGATTTTATTGGACAAGGTTTTGTACATATTCTTGGCAATTCGAAACCTCGTGGGGAAATGTAAGTGAGGTCCACCAGAATGAAAAGTAAAGCAGGATGAGAGTACATAACTTTGGTTCGATGGGTTCAACAAAGTTGAATTTTTAGATAGAAGCAGAAAATGTCCGGGCTTGTATGAAAGTTTTGTCTAGGCCATGATACCTCTTAAATCTTAGGGATAGAGTTCTTAATTGAACATCACAGTACAACTGACTTTCATGGGCGCATAGAGCAGAGTGTCCCATTTATCTTGACCACCCTAAAGAACTGTTTGTCCAGATGCAAATTACAAAATGTTTGAAGTAAATGTTCTTTAGCCGTCAGAGGGACATCAATTAGCGTGATTGCCTTCGTTGTAGCTTTGTTTTTCACAAATATATGAACAGCGGTATGACTTTTTCAAATGATACCCTGCATTTTTTATTCGGTAATTCATTTCCTCTAGTAAAGACAGAGAATGGAGATAGAGAGAGAGGGATAAGGGGATGGTCTTAGGGGCAATGAGATAAAGATCGAGAGGAAGGAGGAGACAGAGTGGGGAGAGAGAGATGGACAGAAAGAGAGTCAGAGGGGATGGACATAGAAATGGGGAGGAGAAGATAGGTGGAGAGAAGGGTAGGAAGAAAGGGACGGAGACAGGGAAGAGGAGGAGGTGGACAGAGTGGCAGGGAAGAGGAGGAGATGGACAGAGAACGGATAGCGGAGGTGATGGAGTGAGGGAGAAGGGAGGGGAAGATGGGCAGCGAGAGATGAAGGAAGAGAGCACAGAGAGAGGGGAGGAATAGTTCGGCAGAGATAGAGGGAGGAGGTGATAGCCAGAGAGGGGTGGTTGAGAAATTGGAGAAAGAGATGGGGTGCGGAGATTGTCTCAGAGGGGATGAGGAAGAAATAGAGATTGAGTATGAGATGGACTTAGAGTGGGGGAGAAGGATACTGGGGAGAGGAACAGATAGGCAGAGGATGCGAGTTGATGGACAGAGAGTGGGGGAGGAGTAGATGTGTAGAGAGAGGAGATGGACAGAAGGAGGTATGAGGAGATCGACAGAGGGGGGGGGGGGGGGGTAATGAGACGATGGACAGAAAATAAGGATGAAATAGACAGAGGGATGGTAAGGATGAGATGAACTAATAGAATTTTGGAATAAATACATACCCAGAAAATGCTGGGTACTCAGGTAGTTAATGATAATTAAATCTTATTTCATGTATGTGTACAGTATAGTATAAGAATATGGAATTAAAATTTTAAGTGATATTGACACAAATCTTCCGCTTGCAGCAGCAAAGACGGCTTCAAGCTGGATGAGCATCCTGCGGAACTGAGATTTTGTGACAGATATGGTTACGTTATTTCCATGCAGCTTCAACTCTGTTTAGGAGTTCAATAATCGTGGTAGGTGGCTGGCAAGTGACTGCGTGACAGTGTCTCATCAGCGCATTACAAAATGGATGAAAGTACTGGAGAAAGTCCAATCGAACATCCTCTGTATTGGGATAAGTCGAAACAGCAGGATTAAACTGTAGTATTGCATTTTCTTATAGAAAAATAGCATTACAATGACCTCGAAGATAGGACACATCCACCAGCATAAACACGTCAGAAATTCAACGCCTCCTGTCCAGAATACCGGCTATCCGAACCATAGGTGATGGTATGATGTAACTAATGGCACCCCATACCATCACCCCTGGTGCTTGTCCCATATGTCGACGACAACTGCAATCTGGTAATGTAGGTTCTCCATGCGCGGATTGATCCATCGTGATGCTGTACGCAGAACTGGGACTCGGCTGAAAAGACGACTTGATGCCACTTCTGTGCCTAGTGTCCTGAGTCTTGTGTCACATATCACGTACCCCAACTACACTGTTAGCTCATCACTGTAGGCACTCCTCTATCTGCTCCATGTCAAGATTAAGCCACGTCAATGATTGTTTTGCTAAATGTCTGTGGTGCTTCAGGTGTCGTCGTAGTGTCTGTGTCCTAGTTGTCTTTCTGCAAATAAGTCCACTTCCTGACTCAAATCCCTGAACTGTCTGTCGTCTCAGGAGCTATTCGCGTGGGATTGCTGTGATCCTGCATGGTGATGAATAAGACTCTCCGTAAGTAGGGGGACAACTTTCACGTCAGCACATGTTGCATTGTTGCCAAATTTATTCAAGATGGTGGCGATGACGTCATCCAAGATAGCGGCATGTAGACTTGGCAACAGCGCATGACGTCATCCAAGATGGCGGCTTTTGGCGGGAAAATAGTCCAATTGTGCTACGTCCACTAACCTAACCTAAAAAAATGGTGGGAAGTTTGAATTTTGGTGGGAAAATAGTCCAATTGTGCTACGTTCATTAACCTAACCTCAAGAAAAAATTGCGGGAAATTTGAATTCCAACAGGATAATGCATGCAAAGACCGTACTTGTCGTTATTATTATTATTGATTATCATTCATTAACATTCACTATCATTCATTATTATAGGCCTACCTCCACTAGAAAATTCCAACACGATATTCCCTCGTAAACTGTACTTCTATGTATTATTATCATTTATTATTAATTCAAGATGTCCGATTTTCTCGGTGAGAAAGCCGTTCTCCTTACATCCATAACAAAAATCTATCACAAGTTCAAATCCCCAACACCATAATTGATCACATGTACGAGCTTTCTCCGTCACTTATCTTTTTTTCACTGGTAGCCTACCATAATCGCGTCAAATAATAAACTGTACTTATAGTAACGTAATTCACGTCCTTTGATTTTGCAGGGTGGGGGGGGGGGGGAAGGGACTGAAGACTTTATTTCAAGCAGTATGGTCATCACTTGTTCTCCAACACAGTCAGCACACACACCTTTGATATCGCAGTGCAGTCACCACGACGTCCGCGCTCCAACTTAATTAGTTCAAATCCTCGCCACCCCCTGGCCACCACGCGGTGACAATTCGTATACAACGTAAATACCATTGAAGCCCATCCTGCAGAATGTGTTCAATCGATGAGTTATTGGTGTTCGACCGCGATGAGTTTAACAGCAGTGTAGTTTGCAAGCATACAGCCGAGGACTGCCCCCATAACCTCCTACATGCTGAATGGAAAAGTGCATTAATCCTGGAACATATAAATAAGAACAAAGTCCTCCAAATACATTCCCTCCAACGAAATGCTTTAAAAATGCAAAACCTATCTCATGGAAACATCTGCTACTGTTGGAACTGTCTACCTTTTCTAAAGCCCACATACAAGCTCCCAGCCCACAAGAGACGACTGCCTCCGATCCAGCAGAGCGATGAACTGATCTAGTTCACGAGTTCTCCACTAGAGGGCACTTCGATACGTCACGTGTTCACCTTATTCAACCAATAGCAGCACAGCATCATGATGACGTAGTTGGCTTCTATATAAGGAGGACTCAGCAGCTCCTCCATCTCTGTTCCATTCGGTCAAGATGAAGCGTCAGTCAGCACCACAGCAGAATAGGAGGAGGAGTAAGCAGCACCAGAAAAGTAAGTCCTCAAATTATTATTATTATTATTAATATTATTATTGCCATTATTATTATTTCTCTACCAACATCACATCATTTCTTATGGATATTCGTCTTGGTCATCCAGCAGCTCCGCCTGTGATGCCAGCATCAGCAGGTCCCAGCATGTCCCGGTCCATGCACGTGAAGGCATAGGACTCGTCCACGCAGGATCCTGTAGCTCAGCTTCTCAGCATGCTGGAGCAGGATAGCCAGGTGTTAATGTCGGTGCCAGAGGCTGCGCTTGACGGGGCTTCACAGTACTGGGCTCCTTCGTACGCGCCGTCCACTGATCATAATCTCACAAGGGACATCCCGCCATCAGTGCAAGAACAGCAGGCTAACAGCGCTGGTGTGGATGTCGTAGATGAGAAGATACCAACCGCCGCTTCACCTCATCCTTTACTATTCGCCTCAAGCAATGTGTTAACAGTTAGTGGTTCAAAACGTATCCATGTAGGACTTGAAGTTCCACAAGCCTCTCAACTGTGTTAGTGCTGGAAAATGTGCTCAGAAATATTAAAGTGAAATTTTCTGACTACGAGTGGGATGAACTGTGTCGTTTAAAAACACAAATCAAGAATCATACGACTACTGAATATTATCCATCCCACTCTTACCAGGACATGTACTGTGGCAGTCTAACTGTTAGTATTCTATCAATGTATGATGATGCTACACTAAAAATTAAAAGTGCTGATGGTTATAGTATTTTCATGCATCACCCCACTGTTGATAACTTGTTCAATTTAGACATGGCTCTTACTAGTACGATAGAGAGACTAAATAGATGGTGCCCATACGTTCAGGCAGTGTACACTGACATCATTAACTGGCTTCACACATGTAGTATTCACATAGATGATATAGGACATTGTTTTAGTATGTGTATAACACCGGCGCCCAAGTCTTGTGCTATTCCTCGAATAAGTGTTGAAAATGTCGAACTCAAATTTACTGATGGAATGCCGGACTATTGTAATTCACCCATAACATTACGAGATATACGTGCTGAATTTCAAGCATACAAGAATCAGCTATTTTCCAAATACTGTACTTCTGATGCACCGCTTAAAAAATAATGTACTGGTTTTCTCTCATGCTGATCATATTTGTAAATATTTTAATAAATAAATATATTATTTTATAATATTAAATTTGTCATTGCGTGTTTTTTATTTGTCAATACAAAATGTCACCTACGTTAATCTGTATGGTTGCCTTCCCTTTAAATATACCACCTCGAGTTCATTCTATTGTGTAGCCGCTGTAGCTCAGTTGGTAAGGTGACTGCGCTATAGTGACTACACACAAACACATATTTTTAATCATATAAAAGCGTATTGCACACCTTGACCTACCACAGTAGGTATCATGGCAGGCTGGGTGAAACGCCCTCGCCTCAAGGGCTTTGTTGTAGGTGACTGGTCCTGTGATGATGACCAAGACCAGAAGACCAACAAGAATGGACCACTCCTTCCCGACAGCATACGAGCTATAATTGTAGGTCCATCCAGCTGTGGTAAGACAAATGTCCTCATGGCTCTGTTAACGCACATAGACGGAATCGCTACGAGCACCTTTTCGTCTTCTCCAAAACACTTATTCAGCCCAAGTACCAGTTACTGAAGAAAATATTAGATGCAGTAGACGGTGTAACGTACAGAGCCTTCAGTGAAAGCGACGACGTCTCCCCACCTGAAAAGGTAAAGCCTAACACAGCGTTCATATTTGACGATGTCGCAGTTGAAAAGTAAAATCAAATCGTTAAATATTTCTGCTTTGGCCGTCATATGGGTGTTGATGTATTTTATCTGAGTCAAACGTATTCCAGGATCCCAAAACAGCTGGTGAGGGGCAACGCAAATATCATTATAGCATTCAAACAAGACAACCTCAGTTTAAAGCACATTTACCATGCTCACATAGGGCCGACATGTTGTACAATGAATTTGTAAAGATATGTGCTGATTGCTGGAACCACTCACAATACGGCTTTCTCGTTACTGATAAAACCCGTAAACTAAATGACCGTACTTCCGGAACTTCCAAGACTTTCTCCATATATAAACGTACGAAAATACCTTATCCCATCACTTAACATTTCACCATGGACAAATTCGCACGCATGGCGGACGCTCAGTCTGAGAGATTAGGTGTGCAAAGACAGAGTCCCCGAATGTACACCTATAACAAATTTAAAAATCTTGAGTCCAGACTAGTTAAAGTTGTAAGGGAATTAAAAGAGACCCAGAAACTTCTTGCCATTAACCAAAACCGGATAGATAACAGAATAAGCGCAATTGAGGGCGTGATAGAAGCCGAGGCCGCTGTTATTGAGGAAGGTGGCGTAGGAAAAAAGGAGAAGAAGAAGTACAACAAAGCATATATAAAACCACGTGATATTCAGAGCTCTGATTAGTATCCTTCGAGATGTCGACAAAGCATAAAGTCATTCAGGCGCGCAAAGCAGTTCGAGAGAAATTACGTTTGCTGAAGTTGGGGCATATATGTAGATCGCGAGCAAACACTAAATGAAACTTTTAAACCTGTTAACGAATCTATCACCAAGATAGCTTTTCATAATAATGACCCAATCGCAGAATTCACCAACCAATATCCGACCGTTAAGATAGATAGAACATTTGGTGTCAGCAGGGCGAGACCGTACTTGATGGGCTCTCATACTATAACTTTATCCGATAGCACAATACGCATCGGGGATACAGAGTTAAAAAAGAACACCTGGCTTAATGAACCTAATCTTCCTAAGGCCATCAAAAAACTTAAAATATTCAGCCGATGATCACAAAGTCTATCGGGAAATAATTAACTTGACTGATCTGTACAAAAATCCCGACGGAACACTGAAAAAGCCTGAAAACTCTAAATACACTACCATTATACAACCTTTACTCAATGAGCAAACTAAAAGTGCCGGTGAGGGTGTAGACTTTCAACATAAAGGAGTGAGCAATCAAGTCCCGCAGTATATATAATACGATGACCCCGATGAACCAATAGACAGACTTCTACTGGTAATGGCTTCGGCTGCTGCGGGCAATACAGCTCATTCGAATGAGGTTGTATCCATAATCTCAGAGTTTCGAGAGAGAGGTATCATCGAATAAGTATGGAAACCGTGGTTCGAGAACTGCACAAGCCAACACGCAAAACATACCTCCGTAGACATGTCATGATAAAAGGGCTGGATGACCTCTGGCAAGCTGATCTTGTAGATATGAATCGATATTCACCTCATAATAATGGATTGAAATACTCGTACATTTTAATGATTATTGATACATACTCTAAATTCGCTGGGCATTACCTGTGAAAACGAAAACCGGTAGAGATATTGCTGTGGTGTTTGAGCATCTGCTGCAGACTGGAACGAATCGATGCCCGACCAATGTTCAAACCGATCACGGTGGGGAATTTTACAATGGCCATTTCAAGACTGTGATGGCGCGGTATGGCATACGCCACTACTCCACGTTTACCCACGTTAAAGCTAGTATCGTCGAGCGATTGAACAGAACAATCAAAGCTCAAATGAGGATGCAGTTTAATCTTCGCGGTTCGTACAAGTAGGTAGATATCCTCCCACAGATAATTGCAAAGTATAATCGAACCAAACATAGTACAATGAAAATGAGACAGATCGATGTACGCGATAATTCACTCGTGGACACAGTATATTTCCGGATTAAAATGCTTGACCCTCGCAAACAGACGTTCAATATAGGTGACTTAGTACGTATTTCAAAACACAAGACAGCGTTCGAGAAATCGTACTTACCAAATTGGTCGGCTGAGATATTCACAGTATCCAAAGTGCAGCGAACCAACCCTAGGACATATATGTTAAAGGACGGCAAGGGCGATGACATTGCATGATGCTTTTACACGGAGGAATTGCAGAAGAGTTCTGAACCAGATGTATTTCTCATCGAGCGCGTGATAAGACGTCGTGGGAATAGAGCACTGGTTAAATGGCTAGGATTTCCATCATCAGAAAACAGTTGGATCGAAGCTGACATGTTAGTATACAACGGGGAGAGTAGACCTCTATCTCCTCAGTAGTGTACCATGCACGATTCTCGACAAGTTGCCTGTTGAATTGCACATTCCAGGATATAACTTCTGTGGGCCTGGAACAAAGCTTCAGAAGCGCCTGGCACGAGACGATAAAGGTATTAACCTACTAGACGAAGCCTGCCTTGAGCACGACCTTGCATACGCAGCAAATAAGGATCTCCCAGCACGCCACGTCGCCAACCGTATATTAGCGGATAAAGCCAAGCAAATAAGGCGAAGAAAAGATCTCCGAATAGGTCAACGCGTTGCTGCATTCGTGGTTGATAAAACCATGCGTGGGAAAATTAAGTTGGGCTTGGGTGAGATGAATTTCAAACGAATTATGAAAGCAGCGCGAACAGCTTTGCGAGCGAAGAAGAACAGGAAGAAGAACAACAAACCCGGTTGTTTGAAAAACTGTATTCTCACCTCGATGTCTGCAGCTAAACGTGTGTTCAATGGTGGGAACAAGAAGAAAAACACGACTTCAATTAAACCACCTAGGGTCCTACCGCTACCAAAGACTTCGGGCGGAATTATCCCGTTCCTCGTTCCAGCCCTTGCAGCACTGTCCGCTATAGGTTCACTCACAGGCGGTGCCGCAGCTGTAGCCAAAACGGTCAAAAATGCACAGAATGCACAAATCCAACTAGAGGAAGCCAGAAGACATAATCGCGCTATGGAGGCAGCAGCTATCGGAAAAGGTCTCTACTTGAAACCATACAGGAAAGGACTAGGTCTCTTCATAAATTAAAAAAAAGAAGTCCGTTAGTTATCCTACCCCACCGAGCGCTCACGAATAAAGATCTAGTTAAAATTATTAAACAAAAACTTCACATTCGTGGATTCCGCGGCGTCTTTAGGCGGAATACATTACCGAAGACCATGTGGCGGACTAATGAGTGCGGAATTGTAAATTTAGATGTTGCTGGGGGTCCAGGGACCCATTGGGTTGCGTATGTTAAGAAAAGTCGAAATGCAGTTCAGTATTTCGATTCATTCGGCGATTTACAGCCGCCTGAAGAATTACAACGCTACTTCACCAGCAAAAGACGCGTCTTCTACAATGTCCGGCGATATGAGGGCTTTAACACATATCTCTGTGGTCATCTCTGCGCTATGCTCCTCATCACAGCGACGGCGAACCCCCTCGAGAATGCGTCATCGTCAGAACATATGAGCGATATATAAAAGAGCTGTCGTTGAACACATGACCATCATTTGATGTTTAGATGCAATGTCGTACACTCTGACTTTAAAAGAGCGAGGATCAGTATTACGCGCAAATTACTTTCCGCCGATTGATTTAAGTGCACGGGACTGGAGTATTGCACTGATTGGTCTAGAGACGTATAACAGCATTCCAAATATTACACAGAGCAACAATAAACTACATCTAGAAATTGACGGCCGGAAGGAGATTCTACAAATACAGCCTGGTGCCTACGATACTGATGATTTAAACGAAGTCTTAAAACAGTCAGAAAAAGGTATTGAACTACGGGCAAACATTAATACCCTTAAATCTGAAATACGGACAGAGAGTGCTATGATGGACTTTACACAGAGACATTCAATTGGTCCACTGCTAGGTTTTGCGAAGGATCGTGTTTTGGTGAAGGACGGAAGTAAATTTTACCCATCAGATCATGCTGTAGATATACTCCCAGTGAGTACAATCCACGTTGAGTGTAATATAGCTACAAACTCGTACCTGCACGACAAATTGATTCATTCAATTTACGGATTCTTTCGTATTATCCAGCATCAGGACGCGGTAACACCGCCTAGCAAGGGCTTCCTCTATCTGGACTACACATTTAAGAAAGCTGACGGGGCTGCCGTAGCGCTCTCGAAGCTCACTCGAAATGCCATAGCATTCCTGTTTCAAGAGATACGCTATGAACTCAACGGAATCGAAATAGACCGAACTACAAATGTTGGCATTACATCAGCCCTTAAGACGTACGTTTCAGCCTCACCCTCTGATTCAAACAGTTTGGAAAATGCTGGGTGGTTCATAGATACAGCGGATGGGGAGGGTGGACAAAGCCGATTTACCGCGTACTTGCCACTAAAAGTGCTTATGCGTTATTTGGAGGATATGCAGCGAACTTATTTTGGTGATAAGTGCAAGTGACGCGAATTCATTCTCTCAAACAGCTTCAGAGAATGTTCAAATCAAGATTAATAACATATCATGGAAAATGCCTCACATCACCGTGGCGGACGAGGAGCGCTTGAAGCTCTTAAAAGTTCTGAATGCTGGCACCTACCTACCTCTAACTTTCCGATCATGGGAGCTTTTTGAATACCCAGTCCTACCTACAGCGTCCACACACACTTGGGCTATTAAAACATCAGTGCAGTTGGAAGCACCTCGATTCATCATACTAGCATTTCAAACTCAAAGGCGTGCTAATGTATCAAAGGACTCAACTGAATTTGACCACTGCAAGTTAACTAACGCCAGAGTCTACTTCAATTCAGAATACTACCCATATGAGAATCTACATCTACAGTGAGACAGCAATGAATACAGTCTGGCATTTGATACGTATGCGAGATTCCGAGCATCTTACTACGAAGGTGTTGAAAATGAACGATGCCTACTCAGTCCACAGAGTTTCAAGAAGCTAGCGCCAATAATCGTGATTGACTGTTCAAAACAGAATGAGATAATTAAATCAGGACCTATAGATGTACGGATTGAATTCGAATCTTTAGCAAACTTCCCTGATCAGACTTCGGCATATGCTCTCGTTTTGCATGATCGTCTCGTTAACTACTGTCCGCTCACTGGTGTAGTGCAACGAGTTGTATAAATTAATACGCACTCTGCTAGCTCTAGCGTAGATCACGATGTTACCTGAAGGTGTGAGGATCGTAGCTGACGTTCAAGGATTTTACTATGATGAGCCCAGGGGATTTCATAATTAAAGACTGTGCATTAATAGCATTCAAGCAAAGTGATGGAATAATAGGAACATTTGTATCAAGAGTTGAATCGCCGAAACCATTTAAAGACGTCAAGTGCAATAAGACAGTCAGAAGCGCGATTTGGCTAACAAGATTCTATCATGGGATTAAGTGGGACCCCCTGGCATCTCTTATAAACATTTGCTGCAATTGCTGAGAGTATTTGATCACAAGGAGACAGTAATCTACGTTAAAGGCGATGAGAAGAGTAGCTGGCTGCGTCGAATCTTCAAATGTGCGGCTATCCAGAACTTGGAATACTACGATTGTCCACCTATCCATCAACTTAGACAGCGAACGTGTGAAGAAGAAAAAGTAGTTTTGTGTCAGCATCTGAAAATGTAAAATTACTTTTAAAATGGCTCACAAATAAATAAATAATTTTTTTCTCCGTAAGAATTCTTGTTGTTTTCTTTGTGTGACACCTACTTCCACAGAAGTAAGTTTATTGGTGATACTGTTCGTGAAACGCATTCCACTGGAGCTATCTGAGGCAGTTTACCTGCCTCCACCTCGGCGGCGCGGCGATGAGTCAGTCGTTGAAAGTGACAGGACCTGAAAGAGACAGTGCTAGGGTTGGCTTCGTCAGATGCCCGCCGTTTAAAGTGACAGGACCACATAGAGAGTGGTGGGGTCTGTTTGTGACCGGCGGACGAAGTCCAGCATGCGTCATTCTGATTTCATCTCTGTCTTTAAATCAGTAAAAATCTTATAGGTCTCTCTCTGTGCCAGTGCAACGTATACGGATCATGATTGAGGGTCAAATAATAACAAATTCGTACATTTTTTTACAATAAAATAAATGAATTTATTATTAAATTCAGATTTTGTTTGCGACATATCAGTTTACAGTAAAATGATTCACTTTTTTTCACATTATATGAGTTTACAGATACATTATTTGTCTTCAAGTAAAAATATGAAAGTTCTGACCTTTGCAGATACGTGTTTTTACATCATT
Organism: Schistocerca cancellata; assembly: GCF_023864275.1. Classification (NCBI taxonomy): domain Eukaryota; kingdom Metazoa; phylum Arthropoda; class Insecta; order Orthoptera; family Acrididae; genus Schistocerca; species Schistocerca cancellata. The sequence continues at coordinate 621,098,137 of NC_064629.1, forward strand.
CATAAATGTATAAGCACTCTATATATATATAAAATTAAAGCAGAGGTACTAGAACGTAATTATATTATCTTACAACATAAATAATATGTCTAGTGAAGTTCAACCGGAAGCACTTTTTTAACTGAAGGCAAGCGTATTTTTTAGTTCAAGATAGTGGCTCTAAAACATTTTCCACTAGCAATTTAAATTATATTTCATTGAAGTAAGTAGCTCTAGACATTTTCCACTACAACAAGCAGGTGAACACATATTTGTGGGTATAAAGATTTTTTTCCACAGTGAAGTATATATAAAGAATTAAATTGGTGGAACTCACATTCTTAAAAAACTAGTTCTGACTGGATGGCTAACGGCAGGTGAAACTTACAACTAGTACTAAGATCAAAGCAGATACGAACTGCGAACATTGTATTTTCGTCTTCTTCTATCTGATTATAAGAGGTGTAAAATTTTTATCTGCTTTCAGTCTCATAGCCATTGACTACTAATAGTGGAGAAATATATATAAATATATATAAAGACTTTTTTTATAAATGGGATTATTTTAGTTTTTTCTGTTTTTTATGATTTTTTTTTTGATAGAATAAATAATATTTGCACACATGCACACTTAAAACAGGCTCACACACACATTCACACACACTCAGACATACACGGAAGTACGCAAGCTGATACACACTACAAAACACTCTCATTCAAAAATTTATACTATGATAAAAGGGTCATACAACTACTCTGCAGACACCCTCGCCGTCTCTCTCTCACTCTCTCTCTCTCTCTCTCTCTCTGTCAGAGTTCCCCACCCCTTCTCTCGTTACAAGTGAGTAGTGTGAGTACGGGCGACTTTCAATGCCGTCATCACAGATGACCCTTTTATCGTCATGAGGCGACAGACCGATTTTAAACTGCAGCACAGTGTACACCTCGTGCGCTATCGATCGAATACTAGTTTGCCGGACAATATGCGGCGGCTGCAGCTCAGCACCGCGAACACCACCAAATAGTCTTCGATAGACAGAGCTCGTGATGCCATCCGTCGTACCCCTTTAGCCCGTCTCTGAGTGGAACCTTCCAATGTGCGATATGCATACATCTTGGACCGAAGACCTACAAACTCCACAATCGGCAATCCATTCGTCTCGTCTTTCATGAGACCGATAACCATCTTGTTTTGCGGAACGATACCATAAGGATTATCGACCGCATAACAAGACGTGTCGAATTCATTGGCGTGGTACCTAATTACTTCATATGGATCGCAGTTCTTCACCCAATAGATAAAACTATCTGTATCCATATAAAGTAATTTAGGATCTGCGAAATGAGTTTTCGCAAACTCATAATGAAAGCGGTACATGTGGAGTTTGGATAGGTCAAGTATGCACATCCTCACATAGATAGGTTTAGTAAACTCTACTGCAGTTTTAGCCATCTCCACAGCAACAAAATTCTTATTGAAAATAGTGACCCGTTTAAAATTTGGTCTGGCAATGCATATTCGTACGCCATAACGCCCATCCCATTGCGTTCTAATAAAAATTTCACGTCGTTCCCTCAAATTCTCCATAGTTTTTCCGAAAATAGAATTATTCATTAATTTATAAAAATCTTTCTCAAAGTCACACGACGCGGAAGTTCTCTGTCTCGTATTCAGATCAATATACTCCTTCAACCAGGGGGACTGCTTGAAGGAGATGGCCCGGGTGATTTTAACCAGCTCCATACCCAAGCTGAGGCATTGCTGGAGGTTAAGATAGTGAATGATGTACCTCTGCTTGCCTCCCAGCGTTGTCATCAGTTTCGGTGTGGAACCTCCTCGCGGAACTAGTTGCTCTGGACACAGCGGCAAATCGGCATGTGCGTCATGCAAACTAATAGGGTATTTGAGTTCTGCCTCCACAACATACCCTACATCAGAATCGGCGACCATACCCCCCCTGATTTTTCCACCTAATCCCTTGCATTCATCTTCGGACAGCCAGCAAAACTCGCGAATAGGCAGACATTCCTTCATAGCATGTCCGTATACGTTATTCACATCTAGATACATTATATAATTTGAATCAAGGGATGCGTTAAACCCGTCACCCATCCGTGGGTTATTTGCTTTCGTATGTCTATGAATACAATGGCAGGGCCCCCACGGATACCTCGCTCAAAGAAAAGAAGCATGTCAGGATCGGTCAATAATTCGATACTGCACTTCGTTTTCTTGAGCATCGCGTCCCAAGACAACCCCGGTGCCGTGTAATAAAAGGCAGGGTACAGAGAATATGTGGTCATACATAGACTCCGGAACTTCTCGAAAACGTCCGCAAGCAAACGCACGTCTGTGTCCAAGTAAAGACGTGCGTACTCCCCTAAATTAGAAATGATGAATTCCTGCCAGACATTCACGGCATGCTCATACTCTGCATTCGTTATCGTGTCGCCTGTGAGGTTGCTTGAGAATGCAGTTATGTCGGGTAGCCTGGTTTCGTCGAGTTTGACCATACTATTCACATACTCGTATGGAAAAACCCCTTTCCTAGTCACAAGTTGAAACTTTTTCTCGTCGGGAAATGCAGCTCGAGTGATATGCATATCCGCCGGAGGTAGAGTTTCAACAAGTTTCTGTAGTGGTACCTGCATAAAACGTAGTGTATCGAGGAAGCGCAGCGTAATTCTTGACGTCATTCGTTTGGAGAATGATATATACTTCTCGACGCTCTCAGGTAGGACACTCACCTGATCTTTCTCCAAACCGAAATCGGCCAAGTGCTCAACTAGAAAATGAGCATCATACCCCCTTAAATTATGAAAGAAATCTAGTATGTGCCTAGGTAATTGGTACTTCAAATTGCACGCATTGTGAGCAGCGCCACGGAATTTCCCTGTAAGATGACAGTGGTCCCTACGAGGAGTTTCCGCTTTTCTGTCCAACGGCAGCCCACAAATATGACACTGGCTGGCTCTATTATACAAATCTTCATTCTCCTTCGATCTGGTCATTGGAACGTTGCCGCTGTACAGCTTATCAACTTCCAGTGAAAATTTTCAAGCTCAGAGAGCAACCAAGTCGATGGATTATCGCCGACGTAAGATTTGTACCGGTTAAGGTTGGTGTCATATGACGATACAATTTGGTACGCTGCGGCATAAGGTACGTGTTTTTCTGTAAAGGTGGTGTGTGAGGTCGTAGGATCGCCTTCACAGCGGGTCACAGGAGCGAGGAGGCACTCAAAGTCGGCGTACACAACAAATGGACACCGCTCCTGGTGGTGAGCATTCCTAAACTTTATGAATTTGTTTTCCTCCGTGGGCATAATAACACGTACCGCATCCTTGGAAGTACAGTCTACTAGATGCGTATCTAATAACTGTTCAGAGGAGAAATAATTGAGGCACCTTAAACAAATATGTTTTACATTATGACCAGTTGATAGTTGGGCGGAAAGGAGTCGGGACATGTCCTTGATCCAGACATAGTGATAATTGTCACCTTCAGAAAAGAGAAGCATATTTACATGCAGCTCACGCTCACCGGCAAATTTTGAGAAATGGAGGGGGCCGACTACGACATGTTTGTCTTGCTCGTCTTACTTGCTTTTCTTCTTCTCCAGCCCATAAACGTGTCCCGATATTACGGTATTATGCGCCTCAAATTTAGGTATGTCCTGGATCTTGACGGGGAACTCAATCCCAACAAAGTTATAATGCGTGTTAATATCACTGAGTTTGTATGTACGCGGACGATAAGGGCAATCTCTATAATTGTAGTTTCTTTGGCAAGCCAGGATTGACCATGCAATACAAGCCGGATCTTTTGTACTTTGGACATTAATGCATGCCCTCTTGTTAGCTATATCTTTAGGGAGCTTGATAAAGCTAGACCCTCCATTTAATGGATAGTGGACATGTATATGGATGTCCAGGTGTAGAATTCTGCTGAGTGCCTTAGCTGAGCCTTTGACTTCCATCTCGGAAAAACGGCCCAATATGACACTCAAGGTGGATTTACGAAACCACTCGGCGATCGATGTGCTCCGCGTTATCACGCCATTATCCCCCCAAAGATAATGAATGCTGGTCTTTTCCTGACCAGACCGAACTTGGGGGGGGGGGGGGATGATAACTCAATACAGAGCACTGCACTGCACTTAACGGCGGGATAACGGGGATTATCAACTACCCTGAGGAGCTCGGTTTCCAGGACCGGGAGGCATGCGTTTAAAACTCCAACAGGATCACGTTACCCCCCTGCCGGATTTTCGATGGAGTGACGGAGATTCGCTAACCGAAGGCGTCGGCAATCGCCCAGTACTGCAACTGAGGTATGGTGTCACCGACCTGATCTACTTCACTAAAAGGGCGGGTTAGAGAACTGCCACTAGCCACAGGGTGATCACTAATACTATTACTGCTAATGATACTGGGGGTCCAGCCGGTGGATGATGGCGATGGTGCGTCATCATCATCATTTAATGGGAGGGGTATGCGTCTTGGTACACGAACCTTGCGCTGGCGGTGTCGTGGGCTGTCAGCTTCGGGAGGGGTAGTGGCGGTGGCGACCGCCCCCCCTGGCGGCGGCTGTAGGCGGCCAGTGCCAGCAGCCGGGCGGAGGTTCGGCGATCTTGCCAGCTGCAGCTTCGCGCACACGTGCTGACCGCTGCGAGGGACCCCTGGCAGGGCTGCTATCCTCTTGTTAGGACGCCCATGGACGCCAGAGAGTTTGAGCCGCCGCCGCCGCCGCGGCCTGTCGAGCTGCAGTGATCGGTGCGATGCAAGGTGGGGCGCGTCCTCGCCCACCCTCGAGCCACGCACCTGCAACCGCCGCTCGCGGAACATGGGCAATGCCGTGTGATATACCTGTAACATAAATACAAGTATAATGGTCTGGATTTAAAAGAGGGATAAATAATAATAATTATTATAACAGTAAATAATGGTAATTATTTTGGACTAATGATGAAAACTATTCACCTTCTCCGATCTCATTCCACGGCTTCAGCAGTTCATTGCCACATTCGACAAGCCCCTCAAGCCAGTCAGGTTCAAAAGGTTCAAATGGCTCTGAGCACTATGGGACTTGACATCGGAGGTCATCAGTCCCCTAGAACTTAGAACTACTTAAACCTAACTAACCTAAGGACATTACACAACACCCAGTCATCACGAGGCAGAGAAAATCCCTGACCCCGCCCGGAATCGAACCCGGGAACCCAAGCCAGTTAGGCATGTCCAGTTCGTCCTCATCTAAAAAGTTATTACTGTGTTCGGCTCCCTCGCTCTGCGTGGAATTAGGATGATCTAGAAAGAAAATGTATGTTAAGGCTAGATCAATACACTAGGAAGAAGGGTGCATATTAAAAGAACAAGAAGAAAAAAGTATTAATTTTTTAGCGAGTATGATTTTTATTATTATTAGAGATGTACTTACATTCACGACGAGCTCTCTCCTTTTTGAGTTGGCGATCAAGCTCTTCTAACGCTGGGCCGATGTAATCTCGAAAGATGGAATATAATAATATAATGAGTATAATATAAAGTAAAAAATGTTTGTAGAAGAAGTTTGGTGATATAGAAATGAGAGGACGAAGGCAGATATATATAAAAAAATGAAATCTTTATAGAGAGCGAGTATAACAGAAACACACAAAACACACACACACCCACACACCAAGCGAAAAATGGGTCTTTATATAGAGTTATCCAAAACCGATGTATCGCTCGTACACGGAGTTACAGGGTTGAGACATCAAAACATTGAAAAATTATACTTACCAGCTAATGGAACTTGTTCAGGACATGGCTGATTGACGCCACCTGCTCGCTCCTCAGACTCAATAATAAAGTCCGCGAGTTCAGCTATAACAATGAGATATATAATTAATAAGGAGAATATATAAGATATAAAGGAAAAATGATAATTAAAAATTAAAATTATTTACTTACTCGATAATGGCGAACCGTGGAGTATAAGTCTCTTCGCATCAGACTCGTGGGTGGTGTTAATTCACTTCATATTAATAAAACAGATACAGAACACACACACACACACACACACACACACACACACACACACACGAGAACAAACGCACAATGCGGTGGACAACTGAAGCGTGAGAAAGAAGACCAGGGGGTGGCTCCTTATATAAGTGTGATGACGTAGTATCACATGATCTTAGGATGGAAGAATGGCTGCTGAGAATTCTGTGGGGGTGGTGAATGAGTTCACTAGCGGCCCTAGTAGCTGAAAGCTGAATTAGTTAGATGGTTCCTGGACATGGTGGAGGGCTGAGCATTTTATAAGTTATAAAACTATACACAAATAATTCATAGTATCAATGAAGATCTTATTTAGATTAGAGATAGGATGATAGTGAGATCATTATGTGTGTGTGTTAGGATTAATGATTATTATTATTATTATTATTATTATTATTATTATTATTATTTAAAAGTATGTTATATAGGCGTAATTCGAGGTTGATGGTATTAAGAATGGCGTTGAAGGTAATGTTTTTGGAGATGAATATTGTTAGCTATTTTTTTATTGGCGAGGAGTTTATGGTAGGGAGCAAATATATTTTGAATGAATAAAGGGGAAGTTAAGCATTTTGGGACCATATCGAATTTGAGTGAGTTGATAGGTATGCGAGTTGAGAAGTTTCCTAGGAGCGTGCGATGGCTCCCGCATGTGCGCGTGATATTGACTTGTTAATTTTTTTTATTTGAGTTGAGAGCTTCGTGTTAAATTGACTTGCGGAGGTACGTATCTTGACGGGAGCGACGGTTCACGCATATGTGTGTGTTTTCGCGAAGATCCTGGATTAGGTAATCGGGGTATGTGGGGTGAATAATGAGAATCGGGTCATCAGTTAACATAGTGAGAGCGTTCTTTGTCCCACAGAGCTACGTGGTCGATCGCCCGTTGTGACGTCAAGGAAGTTTCCAACTCGGTAGCAAGCATTCCAGTTCGAGCATGTCGGTTCCTGTCTATCGGTGAGAGAATTGCAGAGTTTATGGGGCGAGAGCGTAGTTTGTGCTCCATCATCCCACGTGCTGGTGGCGCCATGGAGTCGCAGGCATATGGCGTGAGGGTGGTATGGACAAAGCAAGCGTGTCTGTTCCTGTCCGTCGATACTGGGAATTTCCGAACTTTATGGACCAATATAGCTTTTAGTGTGTCATGTGATAGAACTTTCCAAACATCTCGGGCGGTTGTGTGAGGTAGGTATCGACAGGTTGGAACCTGTTCAGAAAAAAAAAAGAAATTGGGGTGGAACATGTCCTTTGTACGGCACGCGGTCGACAGGAAACATCATGTCCGGTGTTAAGTGCTCGCGGGCGTGGCTGACCGTTTGTGGCGGGACCCTCAGGCGCAGCTCGCAGTCTACCTGGCGCGCTCGCCGCCTCACGTGACAGGCGTAGGCAGTGTCTCCACGCACTGGCCAGGGGGTGGCGAGGATTTGAACTAATTAAGTTGGAGTGCGGACGTCATGGTGACTGCACTGCGATATCAAAGATGTGTGTGCTGACTGTGTTAGAGAACAAGTGACGACCGTACTGCTTGAAATAAAGTCTTCAGTCCCTTCCCCCCACAAAAATCAAAGGACGTGAATTACATTAATATAAGTGCAGTTCATTATTTGACGCGATTATGATAGGCTACCAGTGAAAAAAAAGATAAGTGATGGAGAAAGCTCGTACATGTGATCAATTATGGTGTTGGGGATTTGAACTTGTGATAGATTTTTGTAATGGATGTAAGGAGAATGGCTTTCTCACTGAGAAAATCGGACATCGTGAATTAATAATAAATGATAATAATACATTGAAGTACAGTTTACGAGGGAATATCGTGTTGGAATTTTCTAGTGGAGGTAGGCCTATAATAATGAATGATAATGAATGTTAATGAATGATAATCAATAATAATAATAAAGACAAGTACGATCTTTGCATGCATTATCCTGTTGGAATTCAAACTTCCCACAATTTTTTCTTGAGGTTAGGTTAGTGGACGTAGCACAATTGGACTATTCTCCCGCCAAAAGCCACCATCTTGGATGACGTCATGTGCGGTTGCCAAGTCTACATGCCGCCATCTTGGATGACGTCATCGCCGCCATCTTGAATAAATTTGGCAACAATCGAACGTGTGCTGATTCGAAGGTTGTCCCCCTACTTCCATAACCCATCGAAACCTCATTCAATTATTAGAAAGCTACTCCAATAGCCGATACATACTTTATTTAAGTCCCCGACTTGTTCTGCCTTCACATCCAAGCTAGTTTCAAGTGTGACTGAAAACTGTGCTTTTGGGAAGCAAAATGAAATGATCGAAAAGGTCTTGGGCTTCAGTAAGTATATATCAACAATGAGAACGGCCTTTTATTAATTGAATGTAGCCGCGCTGGATTTGCCGAGCGGTCTAAGGCGGTGCAATCACGGACTGTGCGGCTGGTCCCGGCGGAAATTCGAGTCCTCCCTCGGGCATGGGTGTGCGTGTTTGTCCTTAGGATAATTTTTTTGAATGGAATGTACAGTTGCGGGTAAACAGCAATTTCCAAACATGGAGAAATTAATAATGGTTCCATAGACTCGTGGCAGCCGATGGATCCCAGCCAACGAGAGCAGCAGTATCGCGGAACAAGAAACTTCAGTGTAAATGGACCATGTGCTTTTCACCATAAAATTCGGACAACTACGTTTCTGCTTCTTGCACGAGGCGTAACACTTTCTTCCCGTAAACAATCAAGATTCAAATGTAATTTCTGAATGAGAAACCCAATGCATATAATCTTTTCTTATGTAGGGAACGTAGATAGCGTTACTCCCACGTGCATTGTGTGGTTACATTGAAATACTAATCATTTACATAATATAGCATGTAGTACACTTCATGCCAATTTGACGATTGTTGCGTGCCGTCTCCACAGCGTCGTAAATCTTTTAGGCAACTGTGTATTAGCTACGAATTGTGTGTACATTGATACCTTGATCCTTGCTTTATTTTCTTCGTGACGAAAAATGCCTCTTACACACAGTAGACGTATCCAGTTGCTAATTTTCTTAGGAATTCCCTTCATTTTGTACAAATACAATAGAGGCACCCGTCCTTAATTTTTGCTTCATCATTAATTTATCAATTCGTTCCAGCTCTCTTAGTGAACCTAAGACACCGTACAAATGTTAAAGGTGCGGTAGCGTTCTCGCTTCCCACGCCCGGGTTCCCGGGTTCGATTCCCGGTGGGGTCAGGGATTTTCTCTGCCTCGTGATGGCTGGGTGTTGTGTGCTGTCCTTAGGTTAGTTAGGTTTAAGTAGTTCTAAGTTCTAGGGGACTTATGACCACAGCAGTTGAGTCCCATAGTGCTCAGAGCCATTTGAACCATTTTTGAACAAATGTTAAAGTAAGGTTTAATTTCGTATCTAAACATTTTCTTCGAATGAAACATGTGTTTCACAGATTTATGACTGTCGCACCAAACTTCTTGACGGTCAGATAATGAAAACTGTGTACAACTTTGGTTTTCAAATCATTTAGCAGGTATTTTTAATAATCAATGACGCAAAGAGGAATAATTAGAAAAACTCATGCCAAAAGGGAACAGTGCTGCGTACACTACCTTGGAGTTGACACAGCGGCATGATGCTAACAAGCTCGCTCCACTAACGAGCTTCCCTAAATCACTCCAGGCAAATGCCGGGATGGTTCCTCTGAAAGGGCACGGCCGCCTTCCTTCCCCATCCTTCCCTAATCCGATGAGACCGATGACCACGCTGTCTGGTCTCCTTCCCCAAAACCAACCAACCTTCGCACTAACGAGCTCGTTATACCAACTCTGAAGCCAGCGATAAAAGGTAATCACATTCAAGTGTATGGTGCCGTAAATATGGTTATCATTTCCAACAGACGACATTATAACATTTCATGTGGTTCATGGTGTGGGTTCCTGGTATCATGTCCTAGTTCATGAACCACGGGCAACGTATGATTGGCCAAGTAAGTGGTCCTGACAGTCGGGATACTAGTTACTTTGGAATAAGGCTTCGCATATCGGACATATTCCGAGTCGTGGCCACCTTTGTGCTCAGACGACAAAGACTACCAAATCAATCGGTTAGTCCCTCAACCATTAGGGGGAAAACTCACTGGGACCCGGGCAAGTAAGGCTAGCAACCTGCTTCCCTGGTATTGTAAATATGATGCTGGCAACAATCAGAGCAAAATGCCTCGGACCTTTGGAGGTGACGGAGTCCCACCTCTAATTGACAAACCAGTGACTCTTAAGATACGACTCGGCAAACGAATGGTAACCAAATGGGGAGCTATTAATATCAATGGGGGCTACTCTGGGAAGAAGGTAGAGCTGGCAGAGGCTGCAAGTAAGATGGGATTAGACGTTTTAGCTGTAAGTGACATTCGGGTAAGGGGTGAGAAAGAAGAGGAAGTGGGGGAATACAAGGTCTACCTGTCAGGAGTCAAAGCAGGAATAGCACAATGGGGTGTAGGGCTTTTCATTAGGAAAGAAATGGAACTCAGTGTAGTTGCAATAAGGTATGTAAACGAACGACTGATGTGGACAGATTTGACATTGTCTAGCAAGAAAACTAGGATTGTGTCAGTATATTCGCATTGTGAAGGGACAGATCAAGATAAGATGGATAGTTTTTATGAGGCACTCAGTGATGTAGTTGTTAGAGTAAAGGACAAGGACAGTGTTCTGCTCATGGGTGATTTTAACGCCAGGATTGGAAATCGAACAGAAGGGTATGAAAAGGTTATGGGTAAATGTGGAGAGGATATGGAGGCCAACAGGAACGGGAAACAGCTCTTGGATTTCTGTGCCAGTATGGGCTTAGTAATCACAAACTCATTTTTTAAACATAAGAACATTCACCGGTATACTTGGGAAGGCAGGGGAACCAGATCTGTCATTGACTATATAATAACAGATCAGGAATTCAGGAAGGCTGTGAGGGACACACGTGTATTCTGGGGATTCTTTGATGACACTGATCACTATTTAATCTGCAGTGAAATTGGTATTGTGAGGCCGAAAGTGCAGGAGGTCAGGTCCATGTGTAGGAGGATAAGAGTGGGGAAACTTCAGGATAAGGAAGTCAGACACAAGTACATAACAGTGATCTCAGAAAGGTACCAGTTAGTTGAATGTAGTCAATTACAGTCACTGGAAAAGGAATGGACAAGGTACAGGGACACAGTACTAGAAGTGGCCAAAGAATGTCTTGGAACAGTAGTGTGTAAACGTAGGATGAAGCAAACTGCTTGGTGGAATGACACAGTCAAGGCAGCCTGTAAAAGGAAAAAGAAGGCATATCAAAAATGGCTACATACTAGAACTCAGGAAGACAGAGAAAGTTATGTTGAAGAAAGAAACAAAGCCAAACAGATAATTACAGCATCCAAAAAGAAATCTTGGGAAGACTTTGGAAACAGGTTGGAGACCTTGGGTCAAGCTGCTGGAAAACCATTCTGGAGTGTAATTAGCAGTCTTCGAAAGGGAGGTAGGAAGGAAATGACAAGTATTTTGGACAGGTCAGGAAAACTGCTGGTGTATCCTGTTGATGCCTTGGGCAGATGGAGGGAATATTTTGAAGAGTTGCTCAATGTAGGTGAAAATACGATCAGTAATGTTTCAGATTTCGATATACAATGGGGCAGGAATTATGATGGAAATAGGATCACATTTGAGGAAGTGGCGAAAATGGTCAGTAGATTGCAGTGCAATAAAGCGGCCGGGGTGGGTGAAATTAAGTCGGAACTCATCAAAGCCGGCCGCGGTGGTCTAGCGGTTCTGGCGCTGCAGTCCGGAACCGCGGGACTGCTACGGTCGCAGGTTCGAATCCTGCCTCGGGCGTGGGTGTGTGTGATGTCCTTAGGTTAGTTAGGTTTAAGTAGTTCTAAGTTCTAGGGGACTTATAACCTAAGATGTTGAGTCCCATAGTGCTCAGAGCCATTTGAACCATTCTTGAACTCATCAAATACAGTGGAATGTCAGGTCTTAAATGGCAACACAGGATTATTGAAATGGCGTGGGAGTCGGGACAGGTTCCATCAGACTGGACTAAAGCAGTAATCACACCAATCTTTATACATGGAAACAGAAAAGATTGTAACTACTACAGAGGTATATCTTTGATCAGCGTTGTGGGTAAAATCTTCTCAGGCATTGTTGAAAGGAAAGAGCGAGTGTTAGTTGAGGACAAATTGGATGAAAATCAGTGTGGGTTTAGGCCTCTTAGAGGTTGTCAGGTCCAGATCTTTAGCTTACGGCAAATAATGGAGAAGTGTTACGAGTGGAACAGGGAATTGTATCTATGTTTTATAGACCTAGAAAAGGCATATGACCGGGTTCCTAGGAGGAAGTTATTGTCTGTTCTACGTGATTATGGAATAGGAGGCAAACTTTTGCAAGCAATTGAAGGTCTTTACATAGATAGTCAGGCAGCAGTTAGAGTTGATGGTAAATTTAGTTCATAGTTCAGAGTAGTTTCAGGGGTAAGACAAGGCTGCAACCTGTCTCCACTGTTGTTCATATTATTTATGGATCATATGTTGAAAACAATAGACTGGCTGGGTGAGATTAAGATAGGTGAACACAAAATAAGCAGTCTCGCATATGCGGATGACTTAGTTGTGATGGCAGATTCTATTGAATGTTTGCAAAGTAATATTTCAGAGCTAGATCAGGAATGTAAGGACTATGGTATGAAGATTAGCATCTCCAAAACAAAAGTAATGTCAGTGGGAAAGATATAAACGGATTGAGTGCCAAATAGGAGGAACAAAGTTAGAACAGATGGACGGTTTCAAGTACTTAGGATGCATATTCTCACAGGATGGCAACATAGTGAAAGAACTGGAAGCGAGGTGTAGCAAAGCTAATGCAGTGAGCACTCAGCTACGATCTACTCTCTTTTGCAAGAAGGAAATCAGTACCAAGACTAAGTTATCTGTGCACCGTTCAATCTTTCGACCAACTTTGTTGTATGGGAGCGAAAGCTGGGTGGATTCAGGTTGCCTTATCAATAAGGTTGAGGTTACGGATATGAAAGTAGCTAGGATAATTGCAGGTACTAGTAGATGGGAACAATGGCAGGAGGGTGTCCAAAATGAGGAAATCAAAGAAAAACTGGGAATGAACACTCTAGATGTAGCAGTCAGGGCGAACAGGCTTAGATGGTGGGGTCATGTTACACGCATGGGAGAAGCATGGTTACCCAAGAGACTCATGGGTTCAGCAACAGAGGGTAGGAGGAGTCGGGGTAGACCAAGGAGAAGGTACCTGGATTCGGTTAGGAACGATTTTGAAGTAATAGGCTTAACATCAGAAGAGGCACCAATGTTAGCACTGAATAGGGGATCATGGAGGAATTTTATAAGGGGGACTATGCTCCAGACTGAACGCTGAAAGGCATAATCAGTCTTAAATGATGATGATGATGATGATGAAGTGTAAGAAACGTTTAACGTAATAAGCTGGTACAGTCTATTCTTGTGTGATCCCCATAGTTAAACTATTTACAAAAGTTGTACAAAATGAGTTCTCTCATGAAAACAAAGTGATATCATACAACTGTCGATACAACATAAGTGCACAGGAGAACAAATAGTTACCTCCAGTGTTCATCGAACTAATACCGTGTAACACTGCCTCTAGCCTTGATAATTAAGCTTTTACAATTATGCCATAACCAACTGAAGCAACCCATTCATGAACAGATTTCGTAGAGCTACCATACTGCGCGAACGTTAACTGATACGTTTCACACGCTGTTGTAGACAGTCCCAGAAATTTCTGTAGGATTAAGGTCGAAAGATGTAGCAGTCCAATCATGATGCGATAGGACGCCTGAGTGCTTGTCCAGTCATGAACGTAAGCTTGCAGCCTTCTGAACAGGGCTGTTGTCATATCGGAAGACTTGAGTAACCACGGCATACTTATCATAGAGACGTACAAGAAAGGGCATCAGTTTGTCACAAAGAATGTTTGTATCAGCATCCTTCTTCATGTTCACGGTGGTCTGAATGAGTGAGTCCAAGTCATCGAACGACAAATAATTCTCAAACACCAAAAATTAACGGTTTCCTTTGCTATGGTCGCTCTGAAACTAGATAAAGTGCACGTGCACTCATTGACAGGAGGAACTGCTGTAAGATTTGAAGCAGATTGTCGTTAACAAAGCGTGACACTCGTCTAGGCACTGTCGGTTAGGATCTTTGCACGACTACTGTTCTTACGCTGTGTTACATGTCTACAGCTGGTATCCAACTCCTTGTAGAACCGTAGGACAGTATGCATTGAAACACCAACAAAAAATGTCATTCTTGACGTTGTCATGGGTGCGGCCAAATACGGTAGCTCCTTTGTACTATTCTGCCTTTCTGCGCTGATAACATATAACAGATTGGCGCGTATCCGTCACTTCACTGTCATTTCTCGCGGCAGCCGTGGAGCCATACTACGGTCTTGTATCACATACATGCCAACTACAGCCCTGCAAAGCGACCAGAAGGTGACTAATATTTAATCGACGCGCCTATTTTGCTCTTCTATTTGCGACGAAGACGGCTACACATATTTGCTACATTCTCATAATTTATAAACGAGTACAGTTATCAGAGAAGATTAGTTAAGTAAAGCAGTAGTAATTGGGTGGCATCTGCAGAACGAGGTCTCGTGCAAAAATTGGTACCTCACGACAGCACCACGAGTAAAGACGGTCCCTGACAGACGCAGCGACGAATCTGAGATGTCGGCGCAGACACGCCCAAAATTTTTTCCTTACGCCGCGGCGGCTATACAGTTAATTATGCCCGAACGCACTATCGCTCTCCCCCAGTTTATCTGTAATAAACAACCATTTGTAATCATCACTAACGATTATAGTATCGTCGTGGTGCAGATCGAGGCTGCATGCTAATAGAACAGTTTTTCAGAACTTTATATCCAGTTAAAGATTATTGTCCACAGATGTGAAACTATAAATCTGCAGTGACGAAGTGCTAAATCCTATAAGCGTCAGCGACAGTACCAAATACGTCATCTTTGTGGATTCTAATTGTTTACAAAGTATTTACCATATTCAAGTTTTAGTAAATCACTAATATTTTGTGTGCGTGTTGTAGTATCTGCTCGACCTCTTCTAAAGCAATCTAGTTGCTACAGCACACCACAGTAACTACACACCCTATCCTTTTTCATTATTTCTTCTTGTAGTTTTTAAAGAATATTCATTTACAGAGTATAATGTGTTGTCGAGAAAAAAATGTTTATGTAAACGTGATATATTTACTTGTTACACATTCTACATCTCCTGATAGATGATGGAAAATTTATGTTGCAGGACACTATACCAGGTTTTCAGCTGATTTAAGTTCATATAGGATTAACAAAGACACGGTCTTAGGAAAATTACAATGTTTGAAGGAGTTACTTCCAGTAAATGTCGTAATGGAATACATATTACGCAGTGCTAAGTCTCCGGTTACACTCTTTTTTTTTTTTTTTTAAAGATATTAAATATTTTCTGTTAGAGTGCTTAACATTCGGAGAATGCTGTCCTCACTGGAAGGCGAATTGCTTTCCATCGTGTAGGGAATATGGTGAATATTTCAGACATGTTATTTACCTGAATTTGGTGTGACATATTATTAACGCAGTAGTCCATATCGATGGTTTAGATAAAAATTCATTGATTCTTGTTCTGTGGTCAGTATCATTCTTTCCCTGTTGGTCCATTTATAAACATTTTGCCACATTGTGTGAACTATGCTGTTGTTTACAGCATTTTCATAAAAAAACTCCCTTAATTTTTTATAGACTCAAATGAAACGTCCGTTTCCTAACCATGACAAACGACCTCAGCTTGTAACGGTACCGACCACCTCAAAACGGCAGTCTATGCTAACGCTATACCTTTGCGAGGAATTTTTGAAAGTTGTGACCGTCAGGTAACCTAATGGAAACCGAACAATCCAACTGGGATTCGTTTCTGAAACACTCCAGCTGAGTAAAAACAACAGTAAATTGGTGGACCAGGAATAGACCGCTCTCCCAGTATAAAAGTCAGTTGTAACGTTAAATATTAAAACCGGTCGCCAGCCTAATTAGGCATTCTTGTGTCAAGCAAAATGATAAAGCAGAAAGCGGTGCTAAGGTTAACCTAACGTTCCTTGACACACACACAAAACTCTCTCCTTGTGGGCAGGGCACTACGAATGTAGTGTGTGGACATGAAGTTGGGAATGTGGGTCTCACGGGGAGCGTGCAAGCGATAAAGCCCTGCAGTCGCACTATCCTCTGTGCCCTCGGTGGCTCAGATAGATTGAAAAAAAAAATTAAAAAAAGATGTATAGAGCGTCTGCCATGTAAGCAGGAGACCCCGTTTTCGAGTCGCGGTCGGGGCACACATTTTCAACTGTCCCTGTTGATGTATATCAACACCTGTTGATAGCTTAGGGTCTTGATTTAATTAGCCATTTCATTCTAGGAGAGCTGCATGGTCACCGATGGTATCCGATGTTTCGGACATGTCAGAAATGAGTGATACCTTCTTCATATTGTAACAAATAGTTTTAACTTCCTACACACAGTAATTGTGCAGCTGAATTTCTGGTAGCACTTTGAAACTCTCTGATGATTTCCTCCGCAGATTTCATACAATTTTGGCAGTCACAGTACTTTCCGCCTGCTTCTACACTGGTGCGTCCGCAACTTGCAACACTTAGTGGTCAGTTTCGCACATAGTGATGTCCAAATACTGTTGATCATGTGATACACTTTCTGGGTATGCTTTTTCTACAAACTGTTTGTGAATTAAACAGTAGCATAAGCTGACCACATTACAAGTAACATAAACTGGATCTTTTAGTGACGTAATCCTTGTAATACCTCATCAGGGGATTTGTCTATTGACTTCGAAGCTGTGAAATGCTTCTGCTGACTAGATTGTGATTTCCTTAGTATATCACTACTACTGTCTGCGTGAGGCATCCCCATAGGCGATCCTCCTACGCGTGTGCAGTCGTAACCCCCTAATTCGTACACAATTCAAGCCAATACTGGAGAATAGTTGCTCAGCGGTAGTATTTGACAGCAAGGGTAATACAGACCAAAGTTAAAAATGTCCGAATTTACCACAGTATCTTACGCTAAATTCCAAACTTATCCTAAGCGTGTCGCGGAATGATCACAATCTTGTCCTTGACTTACGGAAATCAGTTGCAATACACATAATATAACATTTCTAAGTACATCTTTCACTACACACTCAGCTCAGTTTTTCTGATTTTCCAGCGATGACATCTTCCTTAGACTGTTCCTCCAAGCTTTTAGAACCTGTCGTTTTGAAAAGTAACATTTAGTATAATTGAATTCAGGAGTATGTAGTTTACGTTTTTTGTTGCCTGAAATCGCCACTCAGTCAGTACATAAATTAGAGCTTATCGATCACTTCAATTTATACATTTCAGTATTCAAATTCTACTGCAACAGTTTCACAAGCATTTACAGCTTGAGCTGCAAAGTGATGGTTGGTTTGTTGATTCGGGGGGAGGGGACCGAACAGCGAGGTCATCAGTCCCATCGGATTAGGGAAGGATGCGGAAAGAAGTCAGCCGTGCCCTTTCAAAGGAACCACCCCTGCATTTGCCTAAAGTGATTTAGTGAAATCACGGAAAACCTAAATCAAGATGGCTGGACGCGGGTTTGAACCGAATACGAGTTCAGAGTGCTAACCACTGCGCCACGTAGCTAGCTGCAAAGTAATGCATTAACAATTACGCTGATGCAGACGTTATTACTACGCACCGTGCTGAGCGTTGTGTCATCACGTAATCCGATTGCCTGCCCTGAATCCCCTTGTTTTGGCTCTGCTGCCAGAATATGCGGCAACTTACCTCAGTCTAGCACCCTGGCAATTGTGACATCTTTTGTCTTGTTTCCATCCCCCATTCTTCTGTATGAATTCCTCACTGTACGGGCTCAATAAGTGGAGGAATCTGTTGACAGCTATGTGGATATTTTTGGATTATGCATCCCAGGCTATTAGTGATATTTCGTGTAATGCAAATTAATTGTTTCGCTACCTGTAAAGGATGGAGATCATTTACTGGTGAATCATGACTGATTTCAAAGCATTTTTGCAGCCCAAAAGTTATACTACGTCGTAGTGTCAACTAAATGTTGCACACTGGCAGTCTAAGATACCACTATCACATTGCTGTGTAAAACTTAAGGACGAGATAGAACTGTGACAGCACGTTGCCAGAGGTCTCTCAGTACTGTACAGAAAACTTGAAGTCACAGGGCTTGAGGCCAGCATAACTATAGCACCAAATCAGGCTGAGCCCTAAACACGACGCAGTTACAGAAACGGGGAAAGACAGTCTGTGTCAATCAACGAGCACTACGGTGGACTGTGGTGGTTGCCGTCATTACAAAATGGTTCAAATGGCTCTGAGCACTATGGGACTTAACTTTTGAGGTCATCAGTCCCCTAGAACTTAGAACTAACTAACCTAAGGGTATCACAAACACCCATGCCCGAGGCAGGATTCGAACCTGCGACCGTAGCGGTCGCGCGGTTCCAGACTGTGGTGCCTAGAACCGCTCGGCCACTACGGCCGGCCCGTCATTACAACATGGCCCGCAGACAACATCTGAATGACTATACACCGTGAAAAATCATCGGAAACCTGAAAGAAGGACGATTGTAGTTAAGGAGACTGATACTGCTCACTGCATTTCACTTGCATGGGGAGAATTCCGAACCATAGGCACTGCTGTCTGAAAGAGAGGAGGCGTTCGACCAAGGCCAACTACAGTACCAAATGATCATTACATTGCGCATCCGGCAAGAACGTACCGACATCAGTCACCGGCTGCAACTGCAAACAAATTTCACAGGACTGAAACGCTAGAAATCTCACTCTCCACAGTGGCACTGCGACTGCATGAGGGTGGTCTCTTTGCCCGAGGACCAGTACCTTGCGTTCCGCTAACACCCACACGTTGGCGGCACCGTTTACGATGATGCCAATAGCAAAGGGATTTGGGCAACGAGTTGTGGGGTCGCGTGTTCTTCTCGTATGAGATCAGATTCAGTTCGAGTAGTTATTCTGGACGTAGTTTCGTATGGCGAGAGCAGGGAATACGTAATGCACCTAGGAACACTGTTGAACATGATGGTTTTGGTACTCCATGTATGGTTTTGGTACTCCATACGTTCAGGTGTGGGGAGTCATAATGTTGTAAGGGCGCACTGATCTTCAGAAGTTTCAGCGCGATACAGTCTCTGGCCAACATTATTGTGACGGTATGCTCCTTCCCTACGTTCATCTTTTCATGGTTGTATTCAACCATGACTTCATTTATGTGGCTGACAGTAACAGGCCGCATTGAACACCTCACGTGGAGGACCTCTTGGAAAGAGACAAACCTCAGCGAATGGATTAGCTTGTTCGTTCTGCCAACTTAAATCTGATCCAACACGTATGAGGTAGCATGGCGAGACGTACTGCAGCACATTCACATGCACCAGCGACCATCCAACAGTTGTCAGCCGCACTGGCGAGGGAACGGAACGCCCTACAAGATGAAACCCTTACCAACCTTGTGGCCAGCAGAGCACGCATTGTCGTCAATAGTGGTAACACAACCTATTAAGAATCGTGGGCCGCCTGTTGTTACATCCTGGGGACCATCATAAACCGCGGTGACTTCATTGTAATTATTGCTTTTGAATGAAAGTATCGTTTCTGTTTGTCCAATTGCGCATTTCTTTCAGTTACCTTCCGTATTATACTTAGCAGTTTTTTTTCTATATACGGTCCAAGCTTTATCAAACTATGTTACTTAGCAGGCGAAAGTTACTTTTGTCGTGAAGTTTTGCAAAACGTAATATATGGCGACTCTCTTAAGACGTAAAACCCCTTTTATTTCGTGGACGGTTACACCTATCAAAACGCGGTTTTCGGCAAATGTTAGAGCGTCGAGGGGACGTACTTTTGTGTGTTTAATATTTCTAGCGCTGGTATCAACGGAGATGTTGAAGCAAGTACGGTTTTTTAAACGGAACTGTATACTTTCGATAACAGTATTCGAAAGCTCTTGAGAAGACAATTACAGTGATATGTAGTTTGTTAATGTTGACATTGAAAAGTGTCGTAAAAGGGATCGATAAAAGTCGTAAAATTTGAGAGCATGGTGGACGGAATCGGCATTAGCTTTGCAAACACCACCAAGCAGAGCTCTCGTGCTACGCTGTGTCAGAATGTCTACACTCTTGCCTGTTTACGTGTCTGCACCGCAAACCGCTCATATGTGTTTCAGCGTTTGTTCCGAGCAGACATGTACACCAATGACGAAAAGTTCGATATCATATTTTTATATGGTGAAAGTAAAAGAAATGCCGTAAAACAGTACAGCGGTATAAGGATATCTATCCGGAGCGCTACGTCCGACGCGCCAGGCAATTGCTGGAAATATTAAGACGCTAGTGCGGATAGGTTGATTGAACTTCGAAAAGAGAACAAGAAAGAAGACTGCAACCGGCTGAATACACGAAGAAGCTGTTTTGGCTACGACGATAATGAATCCGCACAGTGGTACGAGACATATAGCCAAGGAATGTGGAATCAGCGAGAACAGTGTTATTCGCATCATCTGTTATTACATCAGACACTCGGCGACCGTGATTTCGAACGTCATACATAATCTTGTCTTTACACCTCAGCAACTGAGAGACGACCCTGCGTTTTTCTAGCGTGTGGCCTTTAATGATAAAACAACGTTTACGAACCACGTTAACATAAATTTGGATAACATGCACTATTGGGCAATAACTTTGTCTTGGAACTCATCCATCTGATCCGTGTTTGCATAGAAAAACAACAATATGCCTTGAGGCAAAACACTTGGTTATTTGTTTTCTTGTTTATTCCCCAAACTAGATTCGGTGGTAAATATCACCATCGTCATTTGGTTCCTTAAATCTAAAACATGTAGAAAATAGCATAGTTATACAAACACAGTAACACATTATTACATTTTTCAAATGGTTCAAATGGCTCTGAGCACTATGGGACTTAGCATCTTAGGTTATCAGTCCCCTAGAACGTAGAACTACTAGCTAATCTAAGGACATCAAACACATCCATGCCCGAGGCAGGATTCGAACCTGCGACCGTAGCAGTCCCGTCGTTCCTGACTGAAGCGCCTAGAACCGCACGGCCACCGCGTCCGGCTATTACATTTTTACATTTTTACTGTTCGTCGTTTTAAATATAGTTTTGTATGGATACTTTCATACTACCTTCTTTATTGTATGTTATGACATGTTTACAAGAATTATTGTCCATGTTTACGGCATATTTTCTGTGATTTTTCTGTTGCCGTTTTTTCTCAGCGTACATCATGTCATCTGCAAGTGTGTGAGACGCTGTTAGTAAACAAACAGTAAAGGTGAGCTATGTATGTCAGCGTTATACACTTACGTTTGCTGTAGTGTTGTTGAACACAGTTTTGGTGTGTACTGGGCTGTTACTAAATTATTCTTGTACTCATGTTCGTTGGACGGCACGTAGCTGAGTCTATACATAGAGAAACAAAACTTTCGCTCTTTGTTTATGATCGAGAAGATTATGCCTCCTGCTGTTCGCGCGTCTCGTGAGAGACGTATCGCATGTTGCGAGAAGACTATGAAAGCTGTAGCGGGAGTTATGACAACTTCTGTTCCTTATTTACGTCTCTGTGTGTAATGGGGAAGTGGCTATTTTGCGTGTGTGTGCTTTCTGTTCTCTGTCCTCGGTCAGTTCTCTCAGAGTGGTAAAGAGTGTGTTGTTGCAAAGTATGTTTTCTTTTCCTTCCATCCACTATAGGTTTTTGTATCTAGCAATTTTTTCCCTTGTTAGTTGTCGGTATATACTGTTGCCGTGTTTCAAAATGTATTTATCGCTTTCGATATTAGTGGGGTTATGGTTTTTGTTCATTAGGTGTTCTGCGAAAGGTGAATGTGTGCTGCCGCTCTTTAGAGCTCTCGTGTGCTCTGTGTACCTCGTTCGGAATATTCTGCTTGTTTGTTCTATGTATTGGGCCCGACAGGGGTTGCATGTGAGTATTCCAGCATTGAAGAATTTGTCTGAGGTTTTTTTGTCCGGTCTTAGTCTTTCTCATGTGTCTTATGTGTTCTGAATGTTAATTGGGATCGCTTGCTTTATGAAGATGTTTCCAGTTATATGTGATATTTTGTTATTGTATGTTAGTGTGTACCATCTGTCTCTTTTTCCTGATGTGGTGTGGTCTGCTGTGTTATCTGTGTGTTCTGCCTCTGGGTTTTAGAATCCTTTGGTTATGACCTTGAGTGGGTGGGCGCTATTTTTATGTTTCATTTTTACCTTGTTCTTGAGTTTGTTATGATGTCTGTTTTGTAGCCGTTTTAGATAGCAATTTGTTTGGTTATACTTAATTCCTGCGTGTATTTTTCTGGTTTAGGAGGTGTTCTATTCATACTGTGGAGCATGTATGTGGAACTGGCATATTTATGCACTGTCTTGTGGTTGGATGAGTTATAGATAACAGTGCTTGTGGATGTTGGTTTTGTGCAGATGGAGAATTCATGTTGGTGGTTGTTTCATGTGACTGTAAGACCCAAGAAATTTAGTACATTGTATTTTTTTATGTTATGTGATTTGCGTGGTCAGCACATCATTGTTAAAAATTGTTTGTCATTTACGTGTGTATGACATTGCATTGCAATGTCAAATAAGTCGACAGCGTAGTTGATAACAACGCCATTACGCGCTAACGTCCAGCAAAAAAAAAAAAAATGGTTCAAATGGCTCTGAGCACTATGGGACAACAGCTATGGTCATCAGTCCCCTAGAACTTAGAACTACTTAAACCTAACTAACCTAAGGACAGCACACAACACCCAGCCATCACGAGGCAGAAAAAATCCCTGACCCCGCCGGGAATCGAACCCAGGAACCCGGGCGTGGGAAGCGAGAACGCTACCGCACGACCACGAGATGCGGGCAACGTTCAGCATAAAACGACGTTTCGTAAAGAAGAACATTAATTTTTCGGTGTACACTGGTCGCTAAAGTATCTTAGTAAACTTTTTCGTTCAAAGAACATTACTCATATGATATAATTTAGAGTAGTGTAGGTACAGACAGATGTTCGACAACATGTGTTTCACCTCTAAGAAGCAGTCAGCTACTTATAGGAAATGATAGGTTAAATCTGTCTTCTAATATTCAAGTATTTTATACAGCAGTTGCTTTTTGCCACTTATAAGACCTCTTTATCTTCTAAGAATGAATAGTTGATTTCTCTGTTTCAGTCCACGTAAATCTGGGGTGATACACAAATGTGAAATAGTTCTTCTAAGTCCTTAGTGATACTTTAGATGTAGACCGTGTCTCATATCCATATACAACATTCGTAGTTGAAACTGCATCTAGGTAGTAACTTGGTTCAAGAGGAAATAAAGCTTTATTCTAGTAGCGCAGGCCTATCTAACAGTATACAACTACGAAGCCTCGTACGAGACGCCTGCTTGTCAGTGTTTGCACCGCTAATGCCGTTTCTGGCCACCGTGCTCTCACATTCTAGGACAGTTCTCGATTATTTTTACGAAAGCTTTCAACGTCAACATTAACAAATGCTATATCACAGTAACTGTTTTCTCAAGAGCTATCGAATTCAACTATAAAAAGTGTACGGTTCTATTTACTTACTTTAGTATCTCACTTGATAACATCGCTAAAAACATTAACCAAACATAACCATAAGTGCACCTCGACGCTCTAAGATTTGTCGAGAACCGCGTTTTGATATGTGTAATAGTTCACGAAATAAAAGGTGTTTTACGTCTTACGTAACTCACCCTGTATACGGCCATTGGCGATTAGTAATTTATCAATGGACTTTTTTTTTTTTTTTTTTTTTTTAAGTAACACGTCTTGAGTACCGGATGTAGTAGAACTTTTGAACACTTAAGAAATAACATAGAAGAGTACGAAATGTCAACCTTTCTTTTCTTTGCTAATACGATAATTCATCCAGAGACAGCATTCAATCCAACACACCTGTCCAACAAAACAGGTTGTTTGAATCGCACAAAAAGATTTCGTACACAGGGAAAGAATACATTGTGTATAAATAACTTACAAAGTCAAAAGCTTACGATGTCTGAATACGTGTGTGTGGCTGATATCCAGACAACTGCGTACTGGAATAGGATGATTACAAACAACTTCTGTTTAATTTATAATATTATTTTATTTTCTGTCTTTCACGTACAGACTAGAAACAGATATTATAGAATACGAAATGACAACTGGGTGAGTTTGTTAGCCCAGCGGTTCAGTAAAGAAGATGTTTCAATTAGAAACTGCAAGTGTTTCGCGGCGGGGGAGGGGGGGGGGCGAGTCCATTGGTCGTTCTTTCGTCTCCTTACTCTCTCTCGTCACTTTCATCGAACAGTTGACCTACCTCTATATTTCTCCCTTCCGACGTCCCTTCACTCTGCAGTAGTAGATACACGTTAGGCAGTGTAAAGCAGCATTGATGGCTCTGAGCACTATGCGACATAACTTCTGAGGTCATCAGTCACCTATAACTTAGAACTAATTAAACGTAACTAACATAAGGACATCACACACATCCATGCCCGAGGCAGGATTCGAACCTGCGACCGTAGCGGTCGCTCGGTTCCAGACTGTAGCGCCTAGAACCGCACTGCCATTCCGGCCGGCGCACCATTGATGAAACCACTACCTAATACCTACCACACAGAGGCCTCGTAACTCAAGTTGCAAATCAGTTCCCGTAAGTTAATTTTCCGGTCTCACGCACTGCTTTCCGGAGCGGGAAGGAGCGCCTGGTCCCCGGCACGAATCCGCCCGGCGGACTTGCGCCGAGGACCGGTGAGCCAGCCGGTCTGTGGATGGTTTTAGGCGGTTTTCCATCTGCCTCTTTGAATGCGAGCTGGTTCCCCTTATTCCGCCTCAGCTACACTATGTCGGCGATTGCTGCGCAAACAAGTTCTCCACGTACGCGTTCACCACCATTACTCTACCACGCAAACATAGGGGCTACACTCGTCTGGTGTGATACGTTCCCTGGGGAGAATGGAGAGGGTCCACCGGGGGCCGAACCGCACAATAACCCTGCGTTCGGTGTCGGGCGGCGGAGGGGTGAAGTGGACTGCGGTGGTCGTCGTGGGGTTGTGGACCACTGAGGCTGAAGCGGGGACGGAGCCTCTCCGTCGTTTCTAGGTCCCCGGTTAACGTAACATAACGTAACAAGTTCATTTTCACAAATTTCGGACAGTAGGAGAATGCAGTTTAATTGCAGTATGAATTTGAAAAATCTGTTAACGTCTTTTCTTCATAAAGAAGCACATGGAATGGCTATCAAGTCCGTATTTAATAATGCAAATGCTCTATCATTCCAAGTTCAATGTTTATGCAACATATTACACACGAAAAAGCAGCCAGAAATCCTGCAAGTCCGATCCGATTAATTTTGCGATCTAACAGTCACTGACCCACCACTATTAGCGAGTTGAACATTCTACATCTACATCTACATCGATACTCCGCAAGCCACCTGACGGTGTGTGGCGGAGGGTACTTTGAGTACCTCTATGAAAAATGTTGAAATGTGTGAGAAATCTTATGGGACTTAACTGCTGAGGTCATCAGTCCCTAAGCTTACGCACTACTTAACCTAAATGATCCTAAGGACAAACACACACACCCATGCCTGAGGGAGGACTCGAACCTCCGCCGGGACCAGCCGCACAGTCCATGACATCGCCCTAAACCGCTCGGCTAATCTCGCGCGGCTGAGTACATTTATCGGCTCTCCCTTCTTCTCGCATTGTTCGTGGAGAGAAAGACTGTTGGTATTCCTCTGTGTGGGCTCAAATCTCTCTCATTTTATCCTCATGGTCTCTTCGTGAGTTATACGTAGGAGGGAGCAATATACGGCTTGACTCCTCGCGAAGATATGTTCTCGAAACTTCAACAAAAGCCCGTAACGAGCTACTGAGCGTCTCTCTTCCACAGTCTTACACTGGAGTTTATCTATCATTTCCGTAACGCTTTCGCGATTACTAAACGATCCTGTAACGAAACGCGCTGCTCTCCGTTAGATCTTCTCTGTCTCTTCTATCAACACTATCTGGTACGGATCCCACGCCGGTGAGCAGTATTCTAGCATATCCCTCAGTTCCATTTTATAAGGTTTTACATAAAATGACATTGAGTTTTAACGTATGTCCCGCATACGCTCTCTCATTCATTCGAATGTATTCACAAACAAAAAGAAAATAATAGCAAATAATAATTCTGAATGATTTTTATACTATAAAACGTAGAGTAATTAAGGTTTTGAAAAAAATTCCAGTTAAGTGATTTTATATACTGTGAGCTTCGTTATGACTTCAGACATTTAGTTATTGTTCCTAAATGAGTTTTGAAATATAAGTGTCGGTTTTAGGACAGTTAAGTAATTTTTTCAATCTGATATTGTTTCCGTTTTATGAGTACCTTTCTTTCTTTAGATGTTTTCTTGGAAGCATCTCTTAAATTTTCTCTCTCTTGATCAGTGGTTGAAAGTCAGTAATTCTTCTTCGTATGTCCTCGCGATATACGTTACCAAACATATAATATCACATTTCGTGTCCTGTATTGCTATCCGTTTCCTTAGCGCTCTTTATGATTCGAGAAAGTTGCATATCTACTTACTAACTACAACATATTTTGTTAGATGCTACCCAAAGGTTTTTCGTCGTCTAGGTATATTTTTTGTCATTTTTTTTTTCAGCTCAGCTTCATAATTTTCCTAAACTTCTCTTCCATGAGTCAGATGAAACTGAAGTATTGACATATTTCGCTCTGTTAGTAAACTACGGAGCATACGATAAATTAAAACACAAATGTCAGTGGCAGCTGGTGGCTAAAATGAATAGGGGTTGACTACTTTAGTGAATTATGCAAATTATCTTTCCAAATAATTGAAGTTCCTAAATTACTTAAAAATTTTTGTAGCTGTAAAATTACGTTAAAATGAGCCTGACGACGTTCATGGGGCTGAACCTCTTGGAGAGGTATATTTATGAGAAAGTCCATCCTTTTTTCCTTTTTCATGGCGAATCTGTCCATGATCTGTTGAAATTTGGAAGCCTTTGGATCATTTTCTTTTCAATAGATAGCGTGAAAAGAGCAGACAGTTTAACTTCATCCATGGTACTTCTAAAAAACATTTTTAATCTGCGACAAAGTCGAGAAACACCTCTCTGCTTCACATGTTTTAATTGGGGTAGTAGTTACTAATTTCAATAATTTCAAACGTCATCAAAAGTTTCTTGCAGGCTATTCTCAATTAACAACTTCAGAAGGTCAATTGCACTTTTCATTCCTTTAAATCATTTCGAGGAAAAAAGATAACTAATCCAGTTCCTAAATTAGCTTTATTTAACGATGACAAGGGCTGCACGACAGCAGAAAGAATTTATTTGGGAAACGTATTTTTCAGTGAAGCTAAAATATGGTGGTCAAGTAAATTAGAGGCCAATAAGTGACTGGAGAATTCAACTCTCTGCTCTGCTGCATTGTTATGTCACATACTTCATTTGCTGCTACATTCCTTATTGTATACATGCCCTCGCATACTCTTTTTAGTACATTAGTCTATTCCTAGATTCTGAAATTTTATTTTCGAATGACTTGCATACTTTTTTTTTTTTTTTTTTTTTTGAGACGGGTTCAGTGGTTACCTTTTGTAACTGGATGTACAAGGTATCCACATGGGGCACTGTTTTATAAAATACCTTCGGACAGAAGGAAAATTTTGGCTATTGCAGGTTCAACCTCAGACCATTTGCTCGATTCACAGGTGTCGTCTGACTATATATTGAAGAAATTCTAGAATGGCTTCTTTACTCTCATGAACTGTAAGGAGTGTTCTCACTCTGAAGTTCCACTTGTGGCTGAACCCAAAGGGACTTTTGTATCACAGTTCCATCTAGACTAGACACTCTTTGAGGTGAATGACTGAAGAATATTGGTATGTCTGCAATTGGACTGAAAAACCGTTTTATTTGCTTGTTTTGACTTGGAGGTTGAGAAAGAATTAAGTTCAGTTAATGTGTCTAACAGTGGACACATTATGCGGAATGATGCACTTCTCTTACAGTTGTTTAAACCCCTCAATGCTGGCCGTGCACGACGCATGCACACTCATATCTTTGAGATGTTACTTTTCTTTCTGTTCTGGGACAACATCGACGACGGCATTTTAATGCAATCTGCTCAGCAGGAGGCATCGTTACCAGATGGACTTAAAAACGTTCAAAATATTTTTAGCAGGCTTTTCAGTTGACAATACATAGAGAAATACTACAAACAACACAAAACGTGCCGTAGATATTTCTGCATTAATTTCCTCACGACATAAATGTAACATACACACTAGGAAATCATTTTGTATATTCTCGGATGTACCTTTAGAGATTGTAGCAATGTTCACGCGCTCTTTTACAACTGCATATAAGGATGAGGTGAAATTCATTACCCCTCTGAATATTCCCGCATTGTCAGATTCTGCTGTTTCATCCTGTCTACGTAAGGAAAACTCAAATTCACTGCACAATAACCCTGAAAGAGAGGCTCGGTGTGGGGCGGCAGAGGAGTGAAGTGGACCGCGGTGGTCGTTGTGGGGTTGTGGACCACTGCGGCTGCGGCGGGGACGGAGCCTCTCCGTCGTTTATAGGCCCCCGGTTACAATACAATACAACGATATCCTAAATTGTTAGATAACAGACTTAGGTATATTGGTAGAATACTAGAACATTGCAATCAGTCTACAAAGGACGTTCATACTAATTTGATAGTACTTGGTTTCGTTTACTTTACTCACAAGCGAAATTATTCCAACGAGGCTAATCACATTCGCTCTGCAACTGCATTCACGTACTTCTAACTTTTTTTAATCGAGTTTTCTATTGCTGGTCAGTTACTTACCGGTCGTTCTTAATTTAAAATTATCCCCTGACTATCTAAATGATCAACACATTACTGTTTTTTTATTCCTGATCGCGTACGCTCACAAGATCACGATTGTCTATTTAAGAAGCCTCACACAGGGCTAACTCGCTCTCCAAAGCAAACGACGGACTCCAGGAGGTACCTATCTAGTACAATGAGACTTCCCTGTGAACGTTGCTAACTAGCTGGATCAACGAAGCAGAAATGTACACACATCAAAAAATGTTTTGCATCTCCCCGGTTCTCAGAACTCCTGCTGAAGATAGACGTTGACTGTGGATATTGCATCACAGACATAGTCTCTTTGACTCTTCAGGGAAGTCACTAAACCCGGCCATAGATGCAAACAACCATGTATGAGCAGCGCCTGTTGAACGGGGGAGGGGGGGGGGGCTGCCGATCGGTTCCAATCGTTTCACCAGGAAGGATCTACACAGCCGGTGTTGACTGTAGTTCAACCATGCCTAGACGGGCAATACCGTAGTTTGATCACGCGGTACAGATGGACTCAACAACATGCCGAATGGACCGCTCAGGATTGGTATCACGATGACTATCGCATATACCTACAACCAGACAATCGTCGGAGACGTATTTGGAGGCAACCCGGTCAGGCTGAACGCCTTAGACACACTGTCTAGCGAGTGCAACAAGGCGGAGGTTCCCTGCTGTCCTTGGGATGTCATTATGGGGGCCGAAGTCCGCCGCTGGTGGTCATGGAAGGCGCCGTAAAGTGCTGTACGATACGTGAATGCCATCCTCCGACCGATAGTGCAACCATATCGGCAGCATATTGGCGAGGCAGCATATTCGACTTCATGGACGAAAATTCGCGCCCCCATCGTGCACATCTTGTGAATGACTTCCTTCAGGATAACGACATCGCTCGACTAGAGTGGTCAGCGTGTTCGCCTGGGATAGATTGGAAAGGGCTGTTTACAGACGACGTGACCATCAACCACTCTGAGGGATCTACGCCGAATCGCCGTTGAGGAGTGGGACAATCTGGACCAACAGTGTCTTGATGAACTTGTGGATAGTATGCCACGACGAATACAGGCATGCATCAGTGCAAGAGGACGTGCTACTGGGTGTTAGAGGTACCGGTGTGTAACAGCAATCTGGACTACCACATCTGAAGGTCTTGCTGTATGGTGGTACATGTAATTTGTGGTTTTCATGATCAATAAAAATGGCGGAAATGATATATATAGTGATCTCTATTCCAGTTTTCTGTACAGGTTCCGGAACTATCGGAACCGAGGTGATGCAAATTTTATTTTATGTGTGTATGTTCGGGGAGACAGGAGAAATTAGGGGTTTTGGACCCAGCTACATTAAGATCATTAGAGACGGAACACAAGCGCGGATTGTTCCAAGGATGAGAAAGGAAATCAGCTGTGTGCTCAGAAGGGAACCATCCAGAGATTTACGTGGAGTGATGTAGAGAAATTACGGAGAACCGAAATCTGGACAGTCCGACACAGATTTGAACCTTTGTCACTCCGAATAAGGGTCCAGTGTGCTATCAACAGATTTAGGCTGTCTGTGATAGGATCGATATCTGAACTCTTACTTTCCCTCACTAAATGTTTTTGAGACCAACAAGAGCGAACGAGTTTCTTCTTTTGGGTACGCTGGATCAATCATTTCTTTGCGCGTTGTTCTCTTCTTAGGGCCCTGTATTTCTTCATTCTTTCTGATCTTATTTTCCTCTCTTCTTCGGAGATGAAGGGTTTGGACTCTTGTGTAGATTTGTATTGGAAACTTATGTTTTCATCTTTAGTAATTAATTTAGCTGTTCGATCAATAAGTGAATTTTCTCAAATCTTTAATTCTACTAGGTCTTTCTCAGTTTCTTTAAACCAGTTGGGTTTCGTTTTGCGGTTACGGAAAGAGTCAAAGATTTGTTTAGTTAATGTGTTGGAATTCATTCTGAGAAGATGACCATAAAAATTTATCCTCCTTTTTCGCATAGTATCTGAAAGTTTTTCAATTTTCTTGTAGAGAGTTTCACTTTTTATGTATATAATCTTATTGTCTTGAAATTTTGGTCCTGTGATTTTTCTTAAAATTTTTCTTTCCTTTAGCTCAAGTTTCTCCATTTGGCCTATGAAATTCATGTTCAGTGTTTCCGCTGCATACAGTACTTCGGGCTTAATTACTGACCTGTAATGTATAATTCTGGACCCCCATGAAAGGGATTTTTTGTTGTATGTACTTTTTGTTAGTTGGAAGGCGAATTCAAGTTTATTTTTTCTGGATTCCGTTGCTTTGCTTTCCCCAGCATTCCAACTAATCCATTCTCCGAGATATTTGAATTCTTTTGCTATTTCAATCTTTTGTTCTTGAACTTTGGCGTATTTACATGAGTGCTTGATGTTTGTCAGTATCTTAGGTTTTCAAAGGAGATGTTAAGACCTATTTTAGCTGCTTGTTTCTTTAGTTCAAGGATTTGCTCCTGTGATTCTTCCATTGTTTCAGCAAACAGGGCCATATCATCTGCAAAAGCAACGCAATTTACTTTAAGTTTCTTCTTTTTGCAACCCAGTCTTATACCACTATTAATATTTGTGTTCTATTCTTTGACTACTTTCTCAAGCGCACAATTGAACAGCAACGGTGAGAGCCCATCCCCTTGTCGCACTCCCGTTTTTATTTCAAAGGGTTCCGATAATTCGCCCATAAATTTAATTTTCTAAAATGTATTTGTAAGGGTCGCCTTTTATAATATTAGGTGTTTTCTTATCCAAGCCCATCTCTTCCAGGACTGATAACAGAGATTCTCTATCATTCGAATCATATGCTTTTTTGAAATCAATGAAGGAGATTACGTATGTCTTTGCTCTTGATTTTTGGTATGCCATGATGTTTTTGAGGTTTCGTATTTGTTCCGAACAATATCTACCCTTTCTAAAACCTCCCTGGTATTCCCCGATCTGCGGGTGCAATTGCGGCTCTGCCCTGTTCAAAAGGACTTTAGAAAGAATCCAGCAGTGATAAACCTCTGTAATTGTTGGGATCTGTCTTCAAACCTTTCTTGTAAATAGGGTGGATAATAGCTGTTCTCCAGTTTGTGGGGATCTCTTCTTCCTTCCAGGTTTTATCGAAAACACACTGAAGGGATGTAATTGCATTTTTGTCAGCCTTTTTCCATAGTTCGGCCACTATTTGGTTTTCTCCGGACGCGTTGTTGTTTTTAAGTTCTGAAATGACCTTCTGTAGTTATGCAATCGTCGGTGGTTCTGAATCCGGCTTCTCACGGTTATTTGGGTTTGATTCAAATTTTTCAAGGATAGGTTCACAATTCAAGAGCTTCTAAAAGTAGCATGCAAGTATTTTGCAGTTTTCCGCGTTACTGTGAGCGATGGTCCCATTTACATTTCGAAATTGGAGGGTGGGTGCTTTGTATCTTGATAACCTTTGTTTGTAAGTTCTGTAAAAGCTTCATGTGTTGTTTTTAGTAAATTCTTCATCAATTTGGAGGAGAGTTTTGTTTTTACATGTTTTCTTAATTATTTTCATATTTTTATTTACCAGTTTTCTAACTGTAATGAAATTCAATCTGCTTTCTTCTGTTTTCTGTGATTACCAGTTTTGCTATGATTGTTTTCTTGTTTCAATGAAGGTATCACATTCCAGCGACCACCAGGCATGTTTTTTACTTTTTATGTTCCAGGAGCTATCCGTTCGGCTGTAGTAAAGAGGTTTTTCTTGATATCCTCCCAGCTTTGTGTCTGAATGTTTTCTGTTGCTTTTGTGAATTCATTTGATTTTAATATCTTTTCCGTGGTGTACTTCCGACCCTTAATTTGTTTCATGCTGCGTTTGCTGTTTGGGATGACTTTGAACTTAATGTTAGATAGGTAGTGGTCTGAATCCAAGTTTGCACCCGTGAGTACCCTAATATTCATCATATCTTTGCGAGAAATCTTCTTGATTGCCACATGATCAAGCTGATATTCCACAAGGCTATGATTTAGGGGTATAGATGTCTTTTGTCTGCGTGGTAGTTTCTAGAAATCTGTGGATTTAAGAATTAAAAGGTGTTCTTAGCAAAGTTCTATTAGCCTCACATTATTTCTATTTGTTCTCTTGCGTGCAGGATAGTCTCTAACTATTTGCTTATATCTTTTTTCTTTACCTATCTGTGCATTAAAGTCTCCAAGAAGAATGATGATATTTTGATCTGCAATTTTCTGAATAATATGATCTAGAGGATTCTAAAAGGCATCTACTTCTTCTTTTTTTTCAGTTATCTTCATTTATAGGGGCATGTGCATTGATAATGGTGTAGATTTTGTTTGTGCATGTGAATGTAAGACTTGAGATTCTTTCTGATTGGGAATCAAAGTCAACTATTGAGTTCAAGATTTGTTTGTTGATTATAAAGGCTGTTCCAAGATGTGGTACACTTTTCGTTACTGTCGGTCCCACTTTCCATTTGTATACCCTAAAACCTTCGGAATCGACGGTATCTGTATCCATGTATCATGTTTCTTGAATGGCTGTTATGTGTATGTTGTGGTTCTTTAGCGTATCTGTTAGATGTTTTAGTTTTCTGGTTTTCAACAATGACTTTACATTGAAAGTTGCTAGGTACGTTGATTGCCTGTGTTGAAATTTGGATGAGATTCCAAGACAGTCCTACTTGTCTTTGTGCAATGTTGCAGACTCCCCAGAATTCGAATGTCTGCTGACGTACTGGCATACGGTAGATCGTCCACCTGGGGTAAAATAGTTTACATCACACACTTCCATGATTGATGAAAGTTATTTTGGGTGTGACCCAGAGGCCACAAAAAATACAACCAAGATTGTGAGTGTTGGAGGTAGTTCTTCCGCTCTCTCCGCCGTTGGGAATCTGAACTTCCTCTTACGCCTTTGACACCGTTGACCAGGTTTCACCTAATAACCCTAGGCAGGGGCCCTTACTGGGTGCTACCTTCCGGAGCCAGATGAACCCAGGTGTTTTAACGAGGTGTTACTCCTCCCCCTCCTCCTTCCTCATCACTTGCGAAATGAGGCCCCGGGCTTGGGACCGGCAATTATGGAGTTGAAGGAGTTTATTAAATGTGAGATTCCTGAAATAGAACCCTACTCACGAATTACAACGGCTCCATCACTTTCACATCAATCGTCGGGTTGCCAATATTTTAAAGGAACTGACACATCGCATTCATTCATTACTATCAATGTATAATTCTTACAAAGTTTGCTTCTACACGACGTAAATTGTTTAAAACAAATCGTAACATTTGATAGTCTTATTTGGTTTCAGTCCGTTTCCAAATCTCTTGGAATACTGTTTTCAAAGCTGTAAGTAAGTTGCACTTTAACCATGTATATATCAAAGTTCAAAAACAGACATAACTGAAATTAGTATTGCTTACAAGAGGTCCACATTAATAGTGTGGTATTTTTAATTAGATGTAAAGGAACTGGTCTGATACGTCCTAAGCGCCTTTTTCAGTGCAACAATTGAAAATTAAGCAACCACCAAAGACAACAATTACCAGCATGAAAATTTTTTGAGAAACTCAGTACTGCTGGAAGGAAACACCAATGAAATCACGCGTTCAGAGCATGTCCTTTGACTAAAAAGTTTATGCACCGGGAGACACTACTGATTGATATGGTGGCCACGCACATGCAACCACTTCACTACCTGTGAGCTGACGATTCGCCTTCTTAGCACACCAATGTGCCGTGCTGCTCTGCCCAGCTGATCGCCGGCTGCACCAAGGCTGTCTCAAACTCCGAACGCCGTTGAAGGTCATCGTGCTCTGATCGACTGTCTCCACTGCCACGGCCGAATGCTGCACCCTCTCGCCTTCGGCCAGCCGCTTATTACAAATGCAATACACTAGGAATGCCATATGCTTCTGCTCGCAGGTGCCTTATGGCCGCTGACACCTGGCACACGACTTAACGAGTGCTGCAAGTCCTGAATTAACATCTTCCTTACCACGACATCATTGTGATTCATTGCAACAGACTAAGTACGATATCTTTTTCACTTTCTTGTGTTTCGGAATGTACCCATACAGCCATCTCAACACCTGAAGTATTATACTAGAGTTTGTTTTTGAGATATGAGAGTATCCACTAGTTTAAGTTGTACCTTCGTATGAAGTTACATAGGCTTACCAAACGACAAATTTTCACGTTCACTGTATATTGAAGCCAGTAAACAACACGAAAATTTAACACAGGATACACAGAGGTAGAGTAGGTGCAATAAAAATTCTACTGGTAACACGCAAGGAGTGATAATTCGCTGTTGATACTCATCTGAGATATTCGCAACTGAACCCATATTAATGACTATGTATTTAAATTAATAATGGAACGCTATTTTGGATGTGATGTAACAACTGTTTCAGAAGCTACGTATAGAGAATAGAAAATTTTTGTGGGTCTATGACTGCTGTCTGGACAGAACATGAGAACGTTATACAAAACCTGATTTGGATATTACAGCCACACGTATAGATACACTAGCATTAAGATACAATGATATTCGAGGAACATACAAACATTTATGGGCTCTACGTTCCATGTTTTGCTGAGTAGTTCGTGGGAAGGTAGTCAGTCAATTGTGCTTTGTTCTTCTCCTGGCATTCTAATTATCGAGAGCAGTTGATTAGCAACACAGGGAGCTGTATTTGGATATTGGATCTGTTGACAAACTCTTACAGTATTTTAGGTGTTACTATTTCATTGGAAGTTAATTAAGTTTACACGCGGCATTAGAACTGATGACCAAAACCCCGGATATCACTTGCAAGTACGTTTGTGTATTACGTGTTCAGAGGACATTTTAGGAATAAATAGTTTGAATCTTCTTCCTTTCCGAAACACATAGACGTGTGGCGCTTAGGCTGAGCCGACAGAAGTGTGTGTTGAACTTCCAATAATTAAATTTCAGCCATGCTACAACTGTCAAGAAGTTCCTCAATGTTTTTATCTTATTACACCATGTTGCTCTCGAAATCGTGGGACGGATTAGAGCGAAGTGACTGCGTTTGTTTTCAAATGTCCTCCACTATTCCTTTTACAAGTCCAGTGACAACCACTTTCTGAGCATGGGTATCATATCTGTAAAAGGGAAGTTATCATATTTAACACCCCCATGTAGGAATGTATGCTTTGTTACGACATCTACTTGTTCAATTCGAGGTATCCCAGAGTAGCTTTTCCTGCATACATTGTCATGTTTCGATAATTCATCTTCAACCGAAAAACAACGTGAATAATTGCTGTGACTCTGGGGTTGGTACAGCTGTTATGAAGATTTCTAATCACTTGTAATGCTGACATACTACTGGAGAGAACGACAAGTGTCTTCTGTGGTCGTCTGTGGGAATATCAGGTCTTCCTAAATGACAATAAGCTCGATTGTCGTAACAATAGTGTGTGGGTACAGCTTACGGTATATAGGCCTTGTCATTTGCTTGAGGATACACAATTGACACTGCTAGCGGCGTCGCTACACTTGGATCCTTCTTTATGCACCGCGCACGCATCGGGATAGTAACAAAGCATTTTTTGTTGTGTCAAAAACTTGCGCTTACTCAGCCAGCAACCAACAACACAGACAGGTTATGCGGACACGGACCTCACAGGGAACAGCTCTTCAGACAACAGACAGTGGATGGCCGTGCTCCACCCGGCCACAGGTGGCAACCCAGGCACCGCCAGAGGTCACTGGCCGCACGAA
The DNA here is from genome assembly GCF_023864275.1 of Schistocerca cancellata. NCBI lineage: Eukaryota > Metazoa > Arthropoda > Insecta > Orthoptera > Acrididae > Schistocerca > Schistocerca cancellata. Next base: position 621,134,935 of record NC_064629.1, read on the forward strand.
CCTTTTATCCCACATCACCGAAAATGGTATCTGCACTGTCCTAGCGCCCAGGTAGTATTTACGCTGACGCGTGGGCTACACTCCAGCAGTTCTCTCCGAGTGAGTTTCTTGGGCCAGGCACCGGTTGCGAAAGCGTTCTCACAATCAGGATTTCACTCAGTAGCTGCCGCTACGACGACGAAGCCATCCACGACAACCTTCGGCTCAGGAAGATGTCAGATCTGGACCTACATCATTCGTGGCGTCTACACTGAAGAGACATGGCATCCAACGCTGTGATCAGTAATTAGTATTTGTAATATTTATCTTTGTTTTTCATCGGAAAAATGCCAGACTTAAAATTCCTGCTACCCTTCAGGGCTTTAACTTTATTTCATCCTCTCGGGACTTTAATTTTAGCACATTCCTTCCGAACTTTAATTATGGCATGCTTAGTATATGGAAACTGGATTTTGGAACTTTAAATTTACTGTGACATTTTCAGGCCTTCAGTCAGTAACGTCGTTCTTTTACTAGCCAAGAACTGAAAAGTTTTCAATTGTTTTGTTTCAGAATAACTCCCATCGGAGAACACTGTATATCTGTGTTAAGACAAATATCATATTTATTTCATACCTGGGTTTTTTTCTGCGCCACGTTCGGTGGACACATCATTTTTGCCATTTTGTTGGCAATCCCACGGCCCCACAGCGAATGGTGGCCGATTAAGTTATCTAGTAGCAGAAAGGTTTTCCAATGGAGCCTATTAGAGTTGTTCATTGGTGTTTGAAAAGTCATTCATTAGGTGCTTTGTATGCTGAGACCAAGTTCAGATGCATGACTTCATAGGCAGATACTCACCATTTATAACGTATCATGCTGAGTGCCGGTATTGACAATGGAAAAGTGGATGTTTTATTAACAGTGGTGCACCACCATGACCGCCATCTATATCTTCTCTAACGACAGAATAGCTAGGGAGTGCGAACGATTCGGTCGTTTCTTCCCACGTTTCGATGATGGCACAAACGTCTACGTTATTTTCGAGAAGAAATTGTCGAACGCTATCATTCTCGGTCAACTCTGTTTGTTGAGTCTATGATATTGTGGTGGGCAGTGTTGCAACCCATTGAAGCATGAGGAAGGCACAGTTCTGATTGATACATTTGTTGCCGAGAGACTGAGACACTCTGGGAAGTTTCAAGATAAAGCGCTATAACCACCGGCTCAATGAATACAGGTTGGTTGATTATACCTACCACAGGCATCAGTCCGGTGTGGGCCAGTTTAGTACGCACAACTTGTACTACTTCTGCACTGATTGTTGCCATGTCCAAATCACAAACAATTATGTCACTGTAGAATAGAAGGTACACTATGTGATCAAAAGCATCCGGACACCTGGCTGAAAATGACTTACAAGTTCGTGGCACCCCCCATCGAAAATGCTGGAATTCAGTATGGTGTTGGCCTACCATTAGCCTTGATGATAGCGTACACTCTCGCAGGCATACGTTCACTCAGGTGCTGGAAGGTTTCTTGGGGAATGGTAGCCCATTCTTCATGGAGGGCTGCACTGGGGAATAGTATCGATGTCGGTCGGCGAGGGCTGGTACGAAGTCGACGTTCTAAGACATCCCAGAGGTGTGCTATAGGATTCAGGTCAGTACTCTGTGCAGGCTAGTTCATTACGGGGATATTATTGTTGTGTAACCACTCCACCACAGGCCGCGCATTATGAACAGGTGTTCGATCGTGTTGAAAGATGTAATCGCCATCCCCGATTTGCTCTTCAACAGGGGGAAGCAAGAAGGTGCTTGAAACATCAATGTAGGCCTGTAATGTGGTAGTGCCACGCAAAACAACAAAGGGTGCACGCCCCTCTATGAAGAACTCGGCCACACCATAACACCACCACCTCCGAATTTTACTGTTGGCATTACACACGCTGGCAGATAACGTTCACCGGGCATTCGCCGTACCAACAACTGCCATCGGATCGCCACATTGTGTTCCGTGATTCGTCACTCCACGCAACGTTTTTCCACTGTTCAATCGTCCAATGTTTACGATCCTTACACCAAACGTGGCGTCGTTTGTCATTTACCGGCGTAATGTATGGTTTATGAGCAGCCGCTCGACCATGAAATCCAAGTTTTCTCACCTCCCGCGTAACTGTCATAGTACTTGCAGTGGATCCTGATGCAGTTTGCAATTCCTGTGTGATTGTTTTGATAGATGTCTGCCTATTACACATTACGATCCTCTCCAACTGTCGGCGGTCTCTGTCAGTCAACAGACGAGGTCGGCCTGTAGTCTTTTGTGCTGTACGTGTCCCTTCACATTTCCACTTCTCTATGACACCTGAATCAGTGAACTTAGGGATGTTCAGGAGTGTGGAAATCTCGCGTACAGACGTATGACACAAGTGATATCCAATCACTTGACGATGATCGAAGTCCGTGAGTTCCGCGGTTCACCCCATTCTGTTCTCTCACGATGTCTACTAACTACTGAGGTCGCTGATGTGGAGTACCTGACAGTAGGTGGCAGCACTGTGCACCTAATATGAATAACGTGTGTTTTTGGGAGTGTCCGGATACTTTTGATCACATAGTGTGTATACATATCCACTGGTCAGCAACGTCTTGGAACAAACTGCATTAAATAAGTTGGTGCACACATAATTCGTTTATAGCAATTTAAATTCAATTCATTTCAATCAGAGACATACAACTCATCTTTTCAAAATTTAACCAGAAAATTGAAGTAAACGTATAGAGTTGTATATAAAAGAGGCCTATCTTTTCCTAAATATACGAGTATTGATATTGTTGCTTCATGACATTCACATGTAGTTGTATATAATTATGAGATTCTACACATCCTTATGGCAATGAAACATGCATGAAACCTTCATGCTGTGCTGTCGTTATTTTCGCTTTCTAGCACACTTCACAACTTCTCAGCAAATGCCGTGTGTGTCTAGAGATATTAGAGACCCCAAAATTTCGCCGGAGTTTCTACACACATTTTTGGACCCAAATGTCCGCAGCTGAATTGGATATGTCACTCTATGTTTTCTGTGCCTTGTTTGTGGATACGTACTCTCCATCCTTCTTTACGTCCCTTATTTATGTGGTATAACAAGCTGTCATGCATAAGACAATAATTCCTGATCTCTTCTTCACTTACCCTGTTATGTTTCCTTTTCTCACTAACAATTTCTCGTCTTCATTCTGCTCTCTCCTAGTGATCTGTAACATTCTCAGCACTCTTTCTTGGAGCATGACCCTATTCACTAGAAACATTTTCTAATGCTGTATGTCTGGAGGTGTGGGTTGATTTTATAGACCTAGTTGAACGCGTGAAAGTTCATCTGACACTGTCTGTTGCGTGCCCGATACATGTTGTAAGTCAAAATAAAATGCTTCAACAGCAAGCGTCCATCTCGTTAATCTTCCATTTCGCTGCTTACTTGTCAACCTAAGCGACCTAGCCTTATGATCCATTACTACAACTGACTTTCGTCTGGCAAGGTAATACCTAAACTGCATGAAACTGAAATCTACGGCCAACACTTTTTCCATTATAGAACACTTCTGCTTATATGCAGTTAACACACGACTACTAAAAGCCACTGTCTTTATCATTTCTTTTCTATTTTCCTCTTCCTTTTGATATAATTGGACACTCAGCTCGTAGTCTAACGGACCATATCCCACGTAAAGGCCGGCCGTTGTGGCCGAGCGGTTCTGGGCGCTTCAGTCTGGAAACGCGCTGCTGCAATGGTCACAGATTCGAATCCTGCCTCGGGAATGGATGTGTGTGATGTCCTTAGGTTAGTTAGGTTTAAGTAGTTCTATGTCTAGGGGACTGATTACCTCAGATGTTAAGTCCCGTAGTGCTCAGAGCCATTTGAACCATTTTGAACCCACGTAAAGGGGTTTCGGCAAGTCCGGGTGAGATAATATTGGTACTTCACATAATTAATTTTTTATTTTTACAAATTCGTCTGTGAATTCAGCCGTCCCAGACAACGCGTAGCTTCTTTTAATAGTCTGTGTAGCGCCTCACTATTTCAGATTCGTTCATCGACGAACTGACATTAGAAACCACAGATACCAAGGCACCTTTTTAATTGTTTGCTGTTATTCGCTATTGGTGAACCCTGTATGGCCCTCAGCTTGTCTGGTTCAGACCTAATTCATTCCTGATGTATTATGTGTCCTCAGAACGGTATCTCTTTCTGTCCAAACTCAGATTTTCTGAAGTTAAGTCTCGCACTTGCGAGTTCACACCTTTCAAATATTTCTTCCTACGTCCTTGTTTGCTCCTTCCTTTGTCTCAGTAGTTACCAAAATGTCGTCCACATATACCATAATCTTAGTAATTCTTCCTTTAACATTCAGTCCAGCGTCGTAATGAACGCCGAGATAGGCATGTTTGGTTCAAATGTCTCTGAGCTCTATGGGACTTAACATCTGAGGTCATCAGTCTCCTAGAACTTAGAACTCATTAAACCTAACTAACCTAAGGACACCACACACATCCATGCCCGAGGCAGGAATCGAACCTGCGACCGTAGCAGCAGCGCGGTTCCGAACTGAAGCGCCTAGAACCGCTCGGCCACTCCGGCCAGCCAGCCATGTTTAAGCCTAAGGGCAACGTTCTGTACTTCATATCTTCCATCATATGAACAGGAGGTGTATGGTTCTGATTCTGGATCTAGTATGATTTGATAGTATCCTGATGTTAATTCTAAAGTTGTAAAGATTTTTACTCCTCTAAACTTATGTAAGATTTCGTCCATATTTGCTGGGCGATCTCTTTCTGGCTCGGATGTTTTGTTAGCTTTCCGAGCGTGCAGAACAAGCCTCAAATTGTCATTCTTCTTTGTCACAACGACAAAGCGGCTGTTGTATCGACCGCGAGCTGTTCCTGTCACGCTTGATGCAAGAAATTTCTTTATGCCCTTCCTCTTCTCTTTCTACGTCCAACAGTACTTGACAGTTAACTGTTTCTCCATATTCACCAAAAGCGCATTTCATCTTGACTCCGTTAACCGGAAGTTCTTTTTCTAAGAATTCCCTGTATATCCTATTCAACCTTCGAGTATATGATGATATCGTCCCGCTTGCTCTTCGACGAGTGGCATATGGTCATTGTAGATGATAATGAAATTACCCTTCAGGGACTCTCGGAATAACTATACCATCGAATGTATGGCAAGCACTTCTCGATCGGTGGCACATCACTTACGCTGTGCATCTGTGAAGAGCTGTAAGGCCGCACCAACTGCCTCCTGACTTACATCGACCGTAACTGAGAGTCTGGTATTATGAATAGTACTGTATGGTCACGGCGTCTTTTACTTCGATGAAGACCTCTAACAATCTTTCAGTCGAAGGTCCCTTTAGTTCCATGAGATAAATTTGCCTCTGGATAGTATGCTGCTTCTAGAAGATGACGCAGCAAAAATCTATTGTTCCTAGAAACCTTCGTAAGTGTTCAAATGTGTGTGAAATCTTATGGGACATAACTGCTAAGGCCATCAGTCCCTAAGCTTACACACTACTTAACCTAAATTATCCCAAGGACAAACAGACACACCCATGCCCGAGGGAGGATTCGGACCTCCGCCGGGACCAACCGCACAGTATATGACTGCAGCGCCCCAGACCGCTCGGCTAATCCCGCGCGGCCCTTCGTAAATCCTTGAAGAATGTAGGGACAGGAAATTCGCAATTAACCTGCATCCTGTCAAATTTTGGAGACAAATCTTCTGACAAAACGAAATCTACAAACTTGACTATCTTTGCCGAAAATACATTTGTCTATGTTGATCACCTCCACCCCCTCTCCCCCACCACGCACACACACACCCAACCTAGATCCTTAAATCTTTGGACTGGCGTTCTTAGGTTGGCCTCATGTTGTTCAGAACGGAATAAAAAAAGGCAGGCCTCTTAGCACCTGGCGGATAAATTTCTGAAAGGATTTTGCGGCATTTTTCAGCCTAAGGGGCGTAAAGTGGAAATGGAACACGCCAAATGGAGTATTGATAGTGGTCCTCTTTGTGCGACCTAAATGGCTCTGAGCACTGTGAGACTTAACTTCTGAGGTCATCAGTCCCCTAGAACTTAGAACTACTCAAACCTAAGGACTTCACACACATCCATTCCCGAGACAGGATTCGAACCTGCGACCGTAGCGGTCGCGCGGTTCCAGACTGTAGCCCCTAGAACCACTCGGCCACTTCGGACGGCTCTATTACAATAAACATTTTGGCCTTGTTGCGGTATTGCTGCTGTCCCGCTTCTGAGGCAATGAATATTTGTAGGAAATAGTGTGGGAGTTAAGAATCTTATAATCCCCGTAGATACACCAGTTCCCGTCCTTTTTCTAAGTTTAAAGTACAAGAAATACCCATATGCTGTCAGACAGAGATAAAATGTCTTCACTAATTTGTCTGTTGATGTCTTTTTCTGCCATGGAAAATTTTCTGGCACGAGCCTGCGTGGACGAGCCGCCAACAGAGGTCTGGGCGATGTCCGAATACAGTGTAGTGTCTCATGCCCTCAAATCGTCGCACAATTACTTACCTCCATATCCCCTGGAAGTCCTGCAGAACGGAGCCATATCCACTGGTAACTCTAACTGTGCCACTTTGAGGAGACAGTTTGCCATCAAGTTGGGAGTCAGTTTGGAGAAAGGCGGAACGTCAGCTCCTAACTCGGCTCCGTTACATTCACTACAATGAAAACCATGAGAATGGACGCTGTAGTCTTAAGTACAGTGACAAAATCTTCCTTCAAAAAATATTTTCCAGAATTATTTGGTGCCATTAGAATAATTGGCACCTTAAACCATTTCCTGTGAAAGACCTTGCCGGTAAAATACTGGAGTCAGGGCTGGCGTCCATCAAAAATTTCTTTCGTGAAATTTTGCTCGTTACAAACAACCGACGATACTGCACATCCGTGGAACAAGCAGATCCGAAGTATTTCTGTAAGTGCATTCTGTCCGTAAATAACAGTTGTTCAAAACTATAGTTTTGAGATCCGTGAAGCGAGGTCAGTGCTTCTTTTTCTTGCAGACTTCCTTGAAACATTAAAGTCGACGCCCTCCATAGGCCTGTAAACAGTCCCGTGCATACCCTTGTACCTCTGGATTGTGTATCTCTATCCGGTAAGCGAAGACTGTAAAAAGAGCCGTGCATGCCTTTGTGTCTCTGGATTGTGTCGTTCTGTTCTGTAAGTGAAAACGGATCGTCAAATAATGACCCTGCGGAAATCTTCTTGCGTGATCTACTCGGGAATGTACCACGTTGCCTATGTTCAGAATCTTGCGACTACTTGAAAACTGGCACAGTAGACATAGACGAAAACGAAGATGTAGGGCCACGTGGACGGCCGCCTACGCCTTTTTGGGGCCGTTGAAGGAATTTGGTGAGCACACGGAATGTTACACTGACGTGCTTTCTTTCAAAAACGCCGATGGTAACAGTAGTAAGACTTATTACTCGACTCTCCCCGCTGAGATGCCTTTTTTTTTAGCTTCACATTTGTACGCCGGCTCCTCTTGCAGTGCTGCCACTGTGGCATGCAGTTCTCTCACACTTGCCGTCAGTTGTTTTACTGCAGATGTGGCAGGCTAAATGCTTGTGACTGGGTCACACTGTTTTCCTTCAATGATAATACCTGATTCGGTGCTCGCAGCCATGCTTGTCTGCTGTACAATGCAGCAACCATTGCGCTCCGAATATAGAGCCATTGCTTCCACTTTATTTGTCAGAGCTGCCAGTGATAAATCAATACGTCCAGCTAGGACAGTGCTAATTAAAAAGGAAGCTGACTTAGCCATAGTAAACGCAGTGAAGACTTTGGTAACAAATCATTACATGCTAGTGTTTTATTTCCGCCAAAATCTGATTTGGCGACATGTCGCCCATCGAAGCTTCCCATAACAGTTTATATAATCTGTTCTCCGGCATCAAAGAATATTCTTGATCTAGCCGTGTTTTAAGAATTTCATAACGCTAAGTGAATAGAGCAGACAACACACAGAAGATAACACCATATATTTAGACGATACTCAAAAGTACGCCAACAATTATACAGGGTAGTGTCCAGTGAGTGGAACACAAAAGCCAAGAAAAAAGAACAAAAGGCAAAGCACACAAACACTGAAAACCAGTCATTACGGTCTTTGGTATGCAGGTAGATACCACATGTCGCTACACTGTATTTCTGGAATTGTGAGGCAACGTATTTGCCGAGTAAACAATTGTTGAGGCACATCGCGGACTGTGGTATGTAAAGTTTTTCTTTCCTTAATATAATATCAAACCGTAAAATTCGATCTTTGACGAAAAAAGATTAACAAACGCTGCGACGTTGGCAAACAACAAGTGTTTGCTTAGCGGAGCACGTCTAGCTGACTGCAGTTACTTCAATTAACGAAGAGATTGTAAATACCTTGTAAGAAGGCTGTTTAGATTTTTATATTGGTAACGCCACGTAGCGCTCGGTATGAAAATCACTGGCTGTGCTGTGTGCAGTCTGTAGCTAGTTTGCATTGTTGTCTGCCATTGTAGTGTTGGGCAGCGGCAGCTGGATGTGAACAGCGCGTAGCGTTGTACAGTTGGAGGTGAGCCGCCGGCAGTGGTGGATGTGGGGAGAGAGATGGCGGAGTTTTGATAATTTTTAAGTTACTCTGATCTTTTATGTATTTACTTATGTCATAATTCCTGTAACACTGATGTATATGTCTATTTCTATTCTTTTGTAAAGTCTGTACTACAAATGTTATCTGTATTGTTATGTTCTTTAATTATGTATTTTGTACCTTTGTAATCGTATTCTTATGTTATAAAATTGTAATTGACACCAGTTCATCATATTATTAACTTGTAAGTCACATTTCACTGCACACGTTTCTGTTGGTCGTAGTATATGGACAATATGTGAGACGTAGGGACTGTTAGTGTTTGCACGTGTGTTAATAATTCAGCAAGGGACTGGATAACAGCATTGCTGGTTCTAAGGACAATTCCAAAAACTTTGTGAGTGCACAAGTGGTGATTATGGACTTGCTATATTAACTGCAAGACTCTTCAATGGTGATTGTGCACGCGCACAGTCACAACAAATGGCTGCTGGCCATCTCTACAAGGACTACAGTGGGTCTGCATCTCTGATGACCCACCAATACCACAATCTCTACCAGGACTACAGTGGGCCTGTCCACAATTTCTACAAGGACTAAAGTGGGTCTCCATCTCTGATGACCCACCAATACCATTCTCTCTACCAGGACTACAGTGGGTCTGCTCTGTGATGACCTACCTACCAATATTCTTCAAAACGTCGAATCACTCTGCTGTGGGTTTGCTCTGTTGTGGCCCATTACCTGTCAGCATGTCAAGAGTCAGCACTGTCTTTCAGTTGGAAGGACAACACTACTTCTTCAAGACTGCATGGAAATCCACTACTTCAGTGTGCATTGTCTTTTCCTGCTCAGACTTTGAAAAAAAGCCACTGAAATATTACTGTGATGAACAATCTGGACTGTCTTTATGGACTGTAGGAAATTTTAGCTTTTGACCAACATGGTATAAATAAGCGTGTGCATTTGATTTCTTTGATATTGTAATTATGAAAATTTTTTTCAAATCTGTATTGGCCACTGCCCAAAACAATTTGTAAAATTTTTTGTGGGGAGCATGGGGGCTATGTCAGTAGGCTGTTTAGATTTTTATATTGGTAACGCCACGTAGCGCTAGGTATGAAAATCACTGGCTGTGCTGTGTGCAGTCTGTAGCTAGTTTGCATTGTTGTCTGCCATTGTAGTGTTGGGCAGCGGCAGCTGGATGTGAACAGCGCGTAGCGTTGTACAGTTGGAGGTGAGCCGCCAGCAGTGGTGGATGTCGGGAGAGAGATGGCGGAGTTTTGATAATTTGTAATACTGGATATTATGAACTACTATATATACACTCCTGGAAATGGAAAAAAGAACACATTGACACCGGTGTGTCAGACCCACCATACTTGCTCCGGACACTGCGAGAGGGCTGTACAAGCAATGATCACACGCACGGCACAGCGGACACACCAGGAACCGCGGTGTTGGCCGTCGAATGGCGCTAGCTGCGCAGCATTTGTGCACCGCCGCCGTCAGTGTCAGCCAGTTTGCTGTGGCATACGGAGCTCCATCGCAGTCTTTAACACTGGTAGCATGCCGCGACAGCGTGGACGTGAACCGTATGTGCAGTTGACGGACTTTGAGCGAGGGCATATAGTGGGCATGCGGGAGGCCGGGTGGACGTACCGCCGAATTGCTCAACACGTGGGGCGTGAGGTCTCCACAGTACATCGATGTTGTCGCCAGTGGTCGGCGGAAGGTGCACGTGCCCGTCGACCTGGGACCGGACCGCAGCGACGCACGGATGCACGCCAAGACCGTAGGATCCTACGCAGTGCCGTAGGGGACCGCACCGCCACTTCCCAGCAAATTAGGGACACTGTTGCTCCTGGGGTATCGGCGAGGACCATTCGCATCCGTCTCCATGAAGCTGGGCTACGGTCCCGCACACCGTTAGGCCGTCTTCCGCTCACGCCCCAACATCGTGCAGCCCGCCTCCAGTGGTGTCGCGACAGGCGTGAATGGAGGGACGAATGGAGACGTGTCGTCTTCAGCGATGAGAGTCGCTTCTGCCTTGGTGCCAATGATGGTCGTATGCGTGTTTGGCGCCGTGCAGGTGAGCGCCACAATCAGGACTGCATACGACCGAGGCACACAGGGCCAACACCTGGCATCATGGTGTGGGGAGCGATCTCCTACACTGGCCGTACACCACTGGTGATCGTCGAGGGGACATTGAATAGTGCACGGTACATCCAAACCGTCATCGAACCCATCGCTCTACCATTCCTAGACCGGCAAGGGAACTTGCTGTTCCAACAGGACAATGCACGTCAGCATGTATCCCGTGCCACCCAACGTGCACTAGAAGGTGTAAGTCAACTACCCTGGCCAGCAAGATCTCCGGATCTGTCCCCCATTGAGCATGTTTGGGACTGGATGAAGCGTCGTCTCACGCGGTCTGCACGTCCAGCTCGAACGCTGGTCCAACTGAGGCGCCAGGTGGAAATGGCATGGCAAGCCGTTCCGCAGGACTACATCCAGCATCTCTACGATCGTCTCCATGGGAGAATAGCAGCCTGCATTGCTGCGAAAGGTGGATATACACTGTACTAGTGCCGACATTGTGCATGCTCTGTTGCCTGTGTCTATGTGCCTGTGGTTCTGTCAGTGTGATCATGTGATGTATCTGACCCCAGGAATGTGTCAATAATGTTTCCCCTTCCTGGGACAATGAATTCACGGTGTTCTTATTTCAATTTCCAGGAGTGTATTATGACTATTAAGGTAAATACAGTGTTTGTTCTCTATTAAAATCTTTCATTTGCTAACTATCCCTATCAGTAGTTAGTGCCTTCTATAGTTTGAATCTTTTATTTAGCTGGCAGTAGTGGCGCTCGCTGTATTGCAGTAGTTCGAGTAATGAAGATTTTGGTGAGGTAAGTGATTTGTGAAAGGTACAGGTTAATGTTAGTTAGGGCCATTCCTTTGTAGGGATTTCTGAAAGTCAGATTGCGTTGCGCTAAAAAAATATTGTGTGTCATTTTAAGCACAGTCTTGAATAATTGTTGAAAGGGGAAGTTTCAACCGCTCTTCCTTTCTGCAGAATATCTAAAGGCTACTGGACGCTATCAGAAGGAAAGTCACAGCGTCAGGTATTACGCAGAGTGTATTATTTTTTATGGACCGTTTTTATCAAATCCTCACCATTTTACATTTACACAATCCCTGGTTTTAAGAGGCAACAAATTGCGTGCAATCGCTTCAAGTTTCTTATTTAACAGTTATTTTAAAATTGCTTCCTTTATTCAAGAGAGGTCATAATTTATAGTTTATGCGCAAGTTAATTACCGTTATAACGTCTCCAGTGGTACGTCACATTCAAAATAAGTGCAAAACGTCCTGTTTTACATCTAACACTGACAATACATGATTGGCAGAAACGGCGAATTGGTACCAACTGCAATCGTTTATTTTACGAATTTTTCGTAATCCGGGGTTTATGTAGTCTAAATTTACCGAGTACGGTCAAATCCTTTATACTGAATAACGACAGTTGTGGTCCTGCGTCGTCGGATGCTGCTCGTGAAGTCTGGTGCTGAAGCTGCCGCCTGTGGAAACATGGCGCGTGTTCTTCGCTGTAGCGCAGATCTTAATTTTAGGCTTCGCAAAAGTTATCACTGTACACACACGTTTCGCCCTATCACTCACCTCAGTATTTGGATTCCAAATATTTAGACAACAACGATACATCTACTCGTTTAACAGCCAGAGTTGCAAATGCAGAGAAATAAATGACGGTTCTCATGGTCGCCAAGCTCCAAAGGAGTTAATCTGACTATAAATAATTCTGAAATTTACCTTGATTTTGAAATAAAAGTGGTGAACTGGACTTTGTACTCAAATTTTTGAGATGGGAGCAAGCCAAACTGACTCTAATGCCATATTCTGGCATTCATCTTTGCAGTGTAAGGTAAACAATTATTAAAAATTATTAATTGGATTGTGAACTTTCAGTTAGTGAATTAACTTCAGCAAATGCAAAAGCAGAGATGACCCAAGGCATATCTACTTAAAACTGTTGCTTCAACAAACTGCTTTATTAGCGTTGTATTCGGAAATATTATTTTCTAGAGATATAACTACGTTTCTAAAGATCGTAATTTTTATTCAGATTATTATTTTAAATAAGATGAAAAAGTATTAAGGATACTACAGTGATGGATATATCAAATAAAAGTCAAACTACTGTTGCTAACAAACTATAATGCTGAATTTAATTATTTTTTAACTGTGGCCTAACGTGTCAGGTACTTCTTACAATACGTTACTGAACAATGGAAAAGTCAATTCTTGTCCTGATCTTCGTCGACGGAAGTGAGCTCATGGTTGTGTCGTTGAAGCTGTCTTACACAGCTTTTTTTCACATTTCTGATAACTTAATGCATGCCAAGCAACATGGCACCCATTGGAGCAATTGTTTCGGCGGCTGTCATGGCTCGCAAATGTTCACAGAGTCATAAGTCCGGAAATTCTTACATCTACGACTTGACGAGTGCATTGATGACTTAATAGCGTATAAATGAGACGCCACACCAGTTTGATCAAGATTCTACGCACTTTCAGCACCACAATAATTTTTACATCCACAGCTACCAACAAGCGCCTACACCGCTCAGAGCTTCGCCGTTCTCTCTCTTCCGCTGCGACTGCGCACAAAACTACTCGCCGCGCCAAGCCAGTCGTCTGTCCGATTGTTAGATGTCTGCTGTATTAATTTCTCTGTTAACTGAAGCATCAGTGAAACCCTTGGAGCACCGCACTCATTACAGTTTGCTAAATAATTTATTGCATCTTTCCATCAATTTTAAATAATGCACATATGAAAGTGTTACAGTTTAAAAGCTTACAAAGATATCCCTGTTGCCAATTTCCATGTCTTGTTATTAAATTAATCAATCGATGTTTGTATCGAAAGCAAGTTTAAAACATTTATTGTGCAGGTGCCTGACATGGTTTCTCCATTAGACATGACGTCGCAAGAAGATGTCTCGCCACAACAACTACATTTTCGGGTGTCTGTTGGTGTATCAGTTGTCTTATTTACTAAACGACAAAAATAAAAAATACGCGCAATAGGCATTTGCTATACAATTATTATTTTGACGAACTTTTATTAATCAATTTTCATCTGGATATGTAACTACCATGTTCATCTTCTATACAAGACTGTGAACTGTATATACATTAGTATGTGTGTCAATCATACGGACACTTATTTTTCACTGTGTACTTGTTTCATAATTTTAAAATGTTACGTTTCGTAATTTTTGTAACTTTTTTGGCTTACAAATTAAAATTCCTTGATTTATTTTAAGCTTGCTTTCATTATTGCCTACTACAAACATCTGTGTCACTTCATCAGTGTCTATAAAGCACAAACAATTAAAATGTCATGATATGTTATGTTACCACTTTGTAATAGGACAACGCACTCAGTAGTGTCCTTTATTCCCTCGTGTTCATTTCGCACTTTTTTTCATATTTTGGTTACTTAGTGAGCCTTTTTCTCGAAATTTTAAATATTCCTCGTTCTTTCTCACTCACTAGCTAACAAAATTCCGTAACAAAGACTTTATTGCTCTTGTAATCATACCTTTCATGTTCATAATGATCATACTTGAATCCTGTTAGATATATTATAGATCTTTGACGAAGCAAATAGTATTGTGCAAAGACATAAATAACAGTTTCTACCTTTTTTATGCTCCAAAATGATTATTCTTTGAAGTCCGACTATTTTAGTCACAATTCTTGGTGCAGATTTTCTTAGATCTGCAACATTCCGTATTCATAACGGTTTTATTGATACAGGAAACTCTAAGCAATATGAATTGGTATTATGATAGTTATCGGTTACAAATGGACCATTATGCACGAACCTGAAATTACTTATCTCGTGGATGATCTCACCCAGACCCAAGTCACCAATATTAAATTTCGCACTCTTTAATTTTTCATCATTCCTACAAATCCTATCTTCTGTTTGCTTACACATCTTAGTTCGAAGCACTTCTTCCTTTTCTTCAACGGTAGATTATGTATGTGGAGTGAAATCTATAAAAAAGTGTACTAAACCAATGGATTTATATTCTCGCAAAGTCTCTTCATGAAGTAATCCGGTGTTCTCATGTTTCAAAGCAGTCAGAATGTTTTCAAATTCGAATACATGTTTTCCGCGTCATTCGTAAATGTCCTGACAACATGTACGTCATAACCTATCTATTTCACGCCATTTCTGGCATAATTCCTACACCAGAATAAGTTTTTAGTATCCCACAACAAATCCCTTTCTACTGCAAGATATTTCCATGTTAATCTGCTCTATTATACTTAAAGACCCTTGTCTGGAGGATTCTTCCTCCCCCTGTCTTTTATAGGTGTCACCGCTTTTCTCTCTGTTGAACATTATTAACATCTCGATTTTTTTAGTCATCTTTTAACTTCTGTCATTAGTGGGTCCTCATGAGCGGCGGTAATCTCTGTAAATACAGCTGGTAGGAAGCACGTTTCCCCTTTATTCTCACTATCCTGAGTTTCACTATCATTATAGTTGGCGTTCAGATTCGTATTCCGACATTATAATAAAAAATCTTCTTTGAACCTATACTCCTCTTGTATCACGAAACAATGAGAATCGTAAACTACATTATCATCATCCACCCACGTGGTTACTATATTATCCTGTATTCCAGCAATATCTAGATATGTATTTTGGATCAAATTTGTTATCCGTCACCAGACACATATTCTTCACTTTCCCTTTTCTCTGAAACGTTTTCCCGGTTGTCTGTTTCATTATATCTATCTTGATCAGGGAATCCCGCTTCGGTATCACTGATACTAACTGTCCGTTCTCATTAACATAAAATTCTACCTTTTCTTAATAAAAAATGGAACCAGCTAGGCTTTCGACTAATCTTCCTTTTGAATTATATTCACATCCTTCAAAAAAGTTACTATCTTAACCAGATAGAGTCCTTCTACATAAACTGCAGATGGTATTATTTCAACTAAATGAAATTTTGCAAACATCTTTCGGCTAAGCCCCTTTATCTGCTTACTTCAGCTTAATGGCGGTATAGCCTCCTTCAGGTCACTACCATCTTCGTTTCCTAATCGTGAATCATGTCATACATTTGACTGAGTTTCTTCACAAATACCTCCTCCTCTTGTTCCTTGTCTCTTTGTCGGCCATTGGCTTGAGAAACGGTAACCTGCCTTTCTTTCGGTGCTTCTGATCTACACTCACACATATCTGTTACTTCGATCTGCCTATCGCTAGTTGCATCAAATTCCAATTGCCAGTTCTTCTTTTGAACTGGTTCTAGTATAGCCAGTCCTGTGCTTACATCAAGTGTTTGCACACCTACTGTATTCCAGTTATAGTCCCCCTTTCGAAACCGTTTACCATTCGGACAATGCTTTGTCCTCCTGCCCCTAACCTCATCACAAAAATATGTACGTTTCCTGTAGTCCTTGGACCAACCACTTTTATTCGCAGTTGCAAGGCCCTAGACCTACACGGAAACTAGTGTCCCTCAATAGCGTGCATTCCGCTATTATGGTCGTTATCTCTCCCACTGTTATAGAGGTTGCCTCTACCATGTCCTCTCATCATACTAATTTGTGGCCCATTCCGGACACCCGTACCCGACACATTCTCTCGCTTGAAATTTTGTTGTTCACGAGTTTCTCGCCAACAGTCTTCATCCTTCTACTTTTTTAAAATTCTTCTAATGTTTTATGGTTACTCCCTAAGTATCGTTTTGAGTCACCTGGAAGTTTTTACCGTAGTTCCCATAGCAACTCACAGGCACCCTTTCTGCCTTTCACATATACGAGTTTTCGAAACCATGATTAACGAAAGGCTTTAGTGGAATTCTCTCCATTATTCTCTGGAATTCTTGTGATGACAAAGTCCCACCATAGATAGTCTTGCTTCTGGATAGACCAGAACTTGCAACAACTTCTCTTTGAATTCTGCAAATGTCGTGTTAGTGGTGTCTAAATTCAAGCCCGTCCTTTTTGCATTACGTACTGCGTCGATTTTATCCCCATTATTCGTACTATCTGTTAGTATCCGTTCGCAGTTGTTTATAAAACCGGATTGGTGCCAATGTCATTGCTTCTTTAACTATCGTATTTTTCTATCGTATTATACTTCAGATGTCTGTATTACCAGTTGAAACATTTATAATCCTACTGTAGCTGATGACAACCATTCCACTTCACTTCGAATTTCAGTGGTACCATTATCTAATGTTTCTTGTAATACGCAAGAACCTACTGAGTTTCTACATCTGTTTTCACAGGAATTTCTGTTTCTAATACAGGACCTAATGCCTGTATCTTTCTTTGTAGCATAGGCCCAACGCTCTGTTTAGTTCTCTGTATTTCGGAATCGAATCTAGTGTTGACATCAGTAAACTGCGTTTGAACTTCTGATACCTCTTTTTTCATAAAACCCTGCTAAGCACCCACATTGTCCTGCTGGAATTTCCCAAGTCTGTCTGAATACACAATGGATATGAATGGATGCAAATGATCAGACAGGACGCTTGCTTACGTGTCACCTGTCGAAGTTATATCTAGATGTATTAGGGGTCCCACATGACTCCAACTGCACACGCTCCACACCATTAAAGAGCCTCCACCAGCTTGAACAGACCCCTGCTGACACGCAGAGTCTATGGATTCATGAGGTTGTCTCCATACATGTGCACATCCATCAGCTACATACAAATTGAAACGAGACTTGTCAGCCCCGGTGCAATGGAACTCCCTTTTCTAACATAACCTTTTTTTTATAGAAGTAACCGATGCCAGGATTACTACTGAATATGGTATAGGCTTACATTCACGGCTGCTTCACTGAAATAATATTATTTGATTTTGTATATTATGTGTTACATTTCAGACTAAAATGTATAAAAAGAAATTAATTCGTTACAATCGATAGAGCAAAAATTGTTTCTCTTTTAGAAATATCTGGCATACTTAAAATTCATATTATTAACCGCACAATCTAACGCAAATTATTATATTTATTTCTGTATTCATTTATAAAGTAATGATATAACTTGGTGATGATTCCTCTTTTGTCAAGAAAGTATCTAAACTCTCTTGCTTTGTAGACTCTTTGGAATATTGTGAGTACCGCAGAATGTTAGTAGTAGTGGGCATGCCTCTGATGGATGCAGACGAATTTCTAATCTTGTCAGCAACAACGTGAATTTATGTCCGGCATTGGAAATTGTAAAGTGAGTTTGATATAGAAGAATGGGAGAACATAAAAGAAAATCATAGCAGCAGATAATACTTTGTCAGTTACTTAGTCATCTGGAACCCAGTAATTCAAAATTTCAGCTGCAAGAATGTACCCCTAGACTCAAGAATTAGAGCCAACAACAACAAGAGAAAATGAGGATAAGTAAAAAAAAAAATCATTTGTATATATTACGCCTCTCGAAGCTTTAAAAATTATGAAGAGACTAAGAAGAATTTAATAGTGACGTGTGGAAGGGTAATTTTACACCGGAAACATGTTTCCAGTCACCAACAGTCCAATGTCGGTGTTGGCGGGACCAAGAGAGGCGTAAAGCTTTGTGTCGCGCAGTCATCAAGAGTACATGAGTCTACCGTCGGCTCCGAAAGCCCATATCGATGCTGCTTCGTTGAATGATTCGCATGCTGACACTTGTTGATAACCCAGCACTGAAACCTTCAGCCATTTGCGGAAGGGTTGCACTTGTGACACGTTGAACGATTCTCTTCAGTCGTCGTTGGTCCGTTCCTGCAGGATCTTTTTCTGGCCGCAGCGATGCCGGTCACTTGATGTTTTACCGGATTCCTGATATTCATCGTACACTCGTGGATTGGTCGTATGGGAAAATAACCACTTCATCGCTGCCTCGGAGATGCTGTGTCCCGCTGCTCGGGAGCCGACTATAATACCACGTTCTAACTGCCTTAAACCTTGATAACCTGCCATTGTACCAACAGTAACCGATGTAACAACTACGCCTGACACTTGTCTTACATAGGCGTTGCCGACCGCAGCACCGTATTCTGCCTGTTTACATATCTCTGTATTTGAATAGGCATGCCTATACCAGTTTCTTTGGCGCTTCAGTGAATACATGCTTATAGTGCTCGCGTAACCAAGCATGTTACATTATTTCTATTTCGAAAAGTTGTTACACGTCTACTACATTCTGAGCTACAACCCATATTCTGCTCGTGAGTTTCATGTTCTGTTGTCACATTTAATGCACGTGGAGTGACTGGTTCTGTATAACGGAACAACTGTAACTTTCACCTAAACACTAATATTTTTTAAAGCTGCCTTCAATAAAATATCGGTAGATTAGTCTTGAAACAATACGTAGAGGTTAGCAATAGGGATATCTTTATACACTTATAAAAGTATTACGTTTTATACGTGGTTTATTTAACGCTGATGAAGAGAACTCATACCTAATTTATCAAAATGTAACTACGGCTCTAATCAAGGCTTTAATCGATGCCTTAATGAAGAGAAAAATTAGCGTCCCGAAAATCTAGCTATCGGAGTGGACAACTGGCTTGGCACTCTCGGAGGTGCCACGCCACGAGCAACCGTAGTGGAAACAGACAGTGGCGAGAATTTGAACGGTGAAGGTGCTTGTCGATTGCTGCGGGGATAAAAATTATTGTGGTGCAAAAAGTGTGTCGAATCCCCATCAAAGTCCTCTGGATTTTCCTTTACGTGCTGCTAACTCGTCTCTGTGATCATCAAGTCGTGGATTCAAGGATATCCGGACTTGCGATGCTCTGAAGTTTGGTGAATCATGGTTGCTGCTGGAACGATGGCTCAGAAGGGTGTCATGTTCACTTACGTGTGTTAAGTTATCAGGGACGTAAAATAGCTTTGTGAGATCATCGTCCACCACCGCTTCAATGACGCAACCACAATCTCACCTCTCAAAGAGAAACACGAAAGTGAAAGACTTACATTTGGTTCAGAAAAATAAAGTAACGAGTACCATTCAGGTTACGCCAAAGTGGAACAGTAATTAATTTCAACATCATAGCCTATTAACAACAATGATTAGAGGTTTATTTGATATATCCATCGCCAGCCGTGGTGGCGGAGCGGTTCTAGGCGCTTCAGTCCGGAACTGTGCGACTGCTACGGTCACTGGTTCGAATCCTGCCTCGGGCATGGATGTGTGTGATGTCCTTAGGTTAGTTAAGTTTAAGTAGTTCTACGTTCTAGGGGACTGATGACCTCAGATGTTAAGTCCCATAGTGCTAAGAGCCATTTTGATATACCAATCACTTTACTATTCTTAATCATTTTTTATTTTATGTAACATACTCACCGTGCGAATTAGCCTTGAACGGCCGCTATGTCATTCTCAGCTCTTCGGCGTCACCAGACGCGGATGCGAAGGGGCACGTGGTCAGCACACCGGTCTCCCAACCGTCGTCAGTTTTCGTGAGCAGTGCCGCTAGTTCTTAATCAAGTAGTTCCTCAATTGGCCTCACAAGGGCTGAGTGCACCTGCCTTGCCAACAGCATTCGGCAGACGAAGGCGGCGACCCATCCAAGGGCTAGCCAAGCCAGACAGCGCGTAACTTTGGTGATATGACGGGAACCGGTATTACCACTGCGGCAAAGCCGTTGACTATGTAATATAATAACCTGAGTCAAAATTACGGTCTTTAAAAATGTAATAATATCTCCATTTCGGCCCGTCTGCTGGTATCTTCTTCACGACCTTCCGGTGTACAATACTGTGGTGTTCTAGCAGTATTGGACACTGGAAGATCTCGAAGAAGATCCCAGCAGAGGGGTCGAAACGTCGATTAATTTAGAGGAAATATGACGCGGGCTAACGACCCATAAGTTTTTAGCTTTAGTGATAATAACGCAGTTTCTCTAAGCAGCAATTTTAAGTAACTATGCAATGGTCGCTCCTGCTTTCTCACTTGCTGAAGTAAATTCACTGTCTGAAAGTTCACAGTCCAGTTAATAATTTTTAATAATTACTTACGTAACAGTGAAAAGATGGCGACGAGAACATGGCATTAGAATCAATTTGGCTTGCTTCCATCTAAGAATTCTGATTACAAAGTGCAGTGCGCAAGTTTGAATTAAAATTCGCAGTAAATTTCAGAATTAATTAACATCAAATTAGCTCCTTCTGAGTTTGGAGACACCGAGACTCTTTCAGAGGTTTTAATAAGGTAAGACAGTCATCTCTTTCTCTGTATCTGCAACTTTGGCTGTTCAACAGATAGATGTTTTCATGGTATCAAAACGAAACTGAAATTAAGCATTGCTTTTATTAAGACGGTGTTCCTGTTATACACTGTGAATTTTCCGATCGAGCCCGTGTATCCATCGTTTACTTTAGAATTTATAGTCCAGCACCTTAATTTTTTGACGACAATCCTTTCAGTACGTACACAACTCAGTTCTTAAAGAAAAGGAGAAAGTATGGTTAGTTGCCTAAGAAAAAGCAACACAGATACTCCTGTGGGAGAACTGGCGAATCTTTCAAGTGCACTAATAACTTTTGCACAGGCTAAAATTCCGATCAATGTTACAGCCAAGGTCACGTGCCATGACTAAGCAAGCGGTAGCTACACCGCCCGATTTCGTGCGCACCGTCCGATGATCTGGAACAATAGCTTTCGTTGCTCGAACAGTCCAATGGTGTACTACCGGTCCATAGTGTCCAACGGGCACAATATTTCGGTTATCAGACATGTCGCCATCGTCAGGTGCGCTGACAAACTGAGTTCCCGAGGGTGGGCGGCCGTCCTAAATGACGTAAACACTGCAATTTTTTGTTGCTGACGCATTTTTTCAGACATTAAATATGTGTAAGAAACATGGTGGCACTTTTTATGCATCACGCAACAATTTAGAGATGGAAAATAATGAATTTGAGGGTCTGTTACGCCCTACACCACCCACGATTCATAGGTCGAAGTATGAACGTTTATAAGTACTGATACCTGTCGGTGATAACATACAATAGACGCATAAAACAGCAGATAGTTTTATTTTGGGTTTTTATCTTTTCCAGAATAGTAATTGAAGGGAAACTCATAATTGGAAACTACGTAGCTTTAGGCATGTGTTGGTTTTTACCTGTTTATGGAGGGTATGTTTTATATTCGTTCTC
Organism: Schistocerca cancellata; assembly: GCF_023864275.1. Lineage (NCBI taxonomy): Eukaryota > Metazoa > Arthropoda > Insecta > Orthoptera > Acrididae > Schistocerca > Schistocerca cancellata. The sequence goes on from NC_064629.1 coordinate 621,156,800, forward strand.
ATTCATCATGGGAAATTTACCTCCCATTCTAGCGTGTTAATTTTGAGCCACATGTGGTCAGGCATGAAACAGTATTGAGGGTACATGCTTCAGAGTTCAAAATCATGCTTTAGCCACCAATTTGGCCGATATGAGTGACTGTGTATGTACGTGTATGTGTATGTGTGTGTGTGTGTGTGTGAGTGTGTGTGAGAGAGAGAGAGAGAGAGAGTGACAGAGAGACAAACGCTGTTCAATACGAGATGAGGTTAACTGCCTAGTACAGAGTTACCTCAATTTTTGTGATTTTGCTATCCATTTTAGAGACGATAAATTGACGAATTTAAGCATATCAATAACATCGGATAGATTAGCACACGTGCGCATGAGTGCTTTGCAATACGGCGTGTGTGTAGTATTACGCCAAGCTGAGAGTCAAATGTACTGTCTCTCAGAAAGACAAGAGTCGTCAGGACCAGCATAATGCTCAATCAGCAAGTTCATCTAGCCTGTGCCTGCCTGCCTGCGTTGTGACACTTGACGAAAATCACAGAAAAATTTAGAACTGGAGAATAATTAATTTGAGGCTCCACTGCGTCTTACAGCATCTATGGTACAGAAATCGAACATTGAATAACGTGAACGCTGCTGTACGTGATGCGTTGTATAAATACTTTTGAACATGTAAAGAATTCAGAGTGCCTGGATACTTTTGATCACATCCAAAATTACGACACTGTTATTGGCAGTTTCATTTTAATTGCCTGTAGATTATACTGGTGTGTAAATCTTACGGACGGAGATTGCTTTCACATGATGTGTCACTGCCAAGTAATACAGCTCGATGAAACTAGGACCGTACATAGAAAGATCTGCTACAACATAGTGCAGTAGGTAAGTGAAAGGAATATCCAATGACACGAACGTAAATGGCTCTTTTATTCAATGACAACAATTACACAGTAGACAGCGCGATATGTTATGGTCCCTCGATATTACAATTTCCGGAACATGGTTCTTAATATGGTGTGTGATCACCTCTGAAGGCAATGTATGCTCTGTAACGTGCTTTCATGCTGGCCGGCCGCAACATTGGTAAGGAGTTCTTGTGGTAGGGCGTTCCACTCCTCCACTAGAGCAGTTGACAACTGGTGGACGTGCTGCAGCTAGTCTCCCTAACGCATCCTGCACATGCTCAATGAGATTCAAATCAGGGGAGCGGGAAGGTCAGACCACTCACCGAATGTCCTCTCGTCCCACGTGCGCTGTTAAATGTGGTAGCGCATTGTTCTCCATAAAAACGAAGTCAGGGCGGAAAGTACTCCTGAAAATGTGCACATGGGGAAGGTGTACGGTGTCAAAATAACGTTGACCAGTGAGTTACTATCTTCAAAGATGTGGAGGTCGTACGCCCATGTAACGTTATGCGTACCCAGATCAAAACACCTTGAATAGCAGAACGATCATGTTCAACAATGCTGGGCGTACCCTACTATGGCGATAGGTAAGAACACGTAATGCAATTAGGAACTTCACGTAATACCGGGCGTTTTATATGGTGTAAATGCACTGTGGAATGCTGTACAGGGATTATCGAAAATGTTTTTATTTTTAAATAAACCTATTACACAGCTATTCTCAGTGTTGTGACTGAAGGGAAGTATTTTCGACATGAAATCTACATTTTGACTCTGAGCACTATGGGACAAAACTTCTGGGGTCATCAGTGCCCTAGAACTTAGAACTACTTAAACCTAATTAACCTAAGGACATCACACAAACATGCCGGAGGCAGGATTCGAACCTGCGACCGTAGGGGTCACGCTGTTCCAGACTGTAGCGCCCTGAACCACTCGGCCACCCCGGCCGGCAGATCTACATATTTTCATAACATAATGTGATGGAGACCTGTGTGATTGGAGGGACTTCTCTTGAAGGCTAATGTTCAACAAGTTCATTTTGGCTGTGTAAAGACAGAAAAGACCACAATGTTCAGCAAATTCCATATTTCTCGAATCTGACAATCGATAATGCATTACGTTTTTTGAGTATTTACCGTTACTATGTCTATCTTATGGTATTCCACTAAGTATATTAGGAGAGTGTACATAACTCTGAATGATTAGCTTCATCACAACTGGCCTCTGATGTTTAATCTTCAAATTCGTACGTAAACGTACGAAGATAAATCTTTCCCAAGTAAATGTGCTGCCGGAGCATACCCTTTCCACGGCTTTTCGCACTCTCGTTCAGTCTCGCCAGACTCTGAAGAATTAGGAGCTACATCTCCGCTAAAGAGAGCAGAGTAAAGCTATGCACCTTCTGACGTGTGTAGCTGAGGCCAGGTATTTTGATATCCTATTGAAAATTAGTACTAACACAAATAAAAAACCTGGATATTGAAGTGTTGCTGTCAGAAACAGTGAAACGTGGCAATGCGCTGTGCACGAATGGCCACGCTTCACATAAGCACTAGTTTTAAGCCTTTTTAATTAAGCGAGCGCCGATTATAATGCAACGGGATGGCAGACGGACGGACAGTCGGACAGTCGGAGCGGAGGTAGCGTGCCGAAGGGTTACGATAAGAGCCGAGTCGGGTGCGGTAGGGCAGCACGCTAAGAACGTGAAGGCGGAAAGACACAGAAAAGCGAGGGGCAGCTTAGAAATACGGCGCGGCATCCAGAGGCGGGCACCCCTTGGGGATGAGAAGATGGACTGGTCCGACCAGAGGCTGCTCAAGAGCAAAAAAGTAGTCCGTTGGTAACAACTTTAAATTAGAGCAGAGGGCCAGAGTAAAATTTGCAGAAGAGTGGTCTGGAACCGCGCGACCGCTACGGTCGCAGGTTCGAATGGATGTGTGTGCTGTCCTTAGGTTAGTTAGGTTTAAGTAGTTCTAAGTTCTAGGGGACTGATGACCTCAGATGTAAGTCCCATAGTGCTCAGAGCCATTTCAATCATTTTTTCAGAAGAGTGAAAATCTAAAGTGTATTTGCGTAGACAGCGACAGGGAAAGTATAATGTAAAATGTGCCTGTTTTAAGGGTCGAGATGGTGGCTGACGTCACAAGCGGTTTAGTTGGGGAGAAGGAGGAGCGGACAGCTCGCCATTGTTGAGGACTAGCGATTAGATTGGGGAACAGTACAGATGGCCGGCAGTTGCGCTCCCGGAAGATTACCAGCTAAGCTTTGCTTTTTGGCTCAATCTGCATAAGACCGCGACAAAGTAACCTTCGAGTAGGTGTTAATGTTAGTTTGACTGTGAATTAATGTTTATCCTAATATGTGACAATTACCTACTGAGATATAGACGCAAATAGTTAATTGAGCAAAGCTAAGTGCATGAGATCACCTCATTCATCTGATACGGAGTTTATACCTTGACCAAGAAGCCACGGTGAGAACTATGTATGGAACAACGAAATGGATAAAGATTCAGAAAGTGGTCCGTCAAGGCTGCATACTGCCACCGTACTTATTCAATCTGTATGCAGAACATGTTATGAGGAATGCGACGCTAGATGAAGGAGAAACAGGAATTAAAATAGCTGGAATAAATGTAAACAACCTCAGGTACGCTGATGATATGATCCTGTTGGCAGAAAGTGAAGAAGAATTGAGAACACTCTTGCTGAAGGTAAAAGACGAAAGTGAAAAGGCCGGTCTTAGGCTGAATGAGAAGAAACCAAATTTATGGCAACTACACCTACAAATTCGTGGGATATAGCAGGAGAAACCATGGAGGTAGTGACGACATTCAGTTATCTCGGTTCCCAGATCTCTGCTGATGGCGACTGCAGGCATGAAATCCGGAGACGCCTGTTGCTCGGTAGACAGGCGATGTCAAACCTTGACAAGGCTATAAGGTCCAGAGATATAACACTAGCAACAAAGATCCGTATTGTGGGGGCTATGGTCTTTCCAGTTGTGATGTATGGATGTGAGACCTGGACCATTAGAAAGGCTGAACGGTGAAGAATTGACTCTTTCGAATTGTGGTGTTGGAGGAAACTTCTTAGAGTTCCATGGACTGCAAAGAGAACCAACAGATCACTATTGGAGCAAATAAAACCAGATTTCTCCCTGGGAGGTCTAATGTTAAAACTAAAGCTGACCTAATTTGGACACACAATGCCAAGGCATGCCTCGCTGGAAAAAACATTAATGCTGGGGAAGATTGAAGGAACTAGAAGAAGAGGATGTCAGAGGATGAGATGGATCGGTGGCATCACAGAAGCAATGTGTTCCAACCTGGAAGGTCTACGGGAGAAACTGCAAGACAGGAAAAAGTGCCGTGATTTGGTTCATGGGCTCACGAAGAGTCGGAACCGACCAAACGAATACAGAGAGAGAGAGAGAGAGAGAGAGAGAGAGAGAGAGAGAAGTGCATGCAACAACACGACAGTCATTGAACAAGGTAAGTCGGCTGCTGTGATCGCTCCTGCTGTTGTGCTGTTGCCAATTCCGTTTTTTTTCTGATAATGATCATTATGACCAATTGGTTATGAACATGCTTATTTTCATGTGGGGTATCAAGTGTAAGCAAAGGCTGAGTTCCATGGCATCCTGTAGTACAAGATCCTGGCTTTGTGCACTAAAAGACCCGCATGACAGCAGAATGTTTTATATTAATACGATCATAAATCGGATTAGCCTGATGAGACGACATCAAAATGCTATCGGTATCCGACAGTGGTCTAGAACCCACTTACAGGGGCATATCCGTCTGACCGCTATATGGCTGGATTCTGGCGTGCAAACTACGATTTTGCAACTTGTTTGTAATAAAGTGTGTGAGAGAATTTTGAGGCTAATGTAATTGCTTTTATCAGAGGTGCGTTGCATTATTTAGTCGCACCGGAATCCCCCTCCAAACCCTTAGTATTTACGAAGTCCAGAACCCACAGGGTGCCGAGTAACGTACGAGCGGCTGAACTGCAGGTAAGGGCAGGTAAGATTACAGGTCGAGAAAGTGCTGGGGCTGACTACGCTGCCACCGCGCATGTAAGTCATTAAGAGGACCTGCCACGCACCCCTGTAAATCTACCGCTTACCGTACCAGAGAGTCTAAGTGGTCCGGTACATTATAAGTTAGAGTTTGCCATTCTGCAGAGGGGATGTTACAGAGTAGTTTATCGGCCTAGGGAATGTTAGAACAGGGTGTACGTGTTTCACCTGAGACATGTTGCTGAGCATCAACGTGTCTAGCAACGTCCTTTAGCATTCAGGGGCCGACCGGGCAGCGTGAGTAAACTCTTCGCAGAACTGTAGTCAAGGCTTCTTGGCGATTTGAGCACGTTCACAGCACTTGGGGAAAGACAGGGCGCTTCGTCAAAGGACTAAAGTAGAATTTCAGTTAACAAAATCGACATAACACTGACTGTTATTTTTAAGATAGTTCTATGAATTGCCAATCTATGTTTGTTTACACATTTCGAGAAGACTGTTAAGTCCTATGTGACGATATGAAAGATCACTAGATACATGCTTTAAATAATGCTCATACTGATACCAAAAATTATATTAGCATTCTATCTTATAGTTTTATTGTTTATTTTTCCTTTGCTGTGTGTCTGGCATTAATACAAGGTATCAGAAACACAGTAATGTAAGCAATCATATGATTTGTCTTGTCACCATCTATGTTGCCAGGAGTGCAAATCTAGAATGTTCTATAAATCTGTGCTTGTCTTTCTTAAGAGTTGTGAAATATACATAAAAGTTCCAATACTTTTCCATGAATTAGAGGGTTAATGATGACATTCCATTTTCTACAGGTAGAAAATGATAGAAATGAATTAAAGCAGTTTTGGAAAGTCATCTCCAAGCATATCATTTTCCGTGGTGCCTGCAGTCTATACTTGTATTCAATCGAAGTGTAAAATCACGGTATTTTTATTAGTGTGTGTGACTACTACAACTCATTTGAATTTTTAACACCATATGATCCCCATATATTAAAGTGCTGCCGCCTAGTGACGAATGCAGCCGTTTCGTCGCAACTGCATAAAATATCTCTCCAAGTGACTGATGAACTATCTCTGGGTCATTATTAACAAACTGTCTAAGTACTTAGAAACTAAGCTGTGGTCGGAAAGTGGGGTGGCTGAAATATATGCGTAGTAAATATGTATATTTAGTGCGGTTCCTTAGGCCGAGATTACTACGAGAGAAACAGAACCATTGTGAAAACCGTGGACGTGCATCAGGCACTGCAGAGACTCCTGAGAGGACTCCTGAGAGCTGTAATTACGAATTGATGAACTGGAAGGGGTTGGTTGCGATTGGTACGGTCTCCGTCATCAATTGTTCCCAGATACTGAAGTGAGGAACCGAATCACGCCTGTTCCATGCGAGAGAGCACAGGGTGATAATAAGAGAGACAACGGAGGGAGACATCTCCCCCACAGCTATGGCGATAATGGAGCCAACGCCTCTACCGTTACCTGCATGACCTGCATTGCTTAGCATTTTATAGGCTGAATTACTCACTTTTCAACTAACATTGAATTTCGTAAACTGACCACAAATATTGCCCTGTTTCCTGTGTTAGTGTATCCTTTAAAATAACAATCACTTTCAAGAAGGAGCTCAAAATTCATGAAATTATGATTTTAGCTGTAGCTGATTCAAGCATAACTACATTCAGGTGTTAATTTTCACCACTGCATTGCATCGATCGCGTGAGGAAAAATAATGCCTCCGAATATTTTAATGTGAAATCTGTTAAACATTTGTAAATGAAACAGACGTTATCATCATTCCACATCTTTATTCTTCATATCTTCACATTTGCAGTCCTCACCCTGTAGAGAGTTCTTAACTGTAGCGTGTAACATGACGGTGTGTAACGTAACTATGGATGTGCGTGAGAAACAGCGTACTGTAATCGAGTTTAAAATTCGAAGAGTTCGTCCACACATGGAGCAGCCTATTCTTCAGCGTGACATTGCCAAACAACACACGGGCGCTGCGACATCAGCAACAATCCAACACCTTAGGTTCATTGTCATCGACCTTCCTTCATACAGTACTGACATGGCTCCATCCGATGTTCATCTGTTTCTAAGCCTTATAGAACACATTCGAGAATTTCACTTTCATAGTGATGAAGAGGAGCAAGCAGAGGCTAGGTTGTGGCTCCCTCAACAAAGTCAAACATTCTACAGTAACGGTATCAACAAACTGGTCTCTCTCGTTCGGGGAAATGTGTTCGTCGCCAGGGTAACTGTGTCGATAAATATATAGACGTGAAGAGTAAATATGAAGAATGTTAATAAAATTTGCTTCATTTAAAAATCTTTAAAAGTTAATGCCGTGCCTAAGCCTGGAGTCAACAACTTGGAATTACAGTGCCAGGTAGAGGAGTGTCACATTATGATAAAATTCCAGCACCAATAACTACAGATTGTACTGAGAAGCAACATCTTCGTTTCATTACTTTCACAGATGACACGATACACCATAAGAGATTAGAGATATCAGTTGCGAAGTAACTTAGAGGACAGTCTCTTAAATGGGTAATAAAGCAGACGAAGATATGTTGCGTGATTAACGAATTTGAGCTGGAGCAATTTTGTGCAAGTGAAGCTCAACCCTCAGGAAGCTTAAACACAGACAGTACAACTCACAATGACCTATCCACAGGACAAGAGAGCTCTTCAGCATCACGTGCAAAATCACACCAGATGAAGGTCGTGAATTTCGTTTAAGGCAAGACTATGTGGGAAACACCCGTATCAATCCAAACTGTGAGGGCTGCTGACAGAAGAGATGCTCTTGGTGCTGCAACGCCTGCAACGGAAGGTTTTCCGAACTGTCACCTGCCCAACTCGATACCATATGTACATGGACTCCTGCCGAAGAGTACGATAAAGATTGTGATGATCATGATGATATCGACACAGCATCTGGAGTAGCAGGAGACACACTCGCAGCTTCGATATCATCTGCAGATCCTCCGATGTTTCTGCGTGAATTAGAGTGTTGTGACAGTGGTAATACTGATGAGTATAAGAATCGCAAAACAGTGAAGGGTGGTGAAAATAAGGTTTCTCTATCAAATACAAAAATTATTTCTCGTATTTCGAGGCCTATAAAAATGATACACAGTTACACGTAGCCAAAATTTATAATAATTCCGAAGTTAATGTCAAGTTAAGTCGTTTGGTGAACCCATTGTACTTCATGTTGCTTTTAGATATATTGTAAGTATTGGGCATCCGAAGCGGAAATCTATTACGTATCCTACTCCTGGAGCATATCACAAGTGTGTTTTGAGAGTAAATAACTTGCCAACAGAGTTTGAATCATTATGTGACCCCTTTGGCAGGTGTTCACGAGACGTAATGCATCATTCGACATTAAGCATTTGTAAGTGGATTCTGTAAAAGCATATGGACGCGTTTTCTTTGACCTAGCCCTCCCCTCTCCGAAGTGCTTCGTTTACACTCGAAGCGGATGAAAGGTTAAAGATACTACAGATAAATGTTGCATGAAGTAAACTGGCTATGACTGAAATGTGAAAACTGATTGACCAGCTGTTTGCAAGAACTATATTTTGGAAACAACTGGCTCCCACATTTCTCTGCGGATATGTTGACAGTTTCCGGCCACGATGAGGCAATGTCTGCCATTGTCATTGCATGCAGAAAATTCACTATGGCTAAGACGACACAGACGTGTGACAAGAACATGGTCACAGTAGAAGTGTAGGATGCGCAGATAAAGCGGATTGTAGTCGTCATATAGATGCTGTATTCTCATCCCATCGTACCTTATGTAGATAAACTCATGGCAGGAGCACTATACGGACGGGGTGCGTGTCTCCTTGTGGCAACAGATGCGAATTTACAATCCCCTTTGTGGCACACTAGGCAAATTGACGAAAGAGGTGAGGTACTAGAGGGCACAACTCAATAACTGGACTTCATTGCTTTAAATCTAGATGATCAGTCGACTAAATTCTAGGGAGAAGCAGATGTAGCCGCTGACACAGATGTCACTTCAGCAAACCGCATGGCAGCGACTGGAATTAACAGGTGGCAAGTGCCCTATACCTAACACCCAGTGACCACAATGCAATTATCATCGACGGGTAAATTGGCAGTAATAGTGGCACGCAAGTGGAGGAAAGCATAATTGGCCTAGACATCAGGAAAACGGGTTGGGATGGTTTAGTTGCCTACATTACAGCATGATATCATTTCCGGTACTTGTAGACTTGGGTTCCCAGCTACTAACTAAACTATTGCAAAGAGCACAGGACATTTATACTCCTAAGAAAATCGCAAAAAGTTAGGTTATAGTCCCTTGGAGCCACTCTGAGGCGAAGGGTGAGATCAGGAAGAAGAGCTTATCAACGTGCTCTAGGGCAATCAGAGCGCACTGCGAGGCTCAATGAATACAGGGCAGCTAAGACGCACTACAAAACGCTGCTGCAGGATTAAAGGAATACACTGGGAGATGTTTCTACGAAGGCAACGGCAATTTGAGATATGGGAAAGACCACATAAGCTATTGACTGAAAAGGTTAAGGAACCTACTGACATGTCCACAGTTCATGAAGAGAATTACTCAATGACGCCTGGACAGAGAGAGTCAGCAGAATATCTGCTAACCACCCTGCATCCTGATGAGAAACTAGGACAGATAGTGAAATACAGGCACAACTTAGAAGTGAACTAGGTACTAAATACTACGCTCAAATTTTGGTGACACGATTCGCTCAAAAAGAAGCTATTATCACAATTTCTAAGCTCAAAACTGGAATGTGAGTTGGTCCCAATGGCATTTACCCTGAGGTTGTGACGATGGTAGGTCTACTGGCAGCCCATATTTGATTGCTTTACTAAACGAGGAGTTGCGAATTAACAGGATTCCGACGATATGGGAAAGAACTAGAGAAGTCGTGATTAAAAAGGGAATCACCGACCTACACTGATGAGCGGAAACATTATGACCAGCTGGTTAACAGCTTGTTTGTCCGTCTTTGGAACTAAATAAATTACAGATTACGTATATTAGGGATCCGACAGCTTTGGGTAGGTTTGTGGAGGTATGTGGCATAAGATGTCTACGCACAAGTCATGTAATTTGCGAAAATAACGGGCCGCTGATTTTTGCACTGGTGATGACATCCAATGGTGACCCAGATGGTTGCCATAGGATTTACATCAGGCGAACTTGGTAACCGAGACATCAATATGAGTTCAGTATAATGCTCCTCAAACCACTGTAGCACGGTTCTGGCTAAGAGACACGGACAATTATCTTGCTGGAAGATGACATCGCAGTGGGGGAAGACATCATGCATAAAGGGACGCATGGGGTCCACAGTTGTCAGTGTGTCTCCAATTACTACCACAAGTCTCATGAAAGGGCAGGAGAATGTTTCTCATAGCTCAATACTACTCCCACCAGCCTGCATCCGTTGGCCGCCGCAAGTTTCGAACAGCCGTTTGCGTAGATGAAGACGTTTGTGGAGACGACCATAGAGCTAGTATTGCAAAAAATGTGATTCGCCCGAAGAGCCACACGATTCCATTGGTCGACGGTCTAACGCAGATGGTCCCGTGCCCACTGCAGTTGTAATTAATGATGTCTTTGGGTCAACATTTGAAGCCGGCCGGTGTGGCCGTGTGGTTCTAAGCGCTTCAGTTTGGAACCGCGTGACCGCTACGGTCGCAGGTTCGAATCCTGCCTCGGGCATGGATGTGTGTGATGTCCTTAGGTTAGTTAGGTTTAAGTAGTTCTAAGTTCTAAGGGACTGATGACCTCAGAAGTTAAGTCCCATAGAGCTCAGAGCCATTTGAACCATTTGAACTCAACATGTGAACACGCATTGCTGGTCCAGTCCGGAGCTCCATGTGCGGTGAACGGTGTGGTTCTAAGTACTGGTAGGTGCATCAGCATTGTGCTCCTACGGCAGAGATGCCACGGATCATCATATATCCTAATTTACAGGTCAGACGATCCTCTGAATCCCATGTTCTGTGAAGAGTGGTGGTCGTTCAACCATTTAGCACCTAGTAATATATCCGCTGTACCTCTATTTTCGTAGATGCTCATGACACTAGCACGTGGACATTCGACCAGCTTCGTGTTATCGAGATACTTGTGCACAAGCTCTGCGTAATAATCTGCACTTTGTCAAAGTCGCTTACCTCTATGGGTTTCCCCGTTTTCGGCCCATATCTTCGCTAGGGTGTTCCCAGTCCGTGTTTGCTCCGCTTACATACTTTTGCTACTGTGTCACGTGCCCGCAATGCCACCAGGCGGCATCCAGCATCGCGGTGGCCAGTGGGAGTAATGCTTCGGCTCATCAGTGTATTTACTTATTAAACATTTTATCCAAAGTTCAGAAACGTCTGCTCTGTGATTCAATATGGATACAGTAATGGAAGTTGATAGACGATGCGGTTAACAAATCTCTTCGTATTGCAGAAAATTCGACTGAGAAGTATGCAATCGCGCTTATGATTGTCGTGGTAGGTGCATTCGACAAATTTCGGTGGCCTGAGGTGTTTCCACGCCTCCGACATCTCGGTGTCCCCGAATGTCTCTATAAGAGCTTTGTATATTATTGTAACGGACGTAGCAACCGCTGGATTGCGGGCAGAACAAGGTAATGTAAAAGGGTACCTAGGGCTGTATTCAAGGCTCCATATGTGGTCTGTGGTTCTGGGATGTTAGCACTAAACCCCTGCTACATCTGTTAGACAGTGCAGAAGCGACTGAAGGTTTTGTTGCACACGCAGATAGCATACTAGTAGTTGTGTATGCAGACTGCAGGAGGAGACTTGAGGAAAAGGTGAATGATGTGCTTCCTCAGAAGCAGCATTGGAGCAAGGGCAACAAAGTGATATAGCTCCTCATAAAACAACATACATATTTCTGAAGGGAAGACTTTTTCTTGCCAGAAATTCTTCCCTGACGCTTGACGGAATCCCTGAAAAACGCAGCACTCTTTGTAGATATTTACGCATTGTTATACACGAGAAAAGAAACTTTCCAGAACATGTAAAATCTGTTACTCAGAAAGCTGCCAAAATTATGCATAATTTTGCCGGGTCTGGAACTTCTGCCTATAAATTACCGTCATATTGTCATATAACGAAGCTATCGTCAACGCCGTTATGGGCTTCGCTGTCAGACCCAGGGGGCATCGTCTTTGACCAGATAGCTACAGAACAACACTGCAACGAATTTGGCAGAGCGTATTCTGAGGCTCTCAGGTGACTTTTGCACTACACCAATTGAGGGATTACTGGTGATTCTCGGGATATTTTCCGTATATATCGTGATACGTTACAGGGCAGCGCTGTATTGGTTAGGGCGTGGACAATATGATTTTCCGTATGCGATCACAGGAACTCATAGTACTGATGAAAGACACTTGCGAGCCTCGACGTTAGGTGAGTGGTTGTCTGATTGGGATATCAGAAGCACTACAAGATAGGTTTACAATAAATTCCCAAGCATCAGGAACAGGCTCAAACTGCGTGACATCGCCCCTAGTCGAGGTACGATGCATGTGTTAACAGGTCACGGTCCATATCCCAAACCTCTTCATCGCGTATAACGTAGTAATACACTAATCTGCTCATGCAGGGAGGAAAGCTCTGCTAATCATATCAATTGTCTCTTTTTTTAGGTAGGGAGAGACTGCAGACAGTATGACTGCGATCTCCAAAAAATTGTAAGTGGCCAAAACTTGTGGACTACAGTTAATATGATTACACATAGAATATCTAAAACACAGCTGCTTAACTTTCAGTCTATAAGATCCAGGTGACGCTCTGAATATCAAAATAACGTCAACAGATCACAAGAAGCGTTTCTTCCATTAAAGAAATGATAGGCCTATACAAATTCAATTCAAAAATGGGTCGGAGCACTATGGGACTTAACATCTATGGTCATCAGTCCCCTAGAACTTACAACTACTTAAACCTAACTAACCTAAGGACAGCACACAACACCCAGTCATCACGAGGCAGAGAAAATCCCTAACCCCGCCGGGAATCGAACCCGGGAACCCGGGCGCGGGAAGCGAGAACGCTACCGCACGACCCAAATTCAATTAAGAGGAACTTCAAAGTATGTGTAGACTCGAGCATTGCCGAGGCGTGCACATACCAGTGTCGGCAACGTAGAATAGCGCAGCGATAATACACTATGTGATCAAAAGTATTCGGACACCCTAAAAAACATACGTTTTTCATATTACGTGCATTGTGCTACCACCTACTGCCAGGTACTCCACATCAGCGATCTCTCTAGACATTAGACATCGTGAGAGAGCAGAATGGGGCACTCCGTGGAGCTCACGGACTTCGAACGTGGTCAGGTAATTGGGTGTAACTTGTGTCATACGTCTGCAGACAAAATTTCTTCACTCCTGAACATCCCTAGGTACACTGTTTCCAATGCGATAGTTAAGTGGAAACGTCAAGGGATACGTACAGCACAAAATTGTTCAGGCCGACCTCGTCTGTTGACTGACAGAGACCGCCGACAGTTGAATAGGGTCGTAATGTGTAATACGTAGACATCTATCCAGACCATCACACAGGAGTTCCAAACTGAGTCAGGATCCACTGCAAGTCCTACGACAGTTAAGCGGTAGGTGAGGAAACACATCACGCTGGTAAATGCCAAACGACGCCTCGCTTGGCGTAAAGAACTTAAACATTGGACGAATGAACAGTGGAAAAACATTGTGTGGAGTGACGAATCACGGTACACAATGTGGCGATTCGGTGGCAGAGTGTGGGTGTGTCGAATCCCGGGTGAACGTCATCTGCCAGCGTGTGTATTGCCAACAGTAAAATTTGTAGGCGGTGGTGTTATGGTGTGGTTGTGTTTTTCATGGACGGGGCCTGCACCCCTTGTTGTTATGCGTGGCACTATCACAGCACAGGACTGCAATGATGTTTTAAGCACCTTCTTGCTTCCCACTGCTGAATAGCAATTCGGGGATGGCGATTGCATCTTTCATCACGATCGAGTACCTGTTGATAATGCACGGCCTGTGGCGGAGTGGCTACACGACAATGACATCTCTGTAATTGACTGGCCTGCACAGAATCCGGACCTAAATCCTACATAACGCCGGTGGGATGTTCTGGTACGCCGACTTCGTGCCGCCTCACCGACCGATATCGATACTTCTCCTGAGTGCAGCACTGCGTGAAGAATGGGCTGCCATTTCCCAAGAAACCTTTCAGCACCTGTCTGAACGTATGCTTGTGGGAGTGGAAGCTGTCATGAAGGCTAAGGGTGGGCCAACACTATACTGAATTCCAACATTACCGATGGAGGGCGCCACGAACTTGTAAGTCATTTTCAGCCAGATGTCCAGATACTTTTGATTACATAGTGTGTGTGTAGAAGTAGGTATAGTTGTAGTTAGTCGACAAACGTCGATTTATTCCGAGGTCGCCAGTAACATATCTAGTAATGTAAGCTGGAGTTGTTCACTTGGTACTTGAGTTAATTCCTTTTATGTTTTTTAATTGATCCTTATTTTCAGTTTTTTGTTTTATTTCTACATTAAAATTACGGATTGTTTGTTTTAACATAATTTATTACTATACACAATATAAAACTCATTCTATGTCACCGTGATTATTGAATTTATACGACCTGTTTAGAGTTTCCAGATAACAGGTCAAAAATTCGTACAATAAACTGTAATTGATACTGAATTTTCACATATTAATGGTTTTTCCTGCAACATGAGCAGTGTCGACTTTGTTATATAGTGTAAGCCTCGAATATCAATGAAATAGTGCGAAAATGTCAACTAATAAAAGTTAATTGATAATCTAAAGTAAGGTGTGACTTAAATTTAATGTAAAATGGCGTGCTGGGGACTGCAATGTTCGGCTACAAATGACAGACGAATCGCAATTAGAGGGCATGGTGTGGTGGTTAGTCAACAGTTGTATCACTATTAGTTAGGTACGGCCATCCACGACTCAAGGTCGTACCACGTCGGATGGGAAAAATCGGTTTTTAATTGTCATGAAGCCAAAAACCGCTTAAAAACCAACAGTAACATCGGTTTTTTATGTCCTGAGACCAAAAACCACATAAAAACCAACAATGACAACGAGTTTTAACCGCCGTCATTATGGTGCAAGACATGTTCACCGTTTTCTGCCGTAACTTCATATCGAGAAACAGCATATTCCACAACACATCGGGGTGCCTCACAGGTCACGTTCAGAATGCAATGCATGCCTTCAAATTACCTGAGTTTGTAATCGGTGCACTAAACACAGCATCTTTCAGATAAATTCACAGTCATAAGCCACACAGATTAAGATCAAATGATTTGGACAGCCAGGCTTTAGGGAAATAACGGCTGACATTTGTAGTTTTATCAAAATGCCTTTGCAGCAGCTGCTTCACCGGCTGCGGGGCAGCATCATCTTGCATAATGATCCTACCTACACGTCAACTCTGTTGAAGGGTTGGAATGACATTAGAGCACAAAAGACGCTAATAGCATTTACCAGTGACAGTGGAGGCAACACGGACCTATCTTCCCGAAAAAATATGGCACTGCAATATCGGGAACTCCTTCCACACAGTAACCTTTACGGCACTAAGCAGCCGCGCGGGACTGGCCAAGCGGTCTCGGGCGCTGCAGTCATGGACTGTGCGGCTGATCCCGGCGGTTGTCCTTAGGATAATTTAGGTTAAGTCGTGTCTAAGCTTAGGGACTGATGACCTTAGCAGTTTTCACACACATTTGAGCGGCACGAAGCGGTAGTGGTTAATGTGGTAGTGGATTTCCCGTTGTCAGTATTCTGCAGTTATGTGCATTGAAATGTATTTTGAAATGGACTTCTGTCTACAGAATGTTCCATGGAGATTCATTGTCTACTTCCACGCGAGCAAGAAATTCTGGAAGGAACGATTGGCTTACTGGCAGGTCAGAATGAAGCAGTTTCTGAATATGAGTAGTTTTGTATAGACACTAATGCAGGATGTTTCATAGAATTTGATGTACCGTACTGATAGACATGTCCAAAGTTCCGGCAGTTCTCCACGTACTACGTATTTTCCCACCTCCGATCGACCATTCCTGTAATGCTGTGGCCAGTTCTACTGACGTCGGATGAATTGTTTCTCTGCCCCTGCCACACTGCACTTCTAAAGAATCAGCCTTTCTGAATTTCTTAATCATTTGCTCCAGACCCTTGGCAGACATCAGACTAGCACATTTCATGACACCCTTGAGTGTCCGGAAATCCTGCAGAGATACTGGCTAACAGTCACCGTTGTTGCAAAAGAGCTTTTAAGGCAGCGTACGATCCAGCATTAGGACAGTCATGCCAAGCGTCTCAGACTCATACTGAGGAACAGCCATGAGCCCGAAGTCTTTTATTTTGCTTAGTGACTGGGTAGACGGCGTTGCCATGGAATGTATTGCGTTGGTACGTAAGTTCAATGCGTTTTTATATAAATTTAGTAAACACAACAGACACATAACGGAGACTTCAGTCATCAATAAAATAGTCTCCTACACTACTTACAGCAGTCTCCCAACTTTGGGGTATTTTTTCGATTCCGCGACTATAGAAATCTCTTGGTTTTGAGGCCAAGAACTGGACGAGCCATGTTCATAGCGAATTTTCAACCGGAAACGAAGTTCCTTGAAGGTTGTTCGATAGAGAGTCGAAAGTAGAAAATTTGAGGGCACAAGATCAGGTGAATAAGGTGGGTGCAGAATGGCTTCCCAACCTGTATAGTGTTGTTGGACCGTGAAGTAGATCCTGTATAGTGTCTTTTGTTAGTCTCGCAGATTGTAGGTGGTTGTTATCGTGGAGTAGCAACACTCCACGCGGTATTCCTTATCGTAGTTATTCGGCTATGTCTGCTAGACGTCTCAGTTGTATACAATAAATGTCAGCAGTGATGGTTACATCTCGGTGAAGCAATTATTAGTACACCAAACCGTCACTACTACACCAGATGCATAATGTTATCTTTAGTGAATGCGGGCAGGTATTTGTACGAGGAGTTCCTGCTTTGTTTGGGCTCAACCATTTCTTTCTTTTCCTTACGGTAGCATAGAAACATCATTTCTTATCACCAGTGACGATAAAGGAAAGGAATGGTGGGTGTTTTTCATGTGCCAATTGATGACGAGCAACCAGAGGTGCACACATTGCCACCCGATAGTTTTTGTGATTTCGGCTTTTAAGCATGCTGTACTATGTGTAACCATGTACCCGATTTTTGAACCTTCCCCATAGCATACAAATGTCACACTATAGTGGAATGATCACAGTTCATCTCACCTACCAGTTCTCAAGTAAACTGACGTGTATCATTGTGGATTAATGCGTTTAAGCGATTTTCATCAAACCCCGAAGGTTTTCCCGAACGTGAAGAGTCATTAACGTCAAAAACATTCTCTTTAAAATGAGAAAACCATTTTTTGCCATGCTCTGCCAAATGCCACTATCTTCACTCAAAGTGCAAAAATTTCTGGCTGCCTCCGTTTCTATCACCGCTGTACTGAACCCAAATAGAAGAATATGTCGGAAATGCTCTGATTCTATACTTGGCATTCCATTTTCTAGCACCCTTGGCGCCACTCACTGTCTCCAACAAGTAACCAAATGACCATGTGTAAACTCAAATAGTAACAGTTAACTGTAAATAAACAATGACAATTGATAAATAAACGCATAGCAACCGGAATACCGACAGGCAAAAAAAAAAAAAAAAAAAAAAACCGCAGCAAACTTATGCACTAATCTAACATATATTCCAGTCATCTATTAGTCCATCTTCTCCTCCCACCTCTCTCCTCCTTCAACCCGTCTCTGTCCCTCTCATTCTCCATATCTCTATAAATCTGTTCCTCCTTCCTCTATCCATCTGCTGCACCTCCCCATCTCTTTGTCAATCTCTTCCTCCCCCTCTCTCTTCCACCACCTCCTCCCCCTCTCTCTGTCTATCTCCTCCTCCCTCCCTCTCTCTGTTCATCTTCTAACCTTTTCCTTCTGTACCCTCATCCCCTCTCCCCTCTCTCTGTCCATCTACAACTCTTCATTTCATCTGTCCATTTCTCCTTCTCCCTCTCTCAAATACCTCTTCCTCCTCTGTCTCTGTCCATCCTCCTTCTCTTTACTTTCTCTGTCCATATATTCTTCTCGTGTCTCTCCGTCCATTCCTCCTACTCTATCGTCCACTTGCTTAGATGAGTGGTAACTAGTGTGTCTACCATGGAGCTGGCCGGGGTTCGATTCCCGACCGGCTTGGAGATTTTCTCCGCTCGTGGACTGGGTGATGAGTCATCCTCATCATCCCTTCATCATCACCGACCCCCAAGTCGCCCAATGTGGCGTCACCTGACATAAGACTTGCAACTCGGCGGCCGAACTTCCCCAGATGGGGTCTCACGGCCAACAATGCCACACTTTCGTCTCATTTCATTTTTCCTCCCCTGTCTCTGTCCACCTCCTCCTCCTCCTCCTATCTCGGCCTATGTCTTAGTCTACCTTCTCCTCCCCCCTCAACTCTCCACGTTATCTCGCTCACCCCAATAGAGGACTGGTGATTCTTACCCATATAGTATTTCTTTACAGATCGTGAATAATATGTGTACCAAATGTGACTGAAATCATTCCAGAGGTAGAGATTAGCTTTTTACCCGTGGCTCTGCCTGGATACGCATATGTGAAATATATTTCACATATTTTAACACACTACACACGTATTTCTACACATATTTCATCTGTATGTCCAGCGAATTTCGCCCTACAGTTTCATTTTCATACAGCTCAATGCTTCTAACGTCGTATATCCTCAACGACGTGCTGTACAGTGAAATTATTTCGTACATACATCCAGTGTTGTATGTGGCTACTGTCTGCGAAATCTGTTGTGAATAGAGTTAGTAGTAACAAAGTAATAAATTAAAACGTCATACATGAAGCCAAAATTTTTCACGTATCTGAATGTTTATCTTGTCATATCTCTAGAAGTATGTGTTGTACAATGACGTAATTATTCTGGTACAATACAGTCTGAAAAATGTGTCACGAATACAGTTAATAATAAAGAAGCAATAAATTAAAACGATATGGTTCATGCGGCAGTTTTACTGCATGAACAGCGAAAATTTAGTAAGTCATGAACTTCACTCCTTTCGTTATTTTGTAGGCGTTGTCAGCGAAAGAAGTTTGTCAAGGGTTTGATATTATGTGTAAAGTTTGTTGCAAGTTTCTAAGTGCTCCCATTCGCAAATAGTGGATGACTGAAGCACAGTGGAAAGGGATATTCGACAGTGGAAGTCAATTTTTGGCAATAGCTGATACAGCATTTCAAAGATGGACAAGAACTTTGATGGCCTGTGTTTGTTATTAACGAAACAGAGAATCAAAGGAGCAATAGTAGGTAAATTGATTGAAGTGAAGTCACGATAGACTAGACAGGACTTTGTTTGTCAAGGACACACATTAATCGGAAATTTCTTGGTGGTACCTAAACTGGCCACTGACTTCGTAATTAGTATGGACACTTTGCATAGCAATCAAGTGATATTACATCTCGATAGAGGTGAGGTCATTCTACAGAAAGAGAGGGAAATACACACCTATTCTGAGGAGCAGGCTACTCGAGCACAAATTGCACCGAGCTGCTTGAATCTTTGCTTCTAACAAGAAGAGTTTCTAGAAAGAAACTTCAGCAGGACCTACGACCAAGAGAGGTACTGTCAAGAAGAGAAGGAAGTGATTAGAGGTGGAATCCACCAGAAAATTAATAAACAGTTGGAACGACTTCAAAATATTAGTTTGGAAAAAAAGGAAAGAGTTATGAAAACCCCACGTACTAATGGTGTAGTATTCTCATCAAAGCCAGGAACGATCAAAAACTTTCTATAGTCATATATAGTGAGAGCCCATCAGAGAATTTTTATACCTCCTAACACGATCCCACTTGCCTGCAGCTGCAAAATTTGTATTGAAATTCAGTGAATGTTAGAAACGGAGTGACCGAACCAGCTGTTTCACCCCATAACACTCCATCCCTGGATGTTGAGCTCATATCAAAATTTGTTATCCTCATACCATTGTAGAAAGCAATAGCGATGACAGTATTGCAGGCAGTATGCAGGAGCTTTCTGGTTCCAGTTGCTCGCGTACATAAACTGATCTCAGATAATGGTCTCCTGTTCAGCTGAAAACAATACAAATCAGTACTAAGGAGACATGGAATCAAGCCTATTTGTATTTCATAGTACCATTTGACTTCAAATATTACAAAATGAACAATGAATGATCTTTGGAATTTGTGCAGAACAAACTGCAGCAAACAACACACCACGTTGGACGTATTTTTGAAGGACGTTCAAGATGTAATGAATGCGATTCAACACACTACTATAATTGTGCGCCCTTCGTATGTAACAATGGTCAACCACAAGACAAATTGAGAAAAATAGTCGATTTTACACCAAGGACATGACAACAGGGCGAAGAATTGATCAATCAGGCGCTGTGAAGACTACAAGATGCAGGATGCAAGCGAAAGAAGCATGCTGACATGAAGTCCATGTTGTGAAAATATCATGTGCGTCAGAAAGACATAGCAAGATGTTTCAGACTGTTGAACAAGCAAAAGAGACTATGTCAAAAATTCATTTCTGTATATAACGGACCATTGATGCTAATAGGAATTGCTAATACAAAAGCATTTGGGCTGGAAACAATTAATTCGACGGAACTGGTTGGTGTACGCCACATTAGCCTTATGTATTTCATACTTTTTGGAATAAGATACGAGAGCAGACCCAGGACGAGTAGCTAATTCGAATGAAGATACAGTGCATAATTAGGGAACTGAGCAGTTACAGTGTGTAGCATCGATCTGTAGTGTACGATTATGGTAAATTCTCTATGCTTAAGAAGCGGCGAAGTATCTCTTATTAGAATTAGATGGAATAAAAAATACCTGAGAACGCTGTTGCTTTTATTAAATGAGGAATAATTTATGGCTGTGAAAGAGATATATAAGTTTACCGGGACATATCGACGTAACCTAAATGCATTCATGGAACAATGATAGCATAGGAAAATGAATACACAAATATAGCAATGCTGAATATTATTTGAGAAAATAACAGTGTAATACAATATTTACCAATCATCTTCAAAAGAAACACAATGTGGACCATAAAATAATACAAGGTACTAGACAACACAGGTAAAATTATGACTGCGTCAAGAGCAGTCAACAACATACTGCTTGAAATAGCCTACCTTAATACCAGCGAAATTCCTAAGAATACTTACCATAGTGATGTATCACAGAGTGTAGCAAAATGAAAGAGACAGCTTAATACGTGCACAGCATACCTAGTGGGTATAAGGAAAGGTTCAGGACGTATTTGTTAAGCGTGTAAATGTGGTAAATAGTGCACTCTGTATAAAGATCACGCTGCAAATATAAATGCTAGAGATTATATGTACTCAACATAGCGTTCTCTACAGCATTTTAAATTTTTCAACCTACAAAAGACTAGTGAAAACAGTGAAATAAATTTTGAAGAAACCTAGGTACAGAACAGCTTTATGCATGTCTTTCCATTTGTGTATGCTGTTAATTATCCGTTTTTAAGATAAATATTTTAACATTCGGCTCCTGATAATCTCTACCACGGATAAGACAATCAGATGCTCTACATGAATTTTACAGAAAAAGAATAAAAAGTTGATTATCTCAAATCAGTGATACCAACATAGGAGATGTTTTGCAGCTGTTGAACAGTCTGCATACCGCAGGCTCCATCATGTCCTTCTAGTTTGCTCAGATTCATTGTTACGAAACAGCTTCTTCTCATCATATCTACAGTTATTAGTATGTCGTTTTAAACTATTAAAAATTATTTCTTCTGGTTGTGTCCCGACAAATTTATGTTATTAATTTTCAGTACACTGTTTATTACCGTTATGAAACAGCAACAGATTTGAGTAATTCAGTATAGTTAGGCCTAAACAGTATATTATAAATATATAAGTAATTCTTCCTCTCACATATAAATCAGTGTAGCAACACTCTCAGTCGGTGCAGAGCATTAAGTATAATTGGAAACGTGGAAGCATGTTGTGGTATGCCTCGTTGACATCAAAGGGAGGAATGTCTCCAAGTCAATGAGCTCGAACGGGACAGAAGGATTAGACTCCGTATAACAGGTTTGTAGTTCCGTGGTACTGTGGTCCTTACGTGAAACGCAGTTACGATAATGATGCGTGGGTGGACCTAGTGGATAGACCATGAACATATACAGATAGCGGTAGTATCACGTATACAAGGTATAGAAGGGCAATGCATTGGTGGAGCTGTCATTTGTACTCAGGTGATTCATGTAAAAAGGTTTCTGACGTGGTTATGGACGCACAGTGGGAATTAACAGACTTTCAACGCGGAATGGTAGACGCAGCTAGACGCGTGGGACATTAAATTTCGGAGATCGTTAGGGAATTCAATATTCCGAGATCGACAATGTCAAGAGTGTGCCGAGAATACCAGATTTCACGTCTTAAATCTCACGATAGACAACACGGTGGCCGTCAGCCTTAACTTAACGACCAAGAACGCTGACGGTCGAGTAGAATTGTCAGCGCTAACTGGCAATCAACGCTGTTTGAAGTAAACGCTATAAATCAATAAGGGGCGTAAGGGGAACAGATCCGTTAGGACAGTGACGCGAAATTTGCAGTTAACGGGCTGTGGCAGTAGCTGACCGACGAGAGTGCCTTTTTTAACAGCACGACATCGCCAGCAGCATCTCTCCTGGACTCGTGACCATATTTGTTGGACCGCAGACGATTGGATTATTGTGGCCCGGTTGGATGAGTCTTGATTACATCTTGTGAGAGCTGATGGTAGGGTTTGAGTGTGGCGCAGATCCCACGAAGCCATGGACCCAGGTCGTCAACAAGGCAATTTGCAAGCTGGCGGTGGCTGTGTTTACGTGGAATGAAATGGGTCCTGGTTTTGTTTGGGTACTTGGATACCATTTGCAACCATTCATGGACATCAAACTCCCAAAAACGATGCATGTTTTATGTATCACAATTCGCCATGCCACCGGGCTACTGTTTTTCGTAATTTGTTTCGATGACCATTCTGGACAATTCAAGCGAATGATTTTGCCACCAAGATCGCTGGACATGAATCCGATGGAACATTTATGGGACACAATCTAGAAGCTAGTTCGTGCACAGAAACATGGACGGGCATCGCCTTCGCAGTTATCGACGGTTGTAGGGACAGCATGGCTCAATATTTCAGCAGGAGACTTCCTGCGTCCTGTTGAGTCTCGGCACGTTGAGCTGCTGCACTCCACCGGGCAAAAAGAGGTCCGATACTACATTAGGAGGGATCGCATGACTTTTGTCACCTCATTGTATGACCACCATCGTGTCTGAATGGCCATAGTGGACAGAACAGCTTTGTCCATAATGCTGGCACAACATTGGAGTACTGCAACTGGTGTGGACATGTATGCGTCTACGGTTCGACGCCGTCTCCTGAGGGCTGACTGGTGGCACGCATGCCATTTCGTCGCTTTCCGTCTGAAAAGGGTAAGTATTTTCACCCCCTTTCTTTCTATAAGATTTCATGGATTACCAATGTAATTTTTTTTTTTTTGCTTCTGCTTTCTAGTTGAGGTTGTACAGGTACTTGGGTGGCGTTTAGAAGAGACCGACTGTGGTTTATTTCATTTGAGATCAGCAACCCATTACCTAGTTCCCAACCCGAATGTCTTTCCGTGCGATATGGATGCACGGTTCCACAGATGTACTCTAGCAATGCATGCTGCTAATTCGCTATTTCCCGCTTTTTCTTGTCGAATCTATTGACTATCCGAATGGTGCTATCCCTCTCCTTGCAGGAAAACGGCCCTCCGTCTTCAGCTGCCCCTGGCGGTTTCTCTTTAAGCCACTCTTGAGGCCATAGTCCTGGTGTGAGTATCCTTGATCCTCTGGAACATTGTCTTGTCTCAATCAGGTTGCTTTGTGCAAGCTGTGATGACCTTCGGTGATCGAAGGGATCACTGTGTTAAGATGAAATCTACAGACATCAGTCACTAAATGCTGGGTCTGTAACACATATTTTTGACCTATTTTGTTCAAAATGGTTCAAATGGCTCTGAGCACTATGGGACTCAACATCTTAGGTCATAAGTCCCCTAGAACTTAGAACGACTTAAACCTAACTAACCTAAGGACATCACACACACACCCATGCCCGAGGCAGGATTCGAACCTGCGACCGTAGCAGTCCCGCGGTTACCTATTTTGTATCTGCGTCGATATTTCTATGTCAATTTGTAGTGTTGCTTACGTAGAATGTTGTATCTGTCATGGAAATTCTTTGACTATGTATATATATTTCAGTTATGTGAACTTTTGAACGATATTGTTTAAATTAAGCTTGTGGATTTAAACAACTAGTGTAGTGATTGTTATATAATGTACTGTAAATGACTTGGCCCATAGATAGGGAGTGTAGTGTACAGAAGCAACCTACTCACGCCGTATAAAATTCTCATCAGTCTTTCCATTGTGTGCCAGCCTAGTCCGCTGTAACTAGCTCTGACGTCATAAATGTTGCGCAATACTTTAAAAATCAAGTAAATAACCTGGAACGGTTCTCGCATGTCAGGAGTAATAATAAATCAACATGTGTTGAATGTCAGTTCAATAACTTTAACCATTTTCGAAATTTGGATGTTTTTCTGTAAAAATCATTGGCGCAACAGAAAAGAGCTAGAAACTTAAAAATTTATATTTAGATTCCTTTTTCATAATAATTTAGTAGAAACAGTCTTCTGGATCTCACAAATTAAGATTTTAGTTGAAATTCAATATTTTCTGGTTTTTGTCTTAAAAATTAAGGAAGCAAGATAGATTAAGTAGGCTAATAAATAAGGCTAGGATGTTTAAATTTAAGTATCATGGAGATCCGCTATAATCATAAAGATGTGAGAAGTTTCAATTGAATAACTATAAAACTATAGCGATAGCGTATCTCCAAATGGCAAGTTCAGAGCTCGTCTACTGCGTGTAGTGTAATTAAATAAATTCACTGGCCCAAAATATTATACTTAGCCACGTCAGACTTTTATTATGATTACTTACCTGTGTGCTGAATCCACATTTAAACTGAGAGCTTCATCGGCCATCAGCAAAGGAAGCGATGATTTATTCAATAACTTAAAGTGGTGCATTACTAGACCAGCGGCTAGTCGGGAGAGCCGATTTCATCAGGCGTTCCCTTAGCCGTCCGCACCGCGGCTTTATATATAAGAACGCTGCGCGAGGGAAAAAGGCCCCAGTTCTCTCCAGACGTTGAATAGCACACCATCTGTGTTGGGAGTCGCGTCGCGTCGGTATCATTGCTATAAACAGCCTCGGGTGCCGTAATAAGTTACTCGGAATATGCGTAACCATGAAATCATTTTCGAGTGAAGTGTTAATTCTGGGATAACTTTAATGATGTATCTTCAGTTAGCGTATGTCGTATTTTCACGTGCCGCCGCGGGACAGACATTCTATCATTATTTAGCGTGGCGTTTGATGAACATTATCATCAAATTATGCCGAGCATTCACTTATACATTTAATTTGAACAGCTATAGTTGCATCAGCGCATTAGACTCTGAACTGATCTGGTAATTGGATTGTGCGGTTGCTTTTTTTTTCTTTCATCTGTGACTTTCAGAATGTAGCGAACGTTTTTACACGATCGTTTTTGATTATGAACCCCAGACAATTTCCTAATTCCTCAGAGTTTTAAGCTGTAGCTATAAGTGTATTTCTCAGATGAAGTGGGCACTAGGAATTCTAATTACAGGCTTCACGTTTCGCTAATCACTTTCTGGTTGCCAATATTGTAGTTAGAGAGCCAGTGTTGAGAACGGCAAAAGACAGCATAAATAATAGGAACATTTTAAACAACATAATTCCACCCAACGCGCCCCACAGTAGGGTTGAATGTAAAAGATATGAGGAAGCCCCGCAGCTACTGAAGTAGCCTGGCAGAGAGTAAAAGGTGTGGTTGTCGCGCAAGTGGCAATCGTCCTTTGTGACGGGTAGGTCTGGGCTGAGCAGTGTTGTGGTTAACACCTCGCTAGCAGCAGCGGATCATATTGCTGGAGTTTTGAGGCCAGAAGAGCTTAATGGCAGTATTTATAGGCATCAGATGCTGAATTTGGTGATACCATTATCATGGCATGGTTTTTGGCCCTATAAATATAATTCGAACGTTACGAAAGTATTTAACAGGGCGAGGCCAGCAATATTGCTATGACTGCATCGCTGCCAGAGTAATAGCCACTGAAAATTACGCCACCAGTGCCACCAGCCTTCCACTAAACTGTTTATATTTGGCACTCAGTAAATGGACCAGATATTTGTGAAAATTGGTTGATTTTGTAATAATAATCGTGGTATTGCTCAAAACTCTGTTGTACACATGCGATTATTCCAAATCACAAACCTAGACAGAAATCCTCTATTAGTGAAATGTAATTCCGAGTGCCCTAATTTATTAAGAGAAAGTGGTTGAACTTGAATTTAATGTTGTGTTGTCATTTGCACAACCAAGTATACTTTTGAGTAGGTCAAAAGCCTTCTTGTCAAAGCACATTTGTTATTTAAAGAGTTATAGTTTATTGTGCTTTACTTAATTAATAATTAATGATAAGAATGCTTGCCATTTCTCATACATACTGGTGTAGTTTTGTTAATGAGCATGATTCTTCAAACCATGTATGTTTAAAGGTCCTCATGTACTAGGCTAGTTAGTTCATGAAGCAATGCAAAGGCTCCTTTAGAGCCACTGTAGCTAGATTTGCATTCTGTCTAGTTGCGTCAAGCCGAGTTTAAGAAAGAACTATTTACTATGTTGTCTACTCTAATGCAAGTTGGTTAATGTACAGGCATAGAGACCCTGTACTAAGTAATGAAGTTATAGATTATGATCATTAGCAGACCCCCTGATTTAAATTCAGAATCATTTCAAGCTTTTCCTTGCTCAACATTGCTACTAGTTTCATACGTGTCGGTAATTGGTTTTATAAACTCATACATCTAGTTCATTTAATGTACGTGTTGCTGAGAGGCTTATGTTACTGTTTACTATCACGTTGGCCAATTGTTTATTAGTAGCACACTTATCTGCAATGTTAGGTTACTGTGTTGTAGTATGAACAGATATATAGAGAGAGTTTAGTATGTGTGTCAAGGAAGGCTAGATTAGTTTAGCACTGCCTTCTGCTTTATCGTTTTGTTGACACAAGAAAGCCTAATAAGGCTGGTGAATGGTTTTAATATGCAGTGTTACAACTTGCGTTTTTGCTGGGAGAATGTCTGTTCCTGACACACCCGTTTACTGTTGTTTATTCTTTGCTGGAGTGTTTCGGAAACGAATCACAGTTTGAATTTTCTGTTTCCATTAGATTATCTTACCGTCACAACTTTCAAACATTCCTCGCTGAAGGGTAACGTTAGCATCGATTGCCGTTTAAGGCGAATGGTGGTACCGTTTCAGGCCCTGTTTTGACAGTACCAGAGGTAGGATTCTTCCTACATATCGGTCAGGGGGTCTGAAGATGGCGTGAAGTAGCGCTGGAACTGTTTGCTCAAATAAAATAAGAACGGCTGAAGTTGTTTTGATTCGACATTTCATATTGAACAGCCGAGGTCTCGCAACCATTCGTATAAAGATTGACTAACAGAAACTGAATGAATTTTTTCCGATGTAGCGAACTTTTTCTTTTGCACCATGAGCGATAGTTCACGCTACTGTCCCTTCGTAGTCCAAATTTCCAGTTATTCTTTCATCTAATCGACTTCAGCGATCTTATCTCCTTGTATTAAGGCGGTCTTTGGGTTTCTTTGTCCATAACATACGTTTGGTAGTTTGATCACAAGACAATCAGGTAGGCCACTCCGGGGTGTCACGCTGCTATTGGCTGATCTGGTTGTCGTCATCGGGAATGCTGTTCTGCCTCGAGACTTTTAACACCAGCCTCATGACTTGCGTGTTATTAAGAGCTGAAGCACATTATTAGGCATTCGTTAAATCTAAAAGAATGAGAAAAAAAACTTGTATGGCACTATTGCAAGCACCTTCAAAGGCGTGATATTAAGAGATAGAACATCTTACTGCGTTCATAAATACAGTAGCTCAGGCTGATGAAGACGCAACCCAACGAAGTTTTCTTTCGCGGCAAGTGTTTTTATTTTCTGGTTAGCTTTTGTGTTCAGATGCCTTATTATAATGAAAGGTTTTCTCCTTGATAGAGAAAACGATTTTTTGATGCTTTTCGACTAAGTTTGAGGTTATAGCAGAAATTAGCTTTTGTATTGCTCCATCACACTTACTTAAAACTGCAAAATATCACTTCAAAATCCTTTATATTGTTGAACCAGTCGGTTGAAGGAGAAGTGAGCCCAACTCTGGACATTATGGAGATACAGTCATCAACGGTGATGTACTCTGAATGCGGAAGAAGTTTCTCTGAGACTGAACTCAAGAGACTGTCAATGTGCATACATTTAAATGCTGTCCAACTCGCAAGATATTTTAGTGTATCTTCGGAATAATTGCTGGTTCATCACTAGCAAACTGCAACAGATGTATTTCTTCCCTGCTGAAATCAGTGCAATCCAAACCAGCTGTCATATTTCTAGTTACGGTAATGCACAACTCTTTTGTGTCGAAGTTCGTGAAATCCTGTTCGGTTTCTTCTCTTGGAGAAACCTGTGACCGTAGCCCACTCGTGGTGTCCATAATGAGTTATTTGCCGTCAAGTGGATATCTTCTGAAGTTCAAGTCATTATTAGAAGCGGCATTCTATTTTTCACTTCGAAACCTGCTTTTTCACCACAAATCTTTGAAAAAATTTCTCCGTCCTGGTTTAGCCTGGAGGTCAAGATGTACGAAGCTCCCACATTCTTTACGCCACTTTAATGTTCAAATGGAGAGTTTACTGAAATTATTAAACCCTTCCGAAATGGCAGCAGACGTTGTTTTTTTCTACAGTGCCTGTTAGAACAAACCTCGAGGAAGCGTCTTAGAAAGTTTAGTCCATAGCAATTTTGAAGAGATGTCTTCTCATTCTTAAGAAAGCCCTTGTGTCTAAAACATCAACGGTATCATTGGTCATTTCAATAAAATTTTCGTTCCTTTCCCTTGTTTGTCACGTGTTTAACAGCTCGGACACAACGGTGTGAAACCAGCTGGGCAGCCAATAATACGTAGTGCCGAGCTTACTTCTACGTGAGCGACCCTGTTGAGATGTATGATGCTTAAATTCCTACACTATGTTCCTAACAGATTTTCAAAAAGCTTCTTGTTCATGACTGTGATGTTGGGCAGAGTTACTCTATCATCTAAAACATCATTCCTATGCAATTTCAGCAAATTCGCGACATCACAGGAAACCCACACACCCCTAGCTCCAGCCATCCTCTCCTCCCCAACAGGCCAGGAAGGCCCAACATTACCGACCGGCCGCCGTGTCATCCTCAGCCCATAGGCGTCCCTGGATGCGGATATGGAGGGACGTGTGGTCAGCACACCGCTCTCCCGGCCGTATGTCAGTTTCTGAGAGCGGAGCCGTTACTTCTCAATCAGGTAGCGCCTCAGTTTGCCTCACAATGACTAAGTGCACCCCGCTTGCCAACAGCGCTCGGCAGACCGGATGGTCACCCATCCAAGTGATAGCCCAACCCGACAGCGCTTAACTTAGGTAATCTGACGGGAACCGGTGTTACCACTGCGGCAACACCGTTAGCTCTACCATAGGGTTTGTAACGTATGTTTTTGTTGTAGGAACTCGAAGCTCCCTCTAGACCTAGGAATTCTTGCTCCCATATTACAAACTACGAGGGCTGTTCAGAAAGTAAGCTCCGATTGATCGCGAAATGGAAACCACAGTGAAAATTAGAAATGTTTTATTTTTAACAGTTAGCTACACCATCCAGCTACTTCTCTACGTAGTTGCCGTTCTGACTAAGACATTTGTCGTAGCGTTGTATTAACTTTCCAATACCCTCATCATAAAAGACAGCCGCCAGTGCTTTCCGCCAATTCTCTACGCTGGCCTATAGCTCGTTTTCTGTGCCAAAATGTTGTATTCATAGCCAGCGGTTCATGTGAGCAGAAATGAAACGCAGGGGGAGTGAATTACGGGCTGTATTGTGGGTAGTCAAACATTTCCAATTGAAAACGATGCAGGAGCATCTTCATTGCCCCTTCAGAATGCGGCTGAGAATATTGCCTTGTAGAAGAAACTGCACGACAGTTATGTAATGTTGGCTGTATAGCTTCAGGCGGAATTTCTCACCAGGTCCTCGTACTTGGAGGGAGACACTATTCTCTAGACAACTTTACGCGATCACTGTGAGCTCAGAAATGAGAGGAGTGACGTGATGCTATCTAGGGTCATACTAGAGACACTGCCCAACACATCTGTGCAAAGCTTTATCGGATTATCATAGTCGTTTCCATTTCGCGATCAATCGGGGCTTACTTTCTGAACAGCCCTCGTACTATCGTAGTTAGGGTTCCAGCTGCTTCGTGATGCATTATTTGTTTTGCAGTAACTTCATAGTCACTGTAATATCTCAGTCAAAATACAGGCTGTTTCCACTTTCCACGATGACAACAAACCACGAACAATGATCACGGTAACGAATTTTTTCTTAAAATTGTGGCTTTTGATGGGGTACAGCATGCGCGACCATCTGTATTCGTCTCTTCAAAACATAGGACTCCTACTTTATCTAGAGGTTTCAATGTTTCTATTTTATCTTCCATGAGATCCAGCACTTCTTTCAGAATACCTGTGTCTGCTCTTAAACTGTTTGTCCCATATCTTAAGTGTTGACCGGTAAGCCACAGGGCTGTTCTTTTTCAGCATGTAAGTGTAAGCTCTGGGTGAGAGAATTCTCAAGATGAGAGCATTAGCAATATCTTACGGATCTCACTTTATTCTATTTTTATTACTAAGTAAATATCGAGTCTGGCCTGGCATTGAACACTAAGACAAAATGCTACTTAGATTACTTCAAATTTTTTGTTTCATTCTAGAAGCAACTCATATGTTTACTTCTGCAAAATACTTCAAAAAGTTGGCCTGTAGGACCTTGTTACTTCTTTTCAAACCGTAGCTTTCTTTCCTCAGCATTTTTATTTTAGTTTTTAATCTCTCTATTTTCTCTGTAGCAGTAACGTCTAATTCGAGAACTACACAATGTGATCAAAAGTATCTCGACACCAGCAAAAACATATGTTGTTCATACTGGGTGCATTGTGCTGCCACCTATTGCCAGGTACTCCATATCAGCGACCTCAGTAGCCATTAGACATCGTGAGAGAGCAGAATGGGGCGCTCCGCGGAACACACGGACCTCGATCATGGTCAGGTGATTGGGTGTCACTTGTGTCATACGTCTGAACGCGAGATTTCCACTCTCCTGAACACCCCTGTGACCACTGTTTCGAATGTGATAGTGAAGTGGAAATGTGAAGGGACACGTACAGCACAAAAGCGTACATGCCGACCTCACCTGCTGACTGACAGAGACCACCGACAGTTGAAGAGGGTCGTAATGTGTGATAGGCAGTCATCTATCCAGACCATCAAACATGAGCGGCAGCTCATAAGCCACACATCACGCCAGTAAATGCCAAACGACGCCTCCTTTGGCGGAAGGAGCGTAAACACTGGACGATTGAACAGTGGAACAATGTTGTGTGGGGTGACGAATCACGGTGCACAATATTGCGATCCGATGGCAGGGTGTGGGTGTGGCGCATGGCCGGTGAACGTCATCTGCTAGCGTGTGTAGTGCCAACATTAAAAATCGGAGGCGGTATTGATATGGTGTGGTCGTGTTTTTGATGGAGGGGCTTGAACCCCTTGTTGTTTCGCGTGGCACTATCACAGCACAGGCCTACGTTGATGTTTTAAGCACCTTCTTGCTTCCCACTGTTGAATAGCAGTTCGGGGATGGCGATTGCATCATTCAACACGATCGAGCACCTGTTCAAAATGCACGGCCTGTGGTGGAGTTGTTACACGACAATAGCATCCATGTGATGCTTGCACAGAGTCCTGGCCTGGATACTATAGAACAGCTTTGGGATGTTTTGGAAAGCCAACTTCGTGCCGGGCCTCACTGACCGACATCGATACCTATCTTCAGTGCAGCACTCAGTGACGAATGGGCTGCCATTCCCCAAGAAACCTTCCAGCAGCTGTTTGAACGTATGCCTGCGAGAGTGGAAGCTGTCATGAAGGCTAAGGGTGGGCCAACACCACACTGAATTCCAGCATTACCGATGGAGGGCACTACGAACTTGTAAGTCATTTTAAGCCAGGTATGCGGATACTTTTTATTACATAGTGTACATCTGTTCTGGTCAACTGATCAAATTTAATTTTATTTGGAGATAAAGCTTCTAAAGCGCACGGCGCTCTGTTTCGTACTTTTCTCTTTTCACATCGTCGATTCTTTGCTGATGTTATCTATTGACAAAACAAATCTCTTTTAGAATAGCGTTGTTATTATTATTGTTATTGTAGCAGTAGTAGTTGTTGTTGTTATTGGTTCAGAAATGAATCCTTTTTAATCGTTATAAAAACAATGTGCGAGTGATTACGAAACGGAGAATACACCGACGGATAAAAAAAAATCGCAATGTCAAGTAGAAGTTGTGCAGCATATGTGAAAGTTGGTAGGCGTGTTTCTGCATCTGAAAGATGATTTTTATTCAAATTTTATGCCAGTAGGATAAGAGTGGCACCAGTGGCGCCACTATAAAGAAGCAAGTCAGGTTTGATTTAAGAGCACGCTGTAACGGTCTTCATTGTTGGTTACCTCTGAGATTGGACGTGGTGATTTGATATTAGTCAAGGACGCCTTTAAGGAGATAAAGTCCCCATTATCAGCACATCACTGAGTTTAACCGAGATCGTTTATATGGCTGCGAGAAGCTCGATGTTCCTTCTGTTATATTTCAGAAGGACTTGGCACGATTGTAGCCACTATATATGGTTGCTGGCCGTGAAGGACACGAGGATGTACGGTCGCAACAATACCGGTTTCCGGACGGCCACGTGGCACTACCGAGAGGGAAGACTATCGTGTTAGCGTTTGGGCCTGGCGCATTGTTCTTCACCTGTAGCAGCAACTTGAACAGCATCACAGTGATACAACTAACTGTTACAAATAGGTCACGTGAGGGACAGCCCTGGGACAGACCCCCCATATCGTTCATCCCACTAAACCCCAAACCATCGCCATTTGTGACTTCTGTGGTGTCAAGCGAGAGCTCATTGGAGGGCAGGATGGAGGTCTGTAGTGTTTCCCGATGAAAACTGGTTCTGACTCGATGCCAGCGATAGATGCGTCTAGATTACAAGGAGGCCACTGATGGCTTGCAACCAACCTGTCTACGTGCTAGTCACACTGAACCTACACCTGGTGTTACGGTCAGGAGTGCGATTTCTTATGACAGTAGGAGCACTGTCGTGGTTATCCCACGCACTCTGAGTGGAAATTTGTACGTCAGTCAGGTGATTCGGCCTGTTGTACTGCCAACCATGAACAGCACTCCAGGGAGTAATTTCCAACAGGATTGAGTTCGTCCACATACCGCTGGTGTAACCCATCATCCTGTAAAGAGTCTTGAAATGTTGCCTTGGCCTGCTCTATCACCAGATCTGTCTCTAATCGAGTACATATTGGCCATCATCGGACGACAACTCGTCCAGCGTCATCTACGAACAGCAAGAACCGTCCCTGTATCGACCGACCAAGTGCAACAGGCATAGAACTCCATCCCGCAAACTGACATCCGGCACCTGTACAAAACGATGCATGCACAATTGGATGCTTGCGTTCAACATTCTGGCGGTTACACCAGTTATTAATGTACCAGCATTTCACATTTACAATGGTTTATCTCGTGCTCACATTAATCTGTGGTGTTGCAATGTTAATCACTTAAATACAGGGTGCTATAAATGATTATCGGGGTTTTAACGCTTTGTAATATTTATTATATCAAACTTACAGTTATAAATTATATGCCAAATGAAAGAGCAATTGAAGCAGTTTTACCTAGAACCTTATAAACGTTCAATGTGAGCACCATTCGTTACATGGCGCACATCAAGTCTATAGCCGAGTTCTTCCCAAACGTTGATATTATCAGAATTTTGCAGGGCCTCCACGTTACTCGACCTAACGCCATGCGATTTTTTTCTTTTGGGGCTTCATCAAGGATCGTGTGTACGTGCCTCCACTACCAGCAGACCTCCCTGAATTAAGAAACCGGATTGTAGCAGCTGTTGCTACAATCACTGAAAACACACTTCTCAACGTTTGGGAAGAACTCGGCTATAGACTTGATATGTGCCGTGTGACAAATGGTGCTCACATTTAACATTTATAAGGTTCTTGGTAAAACTGTTTGAGTTGCTCTTTCATTTGACATATCATTTATAACTGTAAGTTTATTATGATAAATATTATAAAGTGTTAAAACCCCGATATTCTTTTATAAACACTTTGTTAAATATATTCCCGAAATTTGATTACTCTACATTACTTATTTTTTGATGTTGTGATTTTTTTCTGTCACTGTGTACAGACGCATGTTTCTAATGAGAATGAATATCTGCCAGTTACATGTACATTGTTCTTGCAGGTGCTTGCGACAATCTCGCATGCATACTCGTGCCAATTTGGAATATTTTCTGCCGGCACAAAGTCACCCTTTAATTTTCGTTTGAAAGTCAAGTCCAGGAGCTCATTTTTTAAGACCCATTCATAATATTCCGGGAGGAAATAATTCGAACAAACACCTATATCGCTAACATTAACAGGATTAGCTATAATGTAACGGAACAGCCATTTGCGCTATAATTCTATTGTTTTCGAAAATCTGTGATAAACGATATCCACAGTCTTATATCAAGCATTTTTACATTCAGCAGTAACACCATAACTTCTTTTGCTCACAATACTACAAAACGACCAGCAACAAGAATAGCTTACAACAGCTGCATTCTTTTTATTTCACCAGAGAGATTTGATAACTTCCTTGTTTTGATAACGCACGTGTAGTCTTCTCGTTTACGCTTCTCGCTTTCCGTATTCCTAACGACGTAATGCCTCTTCGTCAACAGTCTGCGCGAAGCCAGTATGGCATGCCCTGGGTTGAACCAATGCTTTGTATGTGACTGTCCACTAAGTGTTTTGGAATCTGGGTTTTACAGTTAAACATCCTTTCTATCAGAGGGCGCTCAATTCACTGAGTGCAACGAATCCCTATATGCATGCTTACGATTTTCAGTAAACCGATGTCATTGGAATTGTTTAACAGAGTGCCTCTGTGCTTCCCTTGTCCATCCGTAAGCTCCCGCTTTAATCGCATGCTTCCAATTACACTGACGAGGAGAACGGTTCAAGTGCCGTAAGCCGATTTCCTGGAAACTTCCCTCAGTGGAAGAGGAGTCAAAATAAGCGAACACGTGTATCGGCTTACCCTTTGATACTCGATGCTTCCAAGAAAACGACGATCACAGTTTTCGACGTAATTTACATGTCTGTTTCTTTCGCAATACTCTCAGCCGAAGTGGTGGCAAAATTGCTAGCGTCACGGGCTCTCACTACTGCGCTCCATGTTCAGGATCCAATTACTCTTTTCATTTACATTACTTTATTTTATTTTATCATTTATCTGACCCTGTACGTAGAAGGTTACCCCACACGAATGGTTCTTATCAAGTTAGACGATGCAAGGGCGTTATATTAATTGTAAATTTACAACTGGACTCCACAGTAAGTGTAATGCACTTATTTTATGGTATGTGTGTATGGTATTTTCAGGGATTACAAGCTTTTTTAAATTATCATGTTGTTATATTTGAGTCTTACATCAATTTTTCAATAAATTCTAATATTTCATTCTCGTGTTTATTCATCAATAGGATTTGTTGCTTTCTCTTCGATACCGGACGTAGAAACAAATGAAACATAGAAATTCCAAATACCACGAGCATCGCGCGAAGGCAGGTTTGCCACAGTAACGTATCTTCATATGAATCTCACTCGGGAAAAAAACTTCGTTAACACTGCCAAAGGTTTCACAAATTGGTAATAACTTCGAGGAAACCACGCACAGCGGATAGCTTTACCGAAAACTAGTACTTTGCAATTCACTATGAATGTAGATACACTACAAAAATTTGAAACAAATATTTTCAAATAATTTTCTCTTTCAATTTTTATAAAACTGATTCACCAAACATACAATGACTAGACGAATAAGGACAACGTGGTTTGAATACACACGAAAACATTCGTGCCGCGCGGATAGAGGCGCCATGTCACGAACTTCGCGGGCCCTCCCGCCGGAGGTTCGAGTTCTCCCTCGGCCATGGGTGTGTGTGTTGTTCTTATTATAAGTTAGTTTAAGTAAAGTGTAAGTCTAGACACCGATGACCATAGCAGTTTGGTCCCTTAGGAATTCACACACTTTTGAACTTTTTCTCAAAACGTTCGTCTAATAATCTTCTACGGCCATGAGCAGAAAAGTGAAAAACAAAAATAAAAGTAATAGTCTGGTTTCGAACCCTGGGTGCAAAAGCGTGAAGCTACGACGCTACCCACTGTGCCACAACTCCTACTGGGATAATTACACGCTAAAAGGCATAAACAGCACTTCAAAAACTTTGACCGTCGTTCTCTCAGAAACGGTCGAGTATCTACGTATAAACAGAGATACATGATCAGTTATTTTGATCCCTCTTCCACTCAGCGAAGATACTGGGAAATCAGTTTATGGAACTTACCGTGTTCTCCTAGAGAATATAAAGAATTCTCCACTCGTGTCAGTATCGCCATATGTTTAAAATGATTATGAATTCATTGCATTAAATTCCGTAAGAGACACCTCTCATAGTTAGAATATCCGAGCAGTCTATTTTATCTTAGTATGTGAAATGAGTCCGCAGAGTAATAATGGTTGCTACGACGTGGTCGTATAGAAGTCCAATCGTTCAGTCCGTAGCATGACAATGTCTTTATCACCAAATTAACTAGAGCTTAATATTTCATTTAATGTGTGTTCGGTATGACACTTGTACAGACGATGAGTGACGATATTGTTTATAGAAAACTAACAGAAGTACAATATTTTATCACGATTGGCAGAGTAACCTGGGCAAGAAAACAAAATCCATTCAGTATGGTGAAAGATGTAGCCCCCTCAGCACGGTGGTTGAATGGTTCAAAGAAAAGATGCCAATCTTTGCAAATCCCAGGTTATGTTTAAGCAAGAACTGGGAAACAGGAAACTTTAACCTCCTTCACAATCATTAATGATATCGGCTAAGAAAAGCAAGGGACTTTTTCTGTAATGACCAGAAGGCACCAAATGTCAGACAGGGATGGGCTCGCGAACGTCGCCACTGACATGCTGAGTGATTAAATGTGGAGTTTCCGGACGAGCCCTGCTTCAGCATTCTTCTGCAGTGATGCCAGTGTACGTGACAGACGCTACCATGCTGAACGCAATAGGACAGACTGCACTGTTAAGCGACATAGCGGACAAAAGCCAAGCGTCATGGTTTGGGGCACAACTGGCTATAGTGAGCGACCTCTCCTTCTCCGTATTCAGCACAGTCTATACATCAACCAGTACATCGGGGAGGTATTGGAGTACGAGTCACGGTCCAACCTGCATGCTGCTCCCTGACCTCAACGTTCCCCTGACATTATGGCCTTCGGACATTTATATTGTCAATCAAAATATCCACGGGTGTACTGCCGGTCTATAGTGTCCAACGGGCACAATATTTCGGCGATCATACATGTCGCCATCATCAGGTGAACTGACGGACTGAGCTCCTGTGAACGTGCCGGCACGGAGATCCGTACGCTATGGCTGCTCAGAGGGAACTGGGTTCGGTCGCCGCGGCGGCCGATTTAAATACACTCCGCCCGCGGCGCGCTCCCTCCGCCGTCCGCGTCCCGCGCCACGGTCGCGCGGTGGAACAGATTGCGACGGCGTCTGAGATAACGTCGGTGTGATGGCTCTGTCCGCCGTGGTCATCACAACTATACGTTTGCTGGATTTACTCTTGATTAACCCAATCGCTGGTTCCCTAGCCTTGCTAAGATGAGTCAGATATCATGGTGAGTTTCCTTGTTTACGAGGGTACCCCTTCGAGAGTCACTAGAATTGATTAGTCAGAAGTTTGACGAGAAGATCACTGAACTTTTTACGCATGTCTTGACTTCCACGTATTATCTTTTTAATGGAGAATACTACGAACAAACGGAGGGAGTCACCATGGGTAGCCCACTCTCACCAGTGGTAGCGAATTTGTACATGGAGAACTTCGAGGAGGAAGCCCTGTCGTCATCCGTATGGAAACCTACTTGCTTTTTCCGTTACGTGGACGACACGTTCGTCATCTGGCCACATGATATGGATAAACTCCTTGACTTCCTTACAAATCTAAACTCCATACACCCCAACATCAAATTCACTATGGAGACTGAAACGGAGGGTAAATTACCTTTCCTTGACGTCTTGGTCAAGAGATGGGCTGACGGCACCCTAGGTCATGGGGTGTATCGGAAGACAACGCACACTGATATGTATTTGCACGCAGACAGCTGCCACCACCCTTCACAGAGGAACGGAGTACTTAAAACTCTAGTACATAGGGCGCGCACTATCTCTGACGCAGAGAGTCTACCTCAGGTATTGGAACACCTGAGAACTGTATTTCGAAAAAATGGGTACTCAGAGTGGCAGATTCAACGTGCTCTCCGCCTAACCACTGCAGCACAACCTGTTAAGATGGATGAAGTCACGAGGGAGGAGGTAGGCACTGCATTTATTCCATACACAGGCGCACTCTCGGGGAAAATCGCCCGCATTCTGAAGAAACAACAGGTCTGAACTATGTTTTGTCCTCCAAATAAAACTCGTGCACTGGTGGGGAGCGCCAAAGATGACCTCGGTTTGAGGAAGGCCGGCGTGTACCAGATTCCGTGTCAATGTGGCAAGTCGTATATTGGTCAGACGATGCGTACCGTCGAGGATTGATGCCGTGAACACCAGAGGCACACTCGACTGATGTATCCGAGCAAGTCGGCGGTCGCTGAACATTGTTTGTCGGAAAATCACGCCATGGAGTATGACCGCACGAGGATCTTGGTACAGACGTCGAGATACTGGGGAGCGTTGCTAGAGAGGCCATCGAAATTCGCACCAATGACGACCTCATAAACCGTGACTGTGGCTATAATCTTAGCAAGGCTTGGGAACCAGCGATTGGGTTAATCAAGAGTAAATCGAGCAAACGTATAGTTGTGACGACCACGGCGGACAGAGCCATCACATCGGCGTCACCTCAGACGCCGGTGCAATCTATTCCACCGCGCTACCGTGGCGCGGGGCGCGGACGACGGAAAGAGCGCGCCGCGGGCGGAGGGTATTTAAATCGGCCGCCGCGGTGACCGAACCCAGTTCCCTCTGAGCAGCCATAGCGTACGGATCTCCGTGCCGGCACGTTCACAGGAGCTCAGTCCGTCAGTTCACCTGATGATGGCGACATGTATGATCGCCGAAATATTGTGCCCGTTGGACACTATAGACCGGCAGCACACCCGTGGATATTTTGATTATCAAATACGCCGGGAGAAACTCAAGAATCACATTTATATTGTCTTTTGGCAGTTTTCTTGCTCTGGACGTCCAGCAACCACCTTCAATACTTTGTGGATGAGCCTACAAAGCAGTGTTCACAGCAGCATGTCCAGTGCCTCTCTGACTTCATGCCACAACACCTGGACTCTTCGATTGCAGCACATGACGGCTTCACTCAATACTGAATTTTCTCGGTAAATAGGCATTTATTCTGTAATTCCAATTATTTGTTTAGTGTCATGTCCCCAATTCATGGGATAAATATCATTGTAATTTTATGTCTTCTTCTTCGTGCTACCATTTTCGGAAACGGTAATATACACTACTGGGCATTAAAATTGCTACACTAAGAAGAAATGAAGATGATAAACGGGTATTCATTGGACTAATATATTATATTAGAATTGACATGTGATTACATTTTCACCCAATTTGGGTGCATAGATCCTGAGAAATCAGTACCTAGAACTACTACCTCTGGCCGTAACAACGACCTTGGCATGCCTGGGAATTGAGTCAAACAGAGCTTGGATGGCGTGTACAGGTACAGCTGCCCATTCAATTTCAACACGATACCACAGTTCATCAAGAGTAGTGACTGGCGTATTGTGACGAGCCAGTTGCTCGGCCACCATTGACCAGACGTTTTGAATTGGTGAGAGATCTGGAGAATGTGCTGACCAGGGCAGCAGTTGAACATTTTCTGAATCCAGAAAAGCCCGTACAGGACCTGCAACATGCGGTCGTGCATTATCCTGCTGAAATGTATGGTTTCGCCGGGGTCGAATGAAGAGTAGACTCACGGGTCGTAAAATATCTGAAATGTAACGTCCACTGTTCAAAGTGCCGTCAATGCGAGCAAGAGGTGACCGAGACGTGTAACCAATGGCACCCCATACCATCACGCTGGCTGATACGCCAGCATGGAGATGACGAATACACGCTTCGAATGTGCGTTCACCGCGATGTAGCCAAACACGAATGCAACCATCATGATGCTGTAAACAGAACCTGGATTCATCCGAAAAAACGACTTTTTGCCATTCGTGCACCCAGGTTCGTCGTTGAGTACACCATCGTAGGCGCTCCTGTCTGTGATGCAGCGTCAAGGGTAACCACAGCCATGGTCTCCGACCTGATATTCCATGCTGCTGCAAACGTCGTCGAACTGTTCGTGAAGATGGTTGTTGTCTTGCAAACGTCCCCATCTGTTGATTCAGGGATCGAGACGTGGCTGCACGATCCGTTACAGCAATGCGGAGAAGATGCCTGTCATCTCGACTGCTAGTGATACGAGGCCTTTGGGACCCAGCACGGCGTTCTGTATTACCCTCCTGAACCCACCGATTCCATATTCAACTAACAGTCATTGGATCTCGAGCAACGCGAGCAGCAATGTCGCGATACGATAAACAGCAATCGCGATAGGCTACAATCCGACCTTTATCAAAGTCGGAAACGTGATGGTACGCATTTCTCCTCCTTAC
Organism: Schistocerca cancellata; assembly: GCF_023864275.1. Classification (NCBI taxonomy): domain Eukaryota; kingdom Metazoa; phylum Arthropoda; class Insecta; order Orthoptera; family Acrididae; genus Schistocerca; species Schistocerca cancellata. Next base: position 621,198,048 of record NC_064629.1, read on the forward strand.
ACGAGGCATCACAACAACGATTCACCAGGCAACGCCGGTCAACTACTGTTTGTGTATGAGAAATCGGTTGGAAACTTTCCTCATGTCAGGACGTTGTAGCTGTCGCCACCGGCGCCAACCTTGTGTGAATGCTCTGAAAAGCTAATCATTTTCATATCACAGCATCTTCATCCTGACGGTTAAATTTCGCGTCTGTAGCACGTCATCTCCGTGGTGTAGCAATTTTAATGGTCAGTAGTATCTGTAACACTTAGGGTGAATAAGAACCAATACACGTGATTTATCCAGATCATTCTCAGTGATCAACGGTGGTTTGGTTCTTCGATGGAAGATTACTTCACTTCTTAGAGTCTACGTTTTATACAGTACGTTTTAATGCTGTTATAAGCACAAGAGCCAGGAAACTATTTTTGCGGTCAGCCAGAAAATGATGGAAAACATACAGACCATAGTTTCCAGTATGCAAGTCCTCATTACAGTTTGTACTCACTGAAATAAAATGTTCCCATTTGCTATTTACTCAGCAGAATCAGGAACTATGACTACAAATAAAAGTTTTGAGTTCGACCTGATTAATATAGTCAGATAAAGTTCACATGCACAAGCATAATAATATTCCTGATAATAATAATAAAAATATCTCACTCGGAAAGAGCACTATTAGCGGTTCAGAGGCGATCTGTACGGTAAGTTACAAGTAAAATGACCTATTACCCTGACTTCCAACCATCAAACCTCGCCTTAAAAAGTGGAAAATTATCTGTCTGCTTTCCACGCGGTTTCGTCAACGTTATGGGCAGCACTCAAGCAGTTACTTCCATGAAAACAAAGGGACTCAGGATGGGGTAAAGTCCTCACGAGTTCACTTCCTACTTTTACCGAAAACATGCGTTTAGTGGGTGCTTAGCTCTGACGTTATTCGTGACACAGCCAATGCTAGCGTTTGACTGACGCAGAGAGATTCACAGTAGTAGTAGTAGTAGAAGGGGTTTGTGGGCGCACGACAGCAAGGTCTTCAGCGCCCGTTCAGTATCATAGTGAGACGGGTGTCAAGAAAAAAAACTCAGAACATTTACATCAAACGGAACATAAAACACAGGGAACAATCATAAAAAATATGTGCTCACCCACACCGAAGCGTGGGATGAAGCAGGGCGTCAGCAGTAAAACATGGACAACACAGGAAGAAAAAGGTAGAGGGAGCTAAAACAATGGAGCAGATGGAAGTGGCTGGCTGACCGCAAGGAAAAAAGGTAGGAGTCAGCCACTCTGCAATACACTAAAACCGCCAGCCTAAAAGTTTAGGCCAGAGTCCAGACACATCACAAAACTTAAAAACCCTAGACACACACGTCTCATCGTTAGCTAAAACACAGGGCAGATCCCCATTAACTTGTGCTTCTGCCCTTGCATCACGGTATAAAACGCAGTCTGTTAAAATGTGCCGGACAGAGATGTGCACACCACAAGCATCACAAAACGGAGGATCCTCCCGCCGTAATAAATAGCTATGTGTCAGAGGACAGTGCCCGATCCGAAGACGTGTGAGCGCCACCTCTTCCCGCCTGAGCAGCCGGCAGGAGGAAAGCCACGGCCGAGTGGTTGACTTTACTGACCGCAGTTTATTGGCCGTCACCGCCAGCCATTCGTCCTCCCACAACTCCATGCACTTCCTGTGGAGTGCAGCGATGACTGACTGCAAGGGGATAGGACACTGGACCACATCCTGCTCTCTGCCGGCCTCCTTGGCAGCCCGATCAGCCTGTTCATTGCCCCATATGCTGACATGACCAGGCACCCAGCAGAAGGATACCTCTGTACCCCGCCGTTGGAGCAAGTACAGTTGGTCATGTATCAGCTGGACCATCTCTTCAGTCGGGTATAGGTTCTGCAGTGAGTGTAAGGCACTAAGAGAATCGGAGCAGAGAAGAAATCGATCGCCCAGAACACGATGCATCTGCTCCAGTGCCGTCAGGATCGCGTGGAGCTCCGCTGCGAAAACGGTATATTCAGCAGGGAGGCGAATCCGGGTAACATGATCAGCGAACACCACAGAACAGCCAAGGAAAGTCTCCTGTTTGGAGCCATCAGTATAAACGACAGTGAAACCGTGATGCACATCTAAAATGTTAAAAAACAGAGATTGGAACGTAAAATCTGGTGTGCCAGCTTTCGTAAAATTAGTCAAATCTAAAATAAGTTTGGGTCTCCGGAGGAGCCAAAGTGGAGATCTGCTCCAACCGCGACGTAAAACACGAAGACCAGCCATAGACATCGCACCGAGGCAATCCTGTGCGCGAATCCCATAGGGCTGCGTCGCACGTTGCCGGTTATGAAACAATCGTGCCAGAGGAGGCTGAGCAACGGTAGGGTATGCAGGGGTGTAGGGTGTGGACAAAGTTTTATACGCCTGGCGCACTGTAAGTAGCCGTCGCCGCATATGAAGTGGCGGTTCACCAGCCTCTGCACAGAGGCTGGGTATGGGGCTAGTTCGGAATGCCCCAGTGGCCAACCGAAGCCCTTCATGGTGCACAACGTCCAACATTTTTAAGTAAGAAGGCCTCGCAGACCCATACACCGTGCACCCATAATCGAGCCGAGACCGCACAAACGCCCTGTAAAACTGGAGCAGACAAGTCCTGACAGCTCCCCATGTACTGTGGCTAAGACATTTTAAAATACTTAAAGCCTGAAGCGACCCGTTTCAGGTCTTTAAGATGAGGTAACCACGTGAGCCTCGAGTCAAAAATGAGCCCCAGAAATCTCACCGTGTCTTTAAAAGTAAGAATAGTGTCCCTCAAGCGCGACTGAGGAAAGGTTAAAATCGAACGAGAACGGTTAAACAGAACACATACAGACTTCTCGGTGGAAAACTGAAAACCACTCTTCTTCGCCCAGTCATCCAAACGGCTAATCGTAAGTTGCAACTGACGGGTTGTCGTTGCAAGGCTTGAAGAAGAGCAGAACAAAGAGAAATCATCCACAAACAAAGAACACTGGACAGGAATTTTCTCTATGGACGTAATGCTATTAATAGCGATGGCAAACAGAGTCACACTTAAAACGGTACCCTGAGGGACACCATTCTCCTGCTCAAAGCGATCAGACAGGACGTCACCAATTCGGTATCTAAAATATCGTGGCGAGAGGAAAGACTGAATAAAAAGAGGAAGACAACCACGAAAACCCCATTCGTGAAGCTGCTCCAGGATGAGACGCCTCCAAGTAGTATCGTAGGCCTTCTCGATGTCGAAAAATACACCTAGAAGGTGATGACGGCGTAGGAAAGCCTGCTGGATAGCCGCCTCCAGGTGGGCAAGGTTATCGAAGGTGGAACGAAACCTCCTGAACCCACACTGAAAGCGACTAAGTAGTTGCCGGGATTCTAACATCCAGACAAGGTGACGGTTGACCATCCGCTCCAAGGTCTTCCCTATGCAACTAGTGAGGGCAATACTACAGTAGCTACTTGGGCTCGTGCGGTCTTTCCCAGGTTTTAAGAAACGGATTAAAACTGCCTCACGCCACGCTTCGGGAAAGTGACCCGACGCCCAAATGGCATTAAAAAGTGCGAGGAGGATTTCTTTGTTGCGCATTGTGAGGTGCCATAGCATACTGTAATGGATCCTGTCGTGGCCAGGGGATGTGTCACGAGCGCCAGACAATGCAGAATCCAGCTCCCACATAGAAAATCGGCAGTTGTAAACTTCATGAGAGGTGGAATGGAAGTCCAGACTACATCTCTCAGCAACGGCTCTATGGCGCTGGAAACCTGGATCCTGACTGGTTGTTGCAGTAACTGTGGCGAAATACGCTGCCATAGTCTGGGCAATGTCTTGCGGATCCGTGTGGAGAGTGCCATTATTCATTACAGCAGCTATGGGGCACCTCCCTCCTCTGCCAGAAATTCTCCTGATGGTCTCCCACACAATGTAACTTTTGGTGGAACGATTAATGGTGTTCAGGAACGTTTGCCACGACCTCTTCTTGCTCTCACGAATAATGCGGCGACATCTTGCCCTCGCCACCCGAAAGGCTGCAAGATTCTCAGCAGTCGGCCGACACTTGAACCGACGCAGAGCCGCACGCCTGGTCCTGATCGCAGAGCGGCATTCGGCACTCCACCAAGGCACAGGTGGCCTCTTCCGGTGGCCTGTGGACTGTGGAATGGAGGCTGCAGCGGCGTGGTGGACCGTTTTGGTAATATGATCCACCCACACCTCAACATTCGCACAGTGTTCGAATTGGGCCAACTGGCTATAAAGTGTCCAGTCAGCTCCACTGAGCACCCATAGTGGTGGTCTCCTTTCGGGGCCGACGCCATCTGACAGGTGAATCCAGATTGGGAAATGATCACTGCCGTGCAAGTCAGCGACCACTTCCCAGTGAGCACTGGTGGCAGGAGCCGGAGAGCAAAGCGAGAGATCAATGGCAGAGAACGACCCAGTCGCTGTGGAGAAATGAGTACTCTGTCCTCCATTGAGCAAGTAGACACAGGATGACACGAGAAGCCTCTCAATTGCTCTACCCCTGGGGCAGGTAAGTGCAGAGCCCCAAAGCACATTGTGGGCATTAAAATCACCACAAATAATGAATGGCTGGGGGAGCTGGGTAAGAAGGTCGGTGAGGGCTGCTTCATCAAGAGCATCATTTGGGGGCAAGTAAAGGGAACATACCGTCAATGGATGACGCACGTGCACGGACACAGCGACGGCCTGTAGAGTCGTCGTAAGTGAGAGAGGCGAGGAGTGGTAGTCCGTCCTGACGAAAATACCTACGCCTCCTCTAGCTCTCTCTCCACGCAGGTCGTCCCTTTTGTGGAGTGTGTAGCCTCGTATCTCAGGGGAGTATGATGGATGGAAATACGTCTCCTGAAGACAGAGACATAGTGTTCTACCCTGAGAGAGTAGACGAAGTTCCTCCACATGCGTCCTGAACCCTTGCAAGTTCCACTGGAGTATGGGAGCCATCTATGTTGGGGGTAGCACCTTCAGCCTGTCTCTCCGACGGGGCGGGGAGACCGCAGCAGGTGTAGGGGCAGGCGTGGGACGAGATGATTGCCCCACACATACATCATACTCCATCAACTCTGGGGAAGAGTCAGATGAAGCCGCACGTAAAACAACATCCGCATGATCAGATGGTTTACCACGGGATTTGACGCGCTGTTGTTGCTGTACGGTAGTTTTCTGTGGTTTGGTGGACTTTGGGGGAGCTGATGTGGGAGTGGTAATTGACGCACTGGGCTTGGGAACAGCCTCAGCTGTTGGAGGCGCCAGGGGCCGGCCCAAGTTTGCCACTGTACCTTTGTCTGCCGTTCGAGTAGGGGCTACTGGCTCTGAAACACTGGGTGCGTTGCAAGTGCACTGACAGCTACAGGTGTTATTGCCAACACTCACCACTTCGGTCTGCGTTGAGGCATCCACTTTTGGAGTAGGCTTCTGAACCAGGGAGGCAAAAGATGTAGCAAATGTGGGAGGTTGCATCGACTTAAAGATCTTCTTGGCCTTACCATAGGGGATACGCTTGGTTGTTTTTATTTCCTGGACCTTGCGTTCCTCTAAAAACATGCGGCAGTCCCTACTCCAAACAGGGTGGTTCCCAGAGCAATTAATACATTTAGCCGGAGACGAGCAACCAACTCCTTCAGGAGCAGCCTGACCACAGTTTCCACAAGTCGCTTCGCCTTTACAGCCTAAGGTGGTATGCCCAAAACGCTGGCATTTGAAACAGCGCATTGGGGCCGGGAAATTAGGCCTCACACTAAGGCGAAGGAAGCCAGCTTTAACATGTTCAGGAAGTTTTGTGCTACTGAAGGTCAGAATAAAGGAGTCGGATTTGACAAGAGTGCCATCAACACTCTTCATAATGTGTTGGTCATCAACGATACCTTCTGGAGCCCACTCACGTTGCAGTTCTTCCTTGGGAATATCAGCTAGATCTCGGCATGTCACAACACCTTTGCTGTAGTTCAAGGTGCTGTGCAGTTCAGTGTCTATGGCATACTCTCCAAGGCATTTAGCAGATTGGAGGTTAGTTGCTTGCTGGGAAGTGGAAGTTTCCACTAACAAGGTCCCATTACGTAAGCGCTTCACCGATTTTAAGGAGCCACAGATTCCCTCCAATCCCTTTTGTATATAGAAGGGCGAAACCTTCTCAAAACTACCCTCCTTCCGTTTCACAATGAGAAACACATTCGGATTACCAGAATGCATTCTGTTACCTAAGACTGGACTTTTTAAAGAAGCGCCGGAGTCAGGGGGACTGACTGCACGGGCCCTCTTAAGAGACTGGGTGTTAGAACCTTCCTGCGGCCCACCCTTTCCGCTGGGAGGAAGAAAAGAGGATGTCGAAGGATCCATCGTGGTCCCACGAGCAGCTAGGGAACTAGAAGTCCACCTAGACAGAGCCCCGCGTGCCTAGGTAAGCCTTATACAACTGAGGTGCGGCAGGTTCCCCAGAGGTTGCCCGCTATCGGTGGTGGTGGTGGTTAGAGTTTAACGTCCCGTCGACAACGAGGTCATTAGAGACGGAGCGCAAGCTCGGGTTAGGGAAGGATTGGGAAGGAAATCGGCCGTGCCCTTTCAAAGGAACCATCCCGGCATTTGTCAGAAACGATTTAGGGAAATCACGGAAAACCTAAATCAGGATGGCCGGAGACGGGATTGAACCGTCGTCCTCCCGAATGCGAGTCCAGTGTGGCCCGCTATCGACTGTTCCACCTCAACAGCCATGCAACTCATCAGCGTGCAGCACACCTTGAGATTGAGGGGTTTTTTAGAGAGGTTTATTCCATCCTCGCGATCCGGGCGGTCAAGCCAAGATCCCCATTCCCTGAGACACACAACGTTCCACCGCCGCGCCGCACAGTGGTCGCTGAAGTATGCTCAGAGCTTACGGTAACAGGAGACTGGTGGCGCTTACCAGTCCCCAGCTCACGAACCCCGGGGTCGCCAAGCCCGTACCCAGCAAATGAATGCTGAGCCCCTGGGGGGATAGATTCACAGCTCGGTACCAAGCATCTCTTCTCACTGCCCCTCAGCCCGTATTTATTTGCGGGTGCAGCGAACCGCATAACGGAACCTGTGCTGCCAATCCTTCTAGGCAGAGATAGCAAAATCAAAATGCCCTCTCTCTCGGAAAAGTACTAGTTAATATCTCTTTCCTTTAAAAATTTACAATCTTCTTAATTTATACATACATACATCAATCCTTGTTCCTTATATCATGAATACATTTCGTAATGATGTGGAATGTGTCACTTTAACATAAGTTAATTTTTTTTCTTTTTATTTTTTTTAATTTTTTTTTACAGTTACTACTTCACATCTAAGAATTCATCTATTGAGTAGAAGGAATTGTCATTCAGAAATTCTTTAAATTTACTTTTAATTGTTGGTTGACTATTGCTTTTAATACTATTTGGCAAATGAAAAAATATTTTTGTGGCAGCATAATTCACCCCTTTCTGTGCCAATGTAACATTTAATCCAGAATAGTGAATATAATCCTTTCTTCTAGTGTTGTAGCTATGCACTTCGCTGTTAGTTTTTAATTGGGATGGGTTATTAATGACAAATTTCATAAGTGAATATATGTATTGCGAAGGTACTGTGAATATCCCAAGTAACTTAAATAAATGTCTGCAAGGTGATCTTGGGTTGGCTCCAGCTATTATTATGATTACACGCTTTTGTGCAGTGAATACTATCTCCCTTAATGACTCAGTGCCCCAAAATATGATGCTGTATGAAAGAAGTGAACGAAAATAGATATAGTAGGCTAATTTACTAATATGTTTATCACCAAAATTTGCAATAACCCTACTAGCTTAAGTAGCTGAACCTAACTGTTCAGCAGATCATCTATGTGTTTCTTCCAATTCAATTTCTCAACAGTGCACTCACCCAGAAATTTTGAGTATTCTGCTTTAGAAACAGACTTCCGTAACAGTCTATATTTATCAATGGCTTTATGCCCTTTACTGTACATAATTGTATAAATCGTGTTTCCTCAAAATTTAGTGAGAGTCCATTTGCAGAGAACCACTTAATAATTTTCTGAAAGACATTATTTGCAATTTCCTCAGCTGATTCTTGCTTCTTGGGTGTGATTACTATACTTGTATCATCAGCAAGAAGAACTAACTTTGCATCTTCATAAATATAGAGTGGCAAGTCGTTAATATCTATTAAGATCAATAAGGCATCCAAGACTGAACACACTGTGGGACACCATTCTTGATACCTCCCCAGTTAGAGGACTCTACTGGTTTTTGTAGAGTATCTGTACTGTTAATTTCAACCTTCTGCACTCTTCCAGTTATGTATGAATGAAACCATTTGTGCACTGTCCCACTCATACCACAATACTTAACCTTATCTAGAAGAATTTCATGATTCACACAATCGAAAGCCTTTGAGAGATCACAAAATACCCCAGTGGGTGATGTTCGGTTATTTACTGCGTTTAATATTTGACCAATGAAAGCATATATAGCATTTTCTGTTGAAAAGCCTTTCTAAAAACCAAACTGACATTTTGTTAGTACTTCATTTTTACAAATATGTGATGCTAATCTTGAATACATTACTTTTTCAAGAATTTTGGATAAAACTGTCAGAAATTAGATTGTGCAGTAGTTGTCAGCATCAGATCTATCCCCTTTTTTATGCAATGTTTTTAACAATAGCGTATTGCAGTCTATCTGGAAAAATGCCCTGTTTCAGTGAGCTACTACATATGTGGCTGATAATCCTACTTATTTGTTGGGAACGAACTTTTAGTACTCTGTTGGAAAAGCCAATAATTCCATGTGAGTTTTTACTTTTGAGTGAATTTATTATTTTCCTAATTTAAGTAGGAGAGGTGGCTTGAATTTCAATTTTATCAAATTGCATAGGTACTGCCTCTTCCATATACTGCCTTGCATTTTCTAATGAATAGCTGTGTCCTATTTTCTCTACAACACTTAAAAATGGTTGTTAAAAATGTTTTCTACTTCTGACTTCTTGTTAGCAAACTTTTCATTGTTTATTATAGAAATACAGCCTTCTTGTGCTCTCGGCTGCCCTGTTTCCCTTTTCACAATATTCAGAATTCTTTTAATTTTATTGTCAGATGTGCTAATCTCAGACGCAATGCACATACTTCTGGCTTTATTAATAACTTTTCTTAATACAGTGCAGTAGTTTTTATAATGTTTCAGTGTTTTGGGATCATTACTACTCCTAGCTATAAGATTTGTTTCCCTTTTCTGTTTACAAGGTATTTTTATTCCTATAGTAATCCATGGCTTTTTACATGGTTTCTTACTATTATATTTCACTGTTTTCTTAGGGAAACTGTTTTCAAATATACTCACAGAGGTATCAAGAAATAGGCGAAATTTTATATCAGCATCATGTTCCCTGTACACCTCTTCGCAGTCAAAGTGTTGCAAGCTTTCCCTAAAATTTTGAATTGTTAAAACGTTAATTGAATGCATTATTTTGGAGGACTCTTTTGCATTACTGTATGGAGCTATATCATATATTGTAACTAGCTGTGCATCATGATCTGACAGAGCATTCTTAACAGAAAAAGTTTTAATTTGATTAAATTTATCTTCGTCTATGAAAACATTATCTATCAGTGTGCTGGTTTCCTGTACCACCCAAGTATAAAAATCAATAACTGATGTCAAATTGAAAGAACCAAGTAATACTTCAAGGTCATGCTTTCTATCCGACTCTTTCAGAAAATCTACATTGAAATTCCCTCAAACAATAATTTCCTTTTCTCTGTCTCACATATAGCACAGCAAAGAATCCAAGTTTTTCAAAAATAGTTAAAAATTTCTCAAGTGGGACCTATACATGGCTAGAATTGTAAAAATGCTATTATTTATCTTAAGCTCACATGCACATGCTCTTATGTGTTGCTCTGCGCAAAATTTTTTAGTTTCCAAATTTTTCACACTATGACTGATTTTAACATACATGGCAACTCCTCCTCTCTCCATAGTGTCTCTATTTACATATGCTGAAAGCTTACATCTACATACGTTTACCGTTTCCATACCTGTGATTATATGATGTTCAGTCAGGCATAGTACTTCTATTTCACCCTCAGTTTCTAAATCTTCTAAACAAACAAGAAGATCATCTACTTTGTTTTTTAATCCCCTGATATTCTGATGCAATATGTTAACATTATTTTTCACTGTGCTTTTATGTGAATCTCGTGACATACTAACATTATAATTCACTGTCCTGTTATGAGAATCTTGTGATATTTTCACATCCCTAGTACCTGCCTGTCTGAACTTCTCTTTAATCTTAATTTCAATCAATGAAGGACGATTGGACACTGATCTTAGCCTAAAAAAGTACTCCCGTGAGTTTCAGTGCCCCCCTTTACCCTTCCCTTTCCTATTGAGATGTAGGCCATGTCTTGTGAAGTCCCACTTACCAATACCATCAACACGAGCCAAACCTATGCCTGACGAACTAGCCGCCCAAAGCAGCTGACCTAGCTCCATATTGACCATCCTGGAAGAGCTGTTCAAACGTGGCCGGTCAACCCGCATGAAAGCAGGAACTAAGACATGTTAGCTTAGTATGGTTCGTTGCAGATGCTATTTTTACGACGCCACGCTCAATATTGTAGCCCTGATCCCTGTCAATACTGTTTCCCGCTCCACCCACTACCACAACATGATCCTGCTTTGTAAAACCCTTGCATAATGATCCTACATCCTGTATCACTTGGCTAAGACATGCACTGGGCTTGAAAATACTTGTGACCTGGTACGCGTCACCTAATTTTTCCTGCAAGATCTGGCCCACATCTCTTCCATGGCTACTACCTAACAAACAGAACTTTCCTCCTTCTTTCTACTTTTTTTTCAACAGGTGGTTTCCAAGTGAAAGTCTGTTGAGTGATGACTACGCTTACATCTACTTGAGCCTCTTCCTTAGCTGACTCAGGTAGCAAGTCAAATCTATTGTTTGTGCCAATGACGAAACTGTAAGATACTGTTTTCTTTTTGTGGCCCCTGTTTCTTGCTACCACTTCCCGCTTGTCTTCACCCTCCTCTCCGATTAACCTCATCAGTTCCTCCCTAGCACTATCCATTTCAGCCTGAAGGGTTCAAATCTTCGCTTCCTGCTCCGCTATTCTGCTATCCCTTGAACATAACCAGCAATACCATCGAAAAGACCCATTTACTTCCCCGATTCTCATGCCACTACGTTTACCCCAATGTAACAATCTGCCACAACAGCTGCACAGAACCCCAGAACTGACTTTCCTACAGCAGCTCAAACACTTCTCGCTCATGGTTGTTTACAATATTTTTACAAAATTTATCTAGCCAATAACAGTAATATTCTATTTACTATAGATCACAAAAGTCACTAAAGTTATGTGGCACACTAATGTACATGTATTTTATTAATATTCTAACGTAATGCAGTTAAGCTAACGTCAAAAAGCAAAACTTGTTTACCCGAAAAATTAGGCCTAAAATAGTGTATGCGCGATACTTACTTTACGCGTTTTGAATGGAAATGAAAAATAGAACTAAAACCCTTAATTCCACGATTAGATATGGCACTACTAAATATATGAGTAATGAAAATAACCTAAATTCTTCACTTAATACTTAAAGAAATGTCTTAAATTTGTATGTAAACCTACGTCTAAACTACGCGGAAACCGACCCTTAGGTTATGTTTTGGTTTTATCGAGAAATACTTTGAAAGGAGTGAAACCTTCAATAGATAATATAAAACAGACTCTAATTAAATTCATTACGGTGTAATATTAACTTAATTGACAGTTATTACTGAATTAATTACGTATCTTCACGAGCTTAATATTCAAACTGTGCAATCTGCGCCATGTGTGAATTGAGTTAATTTCGCTTTAGTAACTGAACAAGTTTTAGCTCGACTGCATTTAGACTTTATGGGCTAAAATTCTTAGAATGGAACTGACAGTAGAACATGACCTCTGATCTGCGTCTTCAAGTTTCTTTTAAATGAAATTGATTTTTTCAAAATTTTCCTTAATATTAAACCCATAAAAGTAATATACAGTGGATTTTTACAAACCATGTAAATAAATAATATAGAGACATGAAAAAAAATTTTCGATTATTAGAAATTAATTTTTTCATTTGGAATTTTCAGTCTTTACCAGAAAGGTAAACACAAAAACTTTTCACTTTTCAGTGCTCACGCATTTAATCACAGTCTTAGGCACTGTTATGTGTGTACTTGTGAAACACTTTTACTACAACATTTAAGGTAGTGTGTGGGAAGAGACTACGTATGGCATTCTTCATGATATAATTACAAAAAGGAAAGCGGAGGATTTTTCTCCAATACAGCTTGTTGGCTGCCTTTCGTGACGCCTCCGTGTCTCTGAAAAACAGATAACATAGCCTAAGCTTCTATTCTCATCTTTCATCTAATGGAGGACAAAACACATTCTATATTCTATTTTCTTACTACAATTTAAATAAACAATTGAGAATTTATCACAATGAACTTTTTCGTTTCTCTTTTTTTTTAAATTTATTTGGAAAACTATTATTAACTTTTTTCAAAATGATTGCTGGCGGTACGTTATGTCGCCGATCTTGACATATCACTTCGTTATTAAGCTTGCATCACAAACTTTGCAAATTTTTTAACCATAGCTATTATGCCTTGAAAATCAACATAGGTTTTTAAAATAGACACATTGTTGACTAGTTTTCAATTTAGTTCATTACCTTAGATGTTGTTTTACTCATAAAACTGAACAACATTTGTAGGTTATATCATCGTAGGGCTCAGTTATCATACACACTAGTATGCAAAACAAGTCATTTGTTCGACAGCAGTTACTCTGAGTTGTCACACACATAATCAAAAAGCAGTTTTACTATACTATGCCAATACTCTACAATCTGCATTTCTTAACACATTCATTTACCTGTATTGTTGTCTGTATGTGTCAATATTTGTATGTTAAATGACCATCTGCCTTACACAAAATTACGTGTTTCTCAGGCTTTTTTACGAGATGCGAGGGAACTGTTCACCGCTTTTACACTATTTTATCACATATTTCAGCCTACTGACTTACTTATTCCTATTTCTCCATATCTTCAGTTATAAATATATTTCGACACTTCTTTCTCCCTTTAATCTTTGTCAGCCTACTGGTCTCATTATTTACATATATTTTTGGTGTGATCCTCACACCACTTCCACACATCTCCTTTAATTAATATCAAAACACTTCGACTTGCCTATAGTTGCATCAGTTTATTACCCTCCCTTATCTACAGACAATCTTAATTCCAATTGAAAATTATTAGTTTATACGGAGTTTGTTGTACCAGATTTCAGAAATTTACAGCTTGAATTACTTTTCTTACCGCAAAGTATCTGCATTTTTACTGTTACTAACCCTTTTTGTGGATCTCATTTATTATTTATTTACTTCAGCCATTATTTTTCTATCACTGGTGCTGCTAGTTACCTACTGTTACTTTAGTAATTAGAATTTACCACTGCAAGTTACCTCTCATATTTTCTTGTAAGTCATCATCCAGTCATAGTCATTTTCGGGAATCATTCTTACTAACTAGGAAGACATTAGAAACTAACAGCATATATTACTTATATACTACAGATAGAATAGAAGAAGAGAATGACACTCGAAAGCAAATAAAGTTCCTTCCAGCTGAGACCTCACATTACGCCAAACTGTGTATCTACCACAGAGGCAGACCCCTTAAGAATTTAATTTCTGTGAGTTATGATAGGCTTCAGATCTACATTATTATTGCTACCCCCTACATCCAACAACTCTTCGTCTTCAAAACCTTGCAAAACTGACTCTACTTTCTCTACCGAAACTTTAGCCTTCGGATTGCCATCGTTGTCAAAGATGTAAGACTTTACTACATCTTCGTCGTTATCTGATTAAAACCCGTTAATTTGTTCTTCCCTATTACCTGTAGCGTTCTATTTCCTTCTTTACCCATTTTTCTAATATATCGAAAATGCTGTCAGCTACATAATGAGAGTTGTTTAGCACATCACTAGTGCTGCCTGTTCCTGTTTCATTGTCCCTGTTATCGGTTTGCGTGCGTTGACTGACTGTAGTCTGTGTTTCTGTTACTGGCTGTGTTACTTTTTCCGCCTGGTGGGTGCCTGTTTCTTCATAGACAGGACTTAGTTCCCCACATGCGGCCTATTGTGTTCATTCGATTTAAATTCAGATAGGGTGGCATTCTGCTCTTCGTCTTGTAGCAACAGCACATTACTTACATTCTTGCCTTCGTCATAATTATTATTGCGAAAGCGCGGTGGCAGTGGCTCTTCCTCTACCACAGTCTCGACCACGATCCTCCATATTTCTAACATTCACGTTCCCACTGTCATTAATTCGCATGTTTACGTGATTGTTAGAACACTTATTATTTTGCACCTACTCCTCAACAGCAGCAACTCTTTCTACTCGCTGCAGGTATTGAATGAACTTATCCACATTATCTCTAAGTGCGGAAATGATTCTTTTCTGCATATACGAAGGCAGCTTACATTCTAGTCTAATGATAATCACTTATTTTCTGTCAGTTGTGGCAGCCACGAAACCCACTTTCTAGATAACGCTTTAACTGCTCCACGACCTAAAGTAAACCTTTTACCACTCCAGAACTCTCTCAAAACTAGTAATACTAGTATTTAGTTCCTCTACTTGTAGTTCTACTGTCCGCACTCTGTCAGAAAATTTTTTATCTACATCATCACATAATTTCACACAGTCAGACTTCACTTTCCTAATATACTTTAGACAAGCATTTACTTTATTATTTACTTCCTCAAATCGTTCAGAGCAAAATCTGGATTCATTGACTGTTGTTTCTGACAACTTCCCTTCCTCAAGCTCATCTGCAATTTTGACATCTTTGCGAACTTCATCAATTTCCGTTTTAAAAATACTATGCAATTTGTTTAGCTGTTGCCCTGCTTTGACTTGCAGATCTTGGTGGTTATAACTAATTTTATAATCCAAGCTATTCAGTTTTGTGGTCATTTCATCGGTTAGTTCTTTACTACTAGATTCAAGCTTACTGTTCACCTCTTTAAGATGTGATTCAAGTTTAGATAAAAGTAATTACATTCAGTTTTGTGCCTCTACCTTGCCACTTGGCATTTCCACCATTTTTAAAGGAGTTTTTTAAAGGAGAATTTCCTGACGTGGCTGAATGTAGGCGATACTGAAGCCAGTTTAATTATCTTATAATTCTGTTAATTCTCTCTGTTAATTCTACTTTACTTTTTTTGACTTCAGCCTCAGTTGCCTTGTCATTAAAAACTTGTCATTAACACTGAAATTTACCTCAAATTCTGCTTTTGACAAATCACAGTTAGATTTTGAATTTATTCCTTCGATTGAATTATCCTCATTAATTTAAGTATAATTTAATCCTGAAGTTTAATCATCAGACACTGGTTCTTTCTTAACCTTCACATCAGCCCTAACATTAGTTTCCATTTTTAATAGCCTCTTAGAATCAGTTAACAAATACTTTAAGTTTTATTGACTTAACTTAATTGCTTGACCTCGATGATCGATGTCGGTACAGTGTACCAGCAAACGTGATGCGACGCTTTGCGACGTAATGCAGGCGGTAGTAGCAACAGCTGTGGTGAGGATGGCGCCGATTATCGCTTACTGCAATAACTCCATGCTGGGGCTGTGCACCAGTGAGCGTGCGCAGTAGCTTGCAGGTCCACGCAGCTCCGTAGCTCTGTGACGATGCACCGCCTTCTCCTAAGCCCAGCGCCAGTGGTAGTTGCAATGTAGAGACGCCTTCTTGACTCCTTCCGTCACGTTGAAGGTTACTGTGGCAAATATTCCGAATTTAGTCTCTACACTCACGAGAAAATCTTTAAGCTCTTCTCGCACTGGTTCCGGCATATTTCACTTTGGTAGCCTGTTATTCCTTACGGAGTTCCCTGTTATTTACCGATCATTTTCACAGTTCAGTTTACCGGGTGATAAAAACCATACGTGCGGTGACGGGTAGAATAAATAAACTAAAGCTTCTCCATTTCACAAGAGCCTGAAAACTATTTCTGCAGTCAGCCAAAAAGCGACGGAGAACATACTGACCATAATATCCAGTGTGTAAGTCACAGTACTCTTCGTATTCACTGAAATAAAACGTTACTATTTCTTATTTACTCGGTGAGATCAAGAACTATGCCTATAAATAAAATTTTTGAGTAGGAACTAATTAATATAGTCAGTAAAAGTTCACACCCACCAACATAGTAATATAATAATAATATTCCTGACAATAATAATAATTTCCCTATCGGACTTCTACGGTACGTTCCAATCAAAGTGGTCTATCACTCTAAATTCTAAGCCTCAAAGTTAAATGGCGCTAGTAGTAGTGAAATGGGTAAGTCCCGGCACACTAGCTCGCCTCTGTATCTCTTACAACGGTACGGGGATTTTTTCTTCATAAACCCTTAAAGCCTTTTAAATAAAACTAATGTTATTAACACTCTGTACATTTATTCTTCGTGACTATATATTTATTTCTCAACGTAGTCAGCCTGGCAATGGGTACATTTATCCCAACGAGAGACCAGTTTCTTAACACCGTCAGTGTAGTAGGTTCGACTTTGTTCACTGAGCTCAACTTATCTCTGCTTGTATCGCTTCATCACTACCAAAATGGAGTCCTCGAAGATGTTCTTTAAGTTTTGAAAACAGAGGAAAATTGGATGGGGCCAAGTGTGGACTATGTGGAGGATGATCGATAACAGTGAAATCAAAGCGTCAGATTGTTGCAGATGTCACAGTGCTCGCGTGTGGTCTTGAATTGTTGTGGTGAGCTCCTCGAATTCGAAACTCGATTACAGCACGCTTTTTCTAACACACGGACATATTTACGTTACACACTTCAATTCGGAGCCCTGTAGTGGCAGACGGCTGCAAATCCGTAGATATGAATAATAAGGTTGTAGAATTTTAACAATCTTTTTTTTAAATCTCTTACTTCTCACATAAAAATTTGGGAGGTCTTATTTTAAGCACGCCCTCGTATACTGAGCAGTCGTACCGACATCACAATTACCTGCCCATTCAAATCCACTCATTCAGTGAATAATTACCAAATACACTGTCATTCATACGTTGGAAGATGTTCGTGGACATCACCATCTGCGTTCATGAGCCTTTAAACAATAATATCCACGAATGATTTTATCCAAGCAGCTGCTCTGAACGATAGAATTCCGCGTGCTTTATTTGGGACAAAAATGTGAGAATCGACTGTAGTAGACCTTGGAATAATCTTGGAGCCGGCCGAAGTGGCCGTGCGGTTAAAGGCGCTGCAGTCTGGAACCGCAAGACCGCTACGGTCGCAGGTTCGAATCCTGCCTCGGGCATGGATGTTTGTGATGTCCTTAGGTTAGTTAGGTTTAACTAGTTCTAAGTTCTAGGGGACTAATGACCTCAGCAGTTGAGTCCCATAGTGCTCAGAGCCATTTGAACCAATAATCTTGGATGAACACCTAAACTGGGAAGAACAAACAGTCACAGCTTGCCGGAAATCGCTCTCCTCCCTACATGCAAAAATTTAGAAAAATATTTCCAACCCATGTTAAACAAAAATTAGTCCAAACACTAGTCTTGCCTAATCTTTACTACTGTGATGTAGTTCAACACGGCACAAATAGTGAAAATTCGAGATGCCTCGAGCTAGTGATGAATGCTTGCGTTAGATACGTATGCAATATACGGTTGTATGATCATATCAGTCCTTCATACTCCCAGCTAGGTTGGATACGCCCATAGAAGGCACGCGATCTCCACACGATGTGCCTACTTCAACGATTTCTTAGCCACTGGTGCCCCCAATACTTATCTTCTCGCATTAAACACCTATCATCATTCCACAACCGCAATACTAGATCGGATACATCTAGCATCTTGGCTGTACCTTTACATAACACAAAATCTTTCTCTGTGTCATTCTCCATCTCAGCCATACGACTATGGAACGCGCTCCCCTGTAATCTGCGTCTTATCCAGAACCACTTAACATTCAAGAGGGAACTCAAGACTTACATATTAGGGACGTTATAGCCACCATTGTCGTGCCCCTCTCATCTTTTTCTTTCTCCTCTCCATCATAGCTTCGAATTTTACCATTCTATTTCTCCTCCTCTAACTTATCTACCTTTTCTATATCTCTTTCACCCCATTCTATCGTCTTATGTCTCTGCTTGATGAGAATAACTCACAAGCTGCAAGAATATAACGAGAAAATTCCCAACTAGCAATAGGACTGACATTCATAAAAGAAAAAATATGTTCACTTTCCTATACATAGTCATTACTATTATTATTATTCTTGATTATTATAATTACTTTTTGATTGTTATAATTATCATTGTAGTACTTTTATAATCTCTAATTTTTTCTGTAACATTAATACTGTATAACATGTTATATGTCCTTAATGTTCTGTAGAAACTGAAATTTGTTGAATCTGAGTATGCCTGGTTAGGTGTAAGAGAGGGCCTGAAGGCCCTAATCTTGCCAGGTAAAATAAATGCATAAATAAATAAATAAATAAATAAAATATGAATGAGGAACGTTTCAACACTATGTCATCTAACTATCGTAACGATTAGTTTTAAGTCGTCGTTCGACCTAAAATCGCATCGTAATCGCCCTCACAGATATTTAATGAACGTGAGTGGTTCCACTGCTCTTCTACTGGCTTCGAATTCCTCAGTCCAATCTGTGAGCTGGTCTGATGTTCTCTACGCTCGTATTTTATTCATTAGGAAATAGTGCGGAACTATCGAACGCCATCTGGAAGTCAAGTAACACTGCATCAAACTACTGTCTACTAAAAAAACTAAACTCCGTCCGAACAGATCTTGGAAGGACCAGCGGTACCGACCGGCTGCCGTGTCATCCTCAGCCACAGGCGTCACTGGATGCGGGGATAGAGGGGCATGTGGTCAGCAAACCCCTCTCCCGGCCGTATGTCAGTTTCCGAGCCCGGAGCCGCTATTTTTGAATCAAGTAGCTCCTCAGTTCGACTCACAAGGGCTGAGTGCTCCCCGCTTGCCAACAGCGTTCAGCAGACCGGGTGGTCACCCATCCAAGTGCTGGCCCTGCCCGACAGCGCTTAACTTCGGTGATCTGACGGGAACCGGTGTTACCACTGAGGCAAGGCCGTTGGCTAAACTACTGTCTACTGCCAACCGGATATACCTTACGGTTCACGAGAATTTTGTTTCAGAAATACATTTTATTTTCTAAAGAGCAGATTTTTGGTCTCTATATAATTAATAATACGTGATCAGTTATTGTTGGTTTTCCTTCTTGAGCTTACTGAAGTTTAATTAAAGAGAATTATGGCAAACACGTTTCACTTTTATTTATAAAGCATCTTGCGTGGTTATTCTGCAAATTGGATACATATGTCTGTAACTTGTGGTTGTTTTACGTTAAAAACAGCGTTTTGTCAATAAAGTTGGAGTGCAAGTTAGATACGGTGTTTCTTTTCATATTCTCCAAACCACTGTTTTTTGTCTTGTTGCTACCAGCGGTTGATGTCGTAAGACTTCGTTCCACAAACACACTTTGCAGTTTTTGCCATTCTGCAGCATTTCCTACGCTGCATTTGGGTTATTTCCACTTCACTTTTGTAAATTTAACTGAGGTTATGTGTTTCTCACTCGGCACAGTATTACAGTGTTTGTGTCTGTACGTTTGTTTTTGTTTACGTTGTGAATGGTATCGACCAGTGAAACTACATTTTATTTAATTTAATTCGCACGCGCGCGCGCTCTTTTCCTTGGCGGGGAGGCGGGAAGGTCAGGTATGGGCCTGGATGGTGATTATACGACAGACCCTGGGAGGAGATGGTAGGGATAAATGGAGTCGGTGAGTGTATGTCTATACTTAATATTATATTAAATGGTCAATCAGTTTAAAGAGTGTGTGGTTTTCCAGATTGGTCTTATCATTTATGAGTTGTTATCTTTCTGTTATTGGTTTTCGAATGCGGTTGTTTTCTTGCAAGCTGAGGAGGTGTTTTTTGTTGTTGTTTATCATTACGATTTCAATGTCTCCGTCTCTGGCTGTAATTTTATGATGGTGTTGGTGTAAGTATTCAGTAAAAGTTGAATGAATTGTCTTATACTTCGATGCTGTTACATGTCCCTTGTATCTGGTGTCAAATGTCCTCCTGGTTTGATTTTTGTAGCTTCCGTCACACGTATTACATTTCAGGTGGTATACTCCTGACTTCTGGTATAGATCAGTTTTCCTTATATTTTTCGAAAGTCTTTTTGAACTGAATTGTTGGTTTCGTGGGCTATTTTGATGTGTTTTTTTTAATTGGATATTCTATGTGTTTATTTGTTGTTGTATGTCATTTTGTACAATATTTTGGTTTCTGTTTCTTTCACACGTTATATTGTTCCTGTTATTGTATTTTATATGTTTGTTTGTGTGGGATTCTATCCTTGAGTTAGCGACAACTGGATGTTTGTTCTTTTCTGTTTCTCAATTTTATTGTTCAGCTTTGTTACTAAGTTTTCTTTGTATACATTGTCTGTGGCTATTTGTATTATGGTATTTATTTCTTTTTGGTAATAGTCTGTATCTAATGGCACTGTGTTTGAGCTGAGGAGCATGTATGTAAGTGCTGCTGCTTTTGAGAAATGGAGTGTTGTGATGTCTTATACACTCCTGGAAACTGAAATAAGAACACCGTGAATTCATTGTCCCAGGAAGGGGAAACTTTATTGACACATTCCTGAGGTCAGATACATCACATGATCACACTGACAGAACCACAGGCACATAGACACAGGCAACAGAGCATGCACAATGTCGGCACTAGTACAGTGTATATCCACCTTTCGCAGCAATGCAGGCTGCTATTCTCCCATGGAGACGATCGTAGAGATGCTGGATGCAGTCCTGTGGAACGGCTTGCCATGCCATTTCCACCTGGCGCCTCAGTTGGACCAGCGTTCGTGCTGGACGTGCAGACCGCGTGAGACGACGCTTCATCCAGTCCCAAACATGCTCAATGGGGGACAGATCCGGAGATCATGCTGGCCAGGGTAGTTGACTTACACCTTCTAGAGCACGTTGGGTGGCACGGGATACATGCGGACGTCCATTGTCCTGTTGGAACAGCAAGTTCCCTTGCCGGTCTAGGAATGGTAGAACGATGGGTTCGATGACGGTTTGGATGTACCGTGCACTATTCAGTGTCCCCTCGACGATCACCAGTGGTGTACGGCCAGTGTAGGAGATCGCTCCCCACACCATGATGCCGGGTGTTGGCCCTGTGTGCCTCGGTCGTATGCAGTCCTGATTGTGGCGCGCACCTGCACGGCGCCAAACACGCATACGACCATCATTGGCACCAAGGCAGAAGCGACTCTCATCGCTGAAGACGACACGTCTCCATTCGTCCCTCCATTCACGCCTGTCGCGACACCACTGGAGGCGGGCTGCACGATGTTGGGGCGTGAGCGGAAGACGGCCTAACGGTGTGCGGGACCGTAGCCCAGCTTCATGGAGACGGTTGCGAATGGTCCTCGCCGATACCCCAGGAGCAACAGTGTCCCTAATTTGCTGGGAAGTGGCGGTGCGGTCCCCTACGGCACTGCGTAGGATCCTACGGTCTTGGCGTGCATCCGTGCGTCGCTGCGGTCCGGTCCCAGGTCGACGGGCACGTGCACCTTCCGCCGACCACTGGCGACAACATCGATGTACTGTGGAGACCTCACGCCCCATGTGTTGAGCAATTCGGCGGTACGTCCACCCGGCCTCCCGCATGCCCACTATACGCCCTCGCTCAAAGTCCGTCAACTGTACATACGGTTCACGTCCACGCTGTCGCGGCATGCTACCAGTGTTAAAGACTGCGATGGAGCTCCGTATGCCACGGCAAACTGGCTGACACTGACGGCGGCGGTGCACAAATGCTGCGCAGCTAGCGCCATTCGACGGCCAACACCGCGGTTCCTGGTGTGTCCGCTGTGCCGTGCGTGTGATCATTGCTTGTACAGCCCTCTCGCAGTGTCCGGAGCAAGTATGGTGGGTCTGACACACCGGTGTCAATGTGTTCTTTTTTCCATTTCCAGGAGTGTATATTATTGTGTCTGTTGTTTTCGGTCTTCGGTATGTCAAACGTATTAATAATACGTGACCACAATAAGTTTTCAAAAAGCTTACGACAGATTTACGCCACTGATATTTTCCTATAGTTTTGCGCATCTGTTCAAAGATTCTTCATGAAAACTGGAATTACCTGTGCATTTGTGCTACCACTTGGAATGCTTCGTTTCTAGAGCGGCCTACCGTAGACTGCTGCAAGAAGACGAGCAAGATCTTACGCATACTCTGGACAGAGTCGTATAGGTATCCCATCACATCCAATTACCCTTCTCCTTTTGACAGATTTTAGCTGATTTTCTATTCTGCAGTCACTTATCTCGATACGTCATTTTGATGTTTGTGCAACGATTGAAATGAATTATCACAGTATGTTCATGCTTAATGTCACCATTTCGAAAAACGGAATTTATTATTTCAGTTTTCTGTAATCCCAGTCCTAGTCCTAATATGGACACCAGTTACCAGTATAGAAGTCTTTAACCTGCTTACCGACTTAACGTAAGACATAAAGTACTAACGATATTTCGGCACATTGATAGGGCAGAATTTTACGTTTTGACTCGTTAAAAGCTCTACGCATCGATCTCTTCGCGCTCGTGTTGGTCTTGTGCATATTAACAACGCGGCTTTGGCTACGTTCAAATCTGTGGTGAAGCGCTTTTTGTTTTGGGAGTAAGCCTCTAATGCGGCTATTGAAACACGGCTGATGTTTCATATCAATCAAAAATTTGTCCGGCACACAACGGTCAAAGGAGTTCTGCGCAATAGTTCTGAATTTTCACCATTTACATATTTCCAATCTCAGTCACGAATGTTTGATGCTGACTGCTGAGGTAATCGTATTGACACCCGTAGGCAGTGATGCTAATTCACTGCTTTACGTTAACTGAATCGAAATATTCGGGCCTGTTTGTAACTAGGAGATGTTAGATGTTACCCTCAAGAGTCATTTATATTATTGCTCACGGTAATTTTCGAATATGGTATTTTAACTATATCACTCACATCCCTGTCCTTATTGCCTGTACTAATCACTTGAGTTTTCCGTTCTCTAGGTAGTAACCTGAGATCTCCTCCTAGTACCTCATCAAACTCATCGCCCGATTGCCTTTTATGAGACACCTTTAACATGTATCTGTATCCAGACTATTTCACATATCACTTGGTGTTCATTAGTCTGCGAGCGAATGACGACGAAAGCGGAAAGCTCCACTTCAACTGGGGCGGCATCGCAATAACGCTGTAGTCGTTACCTACAGCACCTCTTCGGCATTGTTTAACATTGTTTAGCATGAAACAGAACGAGTATTTCTTCTAATATTAATATTTAATTTCGCAATCTTCAGTTACTTGTGTCCAGTGCTTCTGACCTCAGCCACCTTTCTGTTCATAGTATCAGATGGGCTTTATTAGCGTTTGTGAACGAGACTTGTTCTGTGACGTTCCTGTGAACACCCCAGCAGTTAACTAATACTCCAACATATTGTTTCTGAGACCTGAAATAACGAATATCACTTTCTGTAATTAATAGAACAGATATTATTCCCTCCCCAAAATCGGTAAGCACTTTTTCATCGGACCTGTGGAAGAGTTTCTCCATCTAAAAATTCCACATATACGAGACACAAGTACTTTGCAACCTTAGAAGCCACTCTTGCATGATTTATTATCGTGGATATTGTAATCCTCCACCCGATAGAGCAAATGAATGAATCCGAGTCCAAGACCATCATAGAACTGTCTGAACATTTCATTACACATACTCTCTGCTGAAAACCATGATTGGTTCTGGGGACGATGCTGCAATACAACTCAGCCTCCACCCTGCATGGGAGGCTACCTGTCGACAGCAGTTCATTCAGCCGTCTGTAGAAACCGAGGATGGCCTCTGAACTCTGGCGGCAGGCGTCATTCGTGCCGAAATGAGCCGTGATAGCAGCCGGCTGCGCCCCGTGCGCTCAATAGCCGCCGGCAGATCCTCCTCCACACGTCGGATGAGACCCATCGGCAAACATATCGAGAGGACCACGGACTTTTTCCGGACTTCTACGTCCCTGCAGAAGCAGGTAATAAAACGACTGAACTAATCGGTGTATGTAAACTTCATGCAGCTACTGCAGTCTTCATTGACGAAGTCTGAATAATGCTTCAGAGATTCCTAAATATATCGTATGAATTAAAATGTACTTCACAAATATCATTAATAAAATAGAATTCTTGAGGTTCCGTGTACTTTGTGCTTTTTTTTTTTTTTTTTTTTTGTAGATTATCATTTAGATAGATATTTCAACTACAGACAGTGAAGATTATCCCATTCCCTTAAATGTAATTAATTAATACGTGTGTGATGTCTACAATTTGTATTTTATGATTGTACTAGTACTATATAATAATAACATTAACTGGTGCCATTGGCACGGATTCTTTCTATAAAAGGCAATTAAATTGAATTTAATATACGAAGGGTCACTTAAATTTTATCTGTACTCTGGCCACTTATTAATTTCTTTCATGAGATGATTATTTTCGTAAGTAACGATCTCCGTAATACATAATTACCTTATCCTTTATAATTTTTTTGTTGTAGTATCAATGGTGACACTCTAAATGTATTATATTTGTTGAGTACAAATTAAACTTACAATAATAATTTCTAATAAAAAATATAATACATTTAGAGTGTCACAATTAATAGTATAACGAAAAAGCTATTAAGGACAAGGTAATTAGGAATTGCAGTGATCGTTACTTACGAAAATAATCATGACATGAAAGAGATGAATATGTGGCCAGAGTATAGATAAATATTCAAATGACTCTTTGTACATTAAATTAAATTTAATTTCCCTTTACAGAAAGAATCTATGGCAAGCGCATCAGTTAACGTTGTTGATATCATAAAACGAGTATAATAAAAAAATACAAATTATAGACATCGTACTTGTATTAAATAATTACATTTAAGGGAATGGGATAATCTTGTAGTTCTGCACTGAGTGAATATAGATTTAGCACAATAAACTGACATATAATCAGTTTCCCTTTTTCTGGCAATATAACTTTATGTTACCCTTAACTCATTATATATTATTTGAGTCTCCTTAGTAAGACTAGATAGATTCTATAGCTGTTAACAGATATTTAGGATTATTAATAGAGTTGAAACTTTGTAGCATAAATACCTGAAATCAACTGTGATGGATGTTCTCAGTTTGACAACCACCATTTTTGTATTTTCTTGATACTTTCTACATATACAAGAAGATTAAGATGGTGCATTACGCATTCTGTAAGTTATTCGCCCATTTTCTGTCGAAATGTAGTGGAACGAGTGAGCTTACAGGTTGTATTTATTGGCACTGTCGACTTTTTGTAGTGTTAATTGCCGGCGGTGCGCCATTCTAGCTGCTGCAGCAACATCACTATGATCACCGAGCTCTATGTACTTTCACAACGTTATTTTTAGAAACTCGAAAGTGCCATATCACTGCATTTGTCTCTTACATATACGCTATTCTGCCACAAACTGTCTAGTTATTTTTGTGAAAATTTCCAACGACAAATTTAACAAAAAGTAATGCCAATTTTGAAATAAACAACTACTTAAAAATTCTTGGTAGATAAAAACATACAATTTTTGCCAATACAACAAACGAGTTTCCCGTACTCCTTACTAACTAACATTCTTTTTCCTTTAACTTCACTCATTTAAAAATTATTTTAAACAATCAAGTTATGAATTGAAGTAGTTCTCCTAGATCTGAAATAAATGATTTCCTGGCTTCAAACATACACATTAATTTCAGAAACAAGTTTATGAGATTGTATCGACGTGAATCATGGACTGTAGGAAGACTGTGAGAAGAGGATGGAAGCATCTGAGATGGGGTCTAACAGGTGGATGTTGAAAACAGTGGACCATTAAGAAATTACGAATTTCTCCTCCAAATCGTCTAGGAAAGGAATATAAGGAAAATGCGGACGATATGAAAGCACAGGACGACGGGGCGTGTCTTGAGGCATCAACGAATAACTATCATGGTAACAGCGGGAGCCTTAGAGAGAAAAAATTGTAGGAGAAGGCACAGACTGGAATATAGTCATCAAATAATTGAATGTGTTTGACATGAGGACTGTTTTGAGATGACAAGATCGGCTCGTGTGAGGAAATAGTGGCTGGCCGCATGAAACCAGTCAGAAGACTGATGGCAAAAAGTGACATGTATATAATAATAAATATGATAGGAAATATACGGGCTATATTTAGAATTTAGCTCACATTTCGTTAGAAAACTCTAATGGTGCTTGTACCGCGCTAAACCCTCGTTCCGTGTATGTGAACAGTAAACGTGGCACGTGGCGATGTAGCGGAGCACGTCAGTAAAAAAAAATACGATTTATGAGTGAGTAATGAATGGAAGGATGATTGCTGTAGAAGGTCTGTATCACCAAATGAGGGGAATATAAGGCAAGTTTTAAAATTATTCTGTATATAAGTTCAGGGACAATGGTGATGGAAATCGACAAGTATGCAACAGGCAACTGAACAGTCCGCCTCCGGTCGCTGAGTGGTCAGCGCGATAGAACGTCAATCCTAAGGGCCCGGGTTCGATTTCCGGCTGGGTCGGAGATTTTCTCCGCTCAGGGACTGGGTGTTGTGTTGTCCTATTCATCATCATTTCATTGTAATCGACGCGCAAGTCGCCGAAGTGAGGTCCAATCGAAAGACTGGCACCCGGCGAACGGTCTACCCGACGGAAGGCCCTAGTCTCACGACATTTCATTTCAGCTGAACAAATATTACTGTAAGGCCCCAAAGATTTTTTATATATCTTTTACACCTAATAACTACGTTCGAGACACAAAAGAGTCTATCGAAGATGGAGGATTAATTCCCTTTTATGATGATATTTCGTTATTCATCAAGTGTTTAGAGCATTATGAACCATTTTAGACGTATCAAGACAGCTTATTGACCGTTCACAGTGTCAGTGTTCACGTGTGAGCTGAAAGGAGGACTATCTCAATCTGTGTGAGAAAATAATATACAGGTTGATAGGCTTACGTGTTTTAAATTTCTCTCTCATTAGAAAACTTACGTAGTCATACTTTTAACGTGAAATTGCAGTTATTGTTAGTAACTTCTCAATCTTTGTAATGGTTGTCACATCTACTGACGTCGTATGAAACACGGGTTAGAAATATTTTGACGATATATCTTCGCCAAGGACAGACGTTTATGATTACGTTGAAGGTAATAGAAAAAACTGAAATACTTTTAGAGCAGCAGGCAAACCTAAAGGTCGGAAAACGGCCATGTTAGGGTGTTAGGCTATCTTTCTAGGTATCTTCGTTATGACTCGCACTATAACACAGTAGTTTTTGTAGCTCTGTCTGCTACAGCTAAAGTTAGTGATACTGAAGTTCTGTATCACACTTGCATACTGGCTGCAATTTCCACGTTCTGTAACTTGTGGTTCCAAGTGTACATTGACCAACCAACCAAAATAGACAGTTTTTGAATGACCACCATCGCTATAAATTGATCATAGCTTGTTTTTCGGCTATGGAATTTACCACTACAGCTCTGTTACTAAGTAGTCTAGCGCTTGTTGCATTATTTGGCAGCTGTACGAATCCCATATTGTTTGAAAATGTGACTGGAATATAGGTGATTTCTACTATTCCATCTGGCTAAACGGCTGTAAGAGTGACGGGCATAACATACCCGTGTGAATCCGGAACAGATTGCGACGTAATCCGTGAAGAAACGATTTTTAAAGTGTTAAAATATCTATAACTTTGATAAGAAGTAGCTGTATTCACAAAACGGTGTTCCTTCACGCCATATCTGTAATTTCTATTACGATTTTGCTTTTTCCTGGGGCTTCTGAAATACAGTTTTATTTTTCCAATATCTCCAAAGATTCCAACGGGAGTTTGTGCTAAAAGGTGTGTCTATCAGCTGAGGCTCTTTCCTGATTCTGGGGTATGATTATGGCGGTCACGTTGTTCCCTCAAGAAATATCAGAAATGTACGGTGATACTAAAATATGTATCCCAAAATCTTAATGACTGGGATCAACTCTGCACGTCGATACCCGATGCAATCTATTAATAGCAGCGAACCTGGTAGACGGGACACTTGCAAATAACCTTCACTTAAGCGAAAGTGAAATCAGGTCTCATTAGTAAATACATGGTTACCCCTTCTTCCCTCCCCTGGCATCAATCGTTTCACCACAGATAGCGGGTGGCAGAGAAATGAGACGGCACCGGAAGCCTGGCGAAAGTCGTGGTTGCTCGTAGCTAACCCTCCAGCAAACAGGTCGCAGCAGACGCTGTGGGTGCGGCATTGATCCTAATTTGCGGCTGCGGTCGCCATGCGGTCAGCAATGGCTGCTTGTCTCATGTGACAGTCCAGGGGTGAATATGTATGCTCTTGTCCTCTGGAACAGTTCGAGGTCAATCGTGTGGGCATGTGGTGTCTCTTTACCACGTCTTTTTATGTTAATTACTTGTTATCCATTGATACAGTGTGAGAAATTGGTGACAATGGCCATAAAATGTTGTCACCGTCTTTAGCTCCCATTTTAAATTCTTCAAGGTTAAATTTCACGTCAAATGCAAAAAATGCACCAACATATATAGAAACCCAAGTATGTAACATAAAATGAGCTAGAAATTGCTGTAAATCTTGGATTGTTACAAGCCCCAAAAATGGCGGAGAATGTGGCGCACGCTTTGTTTGATGTTCGTCTGCGCACAGTTTTGGGACGAACACTTCTTGAATTGAAGTTTGTCAGTAACAAATGCATTAATTAATGGGCTAGTAACCCGAGGCTGGTCAATAGATTTGCCTGTTTTGACGAATCTTCTCATCAACTTTTTGTGTCAACTCTTGACTGATGACAGTAGGCCTTCCAGATCGATTCTCATAATAAACATTCTTCCTTACTTCTTCGAACTATTGGCACCACTTACGCAAGTTTTCCAATAGTCATCACATCTTCCCCATACACTGCAACAATTCGGGGTTAAATTTTAGGCAGGGCGGACTTTCACTGCATTTAAAAATCGAATGACGGAACGTACCCCATAATCCGCGGAATTATTATTACTTGGCATGGCAGCAAATAATGCAGCACCGCCAACTCAGATAGAAAGTTGAAACTTACTACAAGTGTTGTGGGAGACAACAGAAAGCGGCAGATCTCGAATCGGTGTCATCAAACGCTCTGCGCGAGCACTATGCGCAGTTGTTTCTTACTTAAAAAAACGACCCTCCTTATTTGTAACAGCAAATGCATCCCTAAAAATACAGAAGTAACACACTATCCTACAGTGCTAAGATCGGAATTTTTATGTGTATGTGAACGTTTAACAAAGAGCTTCAAGCTGGACATAGCAGAAATACTTGAAAGACGGTTTATTAGGTTCAAAATAACAAGTGGTGAGACGGTTTACAATACAAAGGCGAAGAGTAATTTTCTTAGCACGCCTCTGCCGAATCAACGAGAACATGCTGAATACACAAATATTCCTTTATTTATGGAAAAGGAAGTTAACACTAGCATGGATTGTACTAATAAGAAAATAATTAGAAAGAAACAACATATAGAAACTAACTTATAAATAAAGTACTATATTCAAAAGGCTCTTAAAGCAGAAAATATAAAAAAAATGAGAAAAACACTGCCGAAAAAAATAAGAAAGGTAACACGGGGAGAAGATGAAGAAGTGCTAGAAAAATAGAAAACAGCACAAGGAAAAGAGTAGCTTAATTCGTTCCGAGATAGTAGTTGATCAGTAAGGTGATTCGAAACATGCAGTTATTAGTCGAGCACCACAATCACTAAGTACGAGTCGATAGCTAATGTGGAACTAAATATCACCGCCTTCAGAATATAAGCCCGACGATTTGCAGAGGCTGACAACAATGTACAGGAGGTTCTGTAGCACCTCTGGTCCTTTCAATATATGGAAGTACTCTAGTGGTATATAATTTTATGCAAGCCTAATTTCATGAGTATGGTAAAATTATATAGCTAATCGAATAGAAATTCGTTTCACTTTCTGCGTCATCAGTAATGGCAGTTCGATTCAAAAATATTTTTCGAGCAGATCTCTTCGCCGCTTTCCGCCTTTCGAGCTGCGTAGCACCTTGCGGTCCTCTGTTCCACTGAAAATGTTGTGGCTGCCGTTAAGCGTATCCTTTCCTCACTCGCGTGGACCCAGCGACGTCCACTGTTTATCGTTTTGGTAGGTATAAACAGCTTTATTGTTGTTATCTAATAACACATGGGTATGTCTACCACTGACAGACTAAATACTATGCAGTACGGGTTCATCTGAAAAAGCAGACAAAACATCCGAATTTGCATCCATGAATAGATTCATGATTAAGTTAAACCGAAAAAACGGCACATTCGGTATTAATCCACATTTTACCCAGAACTGCGTCTTCCTTAAGCTAATCAGTGCGAAGAGTAGCCGTAACGCGTTAGCTTCTAAGGCCGGACTCGAGAAATTTCGACATTGGGGTGTCAAATTTAGTTTGGTAACAAATAATCATGGAGGAACAGAGATTACAAGAATGTTCAAATGGATTAGACGCTCGGTATTATTCAGTTATAACGAACTTCAATTTGGCACAAGAAAAATCAACTACAAAATACGCTCGATATTTCAGCTTTTTGCTCTAAACAGTTGGGGGTATGATGTACTTGTACACGTGTAGCACTTCAAGACTATAGCAGGAATGCAGAAATATGACGGTTGGAGTAGACAGCAAAGAGACACAATTTATAATTATTCTACGCTGCATGCTAATCAATCAAGTTTGCTTTGCTCATAAACACTTAATGTAAAATTGATGTCAGCCGACGCGCGAACAAACCTGGAGATGAAAGTGAGAATGTAATTTTGCATGTTAAGCTGTTATTACCTCCACATTTATGACACAAATTATACTAATCAGTATACTCATTACTGTTTAAGTTCGCTATCTAATGGCGAATATAATAAAAGTCGCTGTTTTTACGGTGCTTTAGAACCTTTTCTGATACTTTTGTTGTATAAAATAGTTCGACATTTAGAAAGGAGACAACTGTGACTATCGCTAAAAGTATTTGAACCGAACTCATCAAAAGATATACAAATCTTATTTGAAATCATGTTGGGAAAAAGACCCACATTCGATAACTCTAGGATTTTGTTGCCAGTTCAGACGTGTATTTAAAAGAAAGAAAAAATCCTACATTTCGTCAGCTGCATAAACTATTAGAAAGGCATAAGAACCCATTGTCATGGAACGTAAGCCACCATTTTCGGTTTATGCACTGGAGCCAGCAGCAAACCATTCTACACTCATTGATGCCACCCATCCATGGGTGAAATACAGTGTCAATACAGTACGAAAGAGAGTTGTAACTTGACGATAGTGTGCCTGGAAACACTTGGTGTGTTGTGATCGGTGTTTTAATCTAAAACCAGATTTAACAATTACACGAAGGAATGCGCACTAGAGCGTTATCAACAAATTCCGGAATTTTCTATTGTTTCTCTTGTACTGTAACATGAGGTTGTGTTTTGTGCAGCATCTATAAACATTTTAACTCTAAATTTTTAAGTGTTTGTAGTATATTAAAGTTATCTGCATGATACTGTTAATTCTTCAGTTACTGAATTTTGTGCTGAGTGGAATTCTATATGTTTCTGAAACGAGCTATGCAATGTGTGGGCTGTTAAGCTACAATTTGTGGTCGTGCACCATCTCGTAATGAACTGCATGTTTTTAATGTTTTAACAATTTCACTTGTCTCGAAAAAGGAAATTTGTATTAGTTTGCAATAGCGTCTGTTTCAGAATTTATGTAACTTGTAACTGATGTTTAATATACCTCTTCTTAAATGGATTTCACTTGCTGATTATTGTTGTGTAATGGTGTAATAGAGCAACTTATTATAGAGAATTGAATACAGTATTGACAAGATTTTCTCCATAACCTAACCTTTAATTTTTCAATACAGTATTTATTCCTAAGTACATGGCCATATCGTACCTTAGGACATCTATTTCACTTGTGAAAAACGTTACTTTTCGAGAGCAATTTTTGTAATTTCGAGGAAGACTGGATCATATAAAAACTGAATGCTACCATTCAAAACCGGAGTAAGAGAATACATGAAACCTCTATTACAGGTGAATGTCTTATAAGCGTTCCAAGGTATAACATACTCATCTACGTGTTACCCTCCAATAACTACTGCGACACGAATGTATTTGTCGCTAGTATGTTAAATCAACAGAACTGGATGCCGATTTGCATCACAGATTTCCTAGCATCAGCTCTCGACACGAACGACAGAGGTAGATGTGGATATTCTATACCTCTAGGTTTTAACGCTTCCATTTTTTCTGCAACGTAATTGAAATTCATGTGTGAAAATAGAGAACGCAAAAGGACATACGAACCAATTAATTACAACAATAACAACAATAATAATAGCAATAATAATAATAATAATAACAATAATAAATTCTATTTGCCGATCCGTAACTGATGAAGTACCTGCCATGGAGTTCCATAGCTATGGTTAGTTTTATTTCATTTATTTATATTTCTTTTCTAGAGACTATTTTCAGTATAGCTACTCCGTTACATAAGGAACTGCCTTCAAAGAGCCGAATAATGAAATTTATGAATTCAACATCACATGCTGTTGTTATGGTTTACAGTCCGGAGTCTGGTCTGATTCAGATCTCAAAGTTTGTCTATCCTGTGTAAGCCTCTTCATCTCCGAATAACTACTACAACCTACATCCATTTGAACCTCCTTACGGTACTCGTCTCTTGGGCTACCGCTGCAAATTTTTACCCTCTCCTTCCCCCAGCATTTCTTCCCTGCAGTACTAAATTGATGACTCTTTGACATATCAGAATGTGTCCTATTAACATATTCCTCCTTTTAGTCACGTTGTGCCACAAATTCCTTTTGTCCCCAGTTCAACTCATTACCTCCTCATTCATTACGCAATCTACCCCTATAATGTTATGTATTCTTCTACAGCACCACATTTCAAAAGCGTCTATTCAGTTATTGTCTGAACTACTAATCATCCACGTTTCACTTCTGCACATCGCTGCACTCCAAACAACACCTTTAGAAAAGACTTTCTTACACATAAATATACATTCGAAATTAACAAATTTATCTTCTTCTGAATAGCTTTCCCTGCGATTGCGCCGGCCGCTGTAACCGAGCGATTCTAGGCGCTTGGATTCGGAACCCTGCAGCGGCTACGGTCGCAGGTTCGAATCCTGCCTCGGGCATCGATGTGTGAGATGTCCTTAGGTTAGTTAGGTTTAAGTAGTCCTAAGTCTAGGGGACTGATGACCTCAGATGTTAAGTCCCATAGTGCTTAGAGCCATTTGAACCTGCGATTGCTATTCTACATTTTATATCCCCTCTACTTGGGCCGAATTAGAGAGCATATTAAATGTTGTTTGGCAATCACAAGAAAAGAGTTTCACTGCCCAAGGAACAAAACTCATCTACTACTTTCCGTATCTCGTTTCCTAATCAGATTTCCTGAGCATCGTCTGATTTAATCCCACTTAATTCAATCACCAATGTGAATCGTTTATTCTCCTTTGAAGACATTGTCTATTCAGCTAAACTGCACTTGTGCTGTCTGTGGCAGAATTACGGTGTCATCAGGTATACCTCGAAGTTTTTATTTTTCCTTGAACAATAATTACTTTTCCAAATTTCGACATCTTTAATTTTACAGTTTCTTCAATGTACAGAATGAATAACATCGGAGATAGACTACAACCCTGTGGCACTACCTTCTCAGCCATTGTTTGCCTTTCATGCCCTTCGACTCATAAATGCCGTCTGGTTTCTACACATGTTATAACCTTTCACTCCCTGTATTTTACCTCTGGTGACATCAGGATTCCAAAGAGTATATTCCAGTTAACTTTGCGAAAAGTTTTCTTTAAATCTGCAAGTGCTATAAATGATGGTTTGCCTTTCTTTAACCTATGTAATGAGATACGTCGTACGATCAGTATTGTCTCGCATATTCCAATTTTTTTTTATAAGTCTGCAAATACTATAAAAGAAGGTTTGTCTTTCCTTAACCTATCTACTAAGACACGTTGTAGGATCAATATTGTCTCGTTATTACAAAACTTCTATGAATCCCAAACCGATATTCCCCGAGGTCAGCTTTTGCATTTCTCTCTTCTTCTGTAAATAATTTGTGTTAGTATTTTGCAACCATGATTCATTAAAATGATACTTCGGTAAATGGAATCATTATATTCTTCTTAAAGTCTGAGATTATTTCCACTGTCTCGCACACCAGGTGGAATAGATTAGTCATGCCTGTCTCTCCCAAGGATATCAGCAGTTCTGGGGCCTTGTTTCAGCGTAAATCTTTTAGTACTCTGCTAGATTTGTGTCGTAGCATCATATGTCGCACATCATTTTCATCTACATCATCTTCCCTTTCTATAACATTGCTTCCACGTGCATTTATCTAGTATAGCCCTGATATATGTTTCTGAGGCCTCTAAGCTTTCCCTTCATTGCTTAGCA
The DNA here is from genome assembly GCF_023864275.1 of Schistocerca cancellata. Taxonomy (NCBI): domain Eukaryota; kingdom Metazoa; phylum Arthropoda; class Insecta; order Orthoptera; family Acrididae; genus Schistocerca; species Schistocerca cancellata. The sequence continues at coordinate 621,232,886 of NC_064629.1, forward strand.
CTGGTTTTCCGTCTGAATCTTTGCTATTCATACAGCTGCTTCTCTTTCCTCCAAAAGGCCTGTTCAATTATCTTGTAGGTGGTATCTATCTTCAACCGAGATAAACGCCCTTCTATAAACTCACATTTGTCATCTATCCACTCCTGCTTAGCCATATTGCACTTCGTATCAATCTCAATTTTATACGTCTACATTACCATTCATCTGTTTCATTTCCTGCTATTTTAAATTTTTCATCAACTAAATTCAATATTTTTTGGGGTATCCAAGAATTTCTACTAGATCTTGTCTTTCTGTCTATTTGATCCTTTGATGCCTTCACTATTTCATCTCTCAAACCTACACATTCCTCTTCTACTGCACTCCTTTCCGCTCTTTCCCTCTACCGCAGCCTAATGCTCACATTGGAACTCTCAACAACCTCTGGATCTTTCAACGTATCCAGCTGCCACCTCCTTAAATTTATATCTTTTTGCAAATTCTTCAGTTTTAATCTTCAGTCCTTAGCCGATAAATTATGATCCGGGTTCACATCTGCCCTTGTAAGTGTCTTACAGTGTAGAATCTGGTTCCGAAGTCTACGTCTTGGCATTACACATTCTAAGACAAAAATTAAAAAGAATTAAAAGAAATGACACACCACGAAGAAATTATTCGAGGGGGACAGATATCGGTAGGTGTGATGTAGATGAACAGACAAACAAATGATTACCATTTCAGAAAAAGTACATGGTTTATTAAAGAGAAAGAGCGTCACAAATTCAGCAAGACAGTGACGTGTTGGTACACCTCTGCCCTCATACAACAGTTACTCGGCTTGGAATTGATTGATAGAGTTATTTGGTGTCCACCTGAGGGATATCATGCCAAATTCTGTTCAGTTGCAACATTAGATCGTCAAAATCCCTAACTGGTGGAACGGCCCTGGCATAATTCTCCAAACATGCTCAATTGGGGAGAAATGTGGTGTCCTTGGTGGCCAAGGTAGGGTTTGGAAAGCGCGAAGAAGAGCAGTAGAAACTCTTGCCGTGTGCGGGCGGTAGTTATCTTGCTGAAATGTAATCCCAGGATTGGTAGCCATGAAGGGCAACAAAACGTGGCGTAGAATATCATCGACGTAACGGTGTGGTGTAAGGGTGCCTGATATTAAAAGAAATGACACCCTAGACCATCACTACTATTTGTCGGTCCATATTGCAGGCGACACTCAGATTGGCATCCCACAGCTGTCGAGGAATTCTTAGACATTTAGAAGTGTCTCAGCTGGTCTTCGGGGCCTTCGAAGCTGGACTCATAACTGAGGACAACTTTACTCCATTCATTGATATTCCATGTAAGGGATTAAAAAAAGGGTTACAAATTATTTATATTTTTGGTTGCATAATCAATGATTGCTCACAATAAACAAGTATAAAATACTCAACGCAGGAGAATGAGTGCATTTACACATATGAATGTATGATAATTATGGATCTTTGAAAGGAAAAGACCGGGAAAATTCTTACAGAACAGGCCGAACGGATTACAAATCGTAGGAACCGACGACTGAATTCGAAATTAAACTTGTGGTGAAGATTGGATTGGAATGTTCGTGAGTAAAGGGAAATAGAACTCAGTAGAGTAAAATCATTGCCAAACAGTCACCATACAGTGACTGATTAATAAATCTAAAACAACGTTCTACCATCCTGTTGGAATTTCGTACGCCGGTTTACTGCGAAACTTACATCAACTGCAGGAGGCGACGCGTGTCGAGGTCGTAGGCGGAGATGGACGCCAACATGACGCGGTCCATCTGCTCGTGAATCGATTTCCCACCTCGATGTCCAGACTTCAGCCCTCTTCTCCTTGCGACAAAGAAGCGTTGTCTCTACACCTTCTGGTGAAGAGATGTCCTCTATCTGTGCTATACCGAAAAAAGTGTCCTCTCTCTATCTGCTCCTTTTGATGATCATCTGTGTCTGGTGGTTTTCTCTCCTGCTCCTTCGTGGACTGCGCCGCCAAAAATGCCATTTTGACCAATCTGAGATCACGTACTTGATTTCTCCAATCCGCTAACTCCAAACATTCTTGTTCTGGAAGGTCCGACAACCATTTTCGGAAGATCACAATTCCTCGTTCCAAAAACTTATGAGTGCCGCCTTATGGCAATTGAACTCTCCAAAATATTTCGAGCTTCTACCTGTCAAAAGGGTGTCTAGCCAAAACTCCCTTCAACTTTGCCTTCTCACAAGAGAACCTCCCCATCGCACCCCACTCAGATTTAGTTATACGTTGGCACAGTGGATAGGCCTTGAAAAACTGAACACAGATCAATCGAGAAAACAGGAAGAAGTTGTGTGGAACTATGAAAAAAATAAGCAAAATATACAAACTGAGTAGTCCATGTGCACGATAGGCAACATCAAGGAAAGTCTGAGCTCAGGAGCGCCGCGGTCCCGTGGTTAGCGTGAGCAGCTGCGAAACGAGAGGTCCTTAGTTCCATTCTTCCCTTAAGTGAAAGGTCTAACTTTTTATTTTCAGATAATTATCAAAGTTCAGGCACTCACACATACTCAACTTCGCTCTCCAACGTTACAGGACATGTTCAGATTTGCTTGGGCATATGCAGGATCTGACGGTCTACACGCGGAAAAAATTTAAAACGTTAAAAACATATGTTTTGACAGAGCACGGGGAAAACTGTGCGACTGTGAAACTGTTGCATTCATTTGTGGCAACTTATGTGACAAACTCTTATGTTTTCATCACTTTTTTGGGAGTGATTATCACATCCACAAGAAAACCTAAATGGGGCAAGGTAGAAGAATCTTTTTACCCATTCGCCAAATGTACAAGTTAGCTGGGTAGACAACATATTCCTGTCATGTGACGCACATGCCGTCACCAGTGTCATATACAATATATCAGACGTGTTTTACTGTCGAGGAATCGGTTGACGTATGACCTTGCGATCAAATGTTTTCGGTTCCCATTGCAGAGGCACGTCTCTTCGTCTACTAATCGCACGGTTTTGCGGTGCGGTCGCAAAACACAGACACTAAACTTATTACAGTGAACAGAGACGTCAATGAACGAACGAATAGATCACAACTTTGCGAAAATAAAGAAAGAAAAATTTTCACTTTAGGGAAGAATTGAACCCAGGACTTGTCGTTCCACAGCTGCTCGCGCTAACCACGGGACCACGGCGCCCCTTATCTCACGTCCTTGTTGATGTTACATATCTTGCGCATGGACTACTCAGTTTGTATATTTTGCTTATTTTTTTCATAGTTCCACACAACTTCTTCCTGTTTTCTCGATTGATCTGTGTTCTGTTTTTCAAGGCCTATCCACTGTGCCAACTTATAACTAAATCTGAGGGTAGTGCGATGTGGAGGTTCCCTTGTCAGTGTTTACGCTCAGGGCGCCAGCGGCCCGTCGGCACGAGACAAATGTCTCGCAGGTTGAGGCACCTCGTGGCTACATCAGAACAGTGCGATGTTATCGTACCGAACATACCATTTGTGTGGGTGGGCTGTTCCTTCAGAGAAAACCCCTTATTCATATTCGCCACTGGTGAGGGCTGGGTGAGTTCTCTGAAGTCTGCAAGCAGACGCTTTCTTCCCCGAGTATTGCTAATCTTATCAAAGACACTCGCCGCCCTCTGCTGCACTGAATGCGACAGCCGGCTGCTGCTCACAGATGTTTTGGTAGCCGATGTTCACCTCTCGGCACGCACGTCTGGTCACTCGCTTTGGTCGCTGACGGCAAGCCGAGGCGAGTAGAAACTGCAAGAGCCATGCTTTCACTCTCCGCTAGCTACCTGAAGAATTAATGCAACTTGCACTTCAGAATTAAAGGAGATTAAAGGAATTCCTCTACAATCGTCATGCACTCCTATGAATAACGCCGCTCTTTTCACACATACAATGGAATTTATCTATCACTTAGGCCCATCATATCGAATAATTAAGTGTGCTGAGTGAAGAAGAATGAAACACCTTGACGCGTATCAGCAGCTAGACTTCCTCTTTCTGTGCAAACTGCCACTGGACGTGCCAACGTTCTTCACAATGCGAACAATTAGCGCAGGCTAAACAGCGCTGATACCACGATTCTGGCAAACTGATGAGAGTCCTGCCGACTGAATAATACCACACCGCAATGCTAAATGGAATTTCGCACTATATTGGGTACTTCCGAGAAGGACCGAACAAAGCCGAGCCTGGGCCCGCATCCTGCCCGCACATCCATCTCGCGTGCAGTTTCACACCCCATTCCCGGCCCTGGTTTAGAATATTTCATCGATATTGTAATAGAATATTAAGTGAATTCAGCGCTATATCCGGAAATCAGTTCTGCTGATATCTATGAATTTTGTTTCTGCGACAAGTGAATCAGTGGACGCTCTTCTGCAATCAGGTTCGAGGCAGTAAGTGCAGATGTCTTACAGCTTAGTGCTGCTTTCGGCATTGCCAATGTGTAGTTACATTTTCTCTCAATAAAAGAATGTTTGTCATTAGATAAAAAGTGTGTAATTCGTCCGAATTTTTGAGTAAAATGTAATCGTCACAATAGGTTTGACACTTAAATTTTCCTCCCATCACATCCTGAATAAGGACCCCTCACATTGCTAATTTAGCTAACTCTTTGTCAATTTATTCACAAATCATACTTATTAACAAAATTATACATCCGCACCTACACCTAGAATCTGTGAATCAGTCCATGGCTTCTTTGGGTCTGCGTCTCACATGAACCCAAACATCAGCTCTTATCAGCTAAAATCGGGACCCATTTGAACAAACCACGATTTTCCAGGCGTCTAGGGTCCAACCGACATGATCACGAGCCCAGCAGAGGCACTGCAGGCGTCGTGCTGTTAACAAAGACATTCGCGTCGGTCGTCTGCTGCCTTAGCGCATTAACACCAGATTTCAGTGCCCTGTCCTAACGGATATGTTAATCGTACGCCCAACATATTTCTGCAGCTACTTCACATAGTTTTCCTTGTCTGTTAGCACTGACAACTCTACGTAAATGACGCTGCTGTCGGTCGTTGAGTTACGGCCGTCGGTTATTGCGTTCTCCGTGGTGAGAGATAATGCTTGAAATCTGATATCCTCGGCACACTCTTGATACTGTGGATGTCGGAATACCGAAATGGAATGACCCATGCTTCTAGCTCCAAATACCATTCAGCGTTTGAAGTCTGTTATTTCCATCTTGCACCCATAATAACGTCATAAATCTGTTCACCCAAGTCTCCTGAGTACAAATGACAGCTCCGCCAATGCACTCTTCTTTTATACCTTGTGTACGCGATCTCACCGTCATCTGTATATGCGCATATCGTTATCCCACGACTCCCGTCACCTCAGAGAACACGCGTCCACGTGCAAGAAGATCCAGACGACGACCGTGCTAAAAATGGAAGTAAAATGAGCAGGGGAAGCATAAATACGTGTCGCTGAATACCTTAATACAATGAACATAATATAGGAAACCTTCAACCAGCAGTATGCATGAAATTTAAGTTAATGATGACAGTTTAAATCTCAAGCAAAATTTCCTTTTTAACGTCGCTTGACTCAACTTTGAGACACGACGCAATATCGCCTACATAACGGGCGTTTTCTAATATCTCTTCTAATATTATCACACAAGGCAATGAATCCATACAATTGCAAGACAACTAACGAGAGATATGATGATAAGGACCACTCCAAAACGTTATCTCTACTTTCAAACACGGATTAAAATAAAGCCCTCACATTTTTGACATATTGATTCTTAATTTCTTCGCAGCGTAATCGCTTTGAGTGTTGGAACAGCTACAATGACAGGGAGTCAGTTGGAGGTTGACTCTTACAGAAGCAAAATTTGTTGTAACCTTAGCAGTAAACTATGTAACCTACAGAGAAGTGAAAGGACATAATTCTTCCGGCTTTCCCGGCGAGGCGCTGTCACATTGATTAATCATGTTTCTGCCTGTTACTTGCGTGTTTCCTGCACGATATTTCAACAGCGTGACTCGCAGTCTTCTTCAGGTGCTGTCTGATACAGATATTAGTGTGTAAAGCGTCCAGTATTTATGCCTATGTTGTGATAGGCGTTCCCACGGCGGTCCGCGCCGAGTCCGGTGTTCTGTCCGTGGTTTGCGCCGACCAACACCAGCGGCTGTAGCGTTTCCTTCTGGCCACGGCTGTTCGAACGCTGTGCGCGTACTTTGTGATTATAATCCATTGTCAATATTGCTGAATTAAATTCTGAATGCTGTCCAAGTCGTGCTAGACGTTTTGTCTTCAGATTGTCGTTATTTGAGACTTTCTGTGAATTAGGACGTTCCGTCCGAAGTTCTTGCCCCTCCTGGAGCGGCTGCAGTGTTATTTTCCGGCCGATTGTATTCAAATTGCCGCTCGAGACTCGTAAAAACGTCCTCAGATATTGTGTCTGTTGTTTGAGGTACCATTTTACGTACGCCTTTTGTTATATGTACGGGGCTCGTTCCACACTGGAATCAGTATCAGACACCACCTGGAGAAGACTGCAAGGCACGCAGTTGAAATATCGTGCAGGGAAGACGCGAACAACCGGGAGAAACCTGATTAATCAACATTATTTTGACTCGCCAAGTAGCACGGAATCTTGTTCCCAACGAAACAGTAAACAGACAGTCGTATGGAAGGTGAATGGTCAGCTAGGTCACCCTCTCCGTCTGCCCTCGACTTCTATTTCCGGGGGGAGAATGAAAAATTGTATCAGGCAAGCTATATCTGCACTTGATGGTACATAGGATGTACCGCTTGCAACAGCTAGCATCTGTTCGTGACTTGGCCGAGAACAAAATGGTGGTTTGTCTGAATACGTATCGTAAGGGACTGATCCAATGAAATAGTAATTAGTTTTGTTTCCCTATTTTTCTTTTTCCCGTTTTTTGTTTTGTTTTCTCTAAGTATCATTTGTTGCTACTCTGACCAGACTTTAGGACTTTGTCTTTATATTTTGTGGATTTTCAATGGATCACATTTGGACAACGAAGAAGCGATAACAATGAGCTCATTTTTTATTATAAAATGAGTTACAGAAAATTGTGTTGGTACAAATAAGCAATTTATTGACTGTCTGGTTTGTCTGGTATTGCTATTTAATTTTATGGTCTTCGGACTCATTAAGTGTAGTAGATAAGCAAAATTAAAGATATTCCGTCTACTTTGTGCTATGGTTTAATCACAAATCTCTGCAAAATTCAGTAAATGTTATCGTGTTAGGGATATAGAAACTGTAAGACCTCACCGTTTCCGGAAATTTTCTTGAATGTGATAATGTATCGCGCTATATTACAACTGTTGCCACATGCATCGCTCTCAACCTGTCTCTAAGGCATTCCATACACAAAACAAATACTGACGGATCTGTAAACATTTGTTCAACACATCTTCCCTGCCCGACTTTCCTCGGCACGTGTGCCGACACATCAAGTGCTGTCTGTATCCGCCATCCAGTTGCCCTACTCAGCTACTACAGGAGTACTGGTTATTCTTCGTATTTTAGTGTCTCTTTTAATACACATCGATAAATCGAATACCACATTAGTCTAATATTGCACCGCTCTATCGACTGGGCTTGTTCAACTACACTTTAAAAATCATTTTGTTTGTAATGTCAAACAAACCGTCTACATCAACCGATGTGTCTGTCAAGTGCAAAATCTTTGCGTTGTTTAAAATGATGTGGATCTCTGTGATATATTGATCATCGTATTTACATGTTACAACTGTGACAACACCCACACATCCCCAGTGTATCGGCCTTCGGATACTCTCTCTCTCTCTCTCTCTCTCTCTCTCTCTCTCTCTCTCTCTCTCTACACATACACAAAATCCTACAACTTCAAACTTAGTTCAGCTACACTCCCACACATTTTAGCCGTATCTTTACCATCTGGTACCGAAGATACCCTTGTTAAATATGAAATACTATTAATAAGAGTATCAGACTTCATTATCTTCCTTTCATTTTCAGAAATGGCTAAGGTATAACGAACATCTTCATGAAAAGTCGGAAATACCTCGCTAAGCTAGTCAATGCAGCAATTCGCAGTTTCACTCTGATATCTTGCAGCAGGTGTAATCTTTCTCATTGCATCTACAGCAGCTCCAACCTCATTTGAGCTCAGACGTTGTTCAGTTTCCTTATCAGGTCACAACGCGCACACGTCGCGTATCCACAGTTCTTCTAAAATTATACATATTCATCAACCACAAAAGTACAATGAGATTTTCCACAGCATCTGCAACAGAAACTTGTCCCTTCCGTTCGACCTGTCACTCCTGTTTATCGTGACTTCTTTCTCTAAAAAATTCATAAAATTATCTTCAGAAGAATGTAACCTGAGATCAACACGTCTTCCTAACAGTTTAAAATCTTCGTCCACCTTAATTCTTTCCTCCATCTTTCAGTTCTGTAACACGAAATTTCACGTGTTAATACTACAGTCTCTTTACAAACACAGACAATCACTAAACTTATGTTATACACCATCCTCTTATAAAACCAGCATCGGCAGGTAGCTATGGGAATTCTGCGGCGTAGCAATGTTTGAACACTACTACTAGAAGGAATATGAATCGTCTACGCACATTTAACGGAACGCCTCTGACCTTCACCCTTCTAGTACTTCTCTCTTTTACCTTCAGTCCCCTAGTTAGTTTAAAGTATCTACGAAGACTGTTAGTAAGCAACACAAAACCATTACTTAAATATCTATCGAGATCTCATTCTTATATGATAAATGTCTGAAATACTATTGGAACAATGTGTTCAACGTTCATCTGACGAGTTGGAACAATAAAGGCATTTTCCACTGTAATTGGTAATACATAAAGATATAAGATTCTACCAATTCCTTAACTTAGTAAAAGCAACATTGCACACGTATCTCATTTCAGTTAAAAAAACAGACAGATAAGTGCTCATCTTTTGATTTTTCATTAGAAAATTATGACTTACTTCTAGCTGATGCAAAGACAAAACCCAGTACACTTGGACAAACAAAATTAAAATTCCCGCTTAATTTTTGAAAAGGCTGTCAGTACAATTAAAAGCGAAAAGCCCTTTTAATCAAGGCAAGTAGAGGCTCTGTAGTAAGGAGGCAGGGAACAGCCTTTGACGGACTCCGCTTAATAATTATGTATGCCTTATTAGGCTAAGAGCTGAAGACGAATGTAGCACCTCTAACACCACAGCTGCATTTATTTTTTCTCCTTTTTAGAGCGTCCCAAAGCCGGCTTACAATTAAGCGGCAAATCCTCTTCTCAGGTCGGCTGTTCAGGCAGTGAAGTACCCGGCAGGAGTAGCTCCTCGTAAACACGCCCTCGCAGCTAAAGCCACTTGGTGCAACTCTGTCCACACCCAACTGTTAAGCAACCATTAACTGTCGAAAGGGCGCTTTGCCATTCCCGGTAAGACTCTGACCATTAATTGGGTACGAATTCGTCTCAAATCCTTCACTTTACTTTTTTCTTTTGTACAAAAAATGCAACGTGAGATGTGCAGAAAGCGAAAACTAATTTTGTTCCATTCACAAGGATTCCATTTGACGTACTTTTGGGATTCATACTTTTAAGTCTTATTCCTCGTGTGTATTTAAGTAAATTTCCAAAATTGATTTTATACTTAAATTTTGGCTATGGATGCCTAAAAGATAGCATTTTGAATATGTGCTCCCGTCACAGAAAAGCTGCGCTCAACTGAACCGTCGACTCGAGTAAAGTATATGATTTGGAGTGATCTGACTGCGATAGCTGATGTCACAGTACTAAGAAAGTGACGTTTCTGCCAAACTTATGGCTACACAACGAGCGTTTTTATACCCAAGAGAAGTATGTGGATGATGATATAGTTTTCTTCTGATTCCAGATCAGCTCTTGAATGCTGAAACTTTTTCTACAATCGATGAGACATTCATTCAGATGCATACGTCAACGTGAGCATGATATTACACAGATTACAGTTAGTTATCAAAATGTTACAATGTGGCCGGCCGCTGTGACCGAGTGGTGCTAGGCGCTTCAGTCCGGAACCGTGGTGCTGCTACGGTCGCAGGTTCGAATCCTGCCTCGGGCATGGATGTGTGTGATGTCCTTAGGTTAGTTAGGTTTAAATAGTTCTAAGTCTAGGTGACTGATAAACTCAGATGTTAAGTCCCATAGTGCTTAGAGCCATTTGAATCAGTTGTTACAATGTACTATATAAAAGCTCACCGTAGTACGCCTGGAAGTTAAACAACAGAGAAGATACACTAAGAAGCCACTTACTAAAGGAAAAGAGAACATGCAGGAGAGCAAGTCTTTAAATATTTTTTAAATTAATAATTAGATAAAAATGGTGCGCATATTCGTAACGGTCATCTAATTAGAAAGGCGCTGTCTCGAGAAATATTTACGTTCAACTAAATCTCGTACAAGAAACAGATAAATCACATTAACTTTACCGTACCACCATTATACATCTCGGTCCACAAACAAATTTTGCTGATGGTTGTTCGATAAAGAATGAGGATGACAAACGTTTGAGGGCGCTAGATCAGAAGTAGCAGTGCGATAGAGGTTTCTTTGCAACCAAGCTCCTGAATAGGTTCTTAGGTAAAATCAGCAGAGTGTAGACGGGCGTTCTCATACAGTATCTATACTACTTGCAGTTTCCTTGCTCGCTTTTCGTACGTTGTGACCACAATGGGCCTTAGTTGTTGAATCATGTAGTTGTCGTTGTGGTCTTCAGTCCAGAGACTGATTTTATGCAGCTCTCCATGCTACTCTATCCTGTGCAAGCTTCTTCATCTCCGAGTACCTACATCCTTCTGAATCTGTGCCTTGGTCTCGCTCTACGATTTCTATCCTCCGCGCTTCCCTCCAGTAATAAACGGATGATCTCTTGATGCCTCAGAATGTGTTGTACCAACCGATCCCTTCTTCTACGTAAGTTGTGCCACAAATTCCTTTTCTCTCCAATTCTATTCAGTACCTCCTCATTAGTTATCTGGTCTGCCCATCTAATCTTCAGAATTCTTCTGTAGCACCACATTTCGAAAGCTTCTACTCTCTTCTTGTCTAAACTATTTATTGTACATGTTTCACTTCAATGCATGGCTACATTCCATGGAAATGCTTTCAGAAAGGACTTCCTGACACTTAAATCTATACACGATGTTAACAAATTTCTCTTCTTCAGAAAAATTTTCCTTCCCATAGCCAGTCCACATTTTGTATGCTCTCTACTTCGAACATCGTCAGTTAGTTTGCTTCCTAAATATAAAAACTTATCTACCACTTCAAGAGTCTCATGTTACAATCTAATCCCCTTAGCATCACCTGAATTAATTCGCTACATTCCATTATCCTCGCTTTGATTTTGTTGACGTTCATTTTATATCTTCCTTTCAAGACACTCTTCATTCCGTTCTACTGCTCTTCTAGGTCCTTTGCCGTCTCTGACAGAATTACAATGTCGTCGGCAAACCTTAAAGTATTTATTTCCTCTCCATGGATTTTAATTCCTACTCCATTTTTTTTTTACTTCCTTTAATGCTTGCTCAATATACAGATTGACTGACATCGGAGAAAGGCTACAACCTTGTCTCACTTCCAGCTCTACCATTGCTTCTCTTTCGTGCCCCTTGAGTCTCATAACTGCCATCTGGATTCTGTACAAACGGTAAATAGCCTTTCGCTCCCTGTACTTGACCCCTGCCACCTTCAGAATTTGAGAGAGGGTATTCCAATCAACTTTGTCAAAAGCTTTCTCTAAGTCTACAAATGCTAGAAACGTAGGTTTGCCTTCCCTTAATCTATCTTCTAAGATAATTCGTACGGTCAGTATTGCCCCACGTGTTCCAACATTTCTGCGGAATCCAAACTGATCTTCCCCGAGGTCGGCTGCTACCAGTTTTTCTGTTCGTCTGTAAAGAATTAGTGTCAGGAATTTGCAGCCGTGACTTATTAAACTGATGGTTCGGTAATTTTCACACCTGTCAACACTTGCTTTCTTTGGGACTGGAATTAATATATTCTTCTTGAAGTATGAGGGTATTTCGCCTGTCTCATATGTCTTGCTCACCAGATGGCAGTGTTTTGTCAGGGCTGGCTCTGCAACGGTTAACAGTTGTTCTAATGGAATGTTGTCTACTCCCGGTGCCTTGTCTCGACGTAGGTCTTTCAGTGTTGTGTCAAATTCTCTACGCAGTTTCGCACCTCCCATCTCATCTTCATCTACGTCCTCTTTCATTTCAATATTATTGCCCTCAAGTACATCGATCTGGTATAGACTCTCAATATACTTCTTCCACCTTTCTGCCATACCTTTTTTGCTTAGAACTGGTTTTCCATCTGAGCTCTTGATGGTCATTCAAGTGACTCTAATTTCTCCAAAGGTCTCTATAATATTTCTCTAGGCAGTATCTATCTTAGTCCTAGTGATATATGCCTCTGCATTCTCACATATGTCCTCTAGTCATCCCTGCTTAGCCATTTTGCACTTCCGGTCGAGCTCATTTTTGAGAAGTTTGTCTTCCTTTTTGCCTGCTTCATTTACTGCATTTTTATATTTTCTTCTTTCATCAATTAAATTCATTATCTCTTCTGTCACCCAAGGATTTCTACTAGCCAATGTCATTTTACCTAGTTGATCATCAGCTGCCTTCACTATTTCATCTCACAAAGCTACCCATTCTTAGTCTATTGTATTTCTTTTCCCCGTTCTTGTCAATCGTTCCCTAATACTCTCTGTGAAACTCTCTACAACCTCTGGTTCTTTCAGGTTACCCAGGTCCCATCTCCTTAAATTCCCAAATTTTTGCAGTTTCTTCAGCTTTAATCTACAGTTCATAACCAATAGATTGTGGTCAGAGTCAACAACTGTCCCTGGAACTGTCCTACAGTTTAAAACCTGGTTCCTAAATCTCTGCTGTACCATTATATAATCTATCTGAAACCTTCCAGTATCAACAGGCTCCTTCCACGTATACAACTTTATATCATGATTCTTGAACCAAGTGTTAGCTGTGATTAAGTTATGCTCTGAGCAAAATTTTACCAGGCGGCTTCCCCTTTCATTCCTTGCCCCTATTCCATAGTCACCTACTACGTTTCCTTCTCTTGCTGTTCCTACTATCGAATACCAGTCACCCATGACTATTAAATTTTCGTCTCCTTTCACAATCTGAATAATTTCTTATATCTCATCATACATTTCATCAATCGCTTCACCATCTGCGGAGCTAGTGGCCATATAAACTTGTACTACTGTGTTAGGCGTGGGTTTCGTGTCTATCTTGGCGCCCGCCGGGGTGGCCGAGCTGTTCTAGGCGCTACAGTCTGGAACCGCGCGACCGCTACGGTCGCAGGTTCGAATCCTGCCTCGGGCATGGATGTGTGTGATGTCCTTAGGTTAGTTAGGCTTAAGTAGTTCTAAGTTCTAGGGGACTGATGACCTCAAAAGTTAAGTCCCATAGTGCTCAGAGCCATTTCCTACTATCTTGGCCACAATAATTCGTTCCCTATGCTCTCTGTAGTAGCTTACGCGCACTGCTACTTTTTTTTATTCATTATTAAACCTACTCCTGCATTACCCCGATTTTATTTTGTATTTATAATCCTGTATTCACCTGACAAGAAGTCTTGTTCCTCCTGCCCCCGAACTTCACTAATTCTCACTATATCAAGCTTTAACCTAACCTACCTGCTCGATTAAGGGATCTCACATTCCACGCTCCGATCCGTAGGACGCAAGTTTTCTTTCTCCTGATAACGACATCCTCCTGAGCAATCCCCGCCCCAAGATACGAATGGGGGACTTTTCACCTCCAGAATATTTTACCCAAGAGGACGCAATCAACATTTAATCATACAGTAAAGCTGCATGCCCTCGGGAAAAATTACGGCTGTACTTTCAGCCGTTCGCAGTACGATCAAATCAAGGCCTTTTTGGTTAATGTTACAAAGCCAGATCGTTCAATCTTCCATACTGTTGCCTCTGCAACTACTGTAAAGGCTGTTGCCCCTCTTCAGGAACCACACGTCTGTCTGGCCTCTCAACAGGTACCCCACCGTTGTGGTTGCACCTATGGTACGGCTATCTGTATCGCTGAGGCACACAAGCCTCCCCACCAATGACAAGGTCCATGGTTCATGGGAGGAGGTGTTGAATCATATACCAAAGGAAACTGAAATATCTCTGACCGGCAGTTCTTAAAACAAAGCATTTTCTTTGTGTCACTAGATGCATAATGTTACATTTTGAGAAGTCACACGGCCCTCGGCTTCTGTTCCTTCTTCTTTGTTAGGGACAACCGTTAATTTCTGTTTAGGAAGTTAATACACTACGTTTCAGATCCCCGTCTAAAAATCCCGATTTAGGTTTTTCTTTAGTTCCTTAAATCTTAGTTTTTTACCATTTGTTGTTCGTCTATCTGTGTGTCTGTCAGTTAGAACCTCTTTTTCTCGGTAACAAGTAGAGGTATCTAGCATAAATTATATCAAATATTAACGTCTACGTTCCCTTAGCGTTGTAAGTAATTTAAGCTTCTGAGTGAATGTAATCAAACGACACGGATTGTATGTCACATATATTTAAAGTCGCAAACTCACTCATCAAATCCTAAAGATGAATAACTGAGATGCATGTGAAATGGTGGCCTAGCGGTGAAGCGCGTGCTAGGCAATCGGAAATTCGTGGTATGGATTCTCGGTCAGGTCATCGATTTTTCGTCTTCGTTTTAAGCTAACCTTCACATAGCAACGATGTAAGGAGTATCGAGAACCAACACGTCGTTCGGATTCTGGATTGAACTGTTTGTCCTTTCCCGGCTGGATAACTGGGATAGATCAAGGACATGAGCGTTGCCGAAGGGGTGTCCAATAGATATACTTGCACCATGGCAGTGAGCCACACGCATTTATTATTATACATTTCTACGAAATCCTCAGAGCGCAACCCCGGTACGCTCTTCTCCAGCTTTTTTAGGTAAATTATGCCCAGGTGGAATACATACATCAGTACACTCCACGTAATATGCTGCATGAGAACAGGTTGCTACCCCCTCACCTGGACTATGTGATCAAAAGTATCCGGACATAAAAAAAGTTCTTCATGTTTGTGCTGCCATCTACTGCCAGGTACTCCATCTCAGCGACCTTAGTAGTCATTAGACATCGTCAGAAAGTAGAACGGGAAGCTTCGTGGAACTCACTGACTTCAAACGTGGTCAGGTGTTTGGATGTCTCTTGTGTCGTACGTCTGTACGCGAGACTTCCACACTTCTAAACATCGCTGGGTCCACTGTTTCCGACGTGACAGTGAAGTGGAAATGTGAAGGGACACGTACAACACAAAAGCGTACAGGCCGACCTCGTCTGTTGACTGACAGAGACCGCTGTAATAAGCAGACATCTATCCAGACCATCACACCCCCTCCCGGATGATGCCCTCTCTCCCTCCATTTATCCTTCCTATCAACTCTGATCCTCCCTCCCCCTCCTTTCCTCTGTCCTTTCCCTGGGCTCCCTCTTCCCCCCCCCCTTCCGTCCTGTTTCCTCCCCACTACACCTCTCCCTACCTCCCTTCTCCCCCCCAGTCCTTTTGTATTCCCCTCCTCTGCCTACCCCCCTCCCTGTCGCGTCTGCCCCCTACCCCTCTTATGGGTCCTCATCCTCCATCAGCTCCTTTCCCGGTTCCCCCCCCCCTTCGCTTTTACTCTCCTTTCCCCCCTTTTTGTTTTCCCATCTTCTGTCCCGTTTCCCCCCACCTGCTCTCGACTGTGGTGTCACCTTTGCCGACTTTTTCGTGCAGTGTTCTAGTGACTATTCAGTGTTGTTTGTCTTTCACGTGTTGCGAACAGAAACCATGCTGTCGCTGGGTGTGAATTTTATATCCTTTGCGAACAGAATCCAGACTGTCGCCGTGTTTTTTAATTGTCTATTGTTTTCCCTGTCTGCTCCGTATGTATTTTTATTCGCTTCATCATCCCCCTGTTGTTTGTTTTAATTTCCCCGTTTTCTTTTCACCTTGTTACTCAGTAAGTCCCCTATTTTATCGCCTGTTTTTTATTATTATTTATTCTCCTGCTCTTTGTCAGAAAATCTGTAGGCTGCAGAGCGGCGTCCTAAGCTGCTGCCAGCCCGCCCCCTTCGGGGGGAATTGAAATTCAATAAAGGAAAAAAAAAAAAAACAGACCATCACACAGGAATTACAAACTGTATCAGGATCTACTGCAAGTACTAATTCAGTTAGGCGGGAGGTGAGAAAACCTGGATTTTATGGTTGAGCGGCTGTTTATAAGCCACACATAACGCCAGTAAATGCCAAACGACGCCTCTCTTCTGTAAGGAGCGAAAACATTGGACGATTGTACAGTGGGAAAACATTGTGTGGAAAAATGGTTCAAATGGCTCGGAGCACTATACGATTTAACTTCTGAGGTCATCAGTCACCTAGAACTTAGAACTAATTAAACCTAACTAACCTAAGGACATCACACACATCCACGCCCGAGGAAGGATTCGAACCTGCGACCACGGCGGTCGCCCGGTTCCAGACTGTAGCGCCCAGAACCGCACGGCCACTCCGTCCGGCCATTGTGTGGGGTGACGAATTACCGTACACAATGTGGCGAACCGATGTCAGGTTGTGGGTATGGCGAATGCCCGGTGCACGTCATCTGCAAGCGTGTGTAGTGCCAACAGTAAAATTCGGAGGCGGCGGTGTTACGTCTAGTCGTGTTTTTCATGAAGTGGGCTTGCACCCCTTGTTGGTTTTCGTGGCTCTATCACAGTACAGGATTACAATATAGTTTTAAATATCTTCTTGCTTCCCACTGTTGAAGAGCATTTCGGGGATATCGATTGCTTCTATCAACTCGATCGAACACCTGTTCATAATGCACGGCCTGTGGTGGAGGGGTTACACGACAATAACTTCCACTAATGGATTGCCCTGCACAGAGTCCTGACCTGAATACTACAGAACACCTTTGGGATGTTTTAACACGTCGACTTCGTGCCAGGTGTCACCCACCGACATCGATACCTCTCCTCAGTGCAGTACTCAGCGAAGAAGGGGCTGCCCTTCACCAAGAAACCTTCCACCACATGTCTGAACGTGTACCTGCGAGAGTGGAAGCTATCATCAAGGATAAGGGTTGGCCAACACTTTATTGAATTCCAACATTACCGATGGAGGGCGCCACGAATTTGTAAGTCATTTTCAGGCAGGTGTCCAGATACTTTTGATCACATAGTGTATGTAATTATACCAGAAGAAATGCGGTTTCAAAACGTAAAGATGAGAGTATGCTCTATATCTGGCCTTTGCGTTTACACTGCACCATATTTATGACTACACCATGAATACATACATCAGCACAGCGACACAAGCGGAAAGAAGTAGTTCCAGCATAAATTTTCTCATCCTACCATGTTGCCAATTCATGCAGCTGACTGTTAGGTGATTTTTTTTTCAAAGATTACAAAATCAAGTAAAACGCACCCGTTCGATAATACCTATTTCTGATTATGTTGGACCTTTAGATGTTGAAAATGTTGGAACTAGACTGGGTTTCAAACTCAGATTTCTCCTTTCGCCAGGTTTGACCCAACTGAGATGATAAAGTTCACCGTTCCCTTGTCTCCCTAAAGGTCTGCACGAATGGTGCATGTCTGCCTCATAAACCTGGTCTGGAACAAAAGTTTCCACCATGTTATTTCAGGTTATAACTAGGGCACATGAAACTAAAGGTGACAAATGGTTATAATTTTTAACATCACTCCTCGCGTTTTCAACTGGTTTCGTCTCTGCCAGACGCGAAACTTTCCGTCATATCATTTCATGTTCATACATGCGACTCTTAGTTACAGGCGAAAAAGAATTCGATAGTCTAAGTCTCTTCGTGTGTAATCAACAAGGCTGATACGTGCAGGGTTCGACTCCCAGGCAGCACAGAACCTTAAACCATGTTATCTGCAGTTCACATATACGTCTCTCTACTGGTGAAATAAACCGATTATTCGTTTCTGTCTGTAGCTAGAAGTAAACGACGATATGTGCCCGGTTCGAATCCAGGTAAAGCAAAACTTTTTCGTCTCATTTGTTTCAAACATCTCGCCATTTGTGAGAAATTACGATTTGTAGTATTTTGTTATGCTTTGTTAACAATTCGATTAGGTGCTGGATTTTAGTCCCCGTCCAGAAGAAAACATTATGTCTTGCCATTTCAAGTTTAGACCCGAACACACTTTGTTACTCATGACCGTAACCGTATTTAATTTTCGTGGTTAGTTAATAGGTACAATAGCTGCTGGGTTGGAGTCTCTGATCCCAGCACAGTACAAAAATGTACGTAATGTAATTTCAGGATAAAATTTCCGCTTTGAAATGTCATTTACTGTAATAAATTTGAGTCTACAAGCGTAATGGCTGTGTCATCTCTAATAACATGTTTTCTGTTATTTGAATTATCATGATGTTAATTTGCATCACGATTGATAATCATACAGAACAGTTATCTCTTGCGTCTTCTTGTAGTAACCGTTTTGTATAGTCAGACGACTGTAGCGGAAAAGGCACAGAGGGCCTGCAAGATAGGTTTTGTGCGTTGCATAAAAAATCTAGCGAAACGCAAGTCAGATTGTGTGGATACTTTTGGGTATGATAGTATACTGTTTATCATCACTGCGACGTCTTTGTCACAGCCCTTTTTTTTAATGTACAGAAGCATGTAAGCGCAGCACGTCACAGCCAGTTCTCAGCAAAACAGCCGCCCTGCCCACGGCAAGAGAGGGCACTGCCTACCGCTGACTTTGCCCCAGCATGGACTGGCAGCTCCCGCATGTTGAGTGAGTGGGTTGCGATTCTGTCATTAATGGGAAATCCTGCAAACGGTTGGAAGAATAGTCTCTGGAAGCGATCCAGCCCACGAATGACCATGAGTATGATATAAAGCACATCCACTTTTCAGCTATCTCCTTGACCCGTTAGTACACCTATGATACGTCGTAAAACTTCTCCTAGTACCCAATACTCTTTCCCATAATGTCGTTTCCCTAGCTTGGATAGGTACTTTAGGCAGATTTTCTGCTATCATGCTGATTGTATCTCGATGGAGCTAGAGCGGTTTAATGGTGACATAACGACTAATGATGATCTCGCATCCATGTCATGTATCAGTGTATTGCTGCTTCGAGTCAGTGTCATAAGATGTAAAGACATGGAACCGTAACCATAACTGTTGCGTCACTTACGACATGTAAGTGAGCTCTGTACCGTTGTTAACATCTAGTTTGTCACTTGACTTAGATCTAGGAATTAAACAGCATTCACTAGCTATTGCCCTGGTTACACCTTCTACTTCAACTAACAGTTATATTATTTCCAAGTATTCTATTTACTATTTACAACACTCTCTGACAACCTACATCTATTAACCGTTTGTACAGGTTGGGGTAAACAAAAGTAGCCCGGAGAACAGAGAACAGAGTTCCAGAGTATAAAGAAACTCAGCAGAGGAAAGGAAATACAGAGCTAACCTGACTGTAGCAGATGTTGAAAGTGACCACTATTCATCTCTTGGCACTTTTGGGTCCTGATCAGCAAGTTGGTGAAGGCGGATCGGAACTGGACTGCTGGAACTGCTGCAGTATCACCCAAAATATTCAGCTGCAGTTCTTGAAGACTGTGAGGGTTGTTGCGATACACCTTACACGTGAGGACTCCCCAAACAAAGTTATCGCACACTGACAGATCAGGTGACCTGGGTGCTCAGCTGGGATCGCGATCAGACTGGTCCCTGCTAAAAATCAGGCGTGAAGATTGTGTAAATGTGCTCCAAAGTTCCGCAGGCTATATGGGCAGTTGCTCCATCATTTTGGAAGTAACTGTAGGTCTTTTTCTTCTCCATTAATACTGCCACAAATTCACGTTCAATCGTATCCACTCGTCCGGGCCACTTTTGTTTACCCCGCTCTGTATAACTACTACACAAATCACTGTTTCTATGACATATGCACACTTCATTAAATGAATAACTTATTGCACGATGTCACATCAATGTTTTCTGCTAGACTAAATTAAACACACTAAGTGTCTACTGCCATCAACAACATTGCACACAGAAGATTCTTACAACAGTTTCTTTAACCTACTGCCTAAAAAACCGTCTCCTTTACTCTTACGTATAATCTTCTTGCACAAATGCAACACAAACATACATGTATCTATAATACACACACACACACACACACACAAACACACACACACACGCACACACACACACACACACACACACACACACACACACACACAAACACATACACACAAACACTCAGTAACTAACAATACAAAACGCAGATTTCACATTCACATAAATATTGCTCTTTGTGTTTCGTACAGACTTGTCATGTATATTACTACAGACTACAAAAATCCAACTTCGCTAGTTACAACAATCGCATACTATTTACGCTGACGTATATGTACTTGGCACTTACTGCCTTCCTCGTCTCATCAAAGTGGCTTTGCGCGTATTTCCTGCCGAAACGTCCGTTTTCGGTATACCCAACACACCACACTAAGTAATTCAGTGCACGGAACTATATGACTCGGAGCGTACACACAGCCAATATCATTGGCTAATCCCTTGGGCCCTCCCAGGTACCATAACCGCGTCTGTACCAGATATAATGCAGAACGAGACAATGGAAAGAGTACTAAACCTTACAAGAACAGCTACAAGGACACATAAGTGGTTATCAAATGCACATATTGCAACTCGCTTGGGTTGTACCTTTTCCATCTCGGCCTCTGACTCCAAAATGTAGCGGTTCAGGTGCGCTATGGCCACCATGGGGGGAAGGGGCGGGGGAGAGCCAATCTTCTCGTTGTCAAGAAGGCTGGCTGGCGTTCTGCCACCCTGAGCGTTGTGTGTTCAGTGGATTGGTAAGAGCTACGGAATTCCAGTACGAGGAGATGGTAGTCTCAAGATGACAGACGGAGTGCATGTAAACACTTTATTACTTTAATAAGTTACAACAGTTACAGGTGCGCGCTCTCGTCCGTTGATGGAGTGTGACGTCGATGTACGTCACCCTGGTTTCGTGATGGGGCCAGGCGTCAATCTTGCAGCCCACGGTGGCGACAAACAATGTCACGAGGGCAGCAGCAGCTTGTGCTCAGCAATAACAAGCCCCTAAAAAGCTGGCATACCTCAGCAGTGCTGATTCAAATGAAGCATCCTGCTGGCGGGGCGGTTGTGTTACGTCCAGCTAATGCGAGCATCAGGTATTAGCAGGCGTCCAGTAGTTGGATGACTAGGAGAGCGTCGATTTGTCCCTCGGGCTATCTGGCAGTCGATCTGTTTTAAGTAGTGGAAGGACACTGGGGGCATCACAAAGACAGCCAACTCACAGAAGGCACCGATTGGAAGCCCAGCTGTTGCCAGTTTCAAAGATTTCGTGCATAGCAAGGCAGATCCTATTGTGGCTGAGTACGCGTACATGGCCTGTTAAGCGCCGCCGACACATCTCGAAACGCCGGTTGTAGCCCCAGCGCCCGATTCGTAGATACAGAGCCGCCAGGCCATCATGGCGTAATCGCTGAGCCAACAAGTGTCGGCAAGTGCCTGGATTTCGGTATCGGGACCTGGCTCAAATCAGCGGTGCTACAGCATCAAGAGAATTTACACTATGTGATCAAAAGTATCCGGACACCTGGCTGAAAATGACTTACAAGTTCGTGGCGCCATCCAACTGCAATGCTGGAATTCAATATGGTGTTGGCCCACACTTAGCCTCGACGACAGCTTCCACTCTTGCAAGCATACGTTCAGTCAGGTGCTGGAAGTTTTCTTGGGGAATGGCAGCCCATTCTTTACGGAGTGCTACACTGAGGAGAGGTGAGGCGTTCCGAAACATCCCACTATGCAGGCCAGTCCATTACAGGGATGTTATCGTCCTGTACCACTCCGCCACTGGCGGTGCATAATGAACAGGTGCTCGATCGTGTTGAAAGATGCAATCGCCATCCCCGAATTTCTCTTCAACAGTGGAAAGAAAGAAAGTGCTTAAATCATCAATGTAAGCCTGTTCTGTTATAGTGCCATGCAAATCAACAAGGTGTAAAAGCGCCCCCCCCCCCCCCATGAAAAACACGACCACACCATAACACCACCGCCTCCGAATTTTACTGTTGGCACTCACTACACACGCTGGCAGATGACGTTCACCGGGAATTCGCTATACCCACACCCTGCCATAGGACCGACACATTGTGTACAGTGATTCGTCACTCAACACAACGTTTTTCCACTTTTCAGTCATCCAACGTTTACGCTCCTTACCCCAAGCGAGGCGCCGTTTGGTATTTACCGGCGTGATGAGTGGCTTATGAGCAGCCGCTCAACCATAAAATACAAGTTTTCTCACCTCCCGCCTGACTGTCATAGTACTTGTAGTGGATCCTGATGCAGTATGGAATTCCTGTGTGATTGTCTGGATAGATGTCTGTTTATTATACATTACGACCTTCCTCAACTGTCGACGGTCTCTGTCAGTCAACAGATGAGGTCGGCGTGTACGCTTTTGTGCTGTACGTGTCCCTTCACGTTTCCACTGCACTATCACATCGGAAACAATGGACCTAGGGATGTTTAGAAGTGTGAAAACATCGCGTACAGACGTATGACACAAGTGACACCCACTCACCTGACCTCATTGGAAGTCCGTAAGTTCTGCGGAGCGGCCCATTCTGCTCTCTCACGATGTCTAATGGGTACTGATGTCGCTAATACGTAGTACCTGGCAGTAAGTGGCAGCACAATGCATCTAATACGAAAAACATATGTTTTTGGGAATGTCCGGATACTTTTGATCACATTGTGTAGCTAATATTCTTGAGATACCTGCGGTTATGTTGCACTGGCACGTTTATCCAATGACATCACAATTCTGACACTTAAGCACAAAAATTCATAAGAGAACAAATGCGTTTTGGTGACATCTTTAATACGTCCTATCATTTAAACTACGTGTTTTCATTAAACGCAAATATAGCTTCTAAATATAAATATAGTATGTAAACAATACGCAGACAAAGACAACGATAGATAAGCTTCTACATAGAAAGGAATGATCTATCTCTCTAAAACCCTATCCTTGCACAAAAATAAAATTCATCACAACATGTGAAGAGTACCTCCATTATGCTACATAATACACGCGGCACTAGTGTTGAAACTTCTTTGTTCTACAACAGTAAAAAAAAGCACCGGCACATATGTCTCACATATTAACACTACTGATCTAACTTGCATATTAAGCTTCACTTGTGGAGAAAAATATTTCGCCCTCTATATCAAACTTTGAAAAAGCAAAAACTATGGCTAAAATTGCTCTGAGCACTATGGGACTTAACATCTGAGGTCATCAGTCCCCTAGAACTTAGAACTACTTAAACCTAACTAACCTAAGGATATCACACACGTATCCATGCCCGAGGCAGGATTCGAGGTTGCGACCGTGGCAGTCGCGCGGTTCCGGACTGAAGCGCCTAGAACCGCTCGGCCACTGCGGCCGGCCCAAAAACTATCTACAGTATGTACGGAAGTGCGTAAAGATTTCTTCTATAACGTTACAAAACACACATCGCACTACTCTGATCTAAGTTTGAGGTTAAAGTGCACTTGTCAATGACTAGACTTCGATCTTTGTATTACATTTTAAAGAAACCACAGTCTCTCTGAATTATTTATCAAAATATGCAAAGATTTCTTCCATAATAGCGTAGAAGACTTAAAAAATTAATAGTTGGTTTGATGAATGGCAGCTTGCTCTAAATGTCCATTAATGCAGACGAGTAGTAGAAACTATTCTTTAATGAGTGATTAGAGCGTTAGTAATGTGCTGGTTGACAAAGTGACGTCAATTAAATATTTAGGCGTAACATGGCAAAATGTTGTGAAATGGAACGACTACATATGTTCATTAGCAGTGAAAGTGAATATTCAGTTTTGGTTTATCGGGAGAATTTTAGGAAAATGTGGTTCATCTGTAAAAGAGATCGGATATAGAACGCTAGTGCGACCCATTCTTGAATGCTGCTCTAATGTTTGGGATACCCTCCGGTTCGGATCAAAGGAAGACATCGAAGCCATTCAGAGGCAGGCCTCTAGATTTGCTGCCGGTACGTTCGATCAAGATGCAAGTATGACGGTGAAACTTGCCATTTTAATGTAAAGAAAGACTGTTCTGGTAAACTTCTACGTTATTTTGTACAGAAACAGCTGAGTAAAACTGAACGTACTCAGACAGTTTTCTCTTTACTTATCATGATCATTTCTAAACTGACTCACAATATTTTATCGCACCGCAATCTGACTTTTAATAGTCCGTACAAAAGAACAGCCCTGATTAACAATAACCTATACCCTTCATGAATCACTTACCTTACGAAAATCTTCGTTATTCGAACTACTGCAATACAGCGAGAGCCAATACTGCCAGCTAAATAAAAGCTTCTAACTACTGAAGGCACTAACAGGTGATAGGCATATAGTTAGCAAATCAAAGATTTTGATAGAGAACAAACAGACAAATTTCCTTTTTGTGACAGACACACGTCCAGATCGTCCGCTCGTATTAACATCTCTAAACTCTGGGTCTCTCTCCCCACATCCAACACTGCTGGCCGCTCGCCTCCAACTGCCCAACGCTACGCGCTGTTCGCATCCAACTGCCCAACACCATACTAGCGAACAATCCAACAATGCGTCCAACCAGCCACAGACTGCACACATCACAGTCAGCGACTTTAATGCAGAGCCCTATGTGGCGTCACCAACATGAAAACCTAAACAGCCTACTTACAACGGATATGCTTCGTGAACACAAATACGAAACCCTGGAGGCTAGACGATGCTGAGAAAATTTAAAGAACTGTCATGCGACGTTGACGATAGAACGATTCAACTGCCACCAAAGTACATTTTATGAAACGATCACTAAGATAAGAGAAGAAAGGGCTTTATTTCCAATTCGAGCAGTAGAGGAAATGTGTAGCAGTGCCACAAGGTACCCTCCGCAACACACCAATCAGTAGCTTTCTGACTACATGTGTACATGTAAATGTAGAAAACATACGTGGATTCGATACATTATGTTTAAAGTAGTTTCTAAGTCTTATTTGTTCTTTTTGCAATGGGATGGCAGACTGCTCCCCCCCATTAATCATGGACCTTGCCGTTGGTGGGGAGGCTCGCGTGCCTCAGCGATACAGATAGCCGTACCGTAGGTGCAACCACAACGGACGGGTATCTGTTGAGAGGCCAGACAAACGCGTGGTTCCTGAAGAGGGGCAGCAGCCTTTTCAGTAGTTGCAGGGGCAACAGTCTGGATGATTGACTAATCTGGCCTTGTAACACTAATCAAAACAGTCTCGCTCTGCTGGTACTGCGAACGGTTGAAAGCAAGGAGAAACTACAGCCGTTATTTTTCCCGAGGGCATGCAGCTTTACTGTATGATTAATGATGATGGCGTCCTCTTGGGTAAAATATTCCGGAGGTAAAATAGTCTCCCATTCGGATCTCCGGGCGGGGACTACTCAGGAGGACGTCGTTATCAGGAGAAAGAAAACTGGCGTTCTACGGATCGGAGCGTGGAATGTCACAACCCCTAATCGTGCAGGTAGGTTAGAAAATTTAAAAAGGGAAATGGATAGGTTAAAGTTAGATATAGTGGGAATTAGTGAAGTTCTGTGGCAGGAGTAACAAGACTTTTGGTTAGGCGAATACAGTGTTATAAATACAAAGTCAAATAGGGGTAATGCAGGAGTAGGGTTAATAATGAATAAAAAATAGGAATGCGGGTAAGCTACTACCAACAGCATAGTGAACGCATTATTCTGGCCAAGATAGACACGAAGCCCACGCCTACTACAGTAGTACAAGTTTATATGCCAACTAGCTCTGCAGATGACGAAGAAATTGAAGAAATGTATGACGAAATAAAAGAAATTATTCAGATAGTGAAGGGAGCTGAAAATTTAACAGTCATGGGTGACTGGAATTCAGTAGTAGGAAAAGGGAGAGAAGGAAACGTAGTAGGTGAATATGGATTGGGGCTAAGAAATGAAAGAGGAAGCCGCCTGGTAGAATTTTGCGCAGAGCACAACTTAATCATAGCTAACACTTGGTTCAAGAATCATAAATGAAGGTTGTATACATGGAAGAAGCCTGGAGATACTGACAGATTTCAGATAGATTACATAATGGTAAGACAGAGATTTAGGAACCAGGTTTTAAATCGTAAGACATTTCCAGGGGCAGATGTGGCCTCTGACCACAATCTATTGTTTATGAACTGTAGATTATTAAAACTGAAGAAACTGCAAAAAGGTGGGAATTTAAGGATATGGGACCTGGATAAACTGACTAAACCAGGGGTTGTACAGAGTTTCAGGGAGAGCGTAAGGGAACAAATGGCAGGAATGGGGGAAAGAAATACAGTAGACGAAGAGTGGGTAGCTTTTAGGGATGAAGTAGTGAAGGCAGCAGACGATCAAGTAGGTAAAAAGACGATGGCTAGTAGAAATCCTTGGGTAATAAAAGAAATATTGAATTTAATTGATGAAAGGAGAGAATATAAAAATGCAGTAAATGAAGCAGGCAAAAAGGGATACAAAAGTCTCAAAAATGAGATCGATAGGAAGTGCAACTTGGCTAAGCAGGGATGAATAGAGGATAAATGTAAGAATGTAGAGGCTTATCTCACTAGGGGTAAGATAGATACTGCCTACAGGAAAGTTAAAGAGACCTTTGGAGAAAAGAGAACCACTTGTCTGAATATTAAGAGCTCAGATGGAAACCCAGTTCTAAGCAAAGAAAGGAAAGCAGAAAGGTGGAAGGAGTATATAGAGGGTCTATACAAGGGCGATGTACTTGGGCACAATATTATGGAAAGGGAATAGGATGTAGATGAAGATGAAATGGGAGATATGATGCTGCGTGAAGAGTTTGACAGAGCACTGAAAGCCGTAAGTCGAAACAAGGCCCCGGGAGTAGACAACATTCCATTGGAACTACTGACGGACTTGGGAGAGCCAGACCTGACAAAAATTTACCATCTGGTGAGCACGATGTATGAAACAGGCGAAATACCCTTAGACTTAAGGAGAGTATGATAATTCCAATCCCAAAGAAAGCAGGTGTTGACAGATGTGAAAATTCCCGAACTATCAGTTTAATAAGTCACTGCTGCAAAATACTAACGCGAATTCTTTACAGACGAAAGGAAAAACTAGTAGAAGCCGACCTAGGGGAAGATCAGTTTGGATTCCGTAGAAATATTGGAACACGTGAGGCAATACTGACCCTACGACTTACCTTAGAAGCTAGATTAAGGAAAGGTAAACCTACGTTTCTAGCATTTGTAGACTTACAGAAAGCTTTTGACAATGTTGACTGGAATACTCTCTTTCAAATTCTGAAGGGAGCAGGGGTAGAATACAGGGAGCGAAAGGCTATTTACAGTTTGTATGGAAACCAAATGGCAGTTATAAGAGTTGAGGGGCATGAAAGGGAGCGGTGGTTGGGAATGGAGTGAGATATGGTTGTAGCTTCTCCCCGATGTTATTCAATCTGTATATTGAGCAAGCAGTGAAAGAAACAAAAAAAAATTCGGAGTAGGTATTAAAATACATGGAGAAGAAATAAAAACTTTGAAGTTCGCCGATGACATTGTAATTCTGTCAGAGACAGCAAAGGACTTGGAAGAGCAGTTGAACGGAATGGCTAGTGTCTTGAAAGGAGGATATAAGATGAACATCAACAAAAGCAAGACGATGATAACGGAATGTAGTCGAATTAAGTCGGGTGATGCTGAGGGGATTAGATTAGGAAATGATACACATAAAGTAGTAAAGGAGTTTTGCTATTTGGGGAGCAAAATAACTGATGATGGTCGAAGTAGAGAGGATATAAATTGTAGACTGGCAATGGCAAGGAAAGCGTTTCTGAAGAAGAGAAATTTGTTAACATCGAGTGTAGATTTAAGTGTGAGGAAGTCGTTTCTAAAAGTATTTGTATGGAGTGTAGCCATGTATGGAAGTGAAACATGGACGATAATTAGTTTAGACAAGAAGAGAATAGAAGCTTTCGAAATGTGGTGCTACAGAAGAATGCTGAAGATTAGATGGGTAGATCACATAACTAATGAGGAGGTGTTGAATAGGATTAGGGAGAAGAGGAGTTTGTGGCACAACTTGACTAGAAGAAATGATCGGTTGGTAGGACATGTTCTGAGGCATCAAGGGATCTCCAATTTAGTATTGGAGGGCAGCGTAGAGGGTAAAAATCGTAGAGGGAGACCAAGAGATGAATACACCAAGCAGATACAGAAGGATGTAGGTTGCAGTAGGTACTGGGAGATGAAGAAGCTTGCACAGGATAGAGTAGCATGGAGAGCTGCATCAAACCAGTCTCAGAACTGAAGACCACAACAACAACAACAATGGGAGACTGAAAGATAATAAATAAACTAGCTTTGCTGTTAGATGGTTTATTGGTATATGCATACACATTTAAACAAATAAAAGAATAACATTGTTTATTTCTTACTGTTTTTGGTACATTCTAGATTTCTTACAAAACACACTAGTATTAGATTCTCCTTTCAGTCACATTCTTTGAAAGTACTTGATGTCACAACACATGGTACATGCTCCCTCCTTGGTCTTTTATCAGAAATAATGAATCCTGATGGAGTCATTGCATTTGAAATCCTTTGTTTAATGCCTGAGTGTCCCTGCTAAAAAAATTTCATCCACTTCCTGCCTGCTTTCCAGTGTTCTAATGGAAATGAACGTTTAGCGTCATTGGCCGGGAGGCCCCTTTCGGGGCAGGTCCGGTTGCCATGGTGCAGGTCTTATTACATTCGACGCCACATAGGGCGACGTGCCGGCCGGATGGAGATGAAATGATGATAAAAACAGCACAACACCCAGTCCCTGAGCGGAGAAAGTCTCCGACCCAGCCAGGAATGGAACCCGGGCCCGTAGGGCGGCAATCCGTCATGCTGACCACTCAGCTATCGGGGCGGACAGTCTTCCAGTGAACTATCCAGCTTTATCGCTGCACGCTATTTTGTAGCTGGTTTCTGTTAACTGGTAATCCATTCACTTGACTCTCCTAGATCCACTTAACTCACTGAGCTTCACATTCTTCACTCAGAGTATAGGAGTACAAAGAAACAGACATTCACAACTCGTGTAGTATCCTAACACCATAAGTTGACACTGTGCATATG
Organism: Schistocerca cancellata; assembly: GCF_023864275.1. NCBI lineage: Eukaryota > Metazoa > Arthropoda > Insecta > Orthoptera > Acrididae > Schistocerca > Schistocerca cancellata. The sequence continues at coordinate 621,262,214 of NC_064629.1, forward strand.
TCATAACATGACAGTGGGCGTAAGGTACTATATCTCTCCCATTTTATATTCAGCTACAGATAAACTTCAAACAAAATTGTAACAAACTGCTCCATATATCACCTGAGATATTGTTGTCCAAAGGTACATATACATCTGAGCACAGTACCCATCTTTCATAATCATTATGTCACTTCCAGTTATGCATCCCAATATAAAAATAAAATTTAAGAAAGCAGGCTCGACACAAACTAGAGCCTAGTGACGAAGCACTCATCCATTTCTACCAAAGTTTCTTTTCGTATATCATAGCATGACAAGTTAGTTGTTACGAAATTCTTGTGGGGAAGGTGTTTCTCCCATGCACTCATTTTTATTAAGTTTATGACTACATTTCTCTGCAGTAAATTTTTAGCATAAGAACACAAATACATACGTAACTTAAAAATTTCTTTTTGTGTAGAAACTATTATCTGTGGTAGGGTATAAGTCTAATTAAGATCAAATTCAAGGCCGTATCTGTAATGGTGAATTATAAGAGGCGATCAAAAGGTTTCTATTCGAAGGCCTTACGGTCCAGAATCGGTATGCCAGTTAGGCAAAACTGCCGTGAGCATTGAGGCAAACATTCAGTGATGCACCAGGTTGAAGATACCCATGTAGTAAAACATCATGCCCTGCTGCGTGAGTAAGTCCATAACTGCCTGCCACACATCTTCATCCAACCGGACTCATCGACCCTCGAAGGCCATTTTCGAGAGACTAAAGGCGTTTTAAATGCATGAGGAGAGATCAGGACTACAGGGTCAGTGCTCAAGTGTCTCACACTTGAGGTTCTCCATAATGGATGAGAGTGGTCTCACAGCTAGACCGACGTCTTGTGTCGAATCGCGACGAACATGAAACTTGGCGCACCATTCCACAATTGTGGTTTTCGACGGCCATGCTGCCTCGTATACGTTCTTCATTCTCCAGACTACGTTTACCAGTGTTTTTCCACCGTGAGCCATGAAAAGAGTAACAGAAAGTTGGTTCTATTTCGATGCATTTTTAATGACGTCGCCAGAGCTCGCGTTTCCATATTTATCGTACACTCGTCAGAAGGACATTAATGTCACGCTAATGACTTGCCTATATGTTGGTTATTATATACCGACATCGGAATCCCGCTACGTTGCATACACCCAGCAGCAACTCGCTCAAACAAAAACTATTTGATCGCCCCTTACAATACATATTATCACATATTGATGCACAGCATTTATCATAATGAGTAGCCATGACTTCTTCTGTAGATTGTAGTCTGACCATCAACTTGTTCTATAAAATTTCATATGGCTGCTAGCTTTGTCTTTCGTCAATAAATCTTTGCATAGCGTCTCTAGTAAAAATAAATATTCCCTAATGCCGTTGCAAAATCACGTACACAAGAAAGAACCGTAGGGGGTAAAGCACCTCCCACTTTCCACAGAACAATAAATAACTTTCCAGCCAATTTACCATCCAGATAAACGGTCAACATTATTGTATATGAATGTGTTAAGGCACTGATATTAGTTGATTTTAATACATCTTTCTTGGTACCTCTAATTTATAGGTTCCTTCCATATGCATTTCCTCTTTAAATCCCAATTGGTCGGAACTGAAAACAAATTTCTTAGTGAACGAAGGCATAAGTTTGTTTAACTGATCTACAAATTTTCGGGCTGATTCTGCAGTTTGGTGTACATCGTCAAGTCTATGCTTTGTTTCAGATTTCGTTATTTTACTTCTCTCAGTTTCTAACACTATTGTTTAATGTTGCAAATAATTTGTACAAAAATGGTTCAGATGGCTCTGAGCACTATGGGACTTAACTGCTGAGGTCATCAGTCCCATAGAACTTAGAACTACTTAAACCTAACTAACCTAAGGACATCACACACATCCAGGCCCGAGGCTGGATTCGAACCTGCGATCGCAGTGGTCGCGCGGTTCCAGACTGTAGCCCCTAGAACCGCTCGGCCACCTCGGCCGGCTAATTTGTACAGATTTATCCTGAATAGTGTAGTGTATATTCTTTCTTGCGGAGAAACGATAAGATTTGTAATATGGTTGCTCTTTGTGTGTTAAGTTCTTTGTATGATTTGGAGGAGATTGTCTTTCAATGAGATAAATATTGTATTGATTTCTTAATATCCTTAAATGACAAAGTTTTTAAAGTATGTCTATTTGTAATTATGCTAAAACTGGTACATGCATAGGGACTTGGCATTGTATAAACTGAAAAGTAAATGTACTCGCCCTCTACAACGGAAGTGAGTTAGCGCGGGCCAAAATGTGGTTAGCGCGAACGAAAAGGTGGATGTAACGTTCGTCTGGGCGCCAAACGAGAGAGCACGGTGGTCAGTCGGCAGTGAGACAGTAACGAGAAAACAGCGCAGGTGGTGAGTGAGGCCTACTGTGTTACCAGTGGAATGGAACGGCCTCGGATGTAATTCGTGACTCTAAAATGGTGCTTTCGTTTTGGAAAAAGCTCTGAAATTATTATTATCAACGCCAAGAAGAAATGTATAGAGCTTATTTGTGGCAATGGAAAGGCCACCTAGCTGCCACATACTCGCTACACCGATTGCGCAACCACATCGTCACACTCACAACAGGTCAGATATATAAGCATGTGTGAACCAGTTATGTTGTATTTGGTTCAGTGGAAATATAATATTAAAGCTAAAAGAATTGTGTTCCACCCATGTGTATATCCTATGCACTTGTCCAAGTAGGATCCTCACCATTGCTTAATGAATTCCGAGAGTGGTTCTTGGGTAAAAGTATTAACAAAAATGCAGTGCAAATATTTTGATGTGTGGTAAGGTTTTTTGTCAGTACACTGCTGGTCAAGGAATGTTCATTTCTCATACTTATAACAGTGACTATCTTAGTTTGAAAGTTGTAAAACTTAGCTAGGAAATGAACCAAAAACCATTTTAGGAAAAGGGAATGCTAAAGTTTACTGAGTCAGAATTACTTTCAAAACCTACTTCTTCACAAGTGATACTATGAACCTTTGGTTTGATGCATTAAAATTATATTATGAAAGGTAACTAAAATTAACTATTTTAAAATTAATGTAAGGTGAGTAAAATTAGTGCACAGTTTGTCCCAGAAAAGTGTTTGGTTAGCTTCATGGTAATGGACATTTTAAAGGGTCCACACTTTCGTGCTGTTTAAAATGAGAAATCCTTCTTAGATAATGTATTTATTAATGGAATTCTGAAGAAATATTAGAGTTTTGTGTACTTTGTGTAGTAGAAATTGGAAAGCCAGTTTGAGGTACTCACTTAAGCCTTTGTTTATAAAAAGTTACTATAATTGCTGTGATTCATGAAAACGAAACAATTTGGGTTTATAGAGAGTGTAAAAATCCAATTACAAGTGACTTTTGATTATACCTGTACTACTTGAGAGGCAACTACTGAAATAGGGCTAAGTCCATGTCCAGTTCTAGTTTTCACAACAATTGATAATGAAATAATTTATACATCACAAAAATATTTACTGTTGAGAAGAAACAAAGTTTGGTTGCTACTACAAAGGAAGATATAGTTTGTATGACCACATTTATATTCCAACATAATAAAAAAAAAATCTTATTTGTAGATTTCTACCTAATGAATCCTGAAGCAATCGATGAGTGACAAAAATAGAACTTTTGTATGCTGTGTGCTCTTTATTGCTCTGTATAGTGAATGTGTGAGATTATTGTACCTGACTATTATCATGTGCTGTCTGTCCTTGTGTAGTTAGTGAAGGGCAGGTTTGAGCCATATTAATTATAGACTAAAGTAATTATTGAGGTAAAGAAGAGAAACGGCCGATTTTCAAGTCTTATGTTTGCTTAAATGCTAAGGTGACAACTGCTGCTTCCCCCTGTGTAATTTGTCCAGTCGTATGTGGTTATTGCACTTCATAGAACAGTGTTTAATGAAAGATCATTTTTTGCAATAGTAAAAATAGATTCTTTATGAATAATGCTTTTGCATTACTATGCCTAACTAGGCTAGTGACCGTATAACTTCTCCAGTTAACAGTAATCATTTACTGTTACCCATTGCAAAATTAATTCTTTCTGATATTTACCTACACCTATTCTTACGGAATTAAGGTTAGATTCCAAATTATCCGTTAGGTAATCTCGGTCAAATTACTGAAAATCCTTTCAGAGGGTAACATATACTGTGCGTAATAAACCATTTTTGGTGATTATCTGTAAACACTCAGACGCCAGTAAAGTGTTATAAGTTCTGTAGCAGCGGTTCCCTTTAAATCACTGTAATCTGTCGTGCGCAATTTGACGTACATGGCGTAGTTGGTCAATATCATGTAAATTGTATCGAGCATCCCTGAAACGCGCGAATGCCAGTTTTTTAACACGTGATCGTTGTCTTCCCTTGAATGTCTGTAGTTTTTATTATGCACTACATGGTCATATTGCTGCCGACTTGTTCGCAGTCTGTTCAATTTTTCTTTTTTTTTCGTACCCGCTCCCAGGACAACAATTCTTCTTTACTATGTTTCACTGGAGATATAATTTGTGACTCCTTATGTGTCAAGGATAATGACCTACGTCGCTCGACATCTATTTCAGCATCACATTCAGTTGTTATGCACATGTCGTCATCATTGTACTCCTCACGTTCATTGTTCGCGCTGTCGAGCATATAAGATAGCATACGTTCCACTGACCCACCTTGCAGAAACGTTAATATTTCATCTGTCACTTTTTTCTCACTCTGTGAAATTCCTTGAATTCCTTTCTGACGAAATGTTAACTTCGGCAACTGTTGTTGTAGATATAGTGCTATGTTCGCTTTGTTTATCGTTTCCATTGCTCTGCTTTGTATCAACACTACTGGAATTGTAGTCCTGTTGTGAGTTACTCGTCGACTAAGCAGTTCAGCTGCGTTCCGGAGCCTCATGCTGTCCTCGGGATTGGATACCTACATTCCCGCTTCATGTAGACATTAGCAGCCAATATTGTGGTTGAATAGTAGACAACACGTGAGACGTCGAATGACGTAAACATCGTTCGCCATTTGCGACCGCGCACTCAAGAAGTCCCTCTTGAGTAAAGTGACTGAAGTGCCCACTCTAATGGCATGTCAGCTGAGAAGACGTCATCCTGATGTGGTGATTCCATGTCAAACATGCAAATGATACCATATCTAGCTCTACATCTCCATCAACATACCTACTCCGCAAGCCACCCTATTGTGCGTGGCGGAGAGTACCTTGCACCATTGCAAACTTGCTACTTTATTTTATAATCTGGACTTTAATAAAAATGGCAAAGGTAATGTTAATCAGAACACAGGGAGGAGCTGTGATCTAAATAACAAGAGATTTATTCATTTTTAATATCACAAGACAAAAAATGGCCAAAGAAACATCACACAATCGTTTTAATTTGACAAACGCTTTCACTAATATAGGTTCTATGGTGGACAAAGTGATCAGCTGGGTATCAACACGCGACACTAACCAGAACACTAATCGCTTTATCTGACTTCATACACGTGAATCCATGGTATGGCACAAAAACTACGCCACCGTCAAGCATCTATACTCTACTATTACAAAAAGAAAAATATGGTTCGAAAGAACAGGGTGCTGAGAGACATATATTGGAAACCCACGCCGTAGCAGCGGATACTTTACTTCACCATTTATTTTTTTCTCATCCTACCTCGCCAGCTTGGTAGAAAAGCACACTTACATCTTAGACTACTCCCACTTTAGCACAAGCCAGTCATGAGCTGGAGCGCCGCATTCGAAGATGGGAGACTGCTCCTTGCTCTGCATACACCGACTTGGCCAGTCAGAGACTGTAAAGTTAATTGGGAGAAAAGAAAAAAAGATTCAACTTCGCGGCCTCTTTCCCACGCGTTTGCCCCATGTATTTTGCTAACAACGTGACCAGGATAGAACCACAGCCCTACATAAAAAGATTATCTCCCCTGTTCCGTCCATTTTCGAACTTTCCGAAGAACGGCCATAAACTTGCTAAAAGCCTTGTGCCTTCAAAAATATGTTTTTAACAGAATCTGGACATCTAGGTGCCAGTGATCTGTTGCACAGACATTCGCAGAAAGCTCACAGTTGTCTTGTCAGTTTCCCACTAAGGGGGCCCCATTATCTGTTTTATTGCTGATCTTCAATGCATTGCTCATTGCAGCAGCGTCTCCTCGGTGCTAGTCACCCTACCTGAACGCTGCCCCCAACCGCCTGGCACCATCCAACGTGTCTGCACAATGAGACCGTGGGACTCGGCCGTCCGGAAATGTTTTCACCTGGCTTCCGCAGAAAAAACGCGCTCCCCTCGACCCTCAGTCAAAGTGCACTTTTACTGCAGTCGTTTAAATCGGCACCCTATTCCTCTGAACCCAGGTAAAGCTTACCGATATTCCTTCACTAGAGCACACAAGCAAGAGCGTTAACTACTGCCAACCATTTCATAGTAATAAATATCATCTTCCCTAAGAACATTAATCGACATTACACCGAATCAGAAGTGAGAGTGCCCTGCAATCTTTCACCATTCCATTCCCCTTCCATTCACAAAAAGAGCGAGGGGAAAGGACTGCCTAAACGCTTCTGTACGAGCCCTAGTTTTTCTTCCCTTATCTTTGCCAAATTTAAACGGATGCAAAGATCCAAGATCGGCGATCTTTTACAGAATCTAGAAATTTAGTGTTGATTGCAATGGGAGATGCTTATAATAGTTTCCACAATGAAACTTTGTCTCGAGACCTGGCAGAAAATCTAAAGAGACACTGGCCGTATGTGAAGTATGCTAGCGGCAAGACACAATCAATGCCTTCTCTGTGCGATAGTGATGGAGTTACTACCGAAGACAGTGCTGCCGAAGCAGAGCTGCTAAACTCAGCCTTCCGAAATTCCTTCACGAAGGAAGGCGAAGTAAATATTCCAGAATTCCAATCAAGAACAGCTGCCAACCTGATTAGCTTAGAAGTAGATAGGCTCGGAGTAGTGAAGCAACTTAAATCATATAATAAAAGCAAGTCTTCTGGTCTAGATTGTATACCAGTTAGGTTCCTTTCATTGTATGCTGATACAATAGCTCCATGCTTAACAATCATATACAGCCGATCGCTCGGCAAAAGATCCGTACCAAGAGACTGGAAAGTTGCACAAGTCACACCAATATTCAAGAAAGGTAGCAGAAGTAATCCACTAAATTACAAGCCCATATCGTTAACGTCATATTATGTTCGAACATTATGTATTACCTCGAAGAAAACCGTCTATTGACACACAGTCAACACGGATTTAGAAAACATAGTTCTTGTGAAACACAACCAGCTCTTTACTCACACGAAGTGTCGAGTGCTAGTGGCAAGGGATTTCAAATTGGTTCTGTACTTCTGGATTCCCACAAGGCATTGGACACTGTACCACACAATCGGCTTTTAGTGTAATTGCGTGCTTATGGAATATCGTCTCAGTTATGTGACTGGATTCGTGATTTCCTGTCAGAGAGGCCACAGTTCGTAGTAATTGACGGATAGTCATCGAGTAAGACAGAAGTGATTTCTGGCGTTCCGCAAGGTAGGCCTTCGCTGTTCCTTACCTATATAAATAATTTAGGATACAATCTGAGCAGAAGCCTTAGGTTGTTTTCAGGTGACGCTGTCGTTTATCAAATAGTAAAGTCATCAGAAGATAAAAACAAATTGCAAAACGATTTAGAAAAGATATCTGTACAGTGCGAAAATTGGCAACTGACCCTAAATAACGAAAAGTTTGAGGTCATCCACATGAGTGCCAGAAGGTATCCGTTAAACTTCGGTTACACGATAAATCAGTCAGATCTAAAGGCTGTAAATTCAACCAAATACCTAGGAATTACAATTACGAATAACTTAAATTGGGAGGAACACATAGAGAATGTTGTGGGGAAGGCTAACTAAAGACTGAGTTTTATTGGCAAGGCACTTAGAAAATGTAACATATCTACTAAAGAGATTGCCTACAGTACGTTTGTCTGTCCTCTTTTAGGATACTGGTGCTCGGTGTGGGATCCTCACCAGATAGGACTGATGGAGTACATCGAAAAAGTTCAAAGAAAGGCAGCTCGTTTTTTATTATCGTAAAATAGGGGAGAGAGTGTCACTGAAATGATACAGGATTTGGCGTGGACAGCATTAAAACAAAGGCGTTTTTCGTTGCGCGGGAATCTTCTCACGAAATATCAATCATCAACTTCCTCCTCCGATTGCGAAAATATTTTGTTGACGCCGACCTGCATAGCGAGAAACTATCACGATAATAAACTAAGGAAAATCAGAGCTTGCACGGGAAGATATAGGTGTTCGTTTTTTCCGCATGCTATACTAGAGTGAAATAATACAGAATAGTGAAAGTGGTTCGATGAACCCTGTGCCAGGCGTTTAAATGCGATTTGCAGAGTACCCATGTAGATGTAGATGTAGATGCAGATCTTATGAATCACGCAAGACCCTATAGTTTCTCAACACACATTTGAATCTTATAATGTAGACTTACAGTGTAGTTCTGTGAGGCGATATAGAATGTGCATCCCACATGCGATGGCCATTACAGAGTACATAAATTAATGAAGTCGTGGCATATTCTGTAAATGGTGGTAAATGTTAACTTGAGATACTGTGAAATTATTTATTTATTTATTTATTTATTTATTGATTTATTTAACCTGGCAAGATTAGGGCCATCAGGCCCTCTCTTACATCTAACCAGGCATTCTACTTATTTTACATTCATAAGTTTTAGTAGGCATGTTAAACTACATCTAGTACAAAAAGTGAAATAAACAATTAGAAATACATACATATAGAGTTTATATTCGTAGATCATAAGTACTGTTATAATTAGATATTATTGAAGAGACAAATTTTAGATAGGAGTGCTGGCAACAGGGAGTATGAGGGAGACTCATGGTGAAGGGAGGAGAAGAATAGTGAGACATGATGAAACATTATTAAGGAAATATAAAGGAGAAGAAGATTGCGTGGCTAATAGATGAAGAGGAAGGCATCTCAGGAGCAAGATAGGAGATGCTAGCTTTGCTATTTGACAGATGAGAGGATTGGCCTGGTACATAAATTTTGTGGAGAACTTTATGAAGATGATAGTAGGAAATGCTTCAACTTCTTCTTAAAGGCAGCAGGAGATTGAATTTTGCGCAAGGTAAGGGGCAGTTTGTTCCAGAGGCGGACAGCGGCAACTGAGAAGGAGTTTGCAACAGTTTTTGTGTTGTGAGTGGCCACAGTTAGGATACCAAATAAGAGTGACCTCGTGTTTCGATTATGATGGCATGACAGGTTTTTAATCTCTGAAGCAAGGTACTGGGGTGCTTGCGCGACGAGGAGTCTGTGAAGTAGACATAGAGTGTGGTAGTCACGCAATTTGTCCGGCCGCAGCCACCCTAGCTCGGAGTATGAAGCACTAACATGATCATATCGGCGAATGTTGCAGGTGTAACGCACACAGGCATTCATGGTTAGCTCTAGCCGTCTTTTGTTTTCACTATTCGTGCCTTGCTGAATCACATCACAATAGTGGAGGTTCGGTAGAACGAGTGCTTGCACGAGCTGGCGTTTCAAGTCCTGTGGAAATATGTTCCGGAAGTTTTTGAGAGCATAGAGACAAGCAGACGTCTTTCAGCACACTGCGACTGTATTCTCCGCCCAGTTGAGATGCTCATCCAAAGTTAAACCCAAGTTCTTCACTGTTTTCTGATATGGTATTGGAGTACCGTCGAGCAGTATAGGAGGTAGCCGTTCGCGGAAATCTGAACTTATTAGTTTCTGATGGGCTATTAAGATTACTTGCGTCTTTTTTGCATTTAGTTCAAGCCCCAGATTTTTCGCCCATGTCACTACTGAAGACAGATCCTCATTCATCTGAGCGATTGCAGTGTTTACGTCTTCAGGTCTGACGCTTAGGTAGAGTTGGAGGTCGTCGGCATAGAAATGATATTTACAGGAGGACAGAACCGACGAAATATCGTTGACATATAAAGAAAACAACAGTGGTCCTAAGACTGATCCTTGTGGCACTCCCGAGGAAACATGTTTCCAGGAAGATTTTTCATATACGCAGACAACACATTGCTGTCTGTCTTTTAAGTAGCTTTCAAACCATCTCATTGCACTATCAGAGAAATTAAGCTGTTGCATTTTTCTGAGCAATATGTCAAAGTTAACAGTGTCAAAAGCTTTGCTGAAGTCCAGTAGCGTCAATACTGTTGCCTTTCGATTGTCGATGGCACATTTCAGGTCATCAGTTACTTTAATTAGAGCAGTGTTTGTGCGGTGCATATATGTTAATGACACCATGGCATATTTGAGAAAATGGCAGAAACTATTGAAAAGTTTGTCCAATAAGCTGGAAGGCACGAACATATTCATTACAAAGCATGACATTGCCTGTAAATTCGGTTACTGCGCGTTGTTAGATGTTCTGTCTGCCTTTCAAATTCTACAAAATGGAGAAAAATATTAGTCCAGTGGCACCAAGTCCAGAAATTTGTAGTTTAGGCTGTAAAATTGGCAGATTGGTAGGACACTATTAGTATTGGCTTTACAGATGGTATACTGATGGGATGCTAAATCCGAAAATTGCCGAATGGGCCGTAAAAGTTGCCAGGAAAAGCTGTCAAATTGGTGAAGTGGTTTTGTCAAATAGGTAAAGAGATAGGATACCCAACTCTGGAATTGGCTAACTGCCAAATTTATTGTAAAACGTGGTAGAAAAGGCTGTGTAACTGGCAAACTGGTAAGAAGCCGAATCTATAAATTGCCAAGTTGGTAGGTGCAAAGCCAATCCTTACATACGTTAAAACGCACACATACATTGCTGACTTTAGAGGTCTTAAATAAAGAATTATGCCTACTGATTCTTGCAAAATATCACTCCATGACCATCTAACTATGATAACATCCATTTGTACTGTCTCATTTTAATAACACATAAAACAGTTCTACTACGGCTGTTACATAAATCTTGCAGCTTTATAGAACAAAGCCACGCGGAGTTGCCGCGTCGTTAGAGGCGCCATGTCACGAATAGCGCGGCCCCTCCCGATGGATTTTCCAGTCCTCTCTCGGGCATGGGTGTGTGTTTGTCCTTAGTGTAGGTTAGTTTCAATGGTGTGTAAGTCTAGCAACAGATGACCTCAACAGTTTGCTCCCTTAGGAATTTACACACATTGGAACATTTTTATAGTACATATACATGTTTATTTACTATACTGCGTTGGAAAATAAGATTAGCATCGGCTCAACCTCTCCCTGAGGTTTCTGGTACGGTATGTAAAATTATTATGTTTGCAATCCAATGGTCTGTCGGATTTAGTAGTTGTTACATCATAATTTGGTCGTCATTGAACAGAGCGAAGGGTTCTTCGTATACAGTTTTGCTCTCAGTAACATTAAGAAACAGATATATGATCCAGTGTATTGAGTGACTCAAACAGGTGCCTATGACTTGAAAAGTTATCGATTTGTGCTTCGTCTTAAATGGCGCTGTTGTATACGGGACTTTGTCGGAGCTGTTGCTGCTCTAGCAACACAGGAAATGAGGCTTCGAGGTAAATTCTTAACCTCCAGAACCTTAAATATGAAGGATGCCTCTAAGGCAGAGGTGGGCAATAGTTCAATAGTTACGGTTTGGGGGGGGGGGGGCACTTTCTAGAAGCAGAGATCAGCTGAGAGCCGTACCTTTGAAAATGATTGCGTGATTTACTTAAATATGCATTTCAGAAGAGGTATAAGTAGTTATACAAAAATTCTGACCTTCTTGGCGGTTTGCACAACAGCTATTAGCGGGCCGCATGTGACCACATCTGCTTTGAAGCATTTTATACTGACGTCACATCACTCATAGCAAGTTTGGGTTGTATTTATAAGGCGAACTTGCAAGGCTAAACACTTGGTGCTATCAATGACTCTCGTCGCAAAGTGTACCGTAATCTTCGACTGCCAAGGTTTTAAGACTACCAGTAATGTATTTGAGGTGAGAGATATCTCCTGTAGTGTGTTGTGCGATAGAAGTGCAGTCGCTTCCGGGCTCTACATGATTAACTGCACAACATTGTATCACTAACAGGAACGGCATCAGCTGTATGGTTGACAAGAAATCACCATCAGCATGACATCTTCTTAGTTTGCATGCCGTTAGAGAGGGATCTTCAGGCACTTACCTCAGCGACACAGGCGCATCCAACGGTACTGGTTAAAGGTACCGAAAAAATACTATGGGTGAGAAATCTGTTGTCGACATATGATATTCACAACATAGAAGACAAGCGTTACTCATCACTTCACATTCTACATGGGATAATGTTCATCAGCAAAAGACATCCAATGATGGCACAACTTAACTTCGACTTACTGCGGAAATGGTGGGCTCACTGATATATGAACGTATCACCTGAAAGAAAAGAGGCTGAGAACATCTGGTATTTGATACGGGCATCCTACCAACTCTTCTTCAACGTCTGCTTTTCTTCAACAGTTCGTTGCAGACCTCCTCCATCCACTTGTACCACTGTGCACAGTCCCTCGTACATTATCATATTTTGAGGTTTAAAAGTAGTAACCGTTTAGCTACTGGCAGGTTGATGGTTTGACTAACATTCTACTCTGTTAAAATGGCTGTTCACAGTTTTCCTCGCACAGTGCCTGTTAGTACAGTGTGCGAAAATGTAATAAGCATCACATTGGGAATTACACAGGTACTAGTTCATGATATTAGTTTCTGTACTATGACAATGGGTGTCACGAGATGTGAACATTTTTTATTATGCAGTGACTGTTATTACAAAATTGTCGTTGGTGATGGTGGTGGAAAATACACGTCACTGCTTTCATAAAACACCAAAGACCGTTTATTACTTGTACAGTGTGCAACAATGAATAAACTATTTTTTATGCTACGCAAACCCAACAGCTGTATTTTTTCTCGTCTAAAACTTACCGTATCACAAGTGCCTTATTCCCAGTTTTCTTGAATACTTTCTCTACGCATATGTTTGTGGATAGTTAGTTTTCTGTATTTGATGTCCACACAATGAGCCATTAACGTTATATGAGTACTTGTGTAATATATGTTTTCGAATTTGCTTCTTGGCCTTTAAATGTCTTAAATATTTCAGTTCACCAGTTTCGAATGTAACTCTGATCAAATCCTGCTTTGTGCTTGCTAATTCTTGCAAAAACGACCACCCTAATTTTAATTTTGGACTTACCTACAGTCTATATTTTATAATATACAGATGAATCTACATCAGCGCACATACTGTTATGAATCTTTCTCACTGAATGAAACTGCCTACTTCGACAGCACAACTTCTAATCGCATCGCTCACGAAGGAATCGGGTCTCGGTCATTTGTTAATTTTTTCGAATACAGTGGAGTAGTACGTTTTCCAGCCTCTAAGGCATAAACACGTGCATGCGTAATTTATCCATACATACGTTCCTACATACGTCGCTGTCAACATGTGTGAGACGAGATATGCCCACTGAGCAAGTTTGTTTTCGTAGTAAAGTCGACAAAAACAAGCTACTTACTGTACAGCAGACCTTTGTTAGCATGTAGCTTGTTGGTAACACGCCATTATTGGGAACATTCTCGGTATTTAGAGAGACACGTGAAATATATATTTTTAATTTTTTTAATAGATTGGCTGCATACTGCACCTCGTCTGCTGGCTGCTCTGATACGACGAAAACCTGCAAACATCAACTCCTGCCAGACGGTCCGAGACAGTCGCTGAGACGATAGAACGAACATCGAACACTACGGTTTCCTCCTCGGTCTGTCGTTTTACGATATACGTATATCAGGGAAATTTGACATCCAGAAGGACACGATCATTGGTTATTGGGCCAAGGGTTGAAACATTTCTGAAACGGCTAAGTTCGTAAGCTGTTCTCTTGCCTTCGTGGTTAAATTATACCTCGCATGGCAAAATGACGCGATCAAAAACTGGCGTCAAGCCAACTCTGGTGCACGTAGGGCCATAGATGATAGGGGAGTACCACGGCTGCAGAGATGTGTACGGGCGAATCTATATGCGACTGTAGAGCAACTTTGTGCCCAGATGAACCGACGGGCTACGCACAGTGTCTCCACAACTATGGCCGAGCGGTTCTAGGCGCTACAGCCCGGAACCGCGCGACCGCTACGGTCGCAGGTTCGAATCCTGCCTCGGGCATGGGTGTGTGTGATATCCTTAGGTTAATGAGGTTTAAGTAGTTCTAAGTTCTAGGGGACAGATGACCTCAGAAGTTAAGTCCCATAGTACTCAGAGCCATTTGAAACATTTTTTTTTCCTCCTCGACTATTGTTCAGCAAACTTTGCTGCGTATGGACCTCCGCAACAGGGACCTCGCTCATGCATCCATGGCTGTTCATCGGCGACGGAGGCTGGAATTTGCACGCCACTACCCCAACTGGACGTCCACTAAGTGGCGACAAGTGGTCTTTTCAGATGAATCACGGCTTATGCTCATACGAATCGATAATCTTTAGCCCCACCTCGATCTAACTGTTCACGTTATGGATCTCAACCAAGAAACCTAAAGTAGTTGGCCCCTGGAGCCGGCATAGCTCCAAATCCCTATTGCTACGTTCCAGAACTTCACTGAACCTCTTCCTGCATGTCTCGAAGCAGTCCGCTCTGCCAAATGTGGTTATTCAGGCTTTCGACGTGTGGTCCAATTAATGCGCCTGTACAGCGTATTTACCACAATTTTCCAATATTCCACATCAGCACTCGCCGAGAATACTAAAGACTACAAAGAAGTATAACTGTTAAACATAGTTTACAGATGGATGACACCAATAAGTTCTCAAGCCATATATACCGTATTGTATTGATTATAAAGTGACCATGACGTCACTTACGGTTATATGTGCGAAAATTAATGACTACTGTTTAAAATCGCCTTACGTGATTGGAGAATATTACACTATCACACATAATTCGCCTAAAGGACAAACATTTTCCGACATTTGCCGGAATATGTAACGACATCGTGTTCTCTTATACAATTTAGAATGGAAGCGAGGATATCTGGGTGAAAATCAGATGTGGAAGAGCTATGGATTGTGGAGATCTGATGCCACTGCAGACGCCGAGCCGAACTGTGCCGTTTATGTAAAAGGACTGTGCTCCACAGATCTTAGTGGTCGCAGACAAATATTGTTTGAACGAGTCGAAGGCACAGTAAGAACTACAACTGATCTGTGGAGAAAACCTCGTGTCAGGTGCACTGCGCCACTCCTACTCACGTTTGAAGTAAACTGACTGAATGTTTTCCCCAAGGTAAACTTACCGAGATGACTGACGCACAGAACAATTGTGGGGACGCGTCTACTCGTAGCAAGAGTTTATTTGTTGTACTGTTCATACTTGGAGAAGAATGCTAACAGGAAAATGACCTATATTTTGCCACAAATTTTGCTAGCTTAGGTATGAAACTGGATTGTGACCACTTTCAACCAGTCATCATAGTAATATTGGCTATCATTTTTGTATATGGTAGCTACCAGTCACATAAAATTCGCCTAAAGGAGTGAATGCACCAATATTTTCGAACATATTGTAGAATTTTAAATGAGAAACATTTAATAACTCCCAAGAACCAAATTAAGAAACAATGTCATCCTTTGGCATGAATTGTTGGAATCAGCCACCTTACTAGTCAAAGATACCACCATTTCACAGAATATGTCATGCATCACACACACACACACACACACACACACACACACACGCACACACACACACACTAATAATATAGATAGATAGATAATGAGAAGATTTGGTATGCAGCAAGAGTTTATTTGTGTACGTATCCTACAAATGTATGTTAATGGCACTTACATTTCAAACTACTCTTCTTTTTATTCTGCCTGAGAGTGCTGACTGGCATACTGGTCATTTACTGGTTTACACATTTGATCCGATTCAACCAATAGACGGATCTCACATTAATATGCGACTCAATATTTCACTCTTTCACAATTCCTGACAAATCGGGACATGCAAAAGTACTTAGTCATCGAGCCAATACTTTCTCAATCTCCCATATATCATCGACCGGGCATAAAATCCATGTGTCCTTTTCTCATGTCCAGGTGAGTCTTGCGAAAATGTAAGGTCGCTCATGTTGCTGCCTAACTGACATGTGTGTCATATTACTTCAGACTAATACTTCACAAAGTCATAGACTACTCTAATATACAGACCCCAGCAGCTCTCACTGTCGGTCGTCTCTGCTAATGCACAGTATAGATTATGTACATTCTATCACCCGAAAATTTACAATATTACAGGCCTGTGTTATTAAGAAGATATATGTTACTACGGAAATGCATGCATGGTATACGAGTACAGATTGTGACGCAGGTACGAAGACGTATGGAAGTCTGGGTCTGGCTATGAGTTGTGTACTTACAGCGAAACCAGTTTCGCTTCGAACGCTGAGAGAGAAGGTTATTTTATTTCACTTGCCGCAGCGTCGCTTGTGTGAAGTTTTCCTCGTTAGTGGTGTTCTGTCTGCCGAGTGAGTCGTAGCGCCTCCGCTCCGCCTTACTCTCTGTGTTCGTCTACTTCCATGGTTGCCACGTGTATTCCACGATAAGGTATTGTGAGCTTTACTTTCAATAAAGCAACGCGACACGTGCAGCCCGGGTCTCTAGAAATTTCACGATTGGCTTGTCGAAGCAATTCATGTAAACTCTTATCAGATCCACACCGCTTACTTTGACGCAGACGAGTACGCGTTTTACGTGGAATTTATGGATCCCCTTTACGTTAAAAGATTACTATCGTGACATGGTTCTCAAGTCCGGTTTAAGAACATCGAGAATTCCGTTAGTTTAGTGTCACTCGCAGATGCTGAAACTGACTATAAAAATGTTCGTGTGTTCGACCTCCCACCGGAGGTTGATGACAACTTTCTAAAGGACATATGGTAACATGAAAAACGTCCGTCGTGAACGTTCGCCTACTCAACACAGATTACAGTGTTATAGTGGAATTCGTAAAGTGAAAATGCATGTCAAACGCAATATTCCACCACATTTACAAGTGTGTGGTTACCGCGTTCGCGTCACGTATACTGGTCAGGAGGGAACCTATGTAACGAAAGTGGACACTTTCAATCTAATAGCCTGCGGAGGGTTTTTGCATTAAAAATGGTTCAAATGGCTCTGAGCACTATGGGACTTAACATCTGTGGTCATCAGTCCCCTAGAACTTAGAACTACTTAAACCTAACTAACCTAAGAACATCACACACATCCATTCCCGTGGCAGGATTCGAACCTGTGACCGTAGCAGTCGCGCGGTTCCGGACAGCGCGCCTACAACCGCTAGACCACCGCGGCCGGTTTTTGCATTAAAGTCGTCGTTAATGCAGCGTCGCACATTGACGGTTACTGATCTTGTTCGTTCCTGTTCCGAAGTCGAACCATCTTCTGATTCAGATAATAATGAACAAAATGTCAGTTCTGATAATTGTGTAACTGAATTTCCTCCTTTACCTCCGCGACTAGTTCAGAATCCTATTGCCCCCAGGACAGAACCTGTACGACAACCTGTGACAAACAAGCGACGTCGCACTCAACATGGTGTGGGTGAGTATTTTTCTGCACCTTCTGCCACAATCACCTCCGCATCGGTTACGTACCCTACTCCACTCGCCGGCCGTGGTGGTCGTGCGGTTCTAGGCGCTCCAGTCCGGAGCCGCGCTGCTGCTACGGTCGCAGGTTCGAATCCTGCCACGGGCATGGATGTGTGTGATGTCTTTAGGTTAGTTAGGTTTAATTAGTTCTAAGTTCTAGGGGACTGATGACCACAGCAGTTGAATCCCATAGTGCTCAGAGCCATTTTAAACCTACTCCACTCGATGCTACGATGGTACGAAGATTGGCGAAGAAGTTATCTCCAACATCCCTTCTGCTCGCGAGATGGCTCCTTCTGAGCTGTTTGTGTGTGGACAGGGAGCGGAGGCCAACTTCATTTTTTTGTCCTCCGATACAGTCTGAGACAATGCAATATCCTCCTGCTCCTCCGTTTTCAGCCGCCGACGGTTTCCCGAATTTACCGCCTATAGCAACTCCCGAGGAGAATAAAATTAGCTACCGTCGGTAGTTCCACAGAATGCTTCCGCCTTAGTAACTGGACCTGCATTACATATCCATCCTTCCTTCTGATGAACAGGAAGCTGTGCCCATGTCACCCTCCCCCCGCCCCCCCCCCCCCCCCCCCCACCGCACCAACACACCTCCGTCTGCAGAGGCTGCCATGCCACGTAACCGAGAGAAACAGCGTATACAACCTGACCATGCGGTGATAAGTAAGAAATCTAAGAAAAAATGTTGCGATGACGGGGGTTCTGGTCCCCCGATGTCTGAATCATCTGTGGACTCCGCAATGGACCTTGAAGCTCAGCTATCTACATAACTCTGCTCGATACGTTCCGTACGTCCGTGATAACTGTGATCAGTGTCCCATGCTACACGTTCCTTTCGCCGGCTGGTGTGGCCGTGCGGTTCTAGGCGCTTCAGTCTGGAACCGCGTGACCGCTACGGTCGCAGGTTCGAATCCTGCCTTAGGCATGGATGTGTGTGATGTCCTTAGGTTAGTTAGGTTTAAGTAGTTCTAAGTTCTAGGGGACTGATTACCATGGATGTTAAGGCCCATAGTGCTCAGAGCCATTTATTGAACACGTTCCTTTCCTTATATGTTAATCGTGTGGAATCTGAACTACGATTAGCTTCGCTGCGTCAGTTCATTTATGATTCATATGCGGACGTAGTGTTCTTACAGGAGGTGTTATTTAGGAATTTCTCCTTACCTGATTTTCGTATGATCTTTAATGTAGCACCCGAATATTCTACGGGGACAGCCTTATTCTTTCGCGAAGGCATTCCTATTGCTGAGGTGGAAATTTTGGATTCTGGCAGGGGCATAGGTGTCAATTTTTTAATCTTACCTTGATTCTTTTATATGCCCGTTCTGGCAGGGGTCGCACAGTAGATCGTTCAGGTATTTACGAAGAGGAAATGGTTTATCTGTTGCATACCTCCGGGTATTCTGCTGGGTGGTGATTTTAACTCTGTGTTTCGTCCTGCAGATCAACCGCCATTTTAATTTCCCTCGGGAATTACATGAATTGGGGCTCTCCTTACGCCTGAAAGGCGTCTGGATATGTAAATACCCGACGTTAGTTACATTAACCCCCTTTACTGCGACTTCTAGTAGCAGGTAATATAGGTTTTCCTTAGCTGACTGCCTGAGCGATAGTATTCTTAAAGTTGAAGTCATCCCAGCTTCCTTTACCGATCACTGTGCTGTGTCAATCTCGAACGGCAACCAGTCAAACTGTTTCGGCCTCCGTTGATGTTAAACGTCGCTCACCTAGCTGAACCCTCTCTCGATGACGTGATGCGAGCCGTGTGGGAGCGTACTCTACGGTCCACTGGGAAATACTCTTCCACCTTTGACTGGTGGACACACCTGGCAAAACAAGGACTCATGGAAACTTTGATACTTTTCTGTGCTGCCAAAGTGCGAGACTTTCGGAGGACTTACAAGAACACTACTGGCCATTAAAATTGCTAGACCAAGAAGAAATGCAGATGATAAACGGGTATTCTTTAGACAAATATATTATACTAGAACTGACATGTGATTACATTTTCACGCAATTTGGGTCATACATCCTGAGAAATCAGTACCCAGAACAACCACACGTGGCCGTATTAACGGCCTCGATACTCCTGGGCATTGAGTCAAACAGAGCTTGGATGGCGAGTACAAGTACAGCTGCCCATGCAGCTTCAACACGATACCACAGTTCATCAAGAATAGTGACTGGCGTATTGTGACGAGCCAGTTGCTCGGCCACCATTGACCAGACATTTTCAGTTGGTGAGAGATCTGGAGAATGTGCTGGCCAGGGCAGCAGTCGAACATTTTCTGTATCCAGAAAGGCCAGTACAGGACCTGCAACATGCGGTCGTGTATCATCCTGCTGAAATGTAGGGTTTCTCAGGGATCGAATGAAGGGTAGAGGCACGGGTCGTAACACATCTGAAATGTAACGTCCACTGTTCAAAGTGCCGTCATTGCGAACAAGAGGTGACCGAGACGTGTAACCAATTGCACCCCAAACCATCTCGCCGGGTGATACGCCAGTATGGCGATGACGAATACATGCTTCCAATGTGCGTTCACCACGATGTCGCCAAACACGGATGCGATCATCATGATGCTGTAAACAGAATCTGGATTCATCTGAAAAAATGTCGTTTTGCCATTCGTGCACCCAGGTTCGTCGTTGAGTGCACCATCGCAGGCGCTCCTGTCCGTGATGCAGCGTCAAGGGTAACCGCAGCTGTGGTCTCCGAGCTGATAATCCATGCTGCTGCAAACGTCGTCGTACTGTTCGTGCAATTGGTTGTTGTCCTGCAAACGTCCCCATGTGTTGACTCAGGGATCGATTCGTGGCAGCACGATCCGTTACACCCAAGCGGATAAGATGCCTGTCATCTCGACTGCTAGTGATACGAGGCCATTGGGATCCAGCACGGCGTTCCGTATTACCCTCCAGAACCCACCGATTCCATATTCTGCTAACAGTCATTGGATCTCGACCAAGGCGAGCAGCAATTGCAATGGGCTACAATCCGACGTTTATCAAAGTCGGAAACGTGATAGTACGCATTTCTCCTCCTTACACGAGGCATCACAACAACGTTTCACCAGGCAACGCCGGTCAACTGCTGTTTGTGTATGAGAAAGCGGTTGGAAACTTTCCTCATGTCAGCACGTTGTACGTGTAGCCACCGGTGCCAACCTTGTGTGAATGCTCTGAAAAGCTAGTCATATGCATATCACAGCATCTTCTTCCTGTCGGTTAAATTTCGCGTCTGTAGCACGTCATCTTCGTGGTGTAGCAGTTTAAATGGGCAATAGTGTGTTACTATTCCATCCTGCGAAAACTTTATGGTGCTTCAGACCACGCTCCTCTGCGAACTGCGGATGTTAGGCATGTAATGACTAAATTGGTGACCTTGAAGAGAATGCCAATGGAAGGTTTGAAAATACGATCCAAGCCGCGTTCGTTAGTGACAGAAGAACTGACTTCCTTATATCATTTGCTTCGGCATCGGACCCGTGGCTGACGCGCTTGTATTCGTTCTCTCAAGACAAATAATGGATGTATCGTAATGGCGCAAGCTGATATGGTGCGTTTCTTACACCAGTACTATGTAGACATTTACGATATTGATGAGTCCAGTGAAACCTTTTACGACAATTACACCTGAACATAATGAAACGCTTTTAGCTACCTTTCAGCCTATGGAAGTTTACAAACTTATTGTGCAATCGCCTTCTGAAAAGTCCCCAGCTCTTGATGCACTTCCCAAAGAATTTTACGTGTGCTGTTAGCTGTTGTTGGGTGCTACCTTCACCTTCCTTTTGAATGAAGTGCTAAGGGTAGAGTAGCACCGATCTCGTCCAAAGTGGGAAAATTTCTTTTAATCCCGAAACGCCATGGACCGGCTGCTCCTGAGAGTTTTCACTCAATTACTTTGTTAAACTTTAGACTGTGACGAAGGCAGTTAATAGTAGATGTCGGATATGATGGAGACGATTGTTGCAATACATCAAATGTGCTTACGTAGTCGAACCATTCTTACCCATATAGTCGAGTGTCGCGACATGGTTTCGGTTGCTGCAGTAACGTCCGTCCCTTGTGCCTTTGCATTTCTAGACCTAGAAAGGCATTTGATCGTGTTGATCACGACTTTTGCTTCGGACTCTGAAGGCAGTTGGTTTAATATTGACACACGACGAGTGCCCTCAAATCTGTTTACGGGTATTTGGGCTTCCGTAGATGTTAATGGCCAGCTGTCGCCCCCGATAATTATCCTTAGGGGAGTGCCTCAATGAAGCCCGCTGTCAATGCGTTTTTTTGTGTTCTCTGGTGCCCCTACGTCGGATGCTAGCATCCCAGCTGACAGATTGGACGCTTTCCGGCGGGTCTATAGCTGTTCGTGCATACGCGGATGACGTAATGGTTTTACTTCGCAATCCTGCGGAAATACCTCGACTAAAGGCTGTAATTGATGATTTTTGTCGAAGTTCAGGTGCACTGCTTAATGAAGGTAAATGCAGGCTTCTTACCTTGCGATGTGTTGATGACACAGTTCTTCCATGGGCTATCATTGATCTTTGTCCGCTCAAAATGGCGGCGCTCAAGTGGAAGTCTGTTGCGGAAAAAATTCAGGGAGCGATACTAGAGCATGAAAGGCGTTCTCTTATTCTGCCGCAGGAGGTCCGAATATTGGATACATATGTCTTACGCAAAGCTTATTACGTGGCCCAAGTTTATCCGCTGTCCTCGATGATGATGAAGAAAGTAAAACACTTGTCTGGTCGTTTCTTATAAAAAAGACATATATTTCGCTTTCGGTATGAGGTGATCACGAAGCCTCGTTCCTTTGGGGTCTGGACCTGACTGATATACGAAGGAAGACGCAGATTGCTTTAAGTCCGTCGTACTGCTTTGACAATGACTCAAGAAACGCACATACTCACGCCTCGTTTATTTCTCTGTGTCCGTCCTGTTTTAGTCTTGAACCCCGTACTCATGTTGGTCGCATAAATTATAACTTAAAACACATTCGTAACTTCTATCATGCGGTGTGCTATTTAAGAGCTGATATTTTATGGAGAGCCGTCCTCACCATGAAATTACTAAAGGCTCGTTGGGAAGCAACCCTTGCGGGAACCTCGTTGGAAGACAATCAAAAAATGGCTTTGAGCACTATGGGACTCAACTGCTGAGGTCATAAGTCCCCTAGAACTTAGAACTACTTAAACCTAACTAACCTAAGGACAACACACACATCCATGCCCGAGGCACGATTCGAACCTGCGACCGTAGCGGTCGCGCAGCTCCAGACTGTAGCGCCTAGAACCTCTAGGCCAACCCGGCCGGCATTTCAGAAAATTCTTAATACTTTGCTGCTGATGGTTTCACTTAAGATACGGAACTTGGTTGCACCCATTCATTATAATAGCATTGGCTAGCAGTTTTAAGTGGGATAACACCCTGTCATACACATAATTAGCCTACAGAACTAAATTTTTTCCCGTTATTTTGCACAGTTTCCTATGACGTCAATAATTTAAACACATACTGCAATGTGAAAGTCTTACGTTAACACTTACCGCCATATTGCGGAATATGCTATGTCGTCACTAATTTGTATTGCCAATGTGTCTTTCCTCGTAAATAACGGTAATACTTGCAGACTGTAATTAAACTTTCCCTATTTAACACGTTATAACTAATTATCGTACAAGTACCAAACTTGGTAGCATTAATGTCCAAAGTATGATTTCCATGCGTCACAGCGCTACCGTCCAGTTCCAACTATTGCCACCAGGTGCCGTGGTCAGCCATCGTGATTCATAGTCTCACACACCTGACAAGTCGCAGTGCACTTGTTGACATGTTAACATGAGCTTGGACAAAAGGAGGAAAGGAGCAGGGCATTATTGGTGAGGCTACACTTCGAGAATATCGCCGGCTGAAAAGATTATAGACGGGTCCTCATTCTCCACCTGCTGTGCGGAGCATGATGAAGCTCGAATCAACTGGATAACTGGGCGTCGCTCCAGGCCGATTGCTGGTTGCACCACAGTTGTTTGGTGAAATCGCTGTTGCTATGGCAGACATCACTGCGCGCAATTCTCGACCGTCAGGCAGTGCACTTGCTGTGTCATGACAGATGAACATGCCGTGGTCCACTCTACGTAAGGTGCTTCGAACCATTCTCAAATGGTATCCATGCAAGATCCATATCGTACAGCAGCTTACACCACAGGACGCACAATGACTTGTTGACTTCGCTCTCCACGTTCTCGCAAGGATTGAAGTTGACGAGGGCTGGCCTTAGACCATTCTATGGACAGACGAAGGTCATTTTTCTCTGACGGGTGAGGTGAACACACAGAATAGCTGAGAGTCGGGATCTTCACCTCTGGTCATAGTGCATGAAGTTCCTCTGTAACGTGAACGTCTCACTGTATAGTGTGGCTTCACGGATACGTTCATCATTGGCCTATTCTTTTTTGAACAGGTTGGCGCTCAAGGACCATAGACGGGCAGTCTGACTAGCCAGCGTTTCTACGATATGCTTTGTCTGCATGTCATATCCGCTCTACTGGAGAGAGAGAATTTGAACTCATCAGTATGCATGCAAGATGGGGCACCACCGCAAATCGCTCGTGAAGTTCACCTGCTTCTCCGAAATATATTTCGAAACGACTGAATTATCAGCCGATCGTTTCCAAATGCTTGGTCGGTACGATCACCTGATCTCATTCCCTGTGATTTCTGGTTGTGGAACTACCTGACGGACAGGGTTTTCCAGAGGAACATTCACGCATGTTCTGATTTGAAGCGCAGCATATCAAGAGAGATAGCCAGCATACCTACGGACATGCTTCGTTCTGCTGTGCAGAATGTAATCCTGCGCTTTCAGAATTTTCTGCACACCGATAGGCGCCATAATGAGCCCCTTTTGTAGCAGTAATGGTACCGGTATGTAATGATACTATGTACTTTAGGTAGCAGCACATTAAAAGTGTTTCTATTCAATTGATTCTGCATTATTTCTCTTCCCCACGTCCTTGACGTTAATGCTACCAAGTTTGGTCCTCGTACGGTAATTAGTTTCCGTGTTTTAAGTTATTAAATAGGGGCAGTTTAATTATAGCCGCCCGGTATTTGCAGTCATTTCTTATCTCTGCTGTCAATGTTCTCACCCGAAACTGGCGCATTTCGAATAATAATAAAATTAATTAGTTATTATTAGTTATAACAAATACCCACACCCTGATCCTCTCACTACAGAGAACAGATATAAAAAGGATAGTAAATTGCCCCCGATAGCAGTGGTGTTTGGTTCGACGTAATCAATGGATCACAATCAAACGCCTCGCTGCTCAACATGATGTCGCTCTTGGTAATGCCGTCACACTCGTCCACGAGTTGGATGGGCTCCTCGCCACCTAACACAAGACAGTAAAGAACAACGAAGGACCAAGAACCTACTGTGCGGAAGTGCTTGCACGTTACGAGACTGAACATGACAGTATTTAGTCGAACATAGTCATAGACGGTGAAACATAGGAGCCGGAAGCAAAACGAAAGTCCATGGAGTGGTGCCTCACCACCTCTCCTACGACGAAAAAGTTCAAAGCCGCATCCTCAGCCAGTAAAGTCATGGCGACGGGCTTCTGGACTCTGAAGGAGTTATTCTTTTTGATGTCCTCCCTTATAGCGCAACCATCAGCTCGGATGTGTATTGTGCTACCCTCACGAAATTAAAGAAACAGCTTCAGTGTGTTTGTCGCTTTAAAAAGGAGAATGAACTCTTCCTCCAAAACAACGCAAGGCCTCACATAAGTTTGCGTACCCGAGAGCAGCTCACAAAAAATGGCTCTGAGCACTATGGGACGTAACATCTGTGGTCATCAGTCCCCTAGAACATAGAACTACTTAAACCTAACCAACCTAAGGACAATCAAAAAGATCTCGGACTCGCAGCCGGTCGTCGTTAGCTTCCATCCACGATATTTCGACTGGACAACTGCCAGCCATCCTCAGGTGAGCCATCGAAGACTGACGAAGACGCTCTCCGTTCCGTAATATATAGCGTGCAGCGAGTATTCCGCTAATGCGTCACAATCATATGGAGAGACGAACCACACCGCCCGCCAGCAGCGCCTTCGCGGGTGGAACTGCAAAACTCAGCTGTCTTCGGCGTTGTCAATTGCCGCGGCCATCGGAGTACTCTGACGTCTTCGTCTGGAGCAGATCTTAGAGATGATGGGGTTCCACGCATTATCTAGCTGGTAGCCATTGTCAAGGTTGATAAGATTGTCATGCGAATTTCCACTGATTATTTTATGACGGAGTCCCAAAAGTATGTTGCTGTGGCCAAAATTGTTGTCTTGTCATACTCCATTGAGTGTCCAGTGGAAATGCAGTGCTCAGCAATTGCAGACTTGCTAGGTTGCAAAAGGCGAGTACAACACTGATGTTCAGTGCAACATTCTTCTATTGTTCGGAATGTTTGTCCTATATATGACATGCCACACTGACAAGGTATTTTATAAATTCCCGCCTTCCGCAATACCAGATCGTCTTTCGCTGATCCCAGCAGGTCGGAAATCTTCGATGGTGGACGGAAAACTACTTTCACTTCGAAACCGTGGAGGATTCTTGCAATTTTGAAGGAAATGTTGCCAACAAAGGGAAGAAAAGCTAATGATTTAGTAGACGTGCTCTTTTCTTTCTCCACTCCCTGTTTCTTTGGCTTAATTGCAAGTGCCTTGCTAATTTTCCGGGTAGAATACCCATTCTCTTTGAAAACTCTCTTCAGATAGGCAAGCTCTTCATGCAAACTATCTGCATCTGACACTACATGAGCTCGGTGTACAAGTGTTTTAAGTACACTCATTGTTTGCGATGGGTGATGGCAGCTGGACGAATTTAAATACAAATCAGTATGTGTGGGCTTACGATAAACCGAATGCCCCAGAGAGCCATCGGACTTCCGTCTAACTAGCACATCCAAGAAAGGGAGGCAACCATTTTTCTTTAATTCCACGGTAAACCGAATGATCTCATGAATGGAGTTGAGGTGATCTAAAAACTCCATTAATTTTTCTTCTCCATGAGGCCACACTACAGCCCGGATCTCTCACTTACCAACTTTCATCCTTTTGGCCCAATCAAGGTTTGCTCTGCGGGAAAAAGTATGTGGATGATGGAGACGTTGTTACTGCAGCAGTCCGTTGACTCCAACGTCGACCGGTAGAATGGTACCAACCGGGCATATAGGCCCTCTCAGTAAGGTGACGTAAGACCGTCGCACGGAATGGACATTATGTTGAAAAATAAGATTTCTTAGCCGAAAGAGTGGGAAATAATGTGATGTATTCGAATCCCGAATAAAACCAACATGCTTTTAGAAAAAAATGTGTCGCGTTACGAATTGATCGCCCTCGTAAAACACATATGGAAATACTGTAAATTATACCTTTTATATATTTTTGGTAAATAATTAAGGACGTGCAGATATTTTTGAACATGGTGCCAATTTACGCTACATACAGATTGATCGGATGCATTTAAACATCTTGGTTTTTTTTAGAATTTCGCACCACCAATTTTTTTTAGTTGCAGTAAAATTTTGAATGTCCCACGGAAGCCATTTTGGATTCCGCCACCTTAGACTGTGACATCAGAGGGGTCGTTGTTCCTCTCGGCGTTGGTCGCATGATTACAGTGCCAGAAGGCCTGTAGCTAAATTACTCAATGTAAAATTTACCATGACAATTATGGATCACTTCCAAAATTAAAATAGATGGCCTTCTTATGGTTTCAGCGTCGAGAGAGAGATGCCTATTGAAGACAAATAAATCGCTAGGTCCAGATGTTATCCTAATTCGATTTTACAGATAGTGCCTTTCGGCACTGGCCCCTAACGTAGCTTGTATTTATTGCGAAACTCTCGCCCAGCATTAAGACTAAGCAACTTAAGAAAAGCGGAGGTGAATCTTGTATATGTGAAGCATAAATGTACGGACGCGCAAAATCACAGACTAGTATCCGTAACGTTAATTTTCTGCAAAAATGTGGAATATAGGCTCACTGAAGGTAATAATGCTCTGCATTCAGCTAAGTGTCCCTAATGTTGTCTAGAGATACGTAAAATGTCTAATTTTTTAATGAGTTCCGCCCTAATACCTCCCTTCCGAATTCCTTTAAAAATAAATGGCCTATATTAGAATTTTTGTAGATATAACTTTTAATGCAGCAATGGAAAACTAGTGTTTGTAAGGAGTAGTGAAGTTAATAACGCCACCTTGAAATTCTCTCACACTTATGGCGCCCAACGTAACATACATCAGTCTAAAATGAGGAAAAAATGCATCATTGTAATCATTAATAGAAGTGATACATCCAGCAACTATGGAAACAATAAATAATTTAAGCATAAATAAACTTCTAATTTAGTCACTTTCAAGTTCAACACTGCTATCTTCGCTCAATGTGCACTGCCCTGAGATTTTTATAGATCCGTCAGCTCATGTTTCACGATATCAAGGTTTACATTGTTTGCACAGTATCCAATCCTTATTGCTCTTTTAGTCGCAGAAGTAGCCACCACAGTCACAGCAGTACAGGTCTTTGTTACAGGACTTGGAGTGTGCTTTGTTCGAAGTTTTCTTGGCAGCATTTGCAAGACCAAATGTTGATGCTGCTGACGAATGAGTGTTAAACTGCACTCTGTTTGGAACTGTTGCTTTGGCATTAAGTGACCCTCTGTTGTAGCTTTCCTTTCTATCCATGGACTTGCCATTAATTACTGAAATGGTGATTTCTCAGGAGACTTCTCCTTTTTAATTGACAAGTTGACATCTGAAATCGCTGTCTCGGACCCAGAACCCGGTGCAAATGACGTTTCTGAGATAAAAATTGTGTTTTATGGAAAAATTCCAGTTGTCCTAAACCCAGAACTAGCATTATCAGGAGTGGCAGCTCTGTACCATGCTTCAGAAAATAGTTTTGGAAAGTGTGGCTTCCCAAGTGATCATCCGGGATTCTGACGACGGAAATTGTCAACAGCCTCATTCCAGTAGAGTTTAAGAGATTTGAAAAGACTCCTTCCGAGGGACTGGAGCTTATGACTACAATGGGCAGGAACGCAGAGTATTTTTATACCTAGTTCTTCGGCTACATTCGGTACACTGACATCCATGAGACTTCTTTGGACGTCCAAAAGAAGCAAGCACTTTCCAGAAAACCGGCATTGTTGGAGATCTCTCAAAAATGAGCAGGAAACCTCTGTAGTGACGTAGCCATTTGGTGTCATAGGGAACGTGCTGCCATAATTAATTTGATGCAGCAACATTCAGTCTGGAAATCCACCGAAACCAAATGACACAAAAGAACTTCACTGTCTGCATACTCAGTTGCACAAGCCTGCCGTAACGTAAACAAGGAAATCGGCCGCGCCCTTGCAAATTAACCATCCCGGCATTTGCCTGGAGCGATTCAGGGAATTCACGAAAAACCTAAATTTGGGTGGACGGACGCGAGTTTGAACAGTCGTCCTCCTGAATGCGAGCCCCACTGCGCCACGTCACTCGATTTTAAATGTTTACCCTTCCCGTCAAAAAGCCCGGATTGCGCTTTAGAAGTCCTATAAACCAATATCTTCATGCCTGTTCGCCAGAGAAATGCTTTTTTATGCCAGTACTGTACTGACTTCGGCTGCCTTCTTGCATAGAAGGTTTTTTGTGACACCAAAACCAACATGCTGCAGCCTAACAGTTTTTTCTTAAAATTCTTTTTTAGTGTTGGGATTCGACACAGGCTTACGGCCAAGTTTCCTAGTTTCATCTTCCTTTAATCCTTGTTCAGGCACTCCCGAAGAGCTCTTCGTGGGATGTTAAATGTCTTTGAATCATCCGAAACAGTAATTCCAGATATATATGCTTCAATGACCTTCCGCGGACCCTCAGTAGTCCACTTTGCACGAAGGTTTTGACAGGACTTTCCTACATCGTGACCTCGATGAGAGAAATACATAAATGATGTTATTACCTGCAGGTATCTTACTAACGTTTTTATCAATTTTACTAAAAAATAATTAAATATATTACAATCCATTTATGTGCATTAATACACGAAAGAATATATTTGAATCACATAGATATCGAAGCATTAAATGAGGATGGCGTTAGAAATTTATGCTTACCTCCTTTAACTCATGGAATATATTCAGCTTCGGTAGAAAGCAAACTTTTAGCACGCGACTTCATTCTGACGGCTGTCCAACACACAATGAGGTTGATACTGTTGCAAGGATGCTACAAGCATCCAGAAGATCTCCCCACTTTGTTATTCGTTACTTGCACGGTGCTGTCACCATCGGAATATTGACAAGCTAACCATTAAACTGCACGTGACGTTGAAACCTGTACGGCGTTACTACCTTCAGTTACCCATTTCTAAGGTCGAATATAATAAAGTTTCTTGAGATTACTGGAATGCATTTGACACATTGCCCCACTGCGACTGTTAACGAATGTCCAAGCGTATAGAACAGGTTCTCAGGATATGTGACTCGTTCCAACACTTCTTAAGTGAGAGAACCAAGCACATTGTCCTAGACAGCGAGTGTTCATCAGAACAAGGGTATCGTCAGGAGCGCCAGAGGCAGATGTGATATCACTGCTCTCGTTCTCCATGTACATACTCTATATAGCGAATAGATTGAGCATCAATGTGCGACCCTTTGCTGATTATACTATAGTATATGAAAGACTGTCATCACTGAGTGATTTTTGAAGGATGAAGGATAACTTAGAATTTATATACGGTATGATGAATGACAGTTTGCTCTATGAGTATAAAAATGTAAGGTAAGCCATATGTGAAGGAAAGACGTTGTAATGTTCGAACCTACTTGACACAGTCATGTCGATTAAATATCTAGTTCTAACATTACAAAGCAAAACAAAATCGAATGAGTTCTTCGGGTCGGTAGTAGGGAAAGCGAATGGTCGACGTCGGTTTATTGGTAGAATTCAGGGAAAGTATATCTCACCTATAAAGAAGACAGCTAACAGAACAACTGTGGGACACATTCTTGAGTACTGTTCTAGTATTTGGGATCCTCGCCTGGTGTGACTGAAGGAAGACCTCGAAGCAATTCAGATACGTGCTGCTAGATCTGTCACCGGTAGATTCGATAAAAACGCGAGTATTAGCTGTTGACTGCAGAAAGATTCTACGGCCGTATTTCGCATAACGACAGGGAAGACGAGATAAGAGAAATTAGGGCTTGCATATGGACAAGTAGGCATATATTCACATAAATAGTAGCTTTCCCTCGTTTGCGAATGGAACAGAAAAGCGAATGACTGGTACTGGTAGAAGTTATCATCCGCCATATACCTTATGGTGGCTTGCGGACTATCTATGCCGCTGAAGATATGCGAGTAGATGTAGATCAGCTACTCCGTACGTCATTACTATTCAACTGCTGCTTAGCCGTGCTTACAAAGTTTTCACATCAAAACCGTTTGTCTGTTGTCGTTAGAAAGGCAAATGAAATATAGACACCTAGACAGACATGTTACAGTTACGCAGGTGCAACTCGAGCTACGATAAATTACCAGCAAACCCCATTGCCAGACTTGAGCACATAACCAGAGAATTCCAACAAATGTGGATTGATAATGTTCGAAAACGAGATAATTGGGGTTTAAAATTGTGGCAAAGTTCATAAAAAATTGCCTCAGTAACTGGAGCCGCGAACTTAACATTTTATGGAGGACGCATCATGAACACAACCAAAAATATTAAATCGTATACAAAAAGCCAAAATTTTTAGAGACATACATTCTGAATAAAATAGATTACCTTATAGAAAGCTATATCTATAACTAAACTCAAACTCCGTGATCCACCGCGTGATGTGTGGCGGAAGGTATTTTCTGAACCACTGTCGTCCTCCCCTTTCCGGTTGCAGTCTTCAGTGGTCTTGCGAGGACGACGATTGCTGATAAGCCCCCATGTGAGCTCGAGTCTCTATAATTTTATCTTCATAGTCTTTTTGGCACGGACATTGGATGAAGCAATATATTACTTGAATCTTCTGGGAACGTCCGCTCTATGAATTTTAACAGTAAACCACACAGTGTGCGCGACATCCCTTTTTGGTGTCTGCCACTGGAGATGGATGAGTATCTCCGAGGCACATTTACGCCTTCAAGTGAACCTGCTATGAAGCGCCCTGCTGTTCTCTGGATTTTCTCTTTTTCGTCTATCAATCCTATGACAAACGAATCCTAGAATGAGAAGCATTGCTCAGGTATTGTTCGAACGAGGGTTTCGTAAGCTACCTTTTTTATGGGTGGACTACATTTGTTGAGGACCCTCTCTCTCTGTCTGGCATCTCCCGCCCTAGTTAATAAGCAATGAACTTTTATGTACTATATTACCAGATGGCACAAATGGCGCGGCAGTATTTCTAAAATAAATTCTGAGATAAAATAAAAATAAAGTGAATTCAGTCCATACTATGTCTCTATTACAAAAAGCAAGGAACAAAGCGATGCAAAATAACAATAGGGCCAAACTAAACCTGTTCATGGAACTCCAATCCACATTTTGAATGCCATAAATCAACTTCACACCAACAAAGTAGGGACTTGTCTTACTGAATGTAACTATATGGAATGTAGCTGCTTACAGGACTCGACGCATCAAACCACAACTAAAACCTTTTACATGTAATTAATGATAGAGAGCCTAACTAAAACTGAAATATTTGACCATCGACTGGAAAAGGGTGTGGCGGAAAATCCACAATCCAGTTTTATATGGCAGCCGTGTGGTAATAAGCGATTAATGTTACATTTTCAGTCAAAGAAAAATTACATAAGATACAATTGCCGTAAACACTCTTATGGAATAAATGCCAATTAATCGATTCCCATTCCGACAGCTGTTTATTCAGGACGCAACTTACAATACGGAAATGACCCGCAAAAACAAGTAATATTTTCATTACCTCATTAACTACAACAGACTATATCACCAAATCACAATATCACAGAAATCACAATCTTACCTATTCTTCATGCAGTTTTTAAGCACGTAATGTTCCTACATAAAACAAAATCCCACCTACAAGGAGTGGCTACAGGACTGCATCAATACAACACTCCGAACTTAAGCTTTCTAAAAGAGGTAATCTAACTTCCAGGGCCGGCAAGAAATTTAATAGCGGAACAAACCCTATCTCATTAAGAGTATCCCGACACCTATTAGTGGACAACAATATCAGGTGGGTTGACTCTTCGCCTTTATGACGGCTTGAAGTCCGCTGGAGATCCTTTCAGTGAAGTGACTGGTTGTCTGTGGAGGAGTGACAGCCAATTCTTCCTCGATATCTTGAACTAGAGAAGATAGCGACATTGGACGCTGGGGTCTGGAGCGAACTCGACGTTCTAACTCATCCAAAAGGTGGGCCACTGGGACGAGTTCGGGACCCTGGAAAGGTCATACCATTTCAGGAATGTTATTGTACACAAATCATTGCCTCACAGATGGTGTTTTATGCCAGCGTGCATTATCAAACTCAAGCAATCATCGTCTGCGAACTGAGCGCAGCACACACTGCTGTAAGATGTAAGATGTGATAATATACTCCATGATTTAGTGGTTTCTTAAGCGTAATAAGACCACACGCTAATCACAAAAACACCCCTATACCATAACACCATTTCCTCCGTACTTTACTGGTAGCACTACACGTGATGGCAGGTGGTGATCTCCAGGCATTCTCCAAACCCCAACCCTTCCATCGGCCGGCCGGAGTGGCCGAGCGGTTCTAGGCACTACAGTCTGTAACGTCGCGGCCGCTACGCTCGCAGGTTCGAATCCTGCCTCGGGCATGGATGTGTGTGATGTCCTTAGGTTAGTTAGGTTTAAGTAGTTCTAAGTTCTAGGGGACTGATGACCTCATAAGTTAAGTCCCATAGTGCTCAGAGCCATTTGAACCCTTCCATCTGACTGTCAAAAGTTGAAGCCTTATTCATCACTTCAAATTACTGTTCAATATCGTCGCACTTTCCTGCCTCCAGTGTCTCGTAGCAGTGACTACAAACATGTGTGCCTTATGACTAGCTGCTCGATCGTTGTACTCCATTCATTTTAAAGCCTTATGCGCAGTCATTGTGCTAAGTGGACTGCTACTAGCACTTTCGAACTCAAGAGTGGTTCCTCTCACTTATTTCATACAATTATTTACGACCACCCTTTGTGATGATCGATGGTCGGTGTCCGTCTTGGTTTAGCTATGGTTGATTCTTCGCGTTTCCGCTTGAGAACCACATCGTGAACAGTCGACTTTGGCAGCATCATAAGGGTTGAAGTGTTCCTACAGGATTTGTCACTCAGGTGACACCCAATAACTACTTCACGTTCGAAGGCCCTGAGGTCTATTCACAGACCTATTCTGTTGTTAATACTTCACCGGCAACACAGTACCTCGCAACTCTTTTTATACTGCCCGATCCACGTTTTGGACATTTGTTGGTCAACTCCGCAGTACGTAGTGGTGTCCGTATACTTTTGATTTTATAGTGTGTAAAACAATACACTTACAATCGATAAGCAAAGGGACACACACACGGAATCATTGCACACCAGTAAAGGAATGCGGTTCAAGAGGACTATGTTTTCGAGATTCAACAAATCACGTCATTTTTTGAGAAGGATATTTGTTTTCACGACCTAGGTAAAATGTTGTTATTCAGTTTATAGATCCGTAGAAGCGTATTTAATTAATACGGGAGCAAATATTTTCGTTTCTATAAAGACATATTTCTTTTCTTCCTAAGAAGAATTTTGTTTACAAAATCATTTTAGTTTCCTGAAAGGACCTACGGGCAAAAATATTTGAATTACCATGAAGAGTTTTATTTTTCCAAAACATATTTTTATATAATAATCTTGGATTTCAGAAGAACTTCTCGACGATTTCAAGACGAATGTATACTTATCAGCCAGAACATTATGACCACCGATCGATATAGACCCGTCGGGGCGAGGAACGACAGAGGAATGACTGCTAGTCAGACACCTGCACGGTGCACATAGTATCAGTGAGTGTGCCGTCTGTTTGTATAACGGGGAAGGCGCGCGATCTATACGAGTTTTACCGAGGACAGATTGTGGAGGTTCGGCACAAGTACTTCTGAAACTGCACGACTTGCCGGGTACGGAGAAATGCTTTGTTGATTGTCTTCAGTAAGTGACGAAACCAAGATGAAACCACGTCCAGACGCCGTGGTGTTGGCAGGCCACCACTCATTACAGCTGTCGGACGTCGTAGGTTGAGCAGACTGGTAAAACAGGACTGGCGGTGAACTGCGGTGGAACTAACATCAGACTTTAGTGCTGATCAGAGTAAAAGTGTGTCTGAAGTCACAGCCCACCGAACGCTCATAAAGATGAGACTCCGCAGCCGACGACCCATGCATGTGCCAATGTTAACACCACATCGGCAACTACGACTGAAATAGGCAAGTGACCATCAGCACTGGCTGGCGCAGTGGCAGAGCGTTCCATTGTCTGGTGAATCCCGATACCTTCTTCATCACACTGGTAGGAGGGCGCGAATGCGTCGTCTTCCAGGGGAACACTGTCTTGACATCTGTAATGACTGAGAGAGAAGAGCTCGCTGCGGGCCTATTGCACTCTGCGGAACATTCACGTTGGCATCTGTGGGTCCAGTGGAGCATGTGGAAGGCACTATGACGGCCAAGGAGTATCGTACACTGGTTACAGACCATGTATACCTTGATAACGATCATGTTTCCCGATGATAGTGGCATTTTTCAACAAGATAATGCGCCATACCACAAGGAGTGGTTCGAGGAACACAGTTTCGAGTTCCAGTTGATGTGCTGGCCCCCAACTCGTCAGATCTGAATCCGATCGAACACATCTGGGTTGTGATTGAACGTGGCGTCAAGAGCTCATCGTCCCCTTCCAGAATTTACGGGAGTTAAGTGACCTGTGTGTGCGGATTTGGTGCCAACTCCCTCCAGCAACCTACCGGGGCCTCATTGCTTCTATGAGACGACGCGTCGCCGCTGTTATCCGTGCCACAGGTGGACTTAATGGCTATTACGTAGGTGATCATAATGCTCTGGGTGATCTGTGTATTTTTCCAGTTAAAGTTTGTTTATTAAGAAGAATTTGTTTCACGAGAAGACTTATTTTAAATTTTACTGTTAAATAGCCGCTTGGCTTGTTGGGGAAGGTGATGATCGGCGAGGAAAATAGATAAAAAAAGTGGGAAAAATAAAATTAAAAATGAAATCTCAGACGATAAGAACTTTAAGTGCTGAAATTTGGGTTCCACGTGCGCATCCCGGCCCAGCACAAACAGCCAAGAAGTTTCGAAACAGCACATAATACGTTCCAGAATGAAAGACCCATTGTGGATTGTTTTTATTCTCTGATAGATATTCTGTTGGGTCTCCGGATTACCTTCCCAAGGACGGAGAATTATGTCACCTAAGAATAAAGAACATTATTATCTCAAACACTTTAGTTCTTTTGTCAGGTAATATTAGTCTTTCGCCTGCAATAGGTGCATATGGTGCGTCTGACCTGGAAAATCTGATACTGATTATAGCATTTGATCCCTGACGGAAACGCACTGAGTTCGTTGCTCAGATGTTAGGAAGTAGGGTATCCAACGGTAGGTTATCTTTTTAACTCTGTGATTTTTGTGAAGGCTCTAATAAATTGCTACCGATCCGGTAGCAAAACCGAATTGAATTTGGCAACAGGTATAGCGTAAATGCTCTTCAATTATTATTCGGTCTCGAAACTTATTCCCTGGAAAATAAGTCGTTACTGGCCTCCTTGATCGAGTTTCATCTTCAAGATAATAATTCTTTTATCTTTATTCTGTAAATAGATGCCTAATTTTGGAAGGTAAAAGTCGCCAAAATCTTATGGAAAAGTTACAAACACTTATTTACTACCGCAAAAAAGTCTTAGAGCAATAGATACCACTATCAACCTCCATTATTGAAAATGAAACAGACACAGCTCAAAGCTTCAAGAGCTACCCTCGTATGTTTCAGCATGCATTACAGATCTCTCCATCTTGCACACGGTACACATTCTAGACACTGTCTCTTCTCCATAAAGTCTGACTTATCATACCTGTCTTCAGAATGTAATAAAATAATTTAGATCCTGGTGCATTTTCTGTTCACCCGATCACAATCTTCACACGTATTGCAGTGGTGCGTTAATCCTGCACTGCTCTAGTTTAGAAGCCAGGGTACACCTTTTGCCGATTGAGAATTGTTTTTCTCACTATAAAAATGGTAATTGAACGTCCTGTCACGTAACCATTTCTTGGAATCAGCGAAAACAATTTCTCCACAATAAAAATTTGTTGTACCATTCGACTCGGTTGTGCAATATGAGGCCAGAGACATGAAAGTTTCCTCGCACCAACAGAATGGAATGTAAACAATACAGAATCCAGGGGGTTTCTAGCAGCACTGCTGTCGCATGCTCGTATGACTGCCAATAAAAATATACTACGTGGTTTACATAATTTTAAAATGCACTGGTTTCCCTAAATTAACAAACAATAAGAAATTAATAACAACATAAATATTATGTTTATTATTTGCTGAAACATAGCCAAGAGGTGAAAAATGGCACATTGCTAATAATAGATGAAAACACCTGTTTTGTGTTCCAACCTAAAAAAAATTAAGTCTATCAAACTGAAATATCAGTCTGGTATACGCACTGTGAATACTCTGAGCAGTAATATAACACTTATAGTAGCGTGTAGTATAGTAATATAATAATTTATAGTACTGATACGAGTACCCCATTTGCAAAACGAGCTTTGTGCATAAATTCACGAAAATGAGTTTATAGTGTGTTGCTTTACGATACTTACTTGTAATTTAGCAGCATTTCCGGTTCCTAAGCAAGCTATAATACTTTTAAATTAGACCTCGAAAACGGCAAACGGTTGCAAAACCTGCTAGATGCATGTCATGTATGGATGAAAAATTTACGGGCCAATGTTTACGCTTACAAAAGGCGCTATACGTATCTTTACTAGTGTAACATGGCTGTCCTACGGATGGAGTTGCAATACATAGGCCAGCCGGAGTGGCCGTGCGGTTCTAGGTGCTACAGTCTGGAGCCGAGCGACCGCTACGGTCGCAGGTTCGAATCCTGCCTCGGGCATGGATGTGTGTGATGTCCTTCGGTTAGTTAGGTTTAATTAGTTCTAAGTTCAAGGCGACTGATGACCTCAGAAGTTAAGTCGCATAGTGCTCAGAGCCATTTGAACCATTTTTTTTGCAATACCTAGTGTTATGCTTTCCATAGGAATAGAGTTGCAGTCCACTTTGTCAAAGAAAACAACGATAAAATTCTTATTTTTGTTGCCTGTACTTAGAGTTACACTGCACCACAACTACAAAACTACGGTTTGGTAGTTTTGGTACAGCGCATTAATGATGCAGCAAACGAGAGGATTACCGGTAGTACTGGCAGCATTGGTAGGCAAAACAACATAAATGAATCTGTGAGAGAGAAAATGGGAGACAAAGACTTATCTTTGCTTACTGTTTGTTTTTCATATGATTAAAGCTGCATATCTTTCGGTGTCAATCCGCCGAGTATTTTATATCCTTAAAAATATATATTCCATTTAATAGCTAATAAAAATCAGTTCACTGCGTAACTTCTGCGCTTTTGTGCAACAAAAGCAATTATTTTTTATGCAAGTGCATATTGTATGCATAAACGTACAATTATTGTTGTTATTTTGTACTCAGTAGAACGTTCTTCGTCATGATTATAGGTAAGAGTTTCCCGTTATTATTGATGGGAGCTTATGGGCACTCAACACCGAGGTTACCAGGGCACTATTGTTGACAAGTGCGGAAGTTGTTCAAATTTTGCTGGAACATATTCTATACAGGCTCGACGAAACATTGAAGCTCTGGTTGATATGTTTTTGTTTTCCCTTCTTTTTGAGGAAATTGCATTTTCTAGCGCTGTATGATAAATCTGTATTGCTTTTTATTTTTGCAACAGCATTCCTCTGTCTCATGTTACAAATCAATAATTTTCGGCTAAAACCAGAATTAACCATTGACAGTTTGAATAGTGCTGTAAATACTGTTTATTTTTAAGTAACAGACAGGAGTATAACTACACAGAATACAAATGTTCTGTAAGTTACATGACATTTATACATCCTCACTCAATTTCTAAACGGTTCACCACTGCCGGCTTCTAGGGGAACCTAGTAAGAAACAGATCGCACGCCAAACCAGGCGAACGAAATGAGATGACACTCGACAGGTATGAAACACACCCAACGTACAGGTAACGTGGTTACAACCTTAACTGACCAAAGCTAATAGGGAAACTACAGTAGTCCACGCTTACTTACGATAGTCTACGGTAGCCCATGGTAGTTTTACAACTCTAGCTATACTGCGTAGTGTGAAGATTCAGCTGTGAAGTTCTACTGCCAACTGTTTCACTTACGCGCCAATTTCTCTGAGTTCTTTGAAGTGCATGCGGCCTATAAGCTGACGACTAGTTGTTACGGACGCTTTAGTGATATTTGTTTAAAATGGAAGAAGGTAATATGTCAACAGAAAATACCTCTAGTGATAATAATATATACTTCATTGGAAAGACTAAACCAGGAAGATCAAATAAGAGGAAGATATCTCCTTAGTCACGGTAAAGAAGTGTAGCTTAAGTTTCAAGATATGTTTGTCAGTATTTTTATTTGAATTTTGGAATTAATTTACATAAGGTTATTATTTTTCAGCCTGACCTTAAATAGTGTGTGCTCCCATAAGCATTCTAGTCTAAAGGCTGCATATGACATCTGTGACATTCCTCTGGAAAACGTGCTATTAGCGTGGTAGTGGTATGGAGAGATGGACCGTGAGCAACAACAGGCATTCCGATAGTTCCTGGACAAGAGCAGGCGAATTCCGGTCAGTATTAAAAGTCACAGGAACTGTCATAGTCACCAAACTTATCTTTCCTGTAGGCTTATAGTGTCAAAATTCCAAGTGGAAAGAACTTCGCACATGTACGTTGACGAAGAGACACACCACTAATTATAGACATTCCCATGTTCAAAGACATGCGTCTATTGCAAATTTTGTGTGTGGTTTTGGTATCCCTCATAATCACAAGACTTCTGTCGTGGGTTTTCCATCCGACTATTTGTAATAACTTACCTAACAACATTAGTTATGACAGCGTGGTAACAATCGTTAACATAATCATGATATTAACAGGATGTGTGTTACAGGCTGATACGTGGGCAGCGAAATAAGTGATGATGGTCGAAATAAAGAGGGTATAAAGACTGGCAGTGGCAAGAAAAGAGTTTCTGAAGAAGAGAAATCTGTTAACATTGAGTATAGATTTAAGGGTCAGGAAGTCCTTTCTGAAAGTATTTGTATGGAGTGTAGCCATGTAAGGGAGTGAAAGATGAACGATAAATAGTTTAGGCAAGAAGAGAATAGAAGCTTTGGAAATGTGGCGCTACAGAAGGATGCTGAAGATTAGAGCGGTAGATTATGTAACTAATAAGGAGAAGAGAAATTTATGACAAAACCTGACTAGAAGGAGTGTATCGGTTGATAGGGAACAATCTGAGACATGAAAGGATCACCAATTTAGTACTGTTGGGGGGTAAAAATCATTGAGGGAGACCAAGAAATGAATACAGTAAG
Source organism: Schistocerca cancellata (assembly GCF_023864275.1). Taxonomy (NCBI): domain Eukaryota; kingdom Metazoa; phylum Arthropoda; class Insecta; order Orthoptera; family Acrididae; genus Schistocerca; species Schistocerca cancellata. Next base: position 621,302,697 of record NC_064629.1, read on the forward strand.
CAGATTCAGAAGGACGTAGGTTGCAGTAGTTACTCGGAGATGAAGCGGCTTGCAAAGGATTGAGTATCGAGGAGAGTTGCATCATACCAGTCTTTGGAATGAAAACAACAAATCAAGATGTGATTTGTTGAAGTGTCACAAAAAAGCTGCAAATAGTGAAACTATTTTCAGTAAGAACTGCTCGTTGTTCACTTTGTGGGACTTTAGCAGAATTACCGCTTGATGATATACCTACAGTAGGGCAATATAATGCTGGACTGGAATGGACAACTAATTTCATAAAGTTACACTATTGAAAGATTTCTGTGGTCATTGAAACTATGTGTATCGTAGATTGCGCAAGGTCATTCCTAAACATTCACCTGCAGAAATAAATCGATAGCATAAAACATCAAGTTTCTTCAATTTTTTATGGTTCTGTTTGTAAAGTTTAAATTATAATTGTAATTTAGCTTCTCATAACGATGTCCAGAAGTCCACGTAATATATATCAGCATTATGTATTGTTTCTGTGTTATTTCTGTCCTTGAAAAACTTTACAGCACAAGTAATTTCATCTCTGTTACATTACTGAAGTGGACTTCCCGATATATGTCTCAACAATGGAAAAATTTAGGCAAAAGAAATGTTGCTGTCCTGTTTATTAGAAAATGATACTAATACGGGTTTTTTTTGGGGGCAGTTATCACATATTCATATTTTCTGCATTCTGAATAAATGGATCGACTTACCTATCGTATGAAGTGTAATACGTTCGATGAGAGAAAATGCGAGTTTATAGTGCTGCAGTGTAATCAAAGAAATAGATTTCGTTTATGACTTTTGTCTCTGAAGTTCTCTGGCAGTCTACCTATTTCATTTTATTTTATTTTATCGTTTAGTCCCTTCTGAGACTTACAAGACATTTATTTGTAAACTGAAGGTAACACTGAAAGATTGTATCACTAGAATACTGTCACATTCATATTGCAATTAGTAAGCCTCATTTTGATAATGACCGAGAAAACATGTCACTAGAATTTATTGTCTAAATAAGGCTTTTCACTTATTTTGAAAAGTCAGAATAAAATGGCTAAGATCTTATAGAGCATTCTCAAAAACAGCAACTAAATGATACAGTTCGCAATATTATCACAGAATGTATTTACGAAGTGTTGCAAGATTTGTCAAAATTCAAAATAAGTACCCCGTGCCTTGTACATCGTCAACACCGCATCTGGTCAAATAGCAGGCAAAAGATTTCATCGCGAATCGGTGTGGTCGACACTGTAACAAAAACCAGGAGCGTAAAAGCACAGTGCCAGCGGGTATCTCAGACAAAACCTTCTCCCCTCTTTGAAGTTTGGAGAGCTTTGTTATAGTTACAAAGAAGAAACTTTGGCTGAAGCATTGCCGACAGCCGCATACCGAAGAGAGAGAACAGGGCGCGAGGAATAACGTGTCTTCTGAGGGGCATGTGTAAGTTTTAGAAAGAATTTATGCATAATATGAGTATAAAATCTCATGTACAACGGCGAACGCAAGGTAATACTCTGGACGACGTAGCTTCAGTGATGGAATTTTCTTTGCCGTTACCACGTTACGTCTGCTTGGATGGCAGTGTATTTTGTGTGGAACATTAAGAATTTCAGAAATTGATAGTACAGATAAATTCGAGCAAGTAAATTTCAATAAACATTTATCTTATAATCAGTAGAGGACGTAGCTACAGCTGTTTAAATGTGACATACAGGATAAATCTCACAAAATCATGAACCTACAAGTGTATGAATTTTTCTAAGTTTTAATTATAGTTCTACAAATACACTACTTTTCAGGTCTTTTCACAGTATAATTCTTTTGACCTTGATGTTGCACATACGGTTGATAAATGTGTATTTCTTGAATTACTAACGTTTGTTCTATCTGTGATATTTAAACAAGTGCACCACTGTGCCTATTGATCATTGGAAGTTCATATGTTTTACGACTCCACTGTTTCGGACTACAGAATGAATACGTAGGTAAAGGAACGCTTTGCAATAGTAGTGGAGCTCATTCAGCAGGAATCGTACGTGCATTAACCCAGCAGGACTGTTGGGAACTAAATGTGTTCAGATAAACGAAAATATATGACACTGAATTTTATTCGTCTGTTACAGACGCGAAAGATACAACTCTATAACTCTATGGAAAATTGAGCACTTTTTCAAGAACGTTATTACTTTAGCTTGTTCACGCTCTTTTGTGAAATTTTTGTGGTTCCTCGTACGCCACGGTTGTCTATATCTACAATCACAAAACACACATGCTATGTTCCTCAGACGTCGTTCCATGACTACTTACTACGGGCAAAATATTTAGGCAGCAGCCGTTTATTGATCTATCTTTATGTAAACGAAGGAAGAAATTGTTTGTAAGTATGTTCTATCTCACAATTTCTGAGTGTCAAAACCTTTAATGTCACTAGACATGAGTTTCACTGTAAATAATATTCTGTGATAATAATAGTATAGAATCGTTTAGTAAGAGCACAAAGATTTGTGTACACATCGAAAAAATGTAGTAAGTGTGAATATTAAGCTCGCTTTCTTCGCAACGAACACACATTCTCCATCTATTTATCTTTCATTTCTGTACTTTTGAAAGCAATTCTATAAAGCTTAGACATCCTTGTAGTTCTATGCTCACTGCAGAAACAGTACTTAAGTTCTGTTGAGGGCGCAACAGAATGTAAGGGGTGCAAACTCGTCATTGCCCGACATCTAGTCCTTAGATTGCAATAGGTATCACTCACATTCACGTTTACAGATATGCATCCGGGGAAAGGGATTATAGAGCGTAAAAGAATTAAGAAAGACTCTGTATATCTTTCGAAATATTTACCTCCTCTGTGTTACCACAGATTATGTGTCACTGTTCCCATTTATACTGAGAATGCAGTATACGCAAGTTGCCTAGTTGCTTTCACTTCTTTGAGTGAAATGTATGCAGTTTCTGATAAAGTTCACCAACCTTCAGTCTCCTATAGATGCCCCTTGTGCAGGAAATAGCACGTAGCTTGTAGTTCGTTGCCTTGAGGCTGTGATGGACTGTTAGCGAGGTACTGATACTACTTACATGACTGCTTCTTTGACATTTTTTGGATTCCACTCCTAGTTATTCTAGCAGAACACGTGAAATGGAAGGTTATGGTATTTATCCACCGTCATTAATAATTTTACATGTTTTCTCGCCGAATACCAGTAACTGATCACACATTTACTTATTCTTTTGACTTTTCTAGGCTTAACATTTCTTTATAGAACTTAAATGCAACCGATCGCACCAGACAGCACGTCTGTGCCTCATTGCTGCTCGTTCCGGAGTAATTCGCTTAGGCGCGCAGTTTAAGCAGGACTTGAAGATACCGGAAATGCTTCGTCTGCTTCTTCGTTTAAACTCTGTTGTTAGTTTTGCTTTTTGTTATAACTTTGTAAATAAGTAGAGCTTAGCCTGCTATTTAAAGATGCGTATATTTCGATGTCAAAGAAATTGATGACAGAAAATTAGTTTTGGCACGCTGCCTCCGAAGACAGCAGCCAGTCACAGTGAGTATCTACAATTCATACGGTCTTTACCACGAAAGGGGTATTGGTCATACCATCTGCTGCTGCTATTTCACCCTACTTATTGTCTCATCTGCTTAATGCTGCAATCTCAGTTGCTATGATGACAGATCTTGGAGCTAAATATGATGGCTGCTAAAGTCAGAAATAACACAGTTGGTATTATATTCGGTGACTAAACAATCAAACTTATAAAGTTCTGTCAGGGCCAAGTGTTGATCCCGACATTGGTGGAGGAATCGAGCGTTCGTAGGTCAGGAAAAGATGGCGCTTCCCCTCATGGCCTGTGTTGTAGAGTTGGTAGTGTCTGGGACCTCTCAGAGAGCCGTTAATTAATCATTCATGTTTACAACAGGCCCTTCTTCATTTTGATACAGAGACGTTTTCGCAGCAAGTGTGACGCTATTGCCTCTCGATGATGTCGTTGGCTACCAGCGCGCCGAGCACTGAGATCAGCAACTGCAGGCTTGCAGGAGAGCGTGTATCAGCAGTGCCGAACTATGGCGTCAGCGAAGCCGTTGCCTTTGTGTACCAGTCGCAGCTCCTAGCAGCCTCACGACTTCGGGTCGCCGCGTTCTACAACAGGACTGTTTAAGCTGCAGCACCTAGAATGGCCGAAGTCGAAGGCGTATGATTACACTGTGCGAGAAGGTAGATAGTATCGTTTGTGGCGCGCTCAGGCCACCTGTGACGTCATCGTTGGCGTCATTCATGACGTCATTTATAAGTCACCAGACTTCCCCACCCTCCCCCGTCCATGTCTCTGCCAAAGACCAGTTGCCTCACGTACAAAATGGCGGTAAATTCAAAATTGGTGGGAAATTCCGAAATAGTCTAGATTTTTACCCACTCCTATGACACAGGATTGTTGTCCTAATTATAAATTAGCGGCAGATTATAAGCTCCTAGATGGCGCATTGTCATGTTCGTGGAAGTACTGTAGGTCGCTTGTGTTCAATATATAGCTCATGATGTCCACTGGTTTTTCCTCTGACATCACGGTGGAAGCAGGGCTGTTGTCCTCACTATAGAAACCCTGGAATGCTGCCACAGTCTCTGTGATGTCAGAATACAAGACCCTGGGGCAAAGGGAAGTGACTTGCCAGCTAGAGAGAGCCTAGTCCTACGGGAATATGACTATTTATAGCAGTCAGGTCACTTATTCTAATTCCAAACTGCCTCTCCTAAGTTAATCAGGTCCCCTCTGACCTCACCATTTAAGTAATTGCTACCCTAAGTTTTAGTTTGGTGAGAAGTTCAAAATGTCTAGCACATATGTCACACAGTGTAGAGGTTACTTCAATTCAAAAATCGTAAGACCATTTTTCCACTGAGTTTAAACAACTGTCTGTCAGACATCTCAGTTTAAACAAGTGTTTTGCAGCTTACTTTAAAACTATGGGTACTAGCTTATTCTAAGCCCACCAGTCCGTTGTTTGAACAATACATTCCCAGCATTCAGGTTCAAACAATCTACACGCTCACCACTATGAATTCACAGTTTAAACAATTTAACTTGCCCCAGGAGGACAGGAGCCAACACTGTCAAGTGAAATGGGGGAAATGGCACCTCTATTAGAAGCTATAATACTACTTTCTAAAAAAAATGCATGAAACTACTTTTAAACCTGAAATTCCTGTACTTTAAGACGAACACACTCTGCAATGCAGCCACTAATCTAGTTTGATATTTCGTGTTTTATTCGTATGGATACAGCACAGGACTGTATCGAACATTCTGACACAAGCCTGTATAGGTTTTCTTGGGGTATACAGCACCAAGTGTTTATCAGATTTCCGTCACACTCTGGTTCGGCAAGGTGAATACAAAAACCAATTTTTTCTCGCTGATAGAAAATCCCAAACGACGTAATAGAAATAATAAAAGAACACCACATGTTCCACAGAAGTCTAATAGAGATGTGCTCAATGTAACAACAGTTTACACAATGATGTACAAAAAGATAAGAAACCAAAGAGATAAGAGATGTACAGGGTAGCTCCTGTAGTGTAACTCGGCCCATATCAAAACGCGTTCTATCGATACATATCAAAGTGCATATCTAGAAGAAGTTGAAAGCTGGTAAGAGATATATAGAAAATCTTTGGAACACATCTTACTCCGCATAAAATGTAAGCAGAGGGGGCGCGAGGCTACAGCGTAGAGACCGTTAATAGTCATATACAAAATAAAAGTTTACATCAGTGAAAACATAAACAATGAACTAATAGCGAATTTACCATACAAACGTCAAAGAAGACTGTAAATAAAATTATAATGGTATTAACGACAAATAAAAACTTATTGTAGATAATGTCTATTCCTAAGTAACGGCTTAAACTATAAGCCCATAAACAAGTTAACAAAAAGTAAGAATGAAAATAACCACTCATATTGATATAGTTAGCACTCTTCAATTGATGACGCAAGTAATAAGTACGTGAGGTGGGATCACACCGCAAGTGATCGTCGTCTCAGGTGAGCAACCATAGTTGACACACATTCATTTTGTAGTAGTGTGAATCGCAGCCTATATTGATACACCCAATGAAAATTAATGTTACGATGTGTAATAGTACAATGTAGATCGCAGACACATATCATAACATTACAAACTATTGAACAAGAGGTAAATACAAAATACTCCATTAGTGGAACGAATACAAATCCAAACAGGTTATTTCAACCATTACAGAAAAGTATTGTCATCGACGCATAACGTGCCGATAGTAAGGTATGGTAGGCAATATAAAATGTAGACCTCGTGATACATATGAGTCATTACAAAAATCGATTGTGAACAGATGTAAGGGTAGTACATTGTGAATATTAAGTAAGAAGTTGCCTTCTTTTAAGAAAGGAAGGGAGGGGCACCATTTAGTACCATATACTAGAAGAGAATTTAAAAACCTTCAATATTAAAACTATTACACCCAAAAACATAGTGCATTACAGAATAAAGAGTAAACATCATTTAATCTATATAGTGTGCATGATATCCTAAAAAACGAACACACGCTGGAAATATAATAAAATTTAATTACGTAGCGTGCCGGTGTAGGTGTGACAACAGGTATCAAATAAGAAGCAAGAATAAAATACAACAGGTGAAAAGTAGTAACCACAGGAACTATTTACTGTAATGTAGTATAATAAAATTATGACGAAAAATGGGTACTGGCCTTTACATAGACCTAACTTTTAACTACGTGATTTTAAAACCAATTACGAAACAATAAAAACACATACTTGTATTTACAAAAATATATATCATTAGTCAACGTAAAAAAATACTAAATCAGGCAGATATAGTATATAGCTATACTGAATTGTGCCTATAATCTAGCACAGTGAGAGACAAAATTTATGGCGTGGTCAATAAATAAAGTGGGAAAAAGGTTCAAGTACCGCCATACAATAACTAATTAATGTAAGTGTAAAGAAGAGAATAGGGAAGGAAAATTTGTAGGGAAGAACTAAAAGGTGAAAAGAAAGTTTACAGACTGAAGGTTTCAGAATATATTTAAACCTTAGAAACGCGTGTATAAGCAAAAAAGGATTTAGGTTCGTAAACCAAAACTGTTATATTTGATAGGGGGTTGACATAAAATAATCTTAAAAACTTGACACACGAATGTACTTAACACATACAACACAAATTGAAGAGTGTTAACTACACGAGAATGAGTGGATATCTTTCTTTCTTACTTGCTGCTAACCTGTTTATGGGCTTAAAGTTAGAGCTCCTCCTTCAGTATAGACATTGCCTACAATATGTTTTTAATTTTTCTTAGTAGTATTATAATTTTATTTACAGTCTTTTTGCTTATTGTATGGTGAATATGCAACTGGTTCATTATTTACGTTTTCACAGCCATACGTTTTCATTGTACGAGTATATGACTGTTACCGGTCTGTTCACTGTAACCTCATTTTCCTCTTCGTTAAATTTTTTGCCAACTAAGACGTCTTCCAAAGATGTTCTATCTATCTCTTATCACTTGCCACTCATTCTAGATATAAACTTTGATATATATCGATAGAACGTGTTTTGATATGGTCCTAAACTTACTCCACAGAGATTACCCCGTACAGCTCTTATCTCTTCAGTTTCTTATCTTTCTATACAGTATTACGTTAACTATAGCTACGTTGAACATATCTCTATTAGACTTGTGTGTAACATGTTTCGTTCTTTTCTTATACCTATGATGATGTTTTGGGCTTCGTATCAGCCAGAAAAAGTATTTGTGTTCACCAGATCTGTTTTTACCTGGTAAGGATTCGTGAACAGATTATGCTTACGTACCTAATACGCATCTTTTATTTTATATTTTTTGGTGTACATTACTCGTTTCAGTTTGTACTTGCGGTGGTTATCCTGTGAAGATGGTCCCCGACCGGAACCGGTAGATATTAAGGTTACGGCTAAAATGCGCTTTTCGAATAAATCGTGTGTTTTACGTCATACGTAAGACAACTAACATTTCCAGAGGATTTCTAAACAGTGTCACTTGATGAATGTCAAGATGTGAGGTCTATGCGAAAAATGTTCGGAACCTACTGGCGAGGGTAGAGGAACTTCTATTACCAAGAATACACCATTCTATAGTATTTCTAAATCATTTTCTAACGAATGCCTGAACGATTCCTTCATCAAGGATGCTCGTGCAGAGTGCCATTCTGCTTGTCACGATAGCGAGTGTCAGGAGATGTGATGTGAAATAATCGCGCCTGTGGACTTGGAGAAATTCCTCAACTTTGCACAAAATGTGATCGAGAAAAGGTATAGCTCACATCGCCCCCATTCGTTTCTTTGTTTGGCAGACTCTGACATCAATAGGTAGTGCAATTTGAATCTTCAATTTCATCTTGAAATCAAAGAATGTAACGTTGAAACAGGTTTTTCAGCTGTTCTTGTCCCACATAAACCAATCACAGTCCATATAGTCCCTTTCCTAAGGTCAAAGTTTGTAACTTACCAGAAGAAGCGTGAAAATTTCTTACTTTCGTGCTGCTAGACGTGTTGTACCAGCCCTTTCAATGGTGATATTCATGTGCTGCTGCATACTAGATGAACAGAGGTAACTATCGTAGGTTTGTGATCGAAGAAGATATGCAGATCAGAGGCGTATATTCATCAAGATAAATGCGACTCTGGGATATACCAGAAAGAGCAACGATGCATGATATTAGAGGGCAAAGTCATCCTGTAAGGCTGAAAGCAATTGGTGGGGATATCTTCTGTCTCTCTAAGGACGTAGCCACGTTATAGCCGAGAAAACGATTGTCATGTACGTGAGTATACTTAAATGTTACGCGGGTAAACCTCACATAAGACCTTCCGAACTTGCGGTCTTGCTTTCGTCGATTAACTGAGGCTGGCGTCAAATGTAACCTCCAAAAGTGTAAGTTTTCCTACAGTTCGTTGAGTATCTTGGTTTTATTATCATCAAGCTGGGAATCTGTCCTACCAAGTAGCAAGTTCGAGCCATAGACAACATGCCCTGGCCCCAGAATCTGAAGAACGGAAATCCTTTACGGGAAAAATTAGCTATTACGGCCATTTCATTCCCCATGCCACAAAACTTTCCCATCCACTCAAAACTATTGCGGAGATAAGCGGTTCCATTCCGGTGGTCTCTTGATTACGACGCTGTTTTTTGCCACACTTAAGCGAACTCTCAGATCAGAACCGTTCCTCGTTTCGTTTTCAAAGGGGAAGCCTCTTCTTTTTGTCACAGATGTCTTTCTGCATGGAGTTTCAACATTGCTGTCACATCAGGAAAAGGATGGCTCCGAATATCCTACTGCATTCGTATTGGTTATCTGGCAGGAGGACGTTTTTTACCCTCGCTGGTAGTTCTTTGTTATTACTCCCGCAGTATATTGCAGAGTTACTTAGCGTACTGGCCTCACTTCCACTTACTCAGCACTCTCCAGGCTTCGCTCGGCGCTCGGTCTGTGTGCGTCCTTGCGGCACTCAGTTGGTAGACTGCTACTGTCAGCAAGGCTATGTGTGCCTGCCTACTTCGCAACGCCTCGGTCACCGGCGTGCCTCTGTTTTGCCATTCTCCAGTGCATGAAGCAACACTTACTGCATGTGGCTACAACAACAGAGACATTGGTTTTTTGAGTTGATACTGTTACATTAACCACGAGATGGGGAAACTCACAGGTGTCTATTGTGTATTGAGGCCTAAGCGCTGTAGTATGCGAGTGAGGCATAGGGAAACCCAGTAGAAGCCATTTGTGGCCAAGGAGACGTAGCAGTGTTAAATATGGCGGACCTACGTTCGGCCATAGAGGGAAACATTTCTTGTTCAAATGGCTCTGAGCACTATGGGACTTAACATCTGAGGTCATCAGTCCCCTAGAACTTAGAACTACGTAAACCTAACTAACCTAAGGACATCACACACATCCATGCTCGAGGCAGGATTCGAACCTGCAACCGTACCGGTAAATGTAAATGTGGTGTCACCGCCAGACACCACACTTGCTAGGTGGTAGCCTTTAAATCGGCCGCGGTCCGTTAGTATACGTCGGACCCGCGTGTCGCCACTATCAGTGATTGCAGACCGAGCGCCGCCACACGGCAGGTCTAGAGAGACTTCCTAGCACTCGCCCCAGTTGTACAGCCGACTTTGCTAGCGATGGTTCACTGACAAATTACGCTCTCATTTGCGGAGACGATAGTTAGCATAGCCTTCAGCTACGTCATTTGCTACGACCTAGCAAGGCGCCATTACCAGTTACTATTGATGCTGTAAAACATGTACCGTCAAGAGCGATGTTCACCATTTATGGATTAAAGTTAAGTATTCCAGCAGCTACGTACGTTTTTTGCTAGTATAATTTCCTTGACCTGTTCCAGACCTCACGCCAGCCTGCGTGAGCTGAAACGCGTGCCTTTCGGCTTCCTTTCATAGTGGGTTGGCTGTCTTGCCAATCCACAACAGTAAATCTCAACTCTGCAACTTTATTTGTTTAAAGTATATAGTAAATTTAAATTATCAGTATTTTAACATATTTAAATAGTCAATGCTTGACCACTTTCACGTTCAAAATAAAGTAACAATAATATCCATTACATAATAAACGTTAAATTCTTTTACATAAAACCAGTACAATTTCCTTCTTAGCTTTGAATGCCACGGGCAGTAGCCTTGCACCAGTGTGCTTTCTGATAAATAAATAAAGAACAAAAGTAAGTATTATGCACTAAACTTTACAAAAAATATTCTATTACCTACATCTATTGCCTAATGATTCAATAAGGTGTCATGCTGTCATCGTTCAATGTGTTTTGTCTGGAGGAAATGATGATCTGATGCTTAACGGTCTGCTGCAGCAGTAACAGGGGTAGTTTGGGGGGGGGGGGGGGGGGTGGGTGACGAAATAGCTGATTCTGATATTTTTCTTTTTAAATAAGTTTGCTATTTGGTATGATAGTGAGCCTATGTATGGGACATTAGTGTATTTAGGTTAGGTTTCTGTGGCACACTGATTTGGCTTGAGGTGACTGGTGTGAAGTGGAGCTGTGGTTTTTATCTGCATTTTGTTGTGGAGTTTTCTATTATGTGTTTATATCCATTATTATGAGCAACTGTTTTAATTATATTAATTTCATTTTTTTGGTCTGTGTCACTCATTGGTACTTTTTTAATTCAGTGTAGCATCGTTCTGAAATACGCAATTTTTTTTTAAGTACCAATGAGTGACACAGTTGTTCATACTGGCCACAGAGCATTGACATTCCTAAAATACGGCTGGTAGTTATAACAACGGTTGACTAGATGGGCTCTATTTCTTGATTTCGAAATAAGATACATGCAAGAGATGGAAAATTAGGTTCCTGGAGCTTTGTCTAGATTACTTCAAAACGATGATGAGGTGAATAAGAAGGAGAAAGATAAAGGCACTTTCACATGTGCTTACTACAAAGCAGTAGAAGGGAAGGAAAAAACTAAGGACATCTGTAACAATATGTGATATCAAAATGTGGAGAATTGTCTGAAACAGTTAGAAACAAAATTTGATGCCGCCAGTGGTAATGAAATCAGGACTTTTTACAATATATGTAACTGTATTTTATATTTGATGAAGGAAAAGAATCTTGAAGTTTGGAGATGCTGTTTTGAGTTTTATGTTTATTTTTTTCTTTGTAAATGTAAGTTGAGTCTGTCTCTTGTTACATGGTCATAGAGCTGTCTGTGCAGTAATTACCAATGTTATTTTTGATGTGTACAACTGACTGGTAAATCTATTCTCATGGAGCAGTTAAAATCTTCAGTATTTTGAACAGATCTTTACAATGAGCTCGACTAGTATTTATGGTTATTATTCTTATGGCTCTTTTCTCGAGTTAGAAAATTGTGTTCATATTTTGTACGTTTGTTCCCCCAAAAATAATGCCATAGCTAAGAACTGAGTGTATATATCAATAATTTGTAATATGTAACTTGTAACAAGCTGACTAACGAGTATTTTGTAAATGAGTGGAAACATCAAAGTATACTTTCTGATAATGGATCCAAATTATGGTCAAAATGAAGGGATGGACTAAAATAAGGTGTGAATAATCCATATATTAGTATAACACCAGTCCATCAATCCAGCTGAGTGTAAATTAGTGACATAGGCTGGCTATGTCGTATCTCTTGTCGCGATTATCACCATTCCTGGAGCAAATATGTATGGGAATTGGAAAATATTATGAGTGCTTTGATTTGAATCATGAGAGCACAGGATTCTCTCTTGAAGAGATTTTGCGAGAAAGTTGAAGCATCACCAACTCTCTTGTGATTCCCTTTTTAGGTACTCCACGTCGACGTCTGCTCGTTGGTAGGTTTTCCGGCTTTACTTCCCGATGTGACAGCGACGACTCTCCGATGAGGTGCGGGCCTTGTGTTTTGCTATTACTGCGAGTCTTGTAAATATCGCTCTTATTTAGTAATTTGCCCGGCTAAAACTCTCCCCCTTTTATGATTGAGACAGCCTGCGCCACCTTTCGGAGGGAGTGGGGACGTCAGTCACAAAAGTTCATATTAAGCAATCCGTAAAACACGTAAACGTTCACTTCAGTTAACGTGCGAGTTAATGCCTACGCTTTCCGCTAGATGGTGCTGACTTACTGCTGAATAGCTTCGGTTCCTTAAAACCTTCACTGGTTAGTACTAGGTAAATGAAATAAGTACAACACTCTTGTATTTCACTTTCACTCTATATTCAAGGATTAAGATGGTGATGGATGATGGTCTATTTGAAAGGTTCCTAGCCTGGAGGAATCTAAATAGTCCGAAAATGCCGATATGCACGTGCTCTACGTCCAGATTCACAACTAACGGTACACGACACTTTCAAAAGTCCACACTTTAATATCTGAATACCGGTACCTCTGAATTCACTCTTATCAGCAGGTAATTTGAGTTTCTGTCGTCTATATGTCCGTAAAGTTCAATCTAGCACTAAAGTCCTAAAATCTCCTTAATACTCCGTTGCTACCAACCGTCAGAGATCGTACACTACATCACTTTGAATCTCCGTAATATTTTAACATTTTATTGTGAATCTTAACACGATTAAGTCCAATCTAATTATTGTCTCGCCGACTGACACGGGTTCCCCGCCCTTTAACGAAACAATCAAGGAAAGAAGGCGGCAATTATGACGATCAGGCCTTTTTATAGGTTTTTCATCACAAGAGTTTAACGTCACTGCCTTCTCCATGACGGAGCTTCCGTGGCTTTGCTGTAGTTAGACGTTAAAGTACTTGCTGATATACTATAATTTTGATCTGCAATTACTGAACTCTCATTCTACACTATTTTCCCCTCTAGAAAACCTATTCTTAATTTTAAATTATTCATTCTATAGCTTTTATCACTGTAAACTGAACCCAGGTGTTACAAAGTAAATCCCAAAGTTTAATGGAATGGTTGATAAGGCTTCCTCCATGTACAGAAAATACCATTGATGAAAAGAAAGCGCTACTTAAAGATAAGTTGAGCAAGCAAGCTGAAGCTGGGGTCCGTAGGCATGATGAGAACTTAAAAAGTACAAAATTTAACTAGATTACCTAATTTTAGTTAAAACCACGACAAATTTAGGTAAACCACGGGATGAGTAAGTTCAAGTTTGTGTGTAATGATCCATTTAAAATTGTAAATTGTCCCAATACTAATGGATATTACTTAGTTTCCTATATCTATAAAACCGTTAAAAGTACAGAATAACACAGACCTCAGAAAATATGAACCAAGAAAGTGACTAATAGAAACCAGACTCGAAGGAATAGTGGGAATGAACAAAACTTCAGTAAATTTACACGTCATATTAATGCAGAACAATAAGAAAAGGTATTCAATAATTTCAAATGTTATATTTCAAGGTATGTATAAAATTTTTATCTTTGTCAAATTCATAAAATACGTTTGTAAGTTCCACTTATGCATAAAAGTGTAACATGAAATATAAAGGCATCATTATATGGGAAAGAGATGTCTTTGGGATAAAAATTAATTTACAAGTGCATAATAAATCAAGATTAACGTATAAAAATGCGAGAAAAGGATTCGTTAATTGATCAAAAGTTGAAATGTATAGCAAAAAATTGACACAACAGGGCCCATTGTCCTGGTGAAACACGTTGATCTAAAATGTCATTATTTCAATTACTGGTGTAAGTAGACACTGGTATTACCTGATGGAATATTAGTTCTGTCTTTGCAGCTACAAGAAAATGCGTGCTTTTTCCACCAGACGACAAACTAGTAGTAATGTTGTATTGGCATCAGTACAAAACACAAACCAAAACACACACTCAGAAGTATAAAAATAAACAGGAAACAGTGAATCTGAAAATGTGTGCTGTGTAATACATTAGAAATGCATAGTTCTGCGGAGCAACTAAAAATGTCAGTGTCTAACGAAGAAATACAACAAAGGTGATCTAGCAAACGACATTTTCCGATGTAGGCGAGAAACCAACCTGAAATAACCGTAAGTAAAAAAGCAACATATTATTAACAAACTGTTTATCGATCTTAAAAACAAATCAAATTGTAAATATGTTTAACTGCCGGACCACTGATGATGCTTCCCCTCAATAAAGCGACACGCGTCTTGTGAAAAAAAAAAACCACGCTTCCTCTTGCAAAGACAGAACGAAAATACCCTCAGCAATTGTAAAACAACTATGGACAATATGGTCACACAAATGAAGAATTTAAAGACACCAATAAAGTGACGGAAATGTCTTTACTGAACAAGGATGAAAAAAGTTTAAAATATTTGAAAAAATTGTTGTTTGTAGGTAAAAATAATTAACCAGCTTACAGTGTGTAACAATTGAAATGGATTATGCAAATGCATAGAATCATTATTTGCTTCCTTGTTGCATTTTAGGTACAAAGAACTGTTAACAGAACTGCTCATTTAACTCAGAATACATTTCAGAATTAATAAAATTTAAATTCGCTCCTTTAGAGCTTGGCGACCGTAAGAACTTCGTTATAATATTAGTTTCATAGGGGTGTAATAAGTTGAGATACAAACATCTCTTTTCCTGTGCTTGCAACAAGGAGTTGTTCACATGGCGGATGCAAGTATTAAATCGATACCCAGGGTATACAGTGTTACATTTGAGGCAGTGTCTTTGCAACAGTGGGTGAATAATAGCATTGAGCACCTAATCCACCACTTACTTCGGAATTGGTATTCGACTGCTTTCGACAATCCTATTAGAGCGCACAGTGTTCAGATCAATAAAAATATTGATAATACTTAATATCGTTATTTGCCCAAGTAAATACAGTGCCAATTCTCCATTGAGTGATAGGTGAAAGATTTTCTGTTTGCTGAAAAGTTCTGCGAAGACAAAAGTTACAATAATAAGTTTCACAGCCTAGGTACTACACCGCAGGCATGCAGAAGATATGTGTGGCGTCCGATGTCGCTCGTAGCGTCTGGTGACGAGGGACTGTGACTTTCGTAACTGAGAATAAAAGCAGGGCCGGCCCTTGTGGGGTTTTCAAGCGCCACGCCGCACCTCCTTCCCTGGCCAGCCCACTCCTGGCTTTCTCAGATAAAGTCAACCTTTCTCACAATGTCATTCATCTGTGACACCTTATTTTCACATATCACACTCATGCGTCTTTTCGACGTGAATACGTTTTTAAGACTAGATGCAGGTATGAGGCACCACAGCAACCAAAATTAAGTTGTGGCACATGCGCAGTATGTAACTAAAATCTGTTCACTTTCTCATACCCTGAACAGAGAGGGCATACGGTATAGACCTTTAGCAGCCAGCACAGCCGAGTAGTACATTGCTTACCAAATCATCATTGCTTCCGCTGTATAAAGTGGAAGGTGACAGGACAGCGAGTGGCTCACATATGAATGCTTTGTTTGTTGCAAATAATTCTATAAATCGACAGTGCCTATTTAATGTGTCCGTAATATATAAAAGGAAAACGGCTATGGTCGAATATCGAGCAAGCGTGCTTTCCGGCCTGCCACGACCACGATTTATGGCTCAAAATAAGCAGTTTTGAAAGCACTTTCATTCACTGTAGCGAGAAGTAACAGTTAAATGCTAAATGAAAGTTGCTGGAACGCGAAGACTATGAAACATAACGAAACTGGATAAACAGTTCGTACTAACCATTATGGTTGCTTCAGTTCCAAAACAAGGTGTGACAGGTTTTTTTCGTCTCGTATGTTACAACCATATTCTAGGCCTTTTATCGAAATATTTTCCATGGTTCATGATTTTACAGATTTTTCTGAATACTGCGCCGAAAGGTGGTCACGTGAATGATTGTCTGTGTTAAAGTAGTAATACACGTCAGTCACTTCAGTCGAGCTGCTGAATTTAATTACTGGTTTCCACGTTTATTGCTAATTTCGTCTCTTTCTAACATTTACTTTTATGTGACCGTTAGTATGTGCACCAGTAAATTTCAAACTTCTGTTTCCATTAAATACAAAATAAATTTACGCCTAGTTCAGATACGTGCTCGTTCGGCGCGCACGTATTTTCACACCTGAACCCGTATCACTCTGCAACCACTACACTCGACTGACACCTGGAAACAATACTAAATAATTTCTCCCGCAACATAAAAACTCTCTGTACTTTAAGGCAGTGACTATACATTGCGTTTACAATTCGAATGGGCCGGATGTACATTTCTCAATAAACAGTTGATGGTGAACGCTAAAGAGAGATGGGAAGCACAGTGTGCAGCGATTTTATTTGTCACTGTGCGGAAATCTTCGAATGTAGTAGAGTGTTCAGATTGTGAGTGACATTTCCGATAGGTTGAAGATGCGGCTACAGCAAGTCCAGATTAAATGCTTTGGTTACTCCACGTGTTGGGGTAATTCGGCTGTCAATTACGTTTATCGTCAAAGGAAGCAATACAAAAGCCACTTCTGAACCAGGTACCGCTAACAATTAACAGCATTTCGTTTATGTCGAAACTCATTGCCCTGTTTTACAGCTGCGAGCGACCACTTACACCCATCCTGCTGGGAACACAGTATGCCATGCCCTAAGAGAGTAGACCTTGTGATGTTACAGGTTATCCTGGTCCCGTCAGGTGTGGCTCCCACGGTTCTGTCAACATTTTAGCATTCCTTACTTGCTTGTTCAGTAACACCAGAGTGGTAGATTAGTCACGTGAACAATTGAACAATGCCTCATCTCGTATGGATGTTGTGTCTACAACGTCTCTCTCTGTGTGTGTGTGTGTGTGTGTGTGTGTGTGTGTGTGTGTGTGCGTGTGTGCGTGCATGCGGGAGCGAGCGTGCGTCAATTTTTCTGTCCATGTGTATGTGTGCTTAGTGAAGCTGTACCGTTTTATGGTGGTTATGTGTATGGGAGCATACGTGTGCATATTTCTGCGTGTATGACCTCTAATATTTTCAGTTATTGATTGCGTATGCACTTATTTACGATTGCAGCTTTCGGCGTTAGTCGTATTCATATCCGTTAAGCAAATATATAGGAAAAATATCATTAACGATTGTATGACGACAAACATTATAAACTACAGTTCATACTTCTGTAGCCTGTATTGTGTTGCAATATACAAGCATAAAATTTTTTTCCGTTGCTCAATACAAAATGTTTTCTGTCGTAAGTTCTGTGTATAGCATGCATACGGCACAATTCAAAAATGCTGCAGATCGGTGTGTAACGGTTCTGATGTATTTTGACATAATATATTTTCTTCAAAAGCTATGAATTATGGTGCAGTGCTGTTGAAGAGTACAAAGATTCGAGTCTTTTTTGTAGCAAACAGGGACAGAGGGGCGTGTGTCACTAAGATTAGAACAGACGCCTGGCATTAACGGAAAATGTATCTGTTTCCTCACAGCATATTTTGCCTTTTTGTGAATCACAATGATTGTACATTCATATGACAAAAGTCATGGGATAGCGATATGCACATATACAGATGGCGGTAGTATCGGGTACAGAATGTATAAAAGGTGAATGCATTGTTGGAGCTGTTATTTGTACTTCGATGATACGTGTGAAAACGTTTCCGACGTAATTATGCCGACATGGCAGGAATTAACAGATTCTGAACACGGAATTGTAGTTAGAGCTAGACTCATGGGACAGCCCATTTCGAAAATCGTTGTGTAATTCAACATTCCGCGAACCACAGCGTCATGAGTGCGCCGACAATACCAAATTTCAGGCATAACCTCTCAACACGGACAACACAGTGGCCGACGGCCTTCACTTGACAACGGAGAGCGCAAGCACAGTGCGGTGAAATCTGACGATAACAGGCTACGGCAGCAGACGACCGAAGCGAGTGCATTTGCTAACTGCACGACATCGGCTGCAGCGCCTCTCCTCGGCTCGTAACAGCATCGGTTGGACCCTAGACGTTCGTAAAACCGTGGCCTGGTCACATAAGTTCAGATTTCAGTTGGTAATAGCTGTATGTCGCCGTAAGAGTGTGGGGCAGAACCCACGAAGCCATGGACCCAAATTGTCAAAAAAAAAAAAAAAAAAAAAAAAACGCTGTGCAAACTGGTGGTGGCTCCATTAGTATGTGGGCTGTATTTACATGGAATGAACCTATCATTGACTGGAAATTGTTGTGTTTCGCTACTTGGAGACCATTTAAAGCCATTCGAAGAACATTCTGGACAGTAAGAGCGAATGATTTCGCCACCCAGATCGCCCGACATGAATCCCATCGAACATTTGTGGGACATAATCTAGAGGAACTTTCGCGCACAAAATCCTGCCTCGGCAACACTTTCGCATTTATGGACGGTTATAGAGGCAGTATGGTTCAGTATTACTGCAGGGGACATCTAACGACTTGTTGAGTCTACGCCACGTCGAACTGATGTACTTCGAAGTGCAAAAGGAGGTCCGGCACGATATTAGGAGGCATCCCATGATTTTTGTCCCATTAGTGTATTTACTATTAGCCTAGTCGACAAAGACCAAAGAACATCGATCTGGGGAAAAAAAATGTGTATTCGCAAATTTTTGTGAGGCCAGAAGAGAGGGGAGGGGGGGCGGTAGTATCATGAACAACATACTAAAAACCGTTACCGGTGGAGTGCTGATGCGGGGACGGGTGGTGGACGAGTGGGTGAAGGTCACTTTTCACTTTTTTCTTTAATATCTCCAAAACCGCGACCTGTAGCATTCATATTTTACACACAAAGCGGATGGAACAATGCAGAAAATTAAAAATATTGTTTTAATTGTATGTTATTGTTGATTATTGTTAAATGGAATGGGTTATGAACAAATATTAGATGTGTGTACCACACTGAAGCGCAGTGATAAACTGTATTTTGAGGGTGTAACAGAGTGGAAAGGCGTGAATGTATGTTACAGGCGTGGGCGAAGGTACGTCACCGAATTGTGGTCACGCACCTTCCTCCTTCATAAGTCTGCAAAATGAAGACCGAGCAGGTAATTCCCCATTCTCTCTACCACACTAAGTCACAAAAAACAACTGCAGGATATTTCACGAAATTATAGTGCCCCTTCCGATGCTCGCATTATGAACTACTGGCGACACAGTGCGCATACACACCCGGGGGTTGTTTATTTTCCACAGTGTGGAAACTGAATTGAATGCAGACATTAGTTGCCAATAACACAAACGCAAGACAATATATGGACATATTCTGCGTAAATCTCTGCAAACTGTTCTACGCTGATATAGGGTAACTTCATTCGTAGTCATCCTGCACGGCACTTTTAGCGTTCTTCCGACAAAAACTACCTCCTCCACCAAATGGGCTCCTCGTTTTAAAGTTTACAGACAGCATTTTCTGTTCAGTTCTCTTACGAAAGTGGACAATATAGCTTAAATGCGCTCGTGTTGGTATAGTGCCGTTGTTTTCAGTTCATAAGTGAGTACTTATTTGCAGTTGTTAAGTGAGCTTTCTTGTAAAATACATTCCTGTCTGAGAAGTCCTTAATTTGTTAGTGTGATATTCTCAGTGACCTATGCAGTGCTGGAGGGAATGAGATTTGGTTGGCAAATGTGGCATCTTGTTGCTGCCAATATTTGGCAACATATTGTAAAGCCGTGTAACCGTGTTGCAGATATTTCTCTAAACTTTAATTATGTTGCTGGTAGACTGCATAAATCTCTTCCATTCAGGACTTGCTGACATTTGTGGAGTGGGCGGCATCTAGTGGAGCCACTTACAACATATCCACAGTATAATTATCTTTAAAGGTAGGTGTGAATATGTCTGATGGAATGGCACTGAGCATACTCAAGTCCTAACAAGAATCTGATTTAATACATTGACTAACTTATTCTGAAAAATGTGAAGTTCCATAACACTTACAGATGGAACAAAAGTAAGCCTCTGAGACTAGTAGAGTGTTGACGGAGCTACAGCTAGGGAGATGCATTTGATATCCTCAAGCTGTGGAAAGTATTAGGGTTATTGCTGGTGGAGGCAGTGAAATCGACATTGTAGAATGTGGTGTCACCGCCAGACACCACACTTGCTAGGCGGTAGCCTTTAAATCGGCCGCGGTCCGCTAGTATACGAGGGACCCGCGTGTCACCACTGTCAGTGATTGCAGACCGAGCGCCGCCACGCGGCAGGTCTAGAGACACTTCCTAGCACTCATCCCAGTTGTACAGCCGACTTTGCTAGCGATGGTTCACTGGCAAATTACGCTCTCATTTGCCGAGACGATAGTTAGCATAGCCTTCAGCTACGTCATTTGCTACGACCTAGCAAGGCGCCATTATCATTTGCTATTTATCTTGTGATGCATGTACCGACAGACCGATGTTCACGAATTATGGATTAAAGCTAAGTATTCCAGAAGCTACGTACCTTTTTTACTAGACTCAACTTCCTTAAATGTTCAGACCTCACGCCAGCCTGCGTGAGCTTAACGCGTGCCTTTCGGTTACCAATCATAGTGGCTTGGCTGTCTTGCCAAGTCACAACATAGAACTCATCTTGACAGCATGCTACACCTGGGGCAGACTCTTGAGTGTGGTACAAACATGACAGCTCCATTTGTTGAGCTTTTGAACTTAATAACTTATTTAAGAACTGCAAATAAGTACTCACTTAATAAATTGATAATAAATTCAGTACATAAACAAGTCAGTGATGCTATTTTGTGTACTCACATAAGAGAACTGGACAGAAAATGTTCAGGAGGTATAGTCCGTCTGTAAACTGAAAAGTGAGCACCTCTCGCTATGGAGGAAGTTGCCTTTCCCAGAAAAGCTTTACATCTGCCATGCGGAATAAGCAAGAATCAAATTCTCCCAAGTATTGTAGAACAGTGTGCAGAGATTTATGCACATTCTGTCCGTATGAGTTTCCTGCATAAGTATTATCAGTAACTCTTGTCTCTATTCCACGTAGTGTTAACGAACTTTGTGGAAAATAGACGCCCCCGGCCTTGTCTGCACACTGTGTCTCCAGTGACCGCTAAGACGAACTGCGGAACGGTCGGTGTAAGTTTGTGAAACACCGTAAGTTGCATTTAATGACACAGTGCAGTAGAGAGAATGGGGAAGCCTTCTTGCTATTCATTTTGCAAACCTATGAACGAAGGAAATGGATGACCACGACTGGTGACCTACCTTCACCCTCGTCATTTCATCCTGTTACACACTGGAACACAATTTATCCCATAATACCATTCTTCTGCACTTAGATGTGGAACAAACATTCAATAGTTGTTCTTAACCATTGTTATTTAGCAATATACATTAACATGCAAAGTTCCTTTGGACATGCATGCATGGTTGACGACATACGGAAGTTCGAGTCTGCCGGTGAGTCGTGCACGGATAACCAAATGGTAAGGCGACCGCTCGCGATAAGCGGGAAATGCGGGTTCGAGTCCCGATCCGGTACAAATTTTCATTATCGTCATTCCATTCTACTGCTGATGGTTGTCCTTATTCGCAATTGTGAATACATTTAATCTATTTTTTGTAATCTGCGTATTTTCCGCCCTCCGCAACGCTGAAACTTATTCCTAGACAAAAAAAAATGAATTAAGTGTTTTTTGTAGGGAATCTAATGCAGTTTAATTTTGTACTGTGAAACATTAGATTTTCGAGGTGTTGAAGAAAAACAAAAAAGTGACCTTTAAATAGCCCCCCTCCCGCACCACAATCCTTACGCTGACACCCTAACGACTGGGATATTTAGCATTATATTCTTTACACTGCTCCCTATTGCTATACAAACATGTGCGACTATATGAATTTTTTCCCCTAATTTCCCTTCCTTGACTGGAGTATATTCTCAATACGAAATTACTTTAACTAGTTTTTATCTATAGATACAAGCTCTTTAGCAACTTCTTCGCACGATCAATGTGCTTTGACGAGTCGGTTTGGTGTCAACCAATAGTGATTGTTTTTGCAGATTTTGGGACATATGTCGTGCTTCTCGTTTGAAAGTTGACGCCTTTATCTTTGGTCACACGTCGAAGAGACGTTTTGTGCTGCGTTTGTAAAAGAAGTAGCCTTTGTCTGGAGGAGGTCCACGCTGTTGACCAGACACTACAATGCATAAAGCCGGCCGCGGTGGCCGTGCGGTTCTAGGCGCTGCAGTCCGGAACCGCGGGACTGCTACGGTCGCAGGTTCGAATCCTGCCTCAGGCATGGATGTGTGTGATGTCCTTAGGTTAGTTAAGTTTAAGTAGTTCTAAGTTCTAGGGGACTGATGACCTAAGATGTTAAGTCCCATAGTACTCAGAGCCCTTTGAACCATTTTACAAAGCATAAAGTAAGGAATCTGGCAATATCAGCTCAGTTTATTTACTACGTCGATGGTTAGTTTAGCGTCGGATTGTTTACTTGTTCTAGTCAGCGAGTAGGTGCCAGGTCTCTTTCTTGAGCGAAGTAAGAGACACGCTTAGGTTCCTACCATGCACTGCTTGTAAGCTGTTTATTGCGTCACATGTTAATTTATTTCGTTACTTACTATTATAAATTCAAAAATGTTAACCTCTCATGAAGTGTGAAGATTAGTTTTTCAGAGATTCAGAATCACGTCTTTCACACGATGTTGCTTTGCATTGTTAAGTCTTGAAGTTGTAGGGTGAAATATCGCTGCGCCGTTATAAATTATTATTTTGTGTCCACTGATATTAAACTCATATATCATGGCTTCATTTTACCAAGAACCTTACGACTCCTTGTATTTACTCCACTTGAAAGTGCCACGCTGGCTTGCCGCCATCTTGTCTCACGTAAACTACCCACACGAGTCGAAGTCATTTTGATAAATATACATTGGACTACTGAACCAAACCTGGTAAATAATACTAATAAATGTAAATTCACCGTATGCTAGATAGGTTTCAGCTGCTGAGAACAGGTAAGTCGTCGTGTGCTGTATTACTGACTGTTATTAGAAGACACTGTGCTGCTCCGCCTCACTTACCTAGTACAGTAATGCGTGCAAACGGTTATAGGATTTTCATATGATCCTTCTACTAATTAACTGTTTTCTCCATTGTGAATTTCTGTGCACAAACGTGGAGTCTGGCTCGCTGCACAAGTGGATACTACAAGCTGAAGTCCAACACATGTTTAATGCAACAACTGTCATTCGCGAAAAAGTAACCTCATATGCCATCTACAAATATTAAATATTGAGGCCTCCATTTCTTTTCTTTGCGCTGAATGTATGAGAGTTCGTGTTGTGTGATTATCTTCTATTTAATTTACGAGTCAGGCAGCATTATTCTGTTTGTTCTCTCGAGCATTAGAAGTATACATTCTGCGTGTCATTAGCTTTTCAGGGCTTATTCGTCCCTATCTATGAAAGTAGTCTATACTTACTTACTTTCTCTCTCTCTCACTCTCTCTCTCTCTTTCTCTCTCTCTCTCTCTCTCTCTCTCTCACACACACACACACACACACACACACACACACACACACACACACACACACACACACATACAGCTTTCAATCTGAGAGGCAAGTCCGAAAAGAAACCTTTAATGTTATTGTACAGGGTATCCCTCTCTTGAGCAAAATGGTTGACAAATGAGGTGCATTACAAGAGGTATCTCCTCCATCTCACCACCCGCCTACCCATCTGCGTACCCAGTTCAATACGGCGCTGGGTGTTTGTGGATGTTGCTGCCTGAATATTGGATTTCATGGCGGATGGTCTCACGTAACTCGTTGACGTGGCAGCATCTGTGAAACGTCAGAACAATGAGGTTCTGCGAGCTGTGTATGAGTCTCATGTTTCAGTGTAGCGTGGCCTACCATTCGTGGTATTCTGTCCAACCTGCTCCTACAGTTGTTGTTAGACTCTGATGATGTATCGATATTCTGTGAATTAGGGTGTGTTTCTTGTGGAACAGTGATGGATAAGCGGCACAATTAACACATTCAGCGACTATTTTTATAACGTTTCGGTAGTCGGCAAGAACCATCTAAACCCTGTATTCAGGGCTTGGTGATGAAGCAGGAAACAGAAGGAACATTTTTAAGTTTGCGTAGGCGGGGACCGTGAGCAGTTATTGGAGGAAAATGTGGGTGAGGTAAAGAAGACACAATTGTTGCCGTCACCCATTAAGTCTCTTCGCCGTTCATCACTGAAATGTGGACTATCGCATAGCCCTTTCACAGGTATGCTAAGAAAGAAGGCCTGTGTCCCCACAAGTTTACAATTATTAATGAACTGTTACAGACTGACCATGATAAGTGCCTGACATATTACCATTCACTCATATGCAGCGTCGTGTTGATCTGCATGTAAAGTTGGCGGGTAGTCCCGTCCAGCACCTCCTGTGATGTAATTTCATTTCTCAGCCATGAAGATCTGTCTTGTACAAATTTGGTTTAATATCCTTTCCTTATTAAGGTTTCCCCATGGCCCCTTACGAGTGGGACACCCTGTATATATTCTTGTACTGTTATATTTATTACTAAACAAAACTGTAATGTTTTTTTTAAACAAATAAGGTACCTATTACATTTTTGTACTATTCTGAACAGTGAAATATATCTAAATCATTAACATAAAGACGTAGGATAAGGACGACCGATAAGAGAGTTTTTAGGTGAGGCAAAGTGAGTGGTGGAAGTGATTCGAGAATAGATCGTTTGTAACACAAGCAAGCGGGATGTGCTTAGATGCAAAAGGCTCGCCCCCTTTGTGTAGTCGAGATACGGGATGGTAGTAGCAGCCTGTAGGGGGTTTTCCACACAGTCCCACCAAGGATGACATTGTATCTACACTCCTGGAAATTGAAATAAGAACACCGTGAATTCATTGTCCCAGGAAGGGGAAACTTTATTGACACATTCCTGGGGTCAGATACATCACGTGATCACACTGACAGAACCACAGGCACATAGACACAGGCAACAGAGCATGCACAATGTCGGCACTAGTACAGTGTATATCCACCTTTCGCAGCAATGCAGGCTGCTATTCTCCCATGGAGACGATCGTAGAGATGATGGATGTAGTCCTGTGGAACGGCTTGCCATGCCATTTCCACCTGGCGCCTCAGTTGGACCAGCGTTCGTGCTGGACGTGCAGACCGCGTGAGACGACGCTTCATCCAGTCCCAAACATGCTCAATGGGGGACAGATCCGGAGATCTTGCTGGCCAGGGTAGTTGACTTACACCTTCTAGAGCACGTTGGGTGGCACGGGATACATGCGGACGTGCATTGTCCTGTTGGAACAGCAAGTTCCCTTGCCGGTCTAGGAATGGTAGAACGATGGGTTCGATGACGGTTTGGATGTACCGTGCACTATTCAGTGTCCCCTCGACGATCACCAGTGGTGTACGGCCAGTGTAGGAGATCGATCCCCACACCATGATGCTGGGTGTTGGCTCTGTGTGCCTCGATCGTATGCAGTCCTGATTGTGGCGCTCACCTGCACGGCGCCAAACACGCATACGACCATCATTGGCACCAAGGCAGAAGCGACTCTCATCGCTGAAGACGACACGTCTCCATTCGTCCCTCCATTCACGCCTGTCGCGACACCACTGGAGGCGGGCTGCACGATGTTGGGGCGTGAGCGGAAGACGGCCTAACGGTGTGCGGGACCGTAGACCAGCTTCATGGAGACGGTTGCGAATGGTCCTCGCCGATACCCCAGGAGCAACAGTGTCCCTAATTTGCTGGGAAGTGGCGGTGCGGTCCCTTATGGCACTGCGTAGGATCCTACGGTCTTGGCGTGCATCCGTGCGTCGCTGCGGTCCGGTCCCAGGTCGACGGGCACGTGCACCTTCCGCCGACCACTGGCAACAACATCGATGTACTGTGGAGACCTCACGCCCCACGTGTTGAGCAATTCGGCGGTACGTCCACCCGGCCTCCCGCATGCCCACTATACGCCCTCGCTCAAAGTCCGTCAACTGCACATACGGTTCACGTCCACGCTGTCGCGGCATGCTACCAGTGTTAAAGACTGCGATGGAACTCCGAATGCCACGGCAAACTGGCTGACACTGACGGCGGCGGTGCACAAATGCTGCGCAGCTAGCGCCATTCGACGGCCAACACCGCGGTTCCTGGTGTGTCCGCTGTGCCGTGCGTGTGATCATTGCTTGTACAGCCCTCTCGCAGTGTCCGGAGCAAGTATGGTGGGTCTGACACACCGGTGTCAATGTGTTCTTTTTTCCATTTCCAGGAGTGTATTTCCACTTGACGCTAGCATTGCAGACGACGATTCTGCTTCTGTTTTGGAGACACTATTCTGAGTTACAGACTATTTCTGATCGTAGCTCCGCGGCTGTATGGAATAGACGCGTACAAGCCTGAAAAGTGAATGGAACTATCTTTTAGTGCGCTATACAAGGGTAGGAACGGCCACCATCTTGTAAAACGAACCCAATAGAATCAGAATTTCTGGACATGCGTTTCATTAACCGATCTTAACACTGCAGTAATGGTTGAGAACTGTATTTATGTTAGCTACCATATTTACTGAGAATGCATCATTCATAAAAGCTATTTAAACCAACGGTTTGCTATCTCCCTAAGTTAGTGTTTATTACCAACTCTACCCCCACTGCAAAGGTTCTTGTGGAAACTTTAGATGCGAACGATGTCGGAGCAGTTAGGGAGCTGACTCGTATCATCTCGTTGAAATCGGTGCTAGCAATATATTACAAGTAAGAGAACTCTCCAGTTCACTGCATAATTACAAACAGTAGACATACAGCGCTATATCCCTCCCTGATGCGGTGCTTTAAGCGCGGGAAGTTCGGCCATATGTCTTCTGTACTTCTAGCGTCACATGTCGAGATTACGGACTACCATCACATTCCAATACTCCATGTGCCCCGCCTCCCATCTGTGTCAACTGCGGAGCGCACCATTCGCCTTGCTCGCCAGACTGCAGGATTCTGCTGAAAGAAAGCAAAATGATGGAGTACAAGACCCTTGACCGACTGACGTACACTGAGGCTAAGAGAAAATTTGAATGCCTGCATCCTGTACATACGACATCGTCTTACGGCGCCGCTGCAACAGGTCTGGCACCATCAGCTCCGCCAACACCAGTCACCTCTCAGAGCCGGAAGACTGCCCGTTGATGGTGAGGGGCCATTTCCTTCCCTGTTGCTCCCGCACCACCTACTTCGGGAGAACCCCCCACCCCCTCCCTACCATCAGGGACGTCCGTCGTCACTTCTAAACTGGAGAAGCGTAAGTCTTCTTAGTCTTCTCTCGCTACGCAGAGGTCCCTTGGGTCACTCACTTCCCAGGTTTCTGCTAGTGGGAAAGATGGCACCCGCCAGTGGCTGAAGAGCTCAAAAGCAGCTGGTCGTAGGGCTTCAAGTTCATCCTCAGACCCGGAGACTGAGCCAGTGAAGACCTCCCAGTCAGAGAAACCCAAGGAGCAGCGAGAGAAAAAAAAAAAAGAAGACACCTAAGACCAAGGAAATTGCTGTGGCACCCACACCGCCGCTACCTACAAGCTCTGCGTCTGAGAATCGGCTGGAGATCCTAGCGTCCGCTGAGGATCTAGATTTCGCCAGACCCTCAGACACAATGGATATAGACTTTTGAGGCAATAAGTCGGTGGCATCAGATGACGCTGAGGCGTAAACCGCCTCATTAAATATTCCATGCCTTCCTAGTATCACGATGACGTCATCCTCCAGTGGAATTGCGGCGGTTTTTTCCACCGCCTGGCTGAGCTACGGCAACGGTTAAGCTTTACACCTGCTATCTGTATTGCCCTCCAGTAAACCTGCTTCCCGGCAATGCGGACCCCTGCCCTCCGCGGCTATAAGAGATATTACAGGAACCGTTGCGACTATAATCGAGTGTCAGGTGGAGTTTGCGCTTATGTCCTAAACTCAGTCTGAAGTGAGACTGTGCCCGTTCAAACCCCTCTGGAAGCTGTGGGTGGCAGAATGACGACGCAGGAAATAACTGTCTGCATGTATATCTTCCTCCAAATGGTGCAGAACCCCTGAATGTATTAACAGCACTGATTGATCAACTCCTTAAACCTTTCCAACTTTTGGGAGATTTTAACGCCCATAACCCCTTGTGGAGTGGCACCGTGCTTACTGGCCGAGGCAGAGATGTCGAAACTTTACTGTCTCAGTTAGGCCTCTGTCTCTTAAATGCTGGGGCCGCCACACATTTCACTGTGGCTCATGGTAGTTCCTCGGCCATTGATTTATCAGTGTGCAGCCCACGACTTCCGTCTATCCACTGGATAGCACATGGCCACCTGTGTGGTAGTGACAAATTCCCCATCTTCCTGTCACTGCCCCAGCGTCAGGCCCACGGACGCCTGTCCAGATGGGCTTTAAACAAGGCGGACTGGGAAACTTTCACCTCTGCTGTCACCGTTGAATCCCCTGTACACGGCAACATCAATGTGATGGTTGATCAGGTGATTACGACAATTGTTTCTGCGGGAGAAAACGCGATCCCTCGCTCTTTAGGGAGCCTCCGTGTAAGGCAATCCCTTGCTGGTCGCCGAAAGTCGCTGAAGCAATTAAGGAGCGTCGGCGAGCTCTATAGCAACATAAGCGGCACCCTTAAATGGAGCACCTCATACCCTTTAAACGGCTCCATGCCCGCTTTCGCCAACTTATCAAACGACGGAAGCATGGGAAAGATACGTCTCGACCATTGGGTGCTATATGCCTCCTTCCCAAGTCTGGGCAAAGATCAAGCGTCTTTTCGGGTACCATACACCAACAGGTGTTCCCGGTGTTACCATAAATGGAGTGTCATCTACCGACGCAAACACGATTACCGAGCACTTTGCTGAGCACTGTGCTCGAGCCTCTGCGTCGGAGAATTACCGCCCAACTTTTCGCACTCTCCAACGACGGCTAGAAGTCCTCTCATTCACTACACACCATAGTGATTCCTATAACGCCCCATTTACAGTGTGGGAGCTCCTCAGTGCCCTTGCACATTGCCCCGACACATCTCCTGGGTTTGATCAGATCCACAGCCAGATGATTAAACATCTCTCATCTGGCTACAAGCGACATATCCTCGTCCTCTTCAACGGGATTTGGTGCGATGGCGTCTTTCCATCGCAATGGCGGGAGAGCACCATCATTCCGGTGCTCAAACCCGGTAAAAGCCCGCTTGATGAGGATATCTATGGGCCCATCAGCCTCACTAACGTTCTTTGTAAGCTGCTGCAACATATGGTGTGTCGGCGGTTGGGGTGGGTCCTGGAGTCACGTGGCCTACTGGCTCCATGTCAGGGTGGCTTCCGCCAGGGTCGCTCTACCACTTCTTATCTTGTGTCCCTCGAGTGTGCCATCTGGACAGCCTTTCCGGAGGCCAACACCTAGTTGACGTCTTTTTTTACTTACTTAAAGCATACGACACGACCTGGCGACGTCATATCCTTGGCACATTGTATGAGTAGTGTCTCTGGGACCCGCTCCCGATTTTTATCCAAAACTTCCCGTCGCTCCGTACTTTCCGTGTCCAAGTTGGTACCTCCCATAGTTCCATCCATATCCAGGAGAATGAAGACCCGCAGGGCGCCGTATTGAGTCTCTCTCTCTTCTTAGTGGCCATTAACGGTCTAGCAGAAGCTATCGGGCCCTCCATCTCACCTTCTCTGTATGCATACAACATCTGAAGCCCATGGCTTCCAGTTTTCCGCCATGAAGACGTGTGTCATTTCTGTCGGCGTCGTACCGTTCATCCGGAACCAGAACTTTACCTTCTTGACGATCCACTCACTGTAGTGGGGACATATCGATTCTTAAGTCTGGTTTTCGAGGTTCTTTCGACTTGGCTTCCTCATCTTCTTCAGCTTAAACGGAAGTTTTGGCAGCACCTCAATGCACTCCGCTGCCTGAGCAACACCAACTGGGGTGCAGATCGCTCCACGCTGCTGCAGCTCTACAGAGACCTTTTTAAATCCCGCATTGACTATGGGAGTGCGATTTATGGTTCAGCGGCGCCCTCCGCATTGCGTTTGCTCGACCCATTGCACCATTGCGGAGTTCGACTAGCGACAGGAGCTTTTAGGACGAGTTCGGTGACTAATGTACTGGTGGAGGCTGGAAACTCTCCACTGAAGATCAGACGTGGAAAACTGCTCACCAATTACGTTGCTCACATTCATAGCTCTCCTGAACATCCTAATTACCGTCTTCTTTTTCCAACCATGCTGGTTCACCTCCCCCATAGGCGGCCCAGGTCAAGGCTAATGATTGCGGTTGGCGTGCGATCGCTCCTGTCTGAACTGGGGTCCTTCCCTTCACCACCTCTCCAAGGGGTCCATTCATATATACCACCGTGGTGTAGCTGTAGGCCGAAGCTTCACCTGGAGCTTTCGCGTGGCCATAAGTACTCCGTTAACTCTGTGGCTCTCCGCTAACGGTTCCTCTCGATTCTTTAAGTGTCCTGGGGCCCTGAAGTGGTTTACACCGACGGCTAGATGGCTGATGGTAATGTTGGCTCCGCCTTTGCCCACAGTGGCCATATTGAACAGCATTCCTTGCCAAATGGCTGCAGTGTATTCACTGACGAGCTGGTGGCCATATCTCGGGCACTTATTATATCCCTTCATGCCCCGAGGAATCGTTTCTTCTGTGTACTGACTCCTTCAGCAGCCTACAAGCTATCGACCAGTGCTACCCTCGCCATCCTTTGGTGGCGTCCATCCTGGAGTCCATCTATGCCCTGAACCGGTCCCGTCGTTCAGTGGTGTTTGTGTGGACCCTAGGACACGTTGGCATCCCAGGCAACGAACTTGCCGAAAGGGTGGCCAAACAGGCTACGCGGAAACCGCTTCTGGATAAGGACATCTCTGAACATGACCTGCGTTCTGACTTACGCCACAGGGATTTTCGGCTTTGGGAGACGGAGTGGCATAACAGAACATATAACAAACTGCGTGTCATTAAGGAGACTTCGAATGTGTTGAAGTATTTTGTGCAGGCCTCTCACAGGGAATCAGTTGTCCTCAGCCGGCTCCACATTGACCACACTTGGTCGACCCACGTTTACCTCTTGCGCCGTGAAGGCCCGCCTCAGTGGGGAGGGGGGGGGGGTTCACAGTGGCCCACATTCTGGTGCACTCTCCCACTTTGACTGCCCAGCGACGAAATCTTGGGTCACCGGACTCGTTGCCGCTCATTTTACTTGACAGCGCCTCATTGGCTGATTTAGTTTTACGTTTCATTCGTGAGGATGGGTTTTATAATTTGATCTAAGTTTTAGCGCTTGTTCTTTGTTCCTCTGTGTCCTCCACCCTAGTGCTTTTAGGGTAGAGGTTTTAATGTGTTGCAGAGTGGCTGGCTTTTCGTCTTTTTATTTTTATTCTCGTGGTCGGCTAATCACTGTAATCTGCTATCTTGTTTCACTCTTTTCTGTTTCTGCCGTCTCTGTCGTTTTCTTGTCGTCTTTTATTCCTTTTAGTGCGCGTTGCCTTTCCTTCGTTCTTGTGGTTTTTCCTTTCTTTCCGTTTTGTGTTATATGTCTCGTCTGTTTTATTCTCACACTTATAGCAAATTTTAAAACTCAGATTCGGTGAATAGTCCATCTAATGCAATGGAGTGGACACCTGAACACTAGGCACACAACGCCATTTCATATCTATCATCAGCATCGTCAACAGCCAATTCCATCGTTTGACGATGAGGGCTCTTTGAGTCGGCGTGCATCATAGGCTCCCAGCTGGAATCTGGCTGTCGTCCTTGGTCTTTACTGGTGAGTTGGGTACTTATCTTGACCACCTGCCATTTTTACTTGTATAAACAGAACAAGTAGTCAGTTTCTGTCTCCAGGATAGGGGGTCACGTCCATCGTAATTAAACATTTTTACCACACATTCATAGTGTGAGGATGGGAAGGGGGGTGGGGGAGAGAAGGTTATACTGCAGCACGACCGAAAGTGATAGCATTGCTGCTGGAAATATGAACTACAGCACCAGTAGCCTCTCTGAATGTTTACTATTTGAAGCTCTGCAAACATGCATGACGACTGTAACACCATATCTTGCAGTTCTCGTTTTCCGACCTTCAGTAATTTTTCTCGGGATATCAGTTTTATTTCCGATAGCTTGTTCAGTATTTATAGTTACATTATTTAAACAGTCTTCTCTGGTCTATCCATTAATCTAATACCCTTCATCAACCATTAATTCAGATCGTGGTTCTCCTTGGCACTGTTTGCGCATGCTTTTTATCCTCATATTATTCGGTTCATCGACCAACTTGAAAATGGAATATCCGTATTCCGCCATCCCTTTGAGCAACAGTTCACCTTCCTCAAAATCAAACATTCCTAGGATGATTTTGTCTATAAACCCAATTCTGGTACCGAGCGAGGTGGCGCAGTGGTTAGCACATTGGACTCGCATTCGGGAGGACCACGGTTCAATCCCGCGTCCGGCCATCCTGATTTAGGTTTTCTGTGATTTCCCTAAATCGCTCCAGGAAAATGCCGGTATGGTTCCTTTGAAAGCGCACGGCCGACTTCCTTCCCAGTCCTTCTTAATCCGATGAGACCGATGACCTCGCTGTCAGGTCTCCTCCCTCAAAACAACCCAACCCAATTCTGGTACTGCTCATGTACCGAACTGAACGCATGGTACTGGAATATAAAGTAACAAATATTTTAAACTGGTTTAGTATGGGCTTTGATGGCACTTGTTGTCTTCATCATTACATGCCAACTTTGTATGCTTTCGGTTTCTATTGGCACCACACGTTGCTTGAGATATGACACATATTTTATTGTAAGAATAAACAACTGCACCCATTGTGATGACTTATAATTATCGGTACTACCTTGTTTCCAACAAGTAAATCCTTCTTCATATCCTTCCCAGTCTCTTTCTAAAACGTTGCGTAGTCATTGACCCCTAAACTGGCACTATTACATGGTCAGACCTTATTCGAACAATGAATTGTTTTCACGCATCTTTACACTACCTCACCCCACCAACACCCCCCTCCTCCTCCTCTCTCTCTCCCTCTCTCTCCCTCTCTCTCTCTCTCTCTCTCTCTCTCTCGCCATCCCTTCCTCCCCCTCACTATCACTCTCACTCTCACTTTCTCTCTATACATTTGTCTCTTTCACTATTTCTTCAATATGTGATTTTCAGTGCTATCTTTTAGATTTCGTTATATTTCAGTCGCAAGGCTGCTAGATTTAGTAGATATGTATTCATCCTTATCTAACTTCTGTAGCAGCATTATTTAAACAACATTGTTCATACTCTCTTCAGCTACAGCTAAAGTTATTACTTATTTCGGTATGTGTTTCTCTCCTTTGCTGTCTTGAACTACGTCTGTCTTTATATACTAATATTCCATTGACGAAAGAATTTAGCTAATTTAAATTGTGAAAGCTGTTTGTCAAAGTGTCAGTTTTCAAAATTATCTTGTCTTCCGCGTATTCTGAATTACGAGCATCTAGCAAAAATGTTTTACACTAAATGATCGACTACTGAAACTATAACAGGCTTCGACTAACAGAGTGAAGGTATCTCTGACTAGAGGTACCTCTGCAAGCAGAGCTGCGAATCAATAGTAAGCCAGCCTGGACGGGTGGTCTCAGGATTGTTCCCCGTTTGTATAAGACAAAGTGTTCTAGTCTGTCTCTGTCTGCATTTCCGCGTGGTATTCCGGGAACAGCTCTGACTGCTGCTCCCTTGTTTATGCTATGGAAGACAGGTATAGTAGCGTCCTTTGAAGTTGTTCTCATATTATCATTCTCATGCAGCGACTTTCAGTCAGTTCCACAAGTAAGTGTACGCAGTTATCTGTATGATATAACATTTATGTTTACATGAAATTACATGTTATTACTTATTGCGCCGGCTGTTGTGACCGAGCGGTTCTAGGCGCTTCAGTCTGGAACCGTGCAACCGCTACGGTCGCAGGTTCGAATCCTGCCTCGGGCATGGATGTGTGTGATGTCCTTAGGTTAGTTAGGTTTAAGTAGTTTTAAGTTCTAGTGGACTGATGACCACAGAAGTTAAGTCCCATAGTGATCAGAGCCATTCGAACCAATTGAATATTTCGCTGCCCCAAAGAAATCCATCAAAACATTTTTCCACAATTTACACAATACTGGAACTAAATAGCCAGAATAAACGAACACATTATACATAATACATATGGGAACTTAATTTTTCTTTACTATGGTGCTATAACATTCACCCTGCAATTATATGGAGTATTTATGCCTCAAGTTTGTTATTTGAGGACATGACAATGACACATTGACTATGCTTGAAATGCTGTTATGTTCAAAAATGGTTCAAATGGCTATGAGCACTATGGGACTTAACATCTGAGGTCATCAGTCCCCTAGAACTTAGAACTACTTATACATAACTAACCTAAGGACATCACACACATCCATGCCCGAGGCTGGATTCGAACCTGCGACCATAGCAGTCGTGCGGTTCCGGACTGAAGTGCCTAGAACCGCTCGGCCACCAAGGCCGTTGCTGTTATGTTCCACGCAGAATTTGGTGGGTGGTGGAGGTGCAGATAGTGGGGGTGGAGGTGCTGATAGTGTGGTACACATTAGGACAGCGGTAGTGGTGGGGGTTACGAACAGGCGCTGTAGGGAAAATGCTGAGCGCTGGAGGGGATGTGCCATTCTAAACTTAAGTCTACATTTACATTTTTTGTAAATATTGAGTAGAGCGCCTCCAAGACCATTCTTGCATGTTGAGTATTGAAAAAGGTCTACCACCTTTTCTTTGGTTAGTATCTGAAAGGAATGCCGCTGAAAATACAACAAAACCAGCTATTTATTTTCGCCTGCCTTGTTAAGAATTTGTAACTTTCAGAAAAGCGACATCAGTGGCGACTTTTCTGTAATACCTACAGCTTTTTCTTGTCGCCACGTTAAAATCTGCTTCTTTTGCTCAACACAGCATAGTTTACAAGTGTCACCTCACTAAGATGTTGTGCAGAGGCAATGCCTTCACTTTTGTAGAACCAAAACCCATAGCATTTCTCGTTTTAACAGCTATCGATGACCCTTAAAACTTACGTTATTTCATCGAAAAAGTTTGTGCTTACCAGAATAACATTGTAGATAATAAAGTTTAGCGTAATAACCACATGGAAAAATAGTCTCCTCCTTGCGTGCCATAATGTGATAAAATCTCATTTTAAAATTTCAAACCGGTTGTGAAATATGTGGATTCTGTGAATATTTCACTCTGACCTTATCGCTGCCACTCACGATCGCAAATGCGTATGCTATGTCTGATCAGTTGTCTCGAGTTTTGTGTCAGATAGACACATCCAACCAAACCTGAAGAAATATTGAACATGTTAGCTACATTTCGTACACAGCAACATATTATGTAATATGCACCAAACGCAAAATCATAGCGATCCCTATTTTTCATTGTAATTTTTTTCGAATTTCGCTCAATGTCTTATTTCCATGCAAATATCTCAATAACTATGACCAATAACGAAATTATGGGCACATCATCACGAAGCTCGTATATAAAACTATAAATAATGCAAAAATGAAATTGTTCTACAGAATAGTTTCTATAAAATCGTTTGAGAAAGACTACAGGGCGTACGCCTCGGTTTGTAATCGCGATTAAGGGGGCCAACATTTGTCGGCCTCCCCGTCCAAACAAAAGAATGAACTCACCCAGCGCTTTGGATAGAAACTGGTTACTGCGCATCGGCCACCGTTTCCTGCACGGACTTTCTTTTTCCTACTTGCCGGCCGAAGTTGCTGATCCTAGGCCATATGTTTCCTCTGTGTTTCCCTGATGACAGCCATCATGACTACCTATGCCAAGTGCGCCTCTTGTTGCTGACTGCTCATCTGGTTTGGCTGCTCATGCACATCTGACTATACACTCCTGGAAATGGAAAAAAGAACACATCGACACCGGTGTGTCAGACCCACCATACTTGCTCCGGACACTGCGAGAGGGCTGTACAAGCAATGATCACACGCACGGCACAGCGGACACACCAGGAACCGCGGTGTTGGCCGTCGAATGGCGCTAGCTGCGCAGCATTTGTGCACCGCCGCCGTCAGTGTCAGCCAGTTTGCCGTGGCATACGGAGCTCCATCGCAGTCTTTAACACTGGTAGCATGCCGCGACAGCGTGGACGTGAACCGTATGTGCAGTTGACGGACTTTGAGCGAGGGCGTATAGTGGGCATGCGGGAGGCCGGGTGGACGTACCGCCGAATTGCTCAACACGTGGGGCGTGAGGTCTCCACAGTACATCGATGTTGTCGCCAGTGGTCGGCGGAAGGTGCACGTGCCCGTCGACCTGGGACCGGACCGCAGCGACGCACGGATGCACGCCAAGACCGTAGGATCCTACGCAGTGCCGTAGGGGACCGCACCGGCACTTCCCAGCAAATTAGGGACACTGTTGCTCCTGGGGTATCGGCGAGGACCATTCGCAACCGTCTCCATGAAGCTGGGCTACGGTCCCGCACACCGTTAGGCCGTCTTCCGCTCACGCCCCAACATCGTGCAGCCCGCCTCCAGTGGTGTCGCGACAGGCGTGAATGGAGGGACGAATGGAGACGTGTCGTCTTCAGCGATGAGAGTCGCTTCTGCCTTGGTGCCAATGATGGTCGTCTGCGTGTTTGGCGCCGTGCAGGTGAGCGCCACAATCAGGACTGCATACGACCGAGGCACACAGGGCCCACACCCGGCATCATGGTGTGGGGAGCGATCTCCTACACTGGCCGTACACCACTGGTGATCGTCGAGGGGACACTGAATAGTGCACGGTACATC
Source organism: Schistocerca cancellata (assembly GCF_023864275.1). Classification (NCBI taxonomy): domain Eukaryota; kingdom Metazoa; phylum Arthropoda; class Insecta; order Orthoptera; family Acrididae; genus Schistocerca; species Schistocerca cancellata. The sequence continues at coordinate 621,340,039 of NC_064629.1, forward strand.
CAAACCGTCATCGAACCCATCGTTCTACCATTCCTAGACCGGCAAGGGAACTTGCTGTTCCAGCAGGACAATGCACGTCCGCATGTATCCCGTGCCACCCAACGTGCTCTAGAAGGTGTAAGTCAACTACCCTGGCCAGCAAGATCTCCGGATCTGTCCCCCATTGAGCATGTTTGGGACTGGATGAAGCGATGTCTCACGCGGTCTGTACGTCGAGCACGAACGCTGGTCCAACTGAGGCGCCAGGTGGAAATGGCATGGCAAGCCGTTCCACAGGACTACATCCAGCATCTCTACGATCGTCTCCATGGGAGAATAGCAGCCTGCATTGCTGCGAAAGGTGGATATACACTGTACTAGTGCCGACATTGTGCATGCTCTGTTGCCTGTGTCTATTTGCCTGTGGTTCTGTCAGTGTGATCATGTGATGTATCTGACCCCAGGAATGTGTCAATAAAGTTTCCCCTTCCTGGGACAATGAATTCACGGTGTTCTTATTTCAATTTCCAGGAGTGTATTATTCGTTTAATTGATCACTTAAACGTAAATAATATAAATCTCTACATGAAACCAGTTATACGTATGAAGTTCATTTATCGGTACTCTTTCAGGTCAATACCTTTCACCTCGTTTCTATACTAGCAGACACATTGATATGCGTCCTTCATTACATCACGCCTGCATAGATTCGTTTTCACACTCCGGCAGCCACTCCTCTCCAACCGCCCTCGTTCTTCAAATGCCTTGCAGGCATCACAACACGTCTAACCCTTGGCACTCGCGGGGCTCGTTCAACTCCTGCTGCTTATCGTATACAAACATGGAAGTGAACACACGTCATTTCAGAACTCTTAAATCTATTCTTTTTCTTAATAATCTCACCCTCATACTGTTCTACTATGTACAGTGAATTGCGCGTCATATCTGGATCTTTTAAGTATATTTCATATGCATGTTTTCTAAGAAAATGTTCTTGTCGGTAGCTCGTGTTCAAACTTGTCAGAGCCAGTAGGCTTCCCCTGAACTACCACAGTATCTCTTAACATCAACTACATCATATATGCCTCTTATTATTTTGGATTCAGAATCCACCAATTCTACTGGATTACGTCTATGTAACCAGCTCATGTTACACTTCAGAATTCTCATAACATGCCTTTACTTTTTTCCTTAGTATTGAATGATTATTTGTTAACTTCGCTTAATCTTGTACGTTTCTATAATACGTCTTGTTTCGTGAAAACAAATTATGTCACCCTCTTTTTACTGCTTCATGTATAACTTTTGCTCTGTCGGTGACATTATATAATTTACCAATATTCTTCATCACATTCTTACTATTTGCAAATACATTCACTTACTACAATATAAAATTCTTCACTGTTCACTTTCACCACTTTGTTACTTATATTAATTTCCTTTACTATAACTCTCATTTCACACTTTGGTGTTTTCTTGCACCAAAAATCAGTTTCTGCTTTAATATCTCCTTTATAGTTTTGTATCGAAAACATTCGCTTATAATCGCCACATAGCATCTTATAACTTCTGTGCAACAGATCATCAATATATCGAAATGTAATTTTATTCTCCATAGCATTTACCTTAAGTCATACTGCCCTTCTCCAAACTCACGACGTCATCGTGATGTGCCAACATATTCTTTCTTATAATAAAATTTACATCCCGATCTGATACCAACATGTCCGTAATTCTCATTACTTTTTCGCTGTATCTCATTTTCATTAATATTTGTGTCTTTATTCTACCAGTACCTGCAACCTCAAATCACTGCACTGGTATCAGTTGTACGCTGTATCTACGTATTATTTGCTCGCAAGATCCTTTTTTCACTATGGCACATAACTTGCTATCTATCGCAGTGATCGCTACTGTTTCACAACTACCAGCTTCAACCCTCACGCTAAAATAATTTTCCTTGTTCTAATTCATTGACTCTTCCCCCTTATTCGTATTTTATTCAGATGATTATTACATCGACTGTTACTGTGAAATATTGACCTTCCACCAAGGTTCTCTCGGTCTAAATAATAATTTTGTCTACAATCATGAAAACGTAGATTCTCATAACTGCTCTCTCTGTCGCAATCATAATTTTGTTTGCGGTCACGAAAAATGGTCTCTTCGTTTCCCACATATTCTCTTTCTAGCGAAAGCATTACCATACCTTTCATTTTCATTTATGGGAACATTTCTTACGTTATAACAATTATCTTCCTCGCCATTCTTTCATTTCTACCTTACACCCTTCCAGCCATTCCCTTTCGTTGCTTTTTGTGGCACAGCCTACAAAGTATTCCCAGGATTCTTTCTATCATTCCTCATCTGGAGTACTTTTCTCATAGTGACAATTCTGTGTAACCTACGTATTTTTTAATAGTTGCCTTCTTTAACAACATTTCTATTTTTCTTCCTATGGTTACTTCTGTTGTGTACTTTTCTCTTCGTAACAAATTTGTGGAAAGTAACTATTTTTACATAGTGGTCTTCTTTATTAGAATTTCCACTGTTGTTATTCACCTCAGTAAGCCTTTTCAATTTTCAATGTAACTTTTCTTCTACCCGTCGAGCAAATGTATTGGTCCCTCTGACAGTAAAATCAGACTTTCGCTGAATACCAGCTACACTGTCAAATATCTCTTTCGTATTTGTGTTTACAAAACTCAGCACTTACTCTATTCTGTTAGACAGTGTTGAAGCAGTTTCATTGAGTTTTCTGTTTAACTTAGAGATCGGCAGCTCAAAGTTTTTAGTCTCAATTCTGACAAAAAATTTCGTTACGGAATATACTTATACTGTTGGAGTGTTCTAGATTTCCCCATCAGTACTAGGTTATTATTTACATCGGAACTTCAATCACAATTTATAGCAATCTTTAGTATTGACTGCCAGCCGGTGTGGCCGTGCGGCTCTAGGCGCTTCAGTCTGGAACCGCATGACCGCTACGGTCTCAGGTTCGAATCCTGCCTGGGGCATGGATGTTTGTGATGTCCTTAGGTTGGTTAGGTTTAAGTAGTTCTAAGTTCTAGGGGACTGATAACCACAGATGTTAAGTCCCATAGTGCTCAGAGCCATTTGAACCTTTTTTTTTTTTTTTTGTTTTTTTTCAGTACTGACTGAAACTGTTCATCTGCTACTGACTTACTGTTTACATAGGAGACTGTGATCTTACATTCTTCAGTCTCATCTCTGACATCAGCTTCCAAAGTTTTTATCACCTTTTGGATAATATTTCGAGCAGTTCCCCCCCCCCCCCTTTTCTCTTCCGCTGCGCTGAGCTGTGTTGCTTCCCGCGTTGCGATCTCTCCTGATGCGTGGCTAGCATCGCCACGTCTGCTGCCGCTCTCTTCTTTATTCCCTCGCACGATGTCTTCTCGACTGTCGTTAGTTATGATTCACTCGCAAAATCCTCGGACGTGATTTGTATTTCCCCCTACGCGGAATTACTATGATTTGCGAGACACTTCTCGCACTCTGCGATTTGAACAGTTTTCATATTGTGATTCTTGAGTTTCTCCCGGCGTATTTGATAATCAAAATATCCACGGGTATGCTGCCGGTCTATAGTGTCCAACGGGCACAATATTTCGGCGATCAAACATGTCGCCATCATCAGGTGAACTGACGGACTGAGCTCCTGTGAACGTACCGGCACGGAGATCCGTACGCTATGGCTGCTCAGAGGGAACTGGGTTCGGTCGCGGCGGCGGCCGATTTAAATACCCTCCGCCCGCGGCGCGCTCCCTCCGCCGTCCGCGCCCAGCGCCACGGTCGCGCGGTGGAACAGATTGCGACGGCGTCTGAGATGTCGTCGGTGTGATGGCTCTGTCCGCCGTGGTCGTCACAACTATACGTCTGCTCGATTTACTCTTGATTAACCCGATCGCTGGTTCCCAAGCCTTGCTAAGATTATAGCCACAGTCCCGGTTTATGAGGTCGTCATTGGTGCGAATTTCGATGGCCTCTCTAACAACGCTGTCCCAGTATCTCGACGTCTGTACCAGAATCCTCGTGCGGTCACGTACAGACGTCGAGATACTGGGACAGCGTTGTTAGAGAGGCCATCGAAATTCGCACCAATGACGACCTCATAAACCGGGACTGTGGCTATAATCTTAGCAAGGCTTGGGAACCAGCGATCGGGTTAATCAAGAGTAAATCGAGCAGACGTATAGTTGTGACGACCACGGCGGACAGAGCCATCACACCGACGACATCTCAGACGCCGTCGCAATCTGTTCCACCGCGCGACCGTGGCGCTGGGCGCGGACGGCGGAGGGAGCGCGCCGCGGGCGGAGGGTATTTAAATCGGCCGCCGCCGCGACCGAACCCAGTTCCCTCTGAGCAGCCATAGCGTACGGATCTCCGTGCCGGTACGTTCACAGGAGCTCAGTCCGTCAGTTCACCTGATGATGGCGACATGTTTGATCGCCGAAATATTGTGCCCGTTGGACACTATAGACCGGCAGCATACCCGTGGATATTTTGATTAGTTTTCATATTGCTACCCACAGATCAAAAATTTCAGTCAGTTTTTAAAGTTATTATTCTCTTCCTGCTTCCTCTCCCATTGCACTTACAGTCGAAACTGCGCTTCCTATTCTTAACACAAATTTGCAATGAATATAGCCGGCCGGGGTGGCCAAGCGGTTAAAGGCGCTACAGTCTGGAACCGCGTGACCGCTACGGTCGCAGGTTCGAATCCTGCCTCGGGCATGGATGTGTGTGATGTCCTTAGGTTAGTTAGGTTTAAGTAGTTCTATGTTCTAGGGGACTGTTGACCTTAGAAGTTAAGTCCCATAGTGCTCAGAGCCCCCCTTGCAATGAATAGTTCCTTCCGCTGTAAGGTATTCAAACGCGGTCGGATTTCTTCCCACTCAAATAATGTCAAATGCATCCACCACAAGTTCTCCAACTGCTATCGCATTTTCCCACACAAGGAATGTCAAGTGTAAAATCTCCCTTCTTTTACTAAACCTGCAGCAGTGTCACAGTTTAGTTGGTGGGTCCGTAGAGGATGCGTATAGTATGACTAGCCATGCTTTTCCGATGGAGATTAAAACAAGCAGTCCTTAGATTATTTTAGTAAATCGACGCATAGGATTTCCTCCTACCCGTTTCGCCGCATAGCTTTAGTACTTGATGACCCTCGCTGAAGTAGCACCAGCGCCATCGCATTCTCTGGGAAGGGCAATTCTGTATGCTGTGATTTCTAAATGATAAAAGCGGGAAATTACACTGTAGCATGTGAATTTTCCTGCGCCCATCGATGATTGTTACATGTTGTGTTGATTCCATTCAGTGTAAGTTCATCAGTGAAAAATGGTTCAAATGGCTCTGAGCACTATGGGACTTAACTTCTGAGGTCATCAGTTCCCTAGAACTTAAAACTACTTAAATCTAACTAACCTAAGGACATCACACACATCCATGCCCGAAGCACGATTCGAACCTGCGACCGTAGCGGTCGCGAGGTTCCAGACTGTAGCGCCTAGAACCGCTCGGTCACCTCGGCCGGCTCATCAGTGAATAGCAGTAACAGAGCAAATGACTATTGTCAGTTAACCAGCCACAAAACTGAAGCAATATGGCGTCCTCGCCAGTGTGAAGATGGTGCACACGCTATGTGTAAAATGGGTACAAGTTTTCCGCATGTAATGTTCACCACACACGTTTTCGTGTAACATTGATACATGTAGAAAGTCGCCATGTGCCGGTAGTAGGACTACGTTACACACGTTTCAACAATGTGTTGCTGTTCTTGCACAGGTTGTTGAACTATGCGCTAAGAACAAAAATGGAGACTAGAAAGAATACCTTTTACGCGCAGTGTCAATAAAATTCTTGTAAACGTTCTACGATGAGAAAGTCGACGTATCGAAAAGCGCCGACGGTATTCCTCAACATCAGCAGGAGCATTCCCATCGCAGTAGCCGTAAACATAAACCATATGTGCAAATTCTTATTTCGTGTAGGCTTTGGCATTTTAGTCAGCGTGTGAACACACAATTAACCGATGCTTCCGTCTGATGCACTCCCAGTCCCTCGCACTACTTCCCTCACAACACACTATGGTCAACTGCACGTTCAACCGGGCTACTCGCATGGCACAAAGACTTATGGAGCAAAGAGGTTGAATGGAACGAATTTGGTTGGACTATAACAAAACGTTAAACAGGTTGGGTGCGTACGAAACATGTATGTCATTAGCCCACAAACAAATGTACATTAAATGTGTCCTGTCTCTGAAACCATGCGGAATAGGGCATAAGTCCATATGAGGTATTTGCTTCAATTCTTCGTTCCTGTCATATCCCTGAGTTTTCACTATTTCTCCTGCGACACGCTGTGTACTCTACAAGAACTGGTAACAACACTAAACATGAACAACACTAATGGACTCTGGTGCCCGTTCTACCTCTCGCAGAGAACTGTAACTATAATCACATTCTCGTCGATGTTGTGTACGTGCACGAAGTTAAACTGACATCCGACCATGTATTCTAGGTGCCTCACTTCTTTTTGCTAGGTAGTTATATTTCAAACATGGTTGGATTGCGTTAGAAATCGTTTACTGTGTCAAAACTTCATACAAAAACAGGCATTTATTCAGAGCAATTTGCTACGTGTTAGAGCGCCGCTTCCGGGATACGTGGAGATGAGCCTCCTCTGGATCATATCCGCGTGGCGGGTTAACGACAAGCGTTGGTGAGACTGCCAGCCGAGATGTGGATTTTTAGGCAGTTTCCCTCCTCCCACTAGGTAAATATCAGGCTTGTACCCACGAACCGTCTCAAATACACGGTACGCAGACAATTCGAGAAACGTTCTCACACTTGAACGTAGATTTACTTCAGACGCAGATTGAAGTGGTGGGGTCAAAAGGGACATCCGGCTACTACGAGTAAATGCTTCTAATATTGCCTCAGTCCATATGACAGTTCCGGCGCAGTAGAAGAAACGGGAAAAAGCAAAAGCAAAGGAGATTCAGGACATTCTTCTGAAGACATACTTTCATGTTCTCCCAATAATACATAAAAGAGTAGTTAGCTTACAAGCCACATCACTTTCTTAGGTTTATTTTCATAGCACTTACGAAAGCAACCCATCTTCACTCATGGATGTTGTCAAGAAATAAATTTCCCACTAATAATTTGATAATAATTTAATTTCTGGATCAATCCTGTTGCTGCCTGTTATCTTCCAGTTAATATCAGCGAGCGAGGTGGTGCAGTGATTAGCAAACTGGACTCGAATTCGGGAGGACGACGGTTCAAACCCGTGTCCGACAATTCTGATTTAGGTTTTCCGTCGTTTCCCTAAATCGCTTCAGGCAAATGGCGGGATGGTTCCTTTGAAAGGACACGGCCGTTTTCCTTCCCTATTCTTCCGTCGCTGTTTGGTCCCCTTCCCCAAATCAACCAACCAACAAACTAGTAATGCATGTCTGAAACTCTAGCATAAAATTTTGATGCCCTTTTTTGCAGTGGACAGTGCAGTAACGGCATTAATGAAAGATTTCCCACTCTGTATAATCTTCCATGCATTCGGCGTACATTATTTGATATGTTAACGTGGAACTACTGCACTTGCAGTCTCCGAAATTATACGCATATAATTGTTCTTGTACGCTACTTAGACCGTACATGTTTGCAGAAAATATTTATTACTTTTGGAAAACCAAATGATGCATATTACTTGAAATTTGGTGTTGTACTGACGGACACTTCTAATGTTAGGCTAACGTCTTGCGGCAAGAGCACAAAGTTCTTCCTCTAACAGTGTTTTTTGCATTACTAAGTTGACCGGTCGTGGTGGCCGAGCGGTTCTAGGCGCTACAGTCTGGAACCGCGCGACCGCTACGGGCGCAGGTTGGAATCCTGCCTCGGGCATGGATGTGTGTGATGTCCTTAGGTTAGTCGGTTTAAGTAGTAATAAGTTGTAGGGGATTGATGACCTCAGATGTTAAGTTCCATAGTGCTCAGAGCCATTTGAACCATTACTAAGTTGTAAGCTTATTCAATATGTAACAGTAATGCAAACCTGAAAAACAAAGTAGGTGTACAGCATTGTTTTTAACTATATCACATTCAAAGAAGAAATCGAGCGAGTTGGAGCAATGGTTGAAAGTCTTTTCATATCTTGATTGGCTGACATTTGTTTGACCCACACAGAGAGTAGTGCAGCGTTCAATAATGAATTTATACAGCGATCGAAGCACTGTCACATTTCAGTGTTGGTACTGTCACTGATTTAAGCCGTGCTTGTAGACATTATAAAGTTAACGTGCAAATAGCAAATACTGTTACAAATAGAAAGTGCGCATTCCGTTTGTTAGGAGTGAGATACCTCGTATAAAACCCCAGTAGTCTGAACAGTGTACAGTGCATAGGCAAGCCACAAGTGACCCTATTCAATCTGTGTGGGATGCTTTGTGGGAAGTAAGTTGGGAGTGGTGAGGCCTACACGCCACGCCTCAGGAACTCCCATTGACGATGACGTAACAGCAACGCAGTCTGGGCTGCATTGCCTCTTGGGCTTCTCTTCAGTGTGGATACCTATATAAAGAAGTAAGGCAGCCATAGAGGGCTGCCGTCCTATTTTTGATTATCCGTGTTTCCTGTAAACTGTTCAAGTTGAAAGCTGATATTGTCCCTTAGAAAAATGAAAGGTTTAATTTCTTCCCCATCCCAGCCCATAATGAGCTTACGTTCTGTCTATGATGAGCCCATCATCAATAGGATCTTAAATTTTATTTTCCCTTCTAAAGGGAAAGTAGTTCTTGTCTGTGTGGACAACACAACTGCTGTCTGTGGAGGCGTGTAAAAAGCTGCACATAATCCCTGCAATAACTAGACCTGCTGTTGATACTGAACAAGGTGGCGCAGTGGTTAGCGAACTGGATTCGCGTTCGGGTGAAAGACGATTCAAATCTCTATTCAGCCATCAAGATGTAGGTTTTCCGTGATTTCCCTAAATCGCTCCAGGCAAATGGAGGGATGGTTCCTTAGAATAGCGCACTACCAAATTTCCTCTTTCAATCTTTCGCAGATGCAGCTTGTGCTTCATCTGCACTGACCTCGTTGTTGACGGGACGTTAAACTCTGATGTTCCTTCGTTTCTTAGATTTCCATACCTCAATAGATAAAAACGAAACCCTTGTAGGACCATTTGGATGTCCGTAAACGTGTGGAAAACCTTTGTGGAATATTTGTTAGACGTGTTTATCGCAATGGGATGGAATTTGACACTGTATGAGAGATTAAAAGGGTGATACGAGTAGAGCGGGAGACAATTTGACTGTAAGACCCAAAAACCCTATTGAAATCAATGCCGAGGAAAATTTTTGAGGTAAGAAAGGAGTTTGGAAGAAGTACTAACAATACAATAACACAACAGGACAATGAGCGCCTTTATCAATTTCCATCCAGGAAATGATAACGCCGTATTTTGTTATTAGTATTATCAAAGAAACCACGCCATTCCGTCATTATTGTGTATGTCTTATATGTATCTATTACCTTCATAACAAAGTAGATACGTGTATACTTCAGACAGTGTAGTATTACTTTTGTAGGAACTCTGCTTTTATACTGATTTGCAATCATGTATCTGGGGGGCCTCTCGAATTTGCGCGTCTAAGTGCCTGATTGGATAACTTCAATGCTAATAACCCGGAAACGGTGTAACGTATCGAACATATTTCTTAATAACTGTTTCTCGACGCAATCTGTCCAGCAACACTGACAAACTTTACAGACTGTTTCTGACAACCCTGTATGTATATGAATGCGTGCTGAAAGGTAATGCCACTGATTCTTTTATGTGAAATCTCTTAATGCTTTTTAAATAAAACAATCTTTATTAACATTCTACATCTGTACTCTACATGTCTACGTATTTATTTCTCCGAACGAAAGATAAGTTTGTTGATACTTTCAGTGTAGAATGTTTGACTTTTTTGTCAGAACCACAACCTCACCTCTGCTGGCACCGCATCATCAATACGAAAGAGACCCCTCGAAGGCGTTCTTTAAGTTTTGGAAACAGATGAAAATCGGATGGGGTCATGTCGGGACTGTATTTAAGATGATCGACGACAGTGAACCACAGGTTTCGGGCTGTTGCAGATGTCGTGGTACTCGTGTGTGGTATGGGATTGTCACGCTGAAAGGAGACGTGCTTCTTGTTTGAAGAACTCTTAGAATTCGATTACATCACGCTGTTTCCCCCGCACCGACATAGTGAAGTTTCACACCGCCATGTTACACGCTAAATTTCGGAGCCCTCTAGTGACATAGGGCTATAAATACATATGGATATGAAGAATAAATATGTAGAATGTTAATAACATTTGTTTTATTTGAAAAGCATTAAAAGTTTTCACTTGTCGTTGGTAATACTAACACTGTAGCGCTTGGTGCACAAAGTACCATTATCAGGCCATCCTATGATCAAAAAATCACAGTACATAATCTAAATATTTATTTAACCAACACTTGCTAACACTTTCTCTATGATAGCAAACGCATGGTTAGAGTGCAGCCGTAAAACATAGTCCCATAGTGCTTAGAGCCCACCTCAAAATTTCATTCTGATGCAGTACTCCTTAGATGTGTCGAAACCTTTGTCAGTGTACCGAACAGCTATTAGCAACTGGTAGGTTGTTTGATTCCTATGTTGAAACTAATATACGGTTGCTGAGAAACAGCTGTTTTTAAAAATTTAGGATTCCTACCGGCCCAGATATCTAAGGCTGTGTCACAGTACAAAGACATCAGAAGAAAATGGTTTAACACAGGTTTGGCTATTAATTTTAAGAAGCATTGCGAAGAAAATGGACTTATGTCAAGTTATTTAAATCCTATGTTAACATCAGATGGTGCATGAAGGACACAAAAACTTTTCAGTGCCTACTACAAAATTTCCGACAAAAGTAGTGCTTTATACAAGAGACCTATGTTTTGTATCTTGTGCTCACTAAAATTTTCCGCTTACATTTTAATTTTCAAATTGATTGATTTTGGGATTTTATTAATGACGTGTGGGACAACTATAAGAATTGTACTGCAAAAAGACAAGAGAAGAATCTGGCTAATCTTAAGAACATATTACCTGTAAAAAAGCTTGTTGTTAGTAGTTTTTAAAGCTCTGAGCATAAATGTATCAAGGGAATTCTGAATAAGACTGCCTTTTTGGAAAAAGAACTTAAATACTATGTAATGCCTAAACTGTCATACAAAAATGTTGTAGAAAATATGATTGTATACCTTAAAATATGCCTTGATAGTACCACGGTAGACGCTTCTTGACAAACGAGAGGAGCTTTTGATGTATGTAGTATTTTTGAGAAACATGCAGTTAAAAAGTCCTGTCTATATGACTGTGATAAGAAATTGCTTCAAAATATTAATGTCAAGCTAAAGGAAAACAATGCCCTTGTAATGAAGTCTGTCAGAGGGAATACTGTAAGCGTTGGTACTCAGAAGAAATAAGCGTCTAAAACATTACAATTTTTTGAGGAGAATAATATTACGGAGCTAGGACGAGGATCCGATCTCCGTGATACAAAAAGGAATTAGGCTTGCCGTTAACAGCGCTACACCTTTGCTTAAGCCATTTCATATAAAAGCAGCTTATTAATATGAATCCACAGGTCTCAAAACTGGTTCCCAGTTTAAAGTACTTGAAATTCACCATCCGATACGTCCGACTGCGAACAGTATGAACAGTGCATCTCATTAATTAGCAAGGTTTCTTCACGAAAAAATAAAAAAATCCTTTGTTTGTCGAAATAATTATTCTTTCGTCAATAGTCAAAATATAGTCAGTAAAATCCAAGATCTGCAGTGTGATCAAGACACTAAATTGTTTTCATCACAAATTACAAACCTATATACTGTACTAACGTACCTGTTCGAGCAACCACTGTCATCGTTGAAAATATCCGACGTACTTTTAAAAGAGATATTTCTGATGAAATCACAGACCTAATTCGTTTGCTAAGAATAGTAGTAAAATACAACTATTTGGTTTTCAATGGCAAACTATACCATCATACTGACGGCCTGGCAATGTGTAATCCACTGGCAGGCATTTTGGCTAATTCACTGGAAGACAAATTCTTCAATAATTTTTCAGCTACTGATCTGGGTATTTTGTCTTATATTCGGTACGTAGACAACATTTTGATCAACGTACAATGTTTCCCGGGACGAAATTTAGCACCTGCTTGAAATTTTTGTAGTCTTCATGAAAAAATCAGCTTCACTTGTGAATTAGAGAATGACGACCGTCAGCTTAATTACTTGGACCTCAGTATTGCTATTGTCCGTCCCCCGGTAGCTCAGTGGTCAGAGAGCTAGCTGCTCTCTGTAATAAAAAACCTGAGTTAAGGTTCAAATGATTCAAATGGCTCTGAGCACTATGGGACTTAACATCTGTGGTCATCAGTCCCCTAGATCTTAGAACTACTTAAACGTAACTAACCTAAGGACATCACACACATCCATGCCCGAGGCAGGATTCAAACCTGTGACCGTAGTAGTCGCGCGGTTCCGGACTGAGCGCCTGAACCGCTAGACCACCGCGGCCGGCTCTGAGTTAAGGGATAAACAATGAACTTTAACGGATGTCATGTGACGTCCGCTACGACCAAACACAATGAACCACAAGGAACAAAATACAAAAAAAAAAAGAAAAAAAATGGTCAGTACGACAGAATGTCAATCCTAAGGGCCCGGGTTCGATTCCCGGCTGTGTTGATGATTTTATTCGCTCAGGGACTGAGTGTTGTGTTCTCCTAATCATCATTTCATCCCAATCGACGAGCAAGTCGCCGAAGTGGCGTCAAATCGAAAAACTTGCACCCGGCGAACTGTCTACCCGACAGGAGGCCCTAGTCACACGACATTTACATTTTAGTATTGCTATTGACAGAAACGGACGTTTTTTCGGTATTTTCCGAAAAGCCACCAATACAAATCAAATTGTGTTGGTTAGTTCAGTGCGTCCTCATTCTCATAAAAAAGTATTTTTCCATCCAGCCATTCATCGTGCAGTTTCTGTACCTTTGCCATCTGATAAGTTTAATGAAGAGATGAATACAGGAAAAACTATTACAGTTAATAACGAATATTATCCCACATTAGTTGAAAAGCTATTCAAAACTAAAATTGACGCTAAAGTTACCAAGTTACGCAGCAGTGCTGTTTGACAGTAACGAGTACAAGAATGTTTTCTCGATTCAAAAAAAATGGTTCAAATGGCTCTGAGCACTATGGGACTTAATATCTGAGGTCATCAGTCCCCTAGAACTTAGAACTACTTAAACCTAACTAACCTAAGGACATCACACATGTCCATGCCCAAGGCAGGATTCGAGCCTGCGACCGTGGCGGTCGCGCGGTTCCAGACTGAAGCGCCTAGAACCGCTCGGCCACATTGCCGGCTTCTCGATTCCATTTTAGGCCGTATTTCGTATAGAATTTGTCGACTTCTGATTAAAAAATGTGAATTCAAAGTTACTTTTTCCACTAACAATAACGTGCAAAGAAATCTCATTCACAATTTCAAGTCCACAGTTGCTCCTCTACACATTTCAGGTGTGTATAAAATCACTTGTGATACGTGTCCCATCTAATATAATGGGAAAAAATTGTAAGATCTTTTCATGTCAGGTACAAGGAACATTTATTGGGAAAAAGAGGCACTAATGTACACAATTCCAATCTTGCTGATCATCTGACAATTCCGGACACAAACCGAGAGTCGTTGAAGGAATTTCTATTTTACATACAGAACAGAAAGATCATGGGCTCGACCTACTCGAAGAGCTGGAGATTTGTAAGCATATTTCTCAGAGTGATTGCCTCATGCTTCACGAACAGTTACAATTATGTAACAAATATTTTCGATTGTTTTAATCCGCTACTCGTGGAATTTTGATTCCTCTACTTTTACTATATTTTGCTGCCTCTGGTTCCTAAACATTATTTTCTTCGGATATCATAGATGTGTGGTACTAAAATTTCTTTCATGCAGATGGACTGTACAGCTGTTTGTATAATTTTTCTATATTATTGTGTCCCTTACATAATAGTAATTTCTGTAAAGCCTAATAGATGGCTCTTAGTTTTACATAATTTGCTTCACTACTGTGTATTTTCAAAAATACATTAAACTCTCTTCCTTTGTATGTTGGTCTTAAATTTAACTGTTGCTTACTTGTCAATTATTTCATTACAATGTTTCAGATGATTACATGCCACTGTCAGCGCCCGATAGACGGCGCAATTTGTATTATTTTCGTGGCAGCATTCTAAGTCACTAAGCCGATCATTCTGATGTTCCTAGCTAGGCACACGTGCCAGAGAATGGACGTCTTTTATTTTATTTTTTGTCATGAGCACATCTGCTCTTAATTCTGATCATTTCTTTCTCGCAATGTAATTTTAAGTAACCTTTGTACATCATGAAAATCGTATTCTTCGTTGTGCTTTTTGTCATACTTAATTTCCTATATATTATTTTATTGGGTTTCTCACAATTTCATTGTGATGAAAGCATCCTTAGAGATATCGAAACGCAGATCATTGTACCAAACAGTTAACTGCAATCGGTTGGCTATGTAATTCCTCTGTTGAATGCGTATAGACTCATATTGGTGTGACATGATTATGAGAACTGATGAAATATGATGTTAACGCAACCGAATACGAAACAGTCTATCGTGGAGCTTATCGTGAAACTGGCTTTCCTTTAAGGCCTAACTGTAGATGCGGTGATATGTTTTATAGGCACGAAGAAGCAAACATCCTGAGGCTGAATTTGTCCTTTGGTTCAGGTGGTATGAACAGCAAGGTCACGCACTTTTAAGGAAAGATAATTAGCTATAAAGGAATATGATTTTTTATGCAGACCAGGAGTAAACCAAAAGCAAGTTATTTGCCCAGATATTAGCCAAGTTCAGTGCTCATACCATAGCTGAAGTTCTCTAACGCCCATTTTCCCACTCTTGCTTGCTGTGACGTAAGTATTCCCTATTGCCCTTGCAAGATCACGCACTCTAGGAAGAATCACCGGGGAAAGATCACGTCCAACTTCTCGCAGCTCAATAAATAACTTTCCAGCCAATTTGCCATCCAGATTAACAGTCAACTTAATTGTATTGGAATGCGTTGAGGCATTGTTGTTAGTTGAAAATGATACAACTCTCTTAGTAACTCTAATTTCTAGGGTTCCTTTCATATGCATTTCCTCTTCAAATCCCGATTGGTTGGAGTTGAAAACCATTCCTTAGTGCAGGATGGAATTAGTTTGCGTATCTCATCTACAAATATTCGAGCCGATTACGCAGTTTGCTGTGCATCGTCGAATTGACGCTTTGTTTGAAATTTCGTTACATTACGTCCTCCCATGCACCCATCCACTTTTTGTAACAAGTGCGCTTTGTCCCCCTTTGGATATCCGTAGTTTCTTTTATGCACTACACTGTCATATTGCTGCAGCATTATTCGAAATATGCATTTCCATTTTTTTTCTTTTACTATGCTGCGGATGATCTTCGACGTACGTAATAATGTTAAGTACCCACTCCTTGCACAACGTTTGTCCCTTACTACTTTTCACTGGAGACGGGATCTGTGGCACCCTGTTAGACAAGGATGATGAACTACGTGGCTGGACTGCTAACATGTTTCAACATCGTTTTCACTTGTTAAACACATATTGTCATCATTTTACTCCTCATATACATTGCTCGCACAGTCGAGCTTGTATGCCGCCACGCTTTCCACTGACTCCTCTTGCAGAAACGCTAATATTTCATTTGCCACTTTTCCCTCACGTTGCGAAATTCATTCAGTTGCTTTCTGACGAAATGTCAACTTCGGCAACTGTTGTTGTAGATGTAACGCAATGTTTGCTTTGTTTATCGTTGCTGTTGCTTTCCTTTGTATCAACTGCACTAGCTTTGTAGCATAATTGTGAGTTACTAGTCGATTAAGGAGTTCACTTCGCTCCGTAGCCTCATGCTGTGCTCACCTGTGGATACCTCCAGGCCACCCCATGTTGCCATTAGCAGTCAATATTGCGGTGGTTGTATGGTAGACAATATGTGAGGCGTCGAATGCCGAAACGTCATTGGCCTTTTGCAACCTCGCACACAAGGGGCTCCCTGTTAGCTCCAAAGAATGAAGACGTCAAGCGGATAAGTAACAAGATTCAACTGAAAATTCCTTGTGTGGTTACAAACACAAATCCATGGAACAGAGCTACAGAAGGGGATCAGGCTGTTAATTATCTAGTAGAATTTCTCAATTCATTGTAGCCTGCTACAATGTCACCTTTCATATTGACGTTGAAAGGTAGCTCACCAATACTGCCCCTCCGGAAAAGTTGTGTAACGGAACAAGACTTCCCGTGAAAAGACGGAATGTGACTGGAGAAACATTAATTAACAGTAAATGTAAAAAAGAAGAAGCGCTGATAACGCGCATTTCAATGATTTCCACTGATTTACCCCTCACATTTAGACGACTGCAGTTACCTGTGCGTCTTTCTTTCGTGATGAAAATCAACAAAACTTAAGGGCAGTCACTGCACGTTGTCGCATTTAGTTTAGGAAATCTATATTTTTCTCATGATTATCTATATGTTGCTTCCTCAAAGTAGGAACTCCGTAATTCTGTTACATATTAATCAAATCAGGAATCCAAGTTATTGTTTATCCACTCACCTTACGCTAAATATTAGCATTAACTTAAATTATTTTAAGATAGACCAATTGTATACCGTGTGGCAAAATAAAACGTATTTTTCATTCACACAATTTATTAATAAAAAATTAATATAGTTCATCTTCAATTTATGCCAATAAAAATAATGGAATCTTATCAATATGAAAATTTTCTACACTGGATTATGGATTCTGGATTATAGACAGATCATGCCATTTTGTGTATGTAGAGGTAAATAAATGTACACAGTCAGTTCATCGTTTGCTGGGTTTCGCTAGTCATTTACGCGTTTGCAGATAATCTATATGTGTAGGAAGTTACATTGACATTCAAACATGTCTTCTGAGGAACCGAATTTCATTTTCTTTTTTTCAGGCAATTTTAAAACTGTTCATATTGCTAAGATTATTGTTGCTGTATTGACATTGCTATTGTACTTGGATCTCTCTCATGGTTGTTATTTTGGTCTGTTAGAGCTAGGCTACTGTCATGCTTATTTGAAGTATGATAGATACATACTTGGGTTTGCTCGAGCTTTCCACGGAAGCTGGAGATTTTTATCTTAGTGACAGAACCCCTTGATTAGTGTTTGTGTGTATCTGTAGAGATACGAAAGTAGGTAAGGTGAATATCTGCATTGCATTCTAAAGAGGCGAAGAGGTATTCAAGATATGCAGATTTTATTAATGACTGCACTGCAGATGTAACTTCTAAGTCATTGGTTTGTAACATTTTAGATGGAAGCTTGGTTTTAATAAAGTATATATTGATGGCTTCAAATGGCTCTGAGCACTATGGGACTTAACTTCTAAGATCATCAGTCCCATAGAATTTAGAACTACTTAAAGCTAACTAGCCTAAGGACATCACACACATCCATGCCCGAGGGAGGATTCGAACCTGCGACCGTAGCGGTCGCGCTGTTCCAGACTGTAGCGCCTATAACCTCTCGGCCATCCCGGCCGGCTATATACTGATAGCTGAAAGTAAGCAGATTGGTTCTTCTGCCATATAGTGTTCCCAGACCGTGCCCTGGGCACGTCTTCAGGATTCGTCTTCCCAATGAACATACTGTTTATAGTTCGATCCTGAAGGTACTGAAGAATATGGTGCATCTTCAGGACAAAAAGTGATCTGCTTCGATCTTCTGTGTGCCCCCTCCCCCCCCCCCCCCCCCAGACACTGCTGCAAATGTACACAGCAGGGAACATGACAGACAGGAAACTGGACACCCTCTTCCTCCTCCAACAGCCGGCCGCATTGGCCGTGCGGTTCTAGGCGCTACAGTCTGGAACCGCGGGACCGCTACGGTCGCAGGTTCGAATCCTTCCTCGGGCATGGATGTGTGTGATGTCCTTAGGTTAGTTAGGTTTAAGTAGTTCTAAAGTTCTAAGGGACTGATGACCTCAGAAGCTGAGTCCCATAGTGCTCAGAGCCATTTGAACCAACCTCCTCCAACAGCAGGGGAAACACGTATCATCCTGCTAGGTACCAGGAATTGTGGAAATATGGGGACAGGAGCAGGCAGACAAAGCAGCCAAGGAGCCTTGCAGGAAACACATCGCGACGCAACGTCATACAACTGTGGGAGGAGGAGTGTTCGTGAGGGACCATAATCTATGGTTGGTGAAATAAGAATGAAGTCAGCCAAACGCGTCTCCAAATAATATGTAATGCTGTAACTCATGGTTTCATACTGAAGTGATAGGACACTTCAGTCAGTAATGACTACTGCGTACAAGTCGCTACAAACTGCATTTTTAAAAAGGTTCAAATGTCTCTGAGCACTATGGGACTTAACATCTGAGGTCATCAGTCCCCTAGAAATTAGAACTACTTAAACCTAACTAATCTAAGGACATCACACACATCCATGCTCGAGGCAGGATTCGAACCTGCGACCGTAGCGGTCACGCGGTTCCAGACTGAAGCGCCTAGAACCGCTCGGCCACACCGGCCGGGCAAACTGCATTTTTTACCGAGTGCTATTTATAATTTAATGAGAGTGCGGAAAAAATTTAATTTGGGGGCTATGTAAATAAGCGTTTGGCACTCTGAATTATCAGACGAGAACAAAAGTTGTTCTGTACCAAATTTAATCCCTGACTATTAGATTGCGTACATGCAGGAACAAACGGATGACGTCTAATTCCCGTCTTCCTTCCCTGTCTTTTTGGTTATGGATCCTACTAGGTAACTATACAATATCTCTGAATGAATTGTCCACGAAGCATATGCTTTGCTCCCCTGCACCTAGCCACGTCCTTACACATAGGCTTTCTGAAAGCTGTCACCTGATATAATCTAGGTAACTGAGCAACTGAGCATATGCGTGAACGTGATGGAGTAGTGCGTCTGCAATGCAGGTTCAAATAGATATGATATTGTAGATCACAAAAAGCACTGACATATATAATTCATGCAATTTTATGCCAATGTTTAGTTACAGTATCATAATACATCAACTTCATCTCTTCTGCAAGGCATATACCAAGATACTAAACGATTGTTACAACCAGATGCTACAATCGAAATTCATGTACTTAAATCGTATGGTGTTGCTTTCCAGGTACAATCTAACAACAGTGTTCGGCGTTTCAGCTGCAATTGATGTATGGAGTGGTTTAGCAAACAGCTGTATACGATTGATGAGCGCATAACACATTACTTGTTGCTAAACGAGCAGATAATTATTAGGCAAAATTTGGAAGAAGCGTTTAGAACAGTAGACATTTTCCACATATCCAAGGAACGTTTCAAGTAAACTGTTGTGACACACGGAGATCACGTTTCAAGTAAACTGTTGTGACACACGGAGATCACTGTGATTTTACCGGCAGATTTAGATGACCTGCATGTGGTAGGCGCCATTGGCCCGGAGGCCCCCTACGGGGCAGGTCCAGTCGCCTTGGTGCAAGTCTTATTACATTCGACGCCACATTGGGCGACCTGTGTGCCGGGTGGGGATGAAATGAAGATGAAGACAACGCAACACCCAGTCCCTGAGAGGAGAAAAGCTGCATGTGGTCATGAAATTTAGGTCACTGAGTTAATTTTACAGTGCCAGTAGAGTTTCACTCTTCGACCAGTTATGATGCTCATTTCACAATAATGAACCTTTGTAAACAATTGAAAGAAAATGAGCATAATAACACGGTGAATATAGATCCAGGGCATGTTTCTGTGATCAACATGGAAAAATAGGAAACATTTACTGAAACTACCACAGTGGAATATCATTGCGACATAAAATTTCGGTTTAGAGATTTCGTCAGTTTTTGGCGTGTTCTCTGAAACAATGCGCCTCATATTTAAACCCTGATGATTTGAAAGTGACAAGAAAATATTTCCACAACACTGGATAGTTTGATTTAATCAACAAGAAAGACGTGTTTCCATAGAGTATGTAAGTTATGAATTCGGTTTGTGGGATGAACGTTTGCTGTCAAATAAATTGAACAAAAGGTTGCTTACGGTGAAACAACAATAAGAGAAATTTGAATATCAAAACTAGTGCACTGTGTGACGTTCGTTTAAATGCAAGACATGACGATATTACTTTACTTATTTTTGAAAAGTAACAGCTTGCAATTGGCTGATGTCTTTGGAAAACTTCTAAGCCCTATTTCCCAATATTTACGAACGGGATCCAACCCATTGTGTGATTTCACCTAGTGTAGCGTGGAGTGCTTTCTTGAAAACTACTGAAATTGCAACACGTAACGAACAAACAACAGTTACAGTTGATTGAGCATGGTGCCGAAGGTGGTACTGCTCACTGATCGGATAGACACGCTGTTGTAAACAACAGGTTCACTGCTGATCATAAGGAAAATAACGATGAATTTTGCATTATTTACCTCGATGTCAATAGTATCTAGACCTGGGAAATGATGCGTCACCTACCGTTTCTGATTCCATATGGCTGTCTACGACCAGTTTCGATGTAATGAGCGTTCCAGATGGTTCAGAAATAGGTTACATTTTGAATGTACGTCCTGAGTGTCTAGAAAATATCCATGAACTTCACTCCAATCTACCGTTATGCCCAGAGAAAGTGATATCACTACCAAGAATCAACAAGCCAGGACATCCATATAAGCTGATTTCCACATTATACGATAAAAAATAGTGTCATCCGCAATAGAAAATTAAAGCAGTGTCTGAGCAGTAATCTTAATCCAAGCTAAGTTTCTTGGATATAATCATTGTATCAAGCTCCCTCAATGAAACCATATACTGGTATTAATGCTGAGAAACGTATGAATGCTGAAAGCGATTTGGAAACGAATTATTCAGATTAATTAATAACAGCGTTCGTGGTAAAAGTAGGTATAATGTGCGACAAATAAGTGACGTAAAATTCGTAGCACGTTGAGGACGTAGATCGGGACTGCTAATTCGACTGCAAGACCAAGTTTCATGTGGAGAGTCGTATATAACGAAAGTTGCTACAGAATTAATTTGACTTAGCACTGTTTTTGACAAACCCATGAGCTTTACAAATTGCTATTTTAGACATTTATAAGGTGTTTGTTGTAGATTTCAATTATAAACATATGTTGAAGAAATTTGCGGGCAAAAAATTTTGAAATATGTTACACAGACAAGAACAACTTAATATACACCACTGGCGATTAAAATAGCTACACCAAGAAGAAATGCAGATGATAAACTGGTATTCATTGGACAAATATATTATACTGGAACTGACACGTGATTACATTTTCACGCAATTTGGGTACATAGATCCTGAGAAATCAGTACCCAGAACAACCACCTCTGGCCGTAATAACGGCCTTGATACGCCTGGCCATTGAGGCAAACAGAGCTTGGACGTCGTGTACAGGTACAGCTGCCCATGCAGCTTCAACACGATACCACAGTTCATCAAGAGTAGTGATCGGCATATTGTGACGGGCCAGTTGCTCGGCCACCATTGACCAGACGTTTTCAGTTGGTGATAGATCTGGAGAATGTGTTGGCCAGGGCAGCAGTCGAACATTTTTTGTATCCAGAAAGGCCCGTACAGGACCTGCAACATGCGGTTGTGCATTATCCTACTGAAATGTAGGATTTCGCAGTGGTCGAATGAAGGGTAGAGCCACGAGTCGTAACACATCTGAAATGCAACGTCCACTGTTCAAAGTGCAGTCAATGCGAACAAAAGGTGACTATCTCCTTCACGTATTTGCACAATGTCCTAAATTATATCACTTGAGAGCACTCAGAGAGTGTGCGTAAGGACTTAATCGTGTTT
Organism: Schistocerca cancellata; assembly: GCF_023864275.1. Lineage (NCBI taxonomy): Eukaryota > Metazoa > Arthropoda > Insecta > Orthoptera > Acrididae > Schistocerca > Schistocerca cancellata. The sequence goes on from NC_064629.1 coordinate 621,362,059, forward strand.
AGACAAACAAAGTATATGCCTGGCGACAATTCAAAAAATGGTTCAAAAGGCTCTGAGCACTATGGAACTTAACATCGGAGGTCATCAGTCCCCTAGAACTTAGAACTACTTAAATATAACTAACCTCAGGACATCACACACATCCCTTCCCGAGGCAGGATTCGAAACTGCGACCGTAGCAGTCTCGCGGTTCCAGACTGAAGCGCCTAGAACCGCACGGCCATCGCGGCCGGCGACGACAATTCATTCAGGGCATGATGACTTCCTGCGTTTTCAACTGCATGTAGACAAACCGACGGTCTCAGATCATACATGGTCCACAATGTATGTAACTCCCATCCCATGACCCAGAATGCACATTTCCCTCCTACTGATCTGCCCTCTTGCAGGCGATAAAATGAGTATGTAATTTTTTTTTTAAAGTCTGCTCTCTTCGACTGGAGATTTTAGCGTGTAACAGAGCGAAGGACTCACCCGTTTTTAATCTTACACTGTTAAGTAACTATCATAATTGTGAATGAAATATCTTTCACTAACATTTTCGTAAAAACCATTTCAATGGTTATAATTTACACTTACAATATCCTATTTTTAAAGGTAAGAGAAGCGAGTTCTCTATTCAGAGTTTAGTTGCTTAACTTAATTTCCAACTAAAACCGAAAGCTTTACACATTTTCATCGGTGTCAGTGATATAAATAGAAATGCTAATTCCCTTGCAGCGTGTGTCAGGTGTACAGCTAAATCGTGTAAATAACTTGAGGGCTTGTGCAATGCAGGGATCGATTTTTATTGTTGCCATTGCTTACCGCAATGAAAGCTGATGATGATGATGATTGGTTTGTGGGTCGCTCAACTGCACAGTTATCAGCGCCCGTACAAATTCCCAATCATTACACGGTCCAATATCGCCACTTTTAAGAATTATGATGAAATGATGAGGATAACACAAACACCCAGTCCCTGAGCTAAGAAAATCCTCAAAACGGATGGGAAAAGGTAGGTCTTGGGTCAGCGCGGCAGGTAACTAATTGAAGGAGCCCTGTTCGATTTCGCGCCAGGTCCGAGAGTTTCTCCGTTCAAACGCTGAGAGTTGTGTTATCTTTATGTTAGCATCGTTATAACTGACACGAAAATAAACTTGCCACAAGGTGGTAACGGTGAATTACAAGCCACCATCTCTCGTCCCTGCGCCAACCACATCCTGGTAACGAATTTTTCTTTCACTATTAATAACCTGACCTTTATTCACATCTGAGTCGGACACTAAAGCATTAGTGATTTGTATTAGTGGGATAGTGACCTCAGCGAAGTACTGTATTTCAGTTGATTATTGATCTTACATCGTTAAACTAATTATGTAAGCAGTATGAAGTTGAAAGAAAAGAGCTAATGAATGTGAATGTATTGAAACGAAAAAATTTAGAACAAGAAGCAGTAATGTACCACTAGCGTCTTTATCATTTGTCTGAATACGTTAGACTAAGCCGAGCGATTCCTGTGGCAACAGTACTGGTTCTCGCATAGGCCGGAGGGCTCAAAATGAGGCGGCCGCTCCTCGTTGCAGGGCGTGTTCAGCATCCGCGAGCTGCTGCATGTACTAGGCGCCGCAGCATCAGCAACCAATCGATTCATTTGAAGCCAGCGCTAACAATACGCACGCACGCACGCTCACGCAGACAAACGAATGCGCGCCTGTAGCGGAACCAAGATCTGCAGATAGCTCCTCCCTCCTTTCCCCTGCGCCACCCTTTTTCGATATCTCCCACTTTCTCTGTACAGAGAGCGTTCTTTAAAAGCACACATTTTAATTTTTCATTTGGCGCACGGAGTACTCTTCCCTTCCGCCTGTTCTGTCTCCTTTCAGTTCCGCTCCTCATTCTCTTTTTCATCTTTTTGTTTCTTTCTGTTCTGTTTACGTTTCTATTTCCTCCTCTCTCCTCGCTGCCTACTCTTCTGCAGGACGCACTGTAGGGAGTTGCTTCCTGAGAATTAACATTTCCGCGTGCTAATGGTCCATTCGAATTTCTGTAGTGACCATGTTAGGGTTCAGCTACGTCCATATCTACCGTTTTGTCTTTCATCCTCTGCATTGTATCGTGCGTGTGCAATTAGTTTTACACAAACACTGCGTAACGTAAACTGTTGCCTCTGCAGATGCGCTCGTAAACTAATATATATATATATATATATAGATATATATATATATATATATATATATATATATATATAGTGTGTGTAAGTGTGTAATTGACCGGCGAAAACGTGTACAACATAAGTGTGAAATTAATAGATATACAATTATTTAGATATCCTAGTAAATGTACATCTTTGAAGACATTATTAGTTATTACCAGAAAAGACTAATAAAATCAGAGTATCAAAGTAGTGACTGCATGCCAAGCAGTCATCTGCCAACTTCTTCGGAGACAAATGTGACTCGACTGGGTGAAAGGTTAAGATGAGGCAACGAACTCTGTCCACTAGTTTGCAATGATAATAACGCGTTTGAAACTACGTCTGCAGCGAGGGTTGGATAAACAGTACGGAAAAGGAAGATGTAGAGTTGCATTACCACCGCATACGCACTGCTAATATGTTGGTTGGCAAGCTGTTGCTAGAGTCATGTTACAATGTGTGAGGCAGAACCAAACCCATAAACTCAAAGATAAAGTGAAGAATATTGTATTTTTTTGTGAATTATGAGTAAACAAGTTGCGTCTTTCTCAAGAACCTAAGTGATTTTCCTCTGCGATGAGTTGTTAAAAGTAATCATTGTCACGGCCATATTCGAAGAAAATTTCTAGTAATTAATAATACTTACACAGTTCCAAATTATTTTTTTACTAAGTTAGTTATGTCTGTGGTGCACCTTAGTTTATTTCCATTTCTCTGTATAGTAGCAAACTTACATTGCATGCCAATGGTCGAATGTAAATATTTGTCCCGCGTTATACACTATTTCATCAGAAGTATCCGGACACCTGGCTGAAAATGACAAACTTACACAGTTCCAAATTATTTTTTTACTAAGTTAGTTATGTCTGTGGTGCACCTTAGTTTATTTCCATTTCTCTGTATAGTAGCAAACTTACATTGCATGCCAATGGTCGAATGTAAATATTTGTCCCGCGTTATACACTATTTCATCAGAAGTATCCGGACACCTGGCTGAAAATGACAAAAGTTCGTGGCGTCCTCCATCGGTAAGGCTGGAATTCAATATGGTGTTGGTCCACCATTAGGACTGATGACAGCTTCCACTCTCGTAGTCACACATTCAGTCAAGTGCTGAAAGGTTTCTCGGGGAATGACACTCTATTCTTCACGGAGTGTTGCAGTGATGACGGGTAACTATGTCGGTCGGTGAGGCCTGGTACGAAGTTCAAGTGGTTCAAATGGCTCTGAGCACTATGGGACTTAACATCAGAGGTCATCAGTCCGCTATAACTTAGAACTACTTAAACGTAACTAACCTAAGGACATCACACACATCCATGCCCGAGGCAGGCTTCGAACCTGCGACCGTAGCAGTCGCGCGGTTCCGGACTGAAGCGCCCAGAACCGCTCGGCCACAACGGCTGGCCCTGGCACGAAGTCGGAGTTCCAAAACATTTCAAAGGTGTTCTATAGGATTCAGGTCAGGACTCTGTGCAGGGCAGTCCATTACAGGGATGTTGTCGTCATGCAACAACACTACAGGCCGTGCATTGTGAACAGAGGCTCGATTGTGTTGAAAGATACAGTGGCCATCCCCGAATTGCTCTTCAACAGTGAGAAACAAGAAGGTGCTTAAAACATCAATGTAGGCCTGTGCTGTGATAGTGCGACAAAAAACAAGTGGTGCAAGCCCCCTCCATGAAAAATACGACCACATCATAACATCACCGCCTCCAAATTTTACTGTTGGCACTACACACGCTGGCAGATGACGTTCGCCGGGCAGATGACGTTCGCCGACACACCCACACCCTGCAATCGGACCGTCACATTGTTTAGCGTGATTCGTCACTCAATACAATATTTTTCCACTGTTCAATCGTCCAATGTTTACGCTCCTTACACCAAGCTGGCATTTAGCAGCGTGATATGTGCCTTATGAGCATTCGCACGCCCATGAAATCAAAGTTCTCTCACCTCCCGCCTAACTGTCATAGTACTTGCAGTGGATCCTGATGCAGTTTGGAATTCCTGTGTGATGGTCTGGATAGATGTCTACCTATTACACATTACGACCCTCTTCAGCTGTCGGCGGTCTCAATCAGTATGGAGTGTCCGCTTAAACAAGAAACTCTCTCTTGCATTGTCTGCCAGTGGATTCGACTTAGCACATCCGTGACGCCTTCGTTCTTACTAAAGTAACCTCTAACGAAACGCACTGCACTTCTTTGTATTTTCTCTACTTGCTCTATCAATGCTATCTGGTACGAATCCCAGGCTAACGAGCATTATCCAGATATTGGCCCAACGAGGGCAATTGCAATTTATCCTCTTTGTGCGTGGTCTATATTTCCTGAGGAATCTCAGTCTGGCACCCGCCTTACCTGCGATTAATTTTATGTGGGACCGGAAGTATCCTCCGCCACACACAGTGAGGTGGCTTGCATTTTATTGTAGTATTGACGTGGTTGTAGATTCTCCGTTTAGGTGTCTTTACGGCCACCGAGTGTCTAGACATATGATTTCCATCCGTTTTCTGCTCTGTCAAATTGGCAGATGGAATTCTACTTTTGAAAACATTCAATGCTTTACGTATGGCTCTCCTTACGCTAATTTTAGCTTCATTTAGTTTTTGTTTGCTTGGGAGGTTTGGGCTTCTTTTAAATTTGCAGTGAAGCTTCCTTTACTTTTGTAGCAACTTTCTAACACGGCTATGAAACCACTGCGTTTGTTTTCCATCCTCCAGACTTTGCTTGGCACATACCTTTATGAAGCATATTGTACGATTCTCTTGAATCTCATCCACGCTCACTCAGAATTTTCGGGGCTGGAGACGAAATTTTCATGTTGACCGCTCAGGTAGCCTTAAATCTGTTTGTTGTCGCTATTACTGAGTAGAAATAGCTCCTTACCTTTCTTTATATTCCTATTTACCTTGTTTTTTTCTTTCTTTATTGAATTAGAATTCCCCCCGAAGGGGGCGGGCTGGCAGCAGCTTAGTACACTGCTCTTCAGCCAACAGAATTTTTAAAACATAAGAAGAAAATAAGAAACAATAAAAACAGGCGATGAAACGGTGACTTAAATTGTAAAACGGCAGAAAATGTCGAAAGTTATAACATAAAACAATGGGTTGGCGATGCTAATAAAATCCACAGGAAGCAGACAGGTAAAATAGTAGACAGACAATTAAAATACACGGCGACATTCTGATTTCTGTTCGCAAGAGATATAAAAATCACACACAGCGACAATGTGATTTCCGTTCGCAACACTTGAGAAAATACGCACAACACAGAGCACTCACTAAAAAGTCAGCATGAAGATTACACACCACAACCAAGGGCAGATGGGGGGAGGGGGGAGAGAGATCTGGACAGATGAAGGGGAGAAAGGGGGGAGGAGAGGAGAAAAGGAAGGGGAGGAACAGATGGAGGCAGAGGACTCATTAGGGGGGACAGGGCAGATGCAAGAGGGAATGGGGAAAGGCAGAGGAGGCAAATGCAAAAGGACTCGGGGGAGAGAAGGGAGGCAGAGAGAGGGTAGGCGGGAAAAAAACAGGATGGAAGGAGGGGGAGAGGGAGCCCAGTGAAAGGGCAGAGGAAGGGAGGGGGAGATGTGGATCAGAGTTGATAGGAGGGATAAATGTAGGGAGAGAGGGCATCATCCGGGAGGGGGAGTAGATGGAAGCCACCTTAGGAAAGAAGATAAAGGGTGTAAAGATGGAGGGTAGGGGGGACACAACGATGAAGGTGTGGCAGAGGGCAGGCATTGGAGAGGAGAGGAGCAACCATGGGATGAGGGGGATGAAGGTGGCGGGAGGTGTAGAGTATGCTGATATGTTTGAGGAATAGGAGCAGATGGGGTAAAGGAATCAGGTCGTAGAGGATCCTCATGGGGGGATGGGAGGGATACACCTAAGGCAAGGTGGAGTGCATGGCGCTCGAGGATCTGTAGGGACTTATAGAATTTGGGGGAGGGGGGCGGATATCCAGGCAGGACTGGTATAACAGAGGATGGGACGGATTAAGGATTTGTAGCTGTGGAGGATGGTAGAGGGGTTCAACCCCCATGTCCGACCAGAGAGGAGTTCGAGGAGTCAGAGGCGGTGGTGGGCTTTGGATTGGATAGAGCGGAGATGAGGGATCCAAGTGAGGTGACGGTCAATGGTGAGGCCAAGGTAGGTGAGGGTAGGGGAGAGGTGGCCAGGATGGGCACACATGGTAAGGGAGAAATCAAGGAGCCGGAAGGAGTGAGTGGTATGAACTACAATGATTGCCTGTGTCTTGGAAGGATTGATTTTCAGGAGCCATTGATTACACCATGCTGCAAAAAGATGAAGGTGCTTTTGGAGAATGCGGTGGGACCATTGGAGGGTAGGAGCGAAGGCAAGGAATGTGGTGTCATTGGCACACTGCAGGAGGTCTACTGCAGGCGGAGTGGTGTTGGGCCATATCTGCCATGTACAGGAGAGGGGTGGGGACAGAGCCCTGGGGCACATCTACAGAGGGGTAAAAAGTGCGGGAATCGGCGTTATGGGTGGCAACGTAAGAGGGGCGGTGGGAGAGGAAGGAGGCAATCAGATGGAAGTAGTTGACAGGAAGGGGATAGGTGTGGAGTTTAAACAGGAGACTGGGATGCCGGTCATGGTTGTAGGCCTTTCTGAGATCAAGGGAGACAAATATGTCAGAGCGACGGGAGTTAAGCTGGAGGGAGAGGAGATGAGTGGGGCATAGGAGTTGGTCATTGGCAGAGATGGAAGGTCGAAAGCCACATTGGGTGTTGGGGAGGAGGTGGTGTCGGCAGAGGTGGTGATGGATGCAATGGGTAAGGATGGATTCCAAGAGCTTGCTGAACACCGAGGTGAGACATATAGGGTGATAGGAAGAGGCATCAGATGGAGGCTTGTTGGATTTGGAGAACATCAGGATACGGGCAGTTTCCCAGAGGTCGGGTTAGAAGCGGGTGGCAAGGATTACGTTGTAGAGGGCGGCAAGAACTGCAAGGAAGGAAGGAGGGTAGTGTTTGAGGTGGGGGAAGGTAACGTGGTCGTGGCTGGGAGCAGTGTTGTGCTTAGTGCGGGGTGTGAGGCTGATGTCGTATGTAGTAATGGGATTGTTAAGTTCAGGTGGTGGTGTGTGGCCCAAGTACTGGAAGCTAGGAGCAATGGGAGGAACAGAGGTGTCCATACAGCCGATGACGTCATGGAAGAGGGAATAATCATACTGGGGATCATCTGGGATGGAAAAATATCAGATAGGTGAGAGGCAAAGTGGTTGGCCTTACTGAGTTTGGCACGAAAGGGAAGGTCACCAAGGAGGAGAGGGTACTGGGGGGTGGGGCTGTTCCCAGTAAGGCGGTGGAAAGCAGACCAATACTTGGAAGAATTTATTGGGAGCATGGTGTTGTGTTGGGTGCATGTCTGTCGCCATGCACGGCGTTTCTTCGCAGTAAGCACATCGTGAATGTGTCGTTGTAATTGCCACTGGCAGGTGAGTGTGGCCGGTCATGAGTGTGGAGAAAAGAGCGGTAGTGGCGGCGGGATTCATGAAGGAGAAGGACGGAATGTGGGGATAGGGCTGGGCTGAGAGGGTGGATGGCTTTGGTAGGGATATGGGTGGCGACAGCATCAGACAAAGTCTGGTGCAGGAAGGCAGCAGTGCAGGAGACGTCATCAAGAGATTGGAGGGTAAGGTCGTGGCCTTCGACCTGGGTGTGAATGGATTCCCTCTAGGCATCCCAGTTGGCACAGGAGTAATCATGAACAAATTTAGGAGGGATGTCAGGGTGAGGAGTGGGGTGGGGATGGCGACCATTAGAGACAGTGAGGAGAACAGGAGTATGGTCACTGCCAGTGAGGTCAAGGACATCTGCAGTGGTGTGCCCAAGTAGGTTGGAAGAGGTGAGGATCACGTTGGGGGTAGTGTAGGATTCGGGTTGGGTGTGCTGGGGTGGGGGAACCACGTTACCATGGAGGGTGGTGATAAACTGATGCCACTGCTGGAGGTCGGCAGGAGCACAGCTGTGGATATTGAGGTCAGCAACAATCATGTAAGTGAAGAAGATGCAGACAATATGGGCCAGGAAATTGTATGGGATGGGGGTTTGAGGGCAAATGCAAATGGTGGCACAGGTGATGGTAAGGGTGGCGAAGAAGAGGCTGAGGGTGAGATGCTTAGCAGGATTGTTGAGGAGAGGTTGGGGCCGAACAGGGAGGTGCTTGAGGTGGCCTATAGCAACCCTACCAAGCGCCAGAGGGTACAGGTTATCGGTGCAGTGAAGAGTGTAAGAAGCTGTGGAGATGGAGATACGGGGTTGTAGGACGGTTTCATTTAGGATGAAGACATCCACACAGTGCTGATGGAAGGTGTGTAGGAAGAGGAGTTTGTGGGTGGGCAGGGAGCGGATATTATGGTACAGGATACTGTAGTGTTGTCGCACCATGGGAGGGAAGAGTTAGATGAGGGTGGTGAGGGGGATGAAGGTGAAGTGGGCCTGGTTGTGGGAGTAGGTGGCATAGGTGGGAAGATGGAAGATTTAAAGGGCAGCGATGGCGATTTGGGAAATAGTGTGGACCATTGGAAGGGGTGGATGTTTTGGAGCACAATGGTGATGAAACAGATGATGTCCTCTGCAGTAGGGGGAGGGTGGAGCTAGTTGTTGGGGTGGATGGGGCTATCATTGGGACAGACAGGGATGGTGAGCTCAGGGGTGACAGGAGGAGGTTTCGCTTTACACTTCAAGGTGTAGGTAAGATGAGGTTCGTTACAGGTGTTGCAGGAGCAGGTAGAGGTGAGGTTGGGGCAGTTCTCTAAGAAATGTGAAGCTTTGCAGTGGGGACAGGTAGGGGGGTTGTTACAGGTGGAGGTAACATGGTCATTGTACTTGAGGCAGCGTTGCCAGTGATAGGATTGTACTGGGAAACGGGAGGGGTCCACTTTGTGATGGCAATTATATATGGGGGCTCCCTCTGTAAGGAGGCGGTCAATGGAGGAGGAGGATTCGGTGAATATCCGCATTAGATAAGTCGGCCTGGCATCATTAAAGATGTGACAGGCCGAGCGGATTTCGATGTTGAGCTGGGAGTTGAGTTCTGCCAACACCTCAACCTCTGCAACCACGGGGCTAAGCTTCATGATCACGGTGCTGAAGGTGGGTCGATGTTGGGGGTTGAGGCTGTTGGGTAGAGGATGGGGTGTGGTAGGGGGTGAGGGTGGCTCGTTGGCCAAATTGGATACATGGGATTCGTGAGAGGAGAAGGTTGTGAAAGGAAACATTGGGGGATTTAATGAAGACCAAGTCCTTATGAGGAATGAGAAGGGAGATGGGGGCATTGGGGAAGTATTTATGGATGGACAGGGTGAGGGTGCAGGCATCGAGGAACTGAGGTTAAGGATTGGAGAGGACAAAGGTGTGGGTGACAGGTGTTGCAGGGGTGGGGTCAGGGTCGCGCCCATGGGGTTGGATGGTTCATGGGGATCACGGGTTTTCGTTGTGAAGATTGCGGGGGAAGGATCAGCATTAGGATGTTTGGAAGGTTTCGTGGAGAGGACAGGGTGGAGAGGGGGCTGGGGGATGGGTTGCAGGGGGAGATGGTGGGGGGGGGGCAGTTCCTCCTGAGGGGTGGATGACGCAGAAGGTGGGGGCATGGGTGGCACAGAGACCATGGAGTGGCGAGCCGATATCCACGCTGGCTTGGAGGCTGTCGGAGGTGGAGCAGGAAGCAATGGGAAGTCTGCCGATGGCGGTGGGGCGACAGCAACAGGGGAGGGTCAGTTGGGGGTAGTTGCAGCCGAAAACGGCGCAGGAGTGGGGTGGACAGGGAGGGAAGGAAGGACAGGAATTGGGGTGGTGGATGAGCTCCATGTGATGGTGAGTGGAGCAGCTGATGGAGAGGTGAAAATGATAAATTGTTCATTTATCACACGTTTGTTTTCAGCGATGGCTTTCTGAATGTGCTGAAAACAAACATGATAAATTAACAAACACACATCAGCACAGGCTCCCTTCTACACTAGATAAAAGAAATGGTAAGATAAAAATCGTCCCTCTCACACAACCATTAAAAAAAATCTTTCCCTCCCTCGTCTCCTGGACACACACACACACACACAGACACACACACACACACACACACACACACATACACATACACAAACAGATCACAGATACTTCAATAATTACACTCGAAAGTTGGCAATAACATTCGATCTATGGCAATAGCATCTGACAGTCAATAACACAAACCAAAACATTGCATCAAAATAAGTGTTCAGTTCATGGTGCTGTGAAACATGGGAAACACACAAATTGGCATTTATAAGAAGAAAAACAACACAAAAAAATGCAAGAGGACCGTAATACGTAGGAAATCGTCCATGAAACCTGGAAGTACAGTTCAAAATATTACTTCATAATAGCAAAAACCAACGACCTGAACTGTTTACAACCCATAGGTACAGTTACCAAAATGTAAACTAAATAGCAAACATATGTATATATTCCAGTCGACTGAAGATGACTTGCAAAAAGAAAGGCGAAACGCGTATGGCATGAGACCGTATTTCATTCAGTTGCTGTCAGACGGTCCATAAAGCAAAAATTATCAATATACCGTAATATTGCACGCAATGGAGGAAGAGAGGACTACAAAATTTGAAAATGTTTCTCAATAGCGTTCCTCGAAAAGAAAATCGTCTTCCCTCCAGGGATTCCTATTTGAGTTCCTGAAGCATCTCCGTAACACTTACATGTTGGTCGAATCGGTAACAAATCTGGCAGCGCGCGTCTGAATTGTTTCGATGTCTTCCTTTAATCCGACCTGGTACAAATTTCAAACACTCGAGCAGTACTCAAGAATAGGTCACATCAGTGTCCTACATGCGGTCTCCTATACAGATGAATCACACTTTCCTAAAACTGTCTCAAGTCTACCATTCGCCTCCAATACCGTGGTTCTTAAATACACTCCTGGAAATTGAAATAAGAACACCGTGAATTCATTGTCCCAGGAAGGGGAAACTTTATTGACACATTCCTGGGGTCAGATACATCACATGATCACACTGACAGAACCACAGGCACATAGACACAGGCAACAGAGCATGCACAATGTCGGCACTAGTACAGTGTATATCCACCTTTCGCAGCAATGCAGGCTGCTATTCTCCCATGGAGACGATCGTAGAGATGCTGGATGTAGTCCTGTGGAACGGCTTGCCATGCCATTTCCACCTGGCGCCTCAGTTGGACCAGCGTTCGTGCTGGACGTGCAGACCGCGTGAGACGACGCTTCATCCAGTCTCAAACATGCTCAATGGGGGACAGATCCGGAGATCTTGCTGGCCAGGGTAGTTGACTTACACCTTCTAGAGCACGTTGGGTGGCACGGGATACATGCGGACGTGCATTGTCCTGTTGGAACAGCAAGTTCCCTTGCCGGTCTAGGAATGGTAGAACGATGGGTTCGATGACGGTTTGGATGTACCGTGCACTATTCAGTGTCCCCTCGACGATCACCAGTGGTGTACGGCCAGTGTAGGAGATCGCTCCCCACACCATGATGCCGGGTGTTGGCCCTGTGTGCCTCGGTCGTATGCAGTCCTGATTGTGGCGCTCACCTGCACGGCGCCAAACACGCATACGACCATCATTGGCACCAAGGCAGAAGCGACTGTCATCGCTGAAGACGACACGTCTCCATTCGTCCCTCCATTCACGCCTGTCGCGACACCACTGGAGGCGGGCTGCACGATGTTGGGGCGTGAGCGGAAGACGGCCTAACGGTGTGCGGGACCGTAGCCCAGCTTCATGGAGACGGTTGCGAATGGTCCTCGCCGATACCCCAGGAGCAACAGTGTCCCTAATTTGCTGGGAAGTGGCGGTGCGGTCCCCTACGGCACTGCGTAGGATCCTACGGTCTTGGCGTGCATCCGTGCGTCGCTGCGGTCCGGTCCCAGGTCGACGGGCACGTGCACCTTCCGCCGACCACTGGCAACAACATCGATGTACTGTGGAGACCTCACGCCCCACGTGTTGAGCAATTCGGCGGTACGTCCACCCGGCCTCCCGCATGCCCACTATACGCCCACGTTCAAAGTCCGTCAACTGCACATACGGTTCACGTCCACGCTGTCGCGGCATGCTACCAGTGTTAAAGACTGCGATGGAGCTCCGTATGCCACGGCAAACTGGCTGACACTGACGGCGGCGGTGCACAAATGCTGCGCAGCTAGCGCCATTCGACGGCCAACACCGCGGTTCCTGGTGTGTCCGCTGTGCCGTGCGTGTGATCATTGCTTGTACAGCCCTCTCGCAGTGTCCGGAGCAAGTATGGTGGGTCTGACACACCGGTGTCAATGTGTTCTTTTTTCAATTTCTAGGAGTGTACTTTATAAATTTCATATCGCTTTGTAACGTTACGCGCAAATGTTTAAGCAACAGAGCCTGTTAAAACGTCTGTTTGAGTTCAGTTTTGACAACACTTGGTCACAACAGTCGAGATCAGGTATTTTGTGTATGATGATTTTATTAATAGTGCATAACAGTGTTTCATTCTGACAGCGTGTTAGTTCTGTGAATAATAGCTGTTCCATTTTACCGCATTGTATTCATCTATTTCGACAATCTCCTGACAAATGATCAGGGTAGTAGGTATTATATTCAAATGTTTTATGTTTTTGTGTTATACTTTCGTACATGTTCCACACTCACAAGAATCATCTCATTTCTTCGGTCTGTGGAACGAAACTGAATCTAATGTAATCTGATCTAACAGATCCATACAATATAGACCTATAACCATGACGTCAGTCTGTTGTAGAGTAATGGAAAATGTTTAATGCTCAAGAATTTTGACGTTTTTGGAAAATGAACATCTACTGTATAAAAATCGACATAGATTTCGCAAACAGATCCTGTGAAACTCAGCTCGCTATGTTTCTCCATGAGATAAACAGCGTAGTGGTGTTTTCCTTGATTTCAGTAGGACATTTGACACCGTCCCGCGTTGAAGTTTAATGAAAAAAAATACGAGCTTACTGAGTATCGGAGCAGATTTGCGATTAGATTCAAGGCTTTCTTGCAGATAGGACTCAACACGTCACTCTTAACGGAACAAAATCGATAGATGTAAAGGTAATGTCCGGATAATCACAGGATAGTGTGATAGGACCGTTTCTGTTTACAGTATATATAAGTGATCTAGTAGAAAGCGTCGAATGTTAATTAAGATTATTTTACAGATGATGCGGTTGTCCATACCAATGAAGCCACGCCAGAAGGTATTAAGAGTTTGCAGAACGACCTGCAAAGAATTGATGAATAGCGCTAGCTATGACTGTTGACCCTGAACGTAAATAATTGTAACATACTGCGCATGGATAGGAAATTAAATCCACCACGGTACAGCTACACTATTAAAGACAAACAGCAGGAGATAGGGTCTGCTGTAAAATATCTAGGATTAACTATCCAGAGCGACCTCAGGTGGAATGGCCACATAAAACACATTTTTGGAAAAGCCGATACCAAACTCAGATTCATCGGATGAATCATCCACGAAAGAAGTGGCTTATCAGGCTCTCGTTCGCCCAATTCTTGAGCACTGTTCATCGATCTGGGATGCCTTTCAGGTAGGACTGATAGAGGGAATAGAGAAAATCAAACGAAGAGCGGCGTGTTTCGTCACGGGATCGTTTAGCTGGTGAGAGAGCGTTGTGGAGATGCTAAGCAAACTCCACTGGCAGACGTTACAAAAAAGGTGTTGTAAATTAAGGAGAAATTTACTATTGACATTTCAGGACAGTACGTTTCAGGGGGAGTCGGACAACATATTACTTCCCCTCACACACATCTCGCGTATTGACCACGAGGAGAAAATTCGAGACATTACAGCCAGTAGAGAGGCTTTCCGAAAATCATTCTTCCCACGCACTATTCGCGAGTGGAACAGGGTTGGAGAGATCAGATAGTGGTACCGAAAGTACCCTCCGCCACACACCATTAGATATCTCCCAGAGTATGGCGCAGATGTAGATGTAGATGTTCACAAGTATCTGAAAAATTTTAATTTGCGTAAAATGGAGTCACGTTCAAAAATGAAGTCTGAATTGGCATAAATTAGTCTCCAGTTCAAGAGTTTTCTGAACGATCTGCATTATTTTTATATTAATGTAATGATCAAAAATACCCATATGGTCTGAGTTTTGTGTAATGATCAAAAGTAATGAAACGATCTTAATTTTGCATCAAGGTCAAAAGTATCTGATCGATATGAACTTAGTGTATAATTGAAATTGTCCAAATGAATCATGATTTTTTGCATCATGATCGAAGGTGTCCGGACGTTCTCATTTTGTATAAGTTAGTACCATAATCAATGTAAGAGAGGGCCTGATGGCCCTAATCTTGCCAGGTTAAATAAATCAATAAATAAATAAATAAATAAATAAAAGTATCTGATCGATTTCCTTTTGCATACCTTAGCATCGTGTTAAAAAGTATCCAAATTATTTGAATTTCCCTACATTGGCGTCATGTTCACAAGTGAAACTTCCTGGCTGATTAAAACTGCCTTTGCCTTTTCCTTGCATGTGCTCTACTGACTGACCTACCAATGCACGGCTCATTACTCGCCCTCACACGTTTACTTCCGCCATTACCTCATCTCCTACCTTCCTTATCTCACACGATATCTTTTGCGAAACATGCAATATTAGCAGTTGTGGAACAAAGGATACTGTGGAAATATGGCCTAGTCAAAGACTGGGGAATATTTTCAGAAGAAATTTTTCATTCTGCAATTGGATGTGTGTTGATATGGAACTTTCTGTGAATTTTGCGTCAGTTAGCATCACGATCAAGCTTATCTAGGCGATATGAATTTTGTGTGAGTTAGTGACGTGATCAAAGTATCCGAACGAGCCGAATTCCTGTAAATTAGCCTCATGATCAAAAGTATCCAAACTATCTCAATTTAGCGTATATTTGCATCATGTTAAAAAGTATCTGAAAGATCTGAATTTAGCATAAATTGGCGTCATGTTCGAAAGTACCCCAGTAGATGTTCCAACTGCTCCATTATTTTTTTGTCATACTAGTAAAGCTATGGATGTCAGTTAATGATACAAGTGATGCTTCACGAAATAATACTTGATGTTTCTATAAAACATTTTGGAAGGATTGGAATTTTATTACATAGCTCCTGATTCTCATCAATGCATTTGACTTGACTTGAGCAGGCATTACAAGTCAGAATTTGCTTGTTTTGAGAAGTGTTATCTTCCTAATATCCAATGCATTTGACTGTACACTCAGTGTAATATCTCACACATGCTGATTACTTCGGGATTTCATTGACAAGCCTGGACTTGCTGCCTAACGTATTGCATGTTGGAAGAAGTCACAACTTCTATTGGCTTGTTGATTTAATGAAATATCGTGCGCTGGAAACTGCGAATATTTCATTAGTTGCTGACTCAGCTGGTAGGCAGCTTTAAAAGTAAGGACAGTCACTCATAGCAAATTATTGATACTAAACCATCATAGCTGCCGTTTAATGCCTTCTTTTTGGACTCGCGCACAACTCTCGAAAGAATGTAAGCCTAACATTTATATTACTATTAACAATCTTACATCTTTCGTTAGTTACTATTGCTCATACATGTTTTCTTTTTAACTCACTGTTGCAGAATATACATCAGCTGTCATCTTCAGTACCAGATCGGAGCAGTGGTAGAAGAACTACGCCAACTGTCACAAAACATCCAATTGTGAGGATAATTCGACACATGTGGCAAGTCTCCAAAAGTAATTCAATTCTGACATATTTGTTACTATTAACAATCTTACATCTTCCACCTATTGATGGTTCTTCTTCTTCCTGAAACAGTTCTGCTTATGCAAGTCATTCACAGACTACTGTTCACGCATCTGTGATATACATTCCTCAATTGCATTCTTTCTGCCAGTTACCCAGTCTATTCCGACGTTACCATACCTGTAAATTCAAACAATTTCATCTATTTCCTGTAGCTAAGACCAGTTTTTTTCACTATTGGAGAGTCTGCAAGCTGCAGGTGTTGACTATTACCTCATCAGAGCAGCAGTTCAAAGTATCCGTTCTGAGAGGAGCAAGTGTTCATCAGAGACAAGTGCCCCAGGGAAGTGTGATAGGACCGGTCTTAATCTTCATATATGTAAATGATCTAATAGTCAGGGTGGGCAGCAATCGGTAGCTGTTTGCTGATGACGTTGTAGTGTGCAGGTTTCCTGAAAAGCATTCCTCAAACCGCATCACTGTCGAATGTTAATGAAAGTCACAGAGTGTGGATCAAGTCCCGGATATGTAAGTGGCTCGAAGACTTCTTAAACTGTATTACTCGGTGCTTTGTTCTCGACCAGTGAAGACAAGTCTCTCAATAAGCTGAACATGGTAGACATTGTCAACGACTTTGAGCCTAACCTAGTAATATTGTTTTATTAGTGTCATGTTAGTAATAAAATATGAACTGGCACTGAACACATTCAATTAGATGCAGGTAATATTATTGGCTGGGTAGCTGATGCTTACCATCAGTTTTCTGCAGAATTCTGGAACATCTCCTCAGTTCGATTATACTAAATATTCTGGAGACAAATCAGTACAGATTTAGAAAGCATTGTTCATGGAAAACTCAGCTTACCCTTTTCTCGAATGATATCCGGAGAACCACGGATGAAGGGCAACAGCCAGAGTCCATATCCAAGGTTTCTGGAAACCGCCCCATTGTCTAATGTTAATGAAGGTCACAGCGTACGGGTTAAGTTCCCGGAAATGTGAGTGACTCGAAGACTTCTTAAGTAACAGAACGCAGTCCTTTGTACGCGACGGCGAGTGTTCGTCAGAGACACGGGTACCGTCTTGAGTGCCTTAGGGAAGCGTGAATGGAATGGTCTAAATTTTCATATGCGTAAATGATCTGACAGACAGTATGAGCAGCAATCTGCGGCTGTTTGCCGGTAACGCTGTTGTCTACGGGAAGGTGTCGTCACTGAGTGTCTGAAGGATGTTACAAGATGACGGAGACCAAATCTCTAGTTAGTGCGATGAATGGCAGCTGTCTAAATGTATAAAAATGTATGTTGATGCAGATGAGTAGCTAAGAAGGTCCCGTAACGTTCGAATACAGCGTTAGTAGTATGTTTCTGGACACTCTCACGTCGATTAAATATATAGGCAATATGAAATGGAACGAGCACAGGACGGTGGTAGTAGCGACACGATTGGTAGATTTCGGTTTACTGTCAGAATTTCAGGGTAGTGTGGTTTATCTATGAACGAGACCGCATATAGAACACTAGTGCAACCCATTCTTGAGTACTGCTTGAGATTTGGGATCCCTACCAGGTCGGACTAAAAGAAGACGTCAATGCGTTTCAGTGGGGGGGGGGGGGGGCATGCTAGATTTGTTACCCGTAGGTTCCCTCGACATTTGAATATTACGAAAATGCTTTGTGCTCTCAAATAGGAATCCCTGGATCTGAGACAATGTTACTTCCGTTAAATGATATTGAGAGAATTTAGAGAGCCGGCATTTGAAGATGTCTGCGAAACGATTCTACTGCCGCCAAGCGTACATTTCACTTATGTACAATGAAGATGAAATAAAAGAAGTTATGGATCGTACGGATGTGTATAGGTAGTCGTTTATCCTTCGCTCTGTTTGTGAGTAGAACTGTAACTGAAGTAACTAGTTGTGTTACAAGGTACCCTCCGCCACGCGTCATGCTGTAACTTGCGGAGTATGTATGTACATGTAGATGAAGACGGCTCTGGAAACGATACAGCATCCAAATAATCTGATTACGAGTGAATAGGTGTCAATGATACGAAAAATGAGGAAGAAATTTGAATTACCTCGTTATACAGTATGTGACAAAGCACATTTTCGAGAAACATATAACTATTGACGCTGCAGGTTGCTTTTACAGGTGCATATAACTTCTGTTTGCATAACAACTTTTTGAGGCTTGCACATAGCAGCACTATTCGTTATTACCATTCAATTATAGTATATGAACGATAGCTTGCTATTTTAATCCTGAGAAAAGTTACAGGCACATTTAGCTGTTTGAGCTTAGTTTCACCTGGTCCATAGTATAAATTCAAGTGGGAAGGACAAGTTTATAAAGTTTAGCAATTTCAGTAACAATCTTAAACGGACATTTCTAATTTCTGCTGATAAAGAATAAGTAGCAATTGGTTCTAAGCTGCTACTTGTAATCGTAGCGGTGACTCTGAACCGCATTACAATCACTTACATCAGCATACACCCTTCGGAATAGCCTACTACATCCACTATGACAGTGATGAGGAATATTCCAGGTTTAAAGTGTATAGAGGCAGATATTTCGTGAAATGGTTTACTGAACAGCTATATATAACAGCTAAGACTGTAAATCTAATTGTATTGCAAAATAACAAGATGAAAATAATCCACGAGGAATAATCAACATTTCTATCAGCTGAGACATGACATATACGAAAGCAAATATTAAACACAGAGACCACTGCCATTTCTCTGCCATATATAGGGGTACTGCTCATACAAGCTGCAACGTGATCTACAGGCCCTACTACACAGTCCCCATCGTACTCCATTACCTTAGTAATGACGATGGCCATTTCTTGATCGTAAACGTATGAGTAAATGACCGTACGTGGCGAAAAATAAGTTAAGCTTAATCCAGATCACATCTCTCTGAATTCATCTAATATCTAAAAGCATAAATTATTAAATAGGATATTTCAGTAACGCAACAAAAGAGGAGATGCAATGTAAAATTCCAATTTATCAATTCACTGAAGTTTTTCACTTGGACTCTTCAAAAGTATGTAATTTACCAGAAATCAGATTAAAATAAGATATTAATTGCACATTTTCTTCGTAATCATTAACTGCATTTAGTTAATCAGAAGGGCAGTTTTCCATATGAGTAGGTAAGCAACGAACTATGTTTAGTGCAAGGTCACTTACCCAAAAGGGAAAAGTTTAAAAGTTTTTTAACAGGAACAGCTATAACAGAAGGTGAGTACCAAAGAGTTAACAGCTTGTGGTATGTATTCAGTTATACACACTACGAGAATATTCGGATTTATATTTGAAAATTGATGTGCTATTTCTTACTCATATGTTCAAAAAATTTTGTAGCCTCCATATTTAAAATATTTGAACTGGATCATGATAATTACACTATTTCATCCGGCTTGGCATGGGATGCATGACTGAAAATTACTAAAGCGAAAAGTGCTATTGAACATTTACAATTTCTTGGTTCTGAACTCATAGGTGGTATAGTTCACCTCTCTCTCTCTCTCTCTCTCTCTCTCTCTCTCTCTTACACACACACACACACACACACACACACACACACACACACACACACACACATGCATACAGTTGGAAACAATAGGTTCACGGTTGATTTTGATGAAAATCAGGATTAATTTGATTTATATCACTTAGTCTGTACAGTTAGGCCATGTTGCAGAACCTACCAGTCTCTGATTTTCACGGATGTCTGTTGACAGTTTTGACGTAATGAACATGTTAATGCAGTCATAAGGTACATTTTAGAAGTGGATCTCAAGCATCCAGAAAATTTATATGAACGTAACACTGATATACCATTATGTCTGGATAAAATTGTACCACTACATTGCATCACTAGCTGAGAGCTTCTCAGGCTCTTATTTCCACATTCTATGATACAGAAGTTGTATGATTCACTACAGAAGCTTAAAGCAGTGTCTGAAGTACAATGTTATCCAAGCAAAATTCACCGGATATTGCCTTTCCTTCAAGTTCCCAGTATGAAACTGCATATCATAATTAATGCATAGAACGATACTGAAAAGATTTCTTCGGACTAATGAACAATAGTGTTTTTGTCAAAATCATGGAAAATGGGTGAAAAATGAGTGAAGTGAAGCAGGTGATGACGAGATGGATAGTTAGACACGGTGCTGCTGCTCTGACTATAGAAGCGAATTTCAAGTGCAGTCTCACATTTAATTAAACTATGGTTGCGACTGTATTAAGTAGGCTTAACATTGTTGCTGATTAATCTATAAATCTAGGAATGGCTACTTTACATATCTTCAAGACGAAGCTTGTAGATTTGCTTTTGGCTATAGGTTGAAAAATTTAGAGCCAAAAAATATAAAAAGTCTTACACAAACACTCATATCCTAATGTCAGGCACGACACCTCGCTGCCGTCGGTATACATGAACATTAACTCCCCGGTGCAGTAGTTCGACACAGTTAACTTGTTCCCACAATTTCCAAAGATGCGGCTTTCAGGTTTACTACAGAGTGATATAGCTTGGTTTATTTGACGACGCTAGTGGGATACGTACGTATACGCTTTCCCGACCGCAGTTCTAGCATCAGCCATTAGTTGGCGCTGAAGTCGCTGAAAGGTCCAGGATGCCAAAGAACAGGAAATATTAAGATCCAAGATGGCAAATGGGGGACATTAAAAAATTTGTGGTTAGCAGGAAACTTAAAAATTTCAAGGTGAAACTGGCAAAAAATTTAAAAATGCAAGGTGGTGCTGGTAGGAAATTTAAAACAGCGAAATAGCAATTATGGCGAAAGTTAAATATATGCTGGATGGTGCTAGTGGAAATTTTTTTTGTGTCCAATAAGAAATAAAACAGCCATTCGAAAAGCTTATAAATTCAAGTGGCAGTACCAGGAATTTTTTTAGCTTTAATTACTGTCAGTAAAATTGATGTCACTTTCTTATGTCAAATAGTATACCATCTTATCACTATAGTTCATCTTCCTTTGTAAAATATATTACAGAGGGAATTGGAAGGAAAAAGGCGAAAGAAAAATTTTCTTAATACAAAATTTATTATAAACATTGCAGAGAAGAGCATCTAATCGACTTGAAAGGGGTGAAATTTTCTTCATGTCAAGATTATTACGGCAGCAAAAAGAACTGAGATCATACTACTCCAGCTGCAGTTCCCAAATGAACGTTCGTGGTTGCACTTCGTTAAGTGTACAACAGGGAAAGGGTATCGATCAGTAGTCAAACTGGCTAAACCCAACTGGTCTGACACTTCTACCCAAATTGTGTTAGACATCCACGTGTTCAACTGGCATCTATACATTTCCGTCCCAGTTAGCAGTTGTATACAGTAGGTTGAGATATCCGAGCGAGAAAGTATCATGATGAAATTCCCAGATAAAACATCAATCAGTGTTACTAGCAGTTCTTGACTTCAGTACATATAAGAACACGTTACGACTTTTAAAACGTATGGAAACATGATGTTTATGGAGGATTTAGGTTCTGCTCAAGGCGCCCATCAAGATTAATTCGAGAATATAACTAGTTAGCAACTGAGTCTGTCGCACACAAAAGTCATTATTTGAAAGAAGTAAAGTGATCTGTTCGACCTGTCTGTGGTACACTGGACTGTGGCATCGTTCCCATGAACTACTTTTCTCGATCTCACATAACTGCTGTATTGATAAAACACAAGGGTGGGTGCATTGTGCGAATTTCGTAGTTTGCGTATTAGGCAAAACACGAATCTTATGTAAGGAGCACTGCCGGAGGCCATTTCATCACCTAGGAGGCTTCTAGACACGCAGCTTATTTTGACGCGGTAAACCAAAAACACAAAAGTGGCGATCGACAAGTTTCCGTTTGAAGGCGTTGCCGTAGCGTATATGCACCATAGTGCTACTCCGATGCGGGTACGTTCCCTGTAACCACAAAATCAGGGAGAGACAATATTCTGAATAGCGTTCAGCCTGATACTTCTGGCTTAGACTTTGATTTTGTAGTATGTTTATAGAAAAGGAGACGACAAACACAGGAAAATGAAGTACGTAGAAAAAAAGGCGCACTGGACACCATTAATAGCAGTTTAGTATTACCATAGTAGTGCTGGGAGGGACCTTCTGAGACGACAGACAAGGACGCGCGAGTGATGGGCATGCCTCTGGCAGCGGCAACTGTCAGATTCAGCATGGCGCCGATTGCCAGTGACGGACAAGCGGACAGACGCCAGAAGCAGACGCCGGGAAATCCACTTTTGGACATGCTCAGTGGTGGACTTACGGCAGATGGGAAATGACAGTAAAGACGCAGTGTATCACCTACAGAGTATAACAGTACTAACAGAAGTATAAGGGCAATATAATGCCTGTTACACCACATTAAGGTGCTTTCTAAACAAAATTACCTGTCTAGCGACCTTTTCTTGTGGTTTTCACTGCAAGAGTTGAAGATAATTGAAAACAAGGTATTAGTACAATCACTGCAATATTAGTAGCAGTTAAATGCAGACGACTATACTAATAAACGGTGTATCAACTCTTAGTCACTGAAAAGAAATAATAGGTGAGTGGCTACCCAGAACTGCACAGTTGTTTGCAGACCCGCGAGAGGATGTAAAATATTAATTATAACTAATCAACGATTTCCATTTAGATTAAATACATACATATAACATAGCACATCAACCTATGGTCAGATACATGTATCGCAATTAAATCTTTCTGTCATTTATTTAACTGTGCTACGTAAAATCTAACATGTTGGATGTGCTATTCTATTTTACGTATTATTAGCTCCAACCTGTGGTGTTACCCTTAAGAATTTATTTATAGAAACATGTCCGTGTATGTACTTATTCCAATCTTCTGTTACTCCATCTCCCCCACTACCTCTCTCTTTTGAACTACTTCTCCCCCCTCTCTCTCTGCCCAATTCCTCTTCTTCCATCTTATTGTTCATCTCCTCCTCCCTCCGCTCTGTCCGTTTACTACACTTTCCATTTCTATGTCCATTTCCTCGTCTTTCTTCTCTCTGCCCATCTCCTCCTTTTCCCTTTCTCTGTTAGTTTCCTCCTCTCGCACTCTGTCCATCTCCTCCCCCCCTCCCTTTCTCTCTACACGTTCTCACCCCTCCTAAATAGGGGGTGGTGGTTCTTATACCCACAGTAACATAGTATTTCTCTCCAGATCGCAAATAATGTATGTATCAAATTTGTTTGAAAGCATTCCAGTGGTTTACGATGAGCTTTTTGCATGTTGGTTTACCCCATACCCATTTGCCAAATATATTTTACATATATTTAACACGTATTTTTACACATATGTCCCCTGTATCTTTAGCGAATATCGCCCAGCAGTTTCACGTTCATGCAGCACAATGTTTATGACGTCGTATCCCCTGAACTATGTGTTTCACAGTGATATAATTTTGCAGGTAGATCAAAAGGTATATGTGGATACTGTCTGATGTTGTGAATAGAGTTAGTAATAAAGAAGTAATAAATTAATAATTCATGCATGATGTGGCAGCTACTCACGCAGCTCAGTATTTGACGTCATATCTGTGTGTTGTAAAATGAAATACTTCGGTAGGTACATTCAGCGATATATGTGGATACTGTCTACGAAATGTGTTGCGAATAAATTTAGTAGCAAAGAAGCAGTAAATATAAACGTCATGCATTATGCGGCAGATTTCATGCAGCTCAGCGTTTATGACGTCATATCTCTTTAGCTGTGTGCCGTAGAATGATGTAATTTTGCCGGTACATGCAGTGGTATATGTGAATACTATCTGAAAAATGCCACGAATATAGTTAGTAATAAAGATACGATAAATTAAAACGTTATGCTTCATGCCGCAGTTTTATTGCATGAACAATGAAAGTGTAGTACGTTATAAACTTTTTTTTTCCTCTCATCACTTTGTGGAGGTTGTCAGCCGTAAAATATTTTATAGAGGTTTGATATTATGTGTACAGTTTGCTGCAAGTCTCTAAGTACTCTTATTATCAAGTACTGGATGAATAAAGTATAGGTATTCGTGCGTTGTCGGCTACACTTCCTTTCCACGCCTATCTCTTTGATAGACAGGTGTATATCAGGTAGCATATATGTTAATTCGGGGTATAAGTTATCTCCAAATTTTATCCAAATCCGTTGAACCGTTACAGCGTGAACGAGTAAGAAACATGTTAACTCTTTCTCACACACACTCTAACAAACACTCGCATTAATGACATATGTGAGATTATCATATGATTTTATTGTGAAATGTAAATTGTGCCAAATCGAAAAAGCAATTAGCAACCCGTTGCGACAAACCAATAATATATGCAGAGAAGTTCAAGACACGAGTTTATTCATCATGATAGGTGGCATACGACGATGAATTTTGATCTATATCAGTAATTAAGACGTCGAAATTAGACTACAAAATGTAACAGAATTATACGATTATGAATAGTGGAATACTGGAATGGTCGGGCTCATTGTGTTTAAGGCCGCACTTGACGAGCGAGGGGTAGGTATGATTTTGGGCATGGGTGCTGTTGGTAGACCGAAGTTAGAAACGAACATGAGATTACTTGGGCACCAATTGGGTCACATAGTTTTTAATAATCTGAAATTTATGGTCCGTATTTGTTTTCATGATCTTAAAGAAACTCACGTGAGCAGTCGGACTTCCAACAAATGCCGATGCTATCAACACTTCTAACTTCGCGAATGTTGTTAGGATAGGGTCATGGATGTATATGAATCATCTCATTGTGTGACTCTAATGTTTTTGTTGAACTTAAATACTTTCATTATGTGGCCTTAGGAACTACGCTCGAACACTAACCAACTCTGAAGCTTTAGAGAAAGTTTATTATGCAGTTGGTATCTGAAGACATCCCTTCTAATTAATTTTATTTTAGCTAGACAAAGACTCTTGATAAAACTGAGGTTTTTAAGTGTTGGAGGACATTACTTAGAATATTAATACCAAGCTCCTAATTGAAATAAACATAATAAAGTTACTACTGCTGCTAATTTGCTTAATTGTTAAAACATGTTGCAGCTGTGTGTGATGTCTCCTAGATGGCCATGTCATCCCGATGCCCAGTGATAGGTTTTGTGTAAACGAGGAGTAAGTCAGTTGCTGTTGGTCAACAGGCGATCTTGAGTGTTCAATCAACTAAATAGAGCTCTAGCCAAGGGCCATTAATCTTTAGGACCCTACTAAACATCTATTTTTGTGATTGTGTAACTAAACGTTACTCCGGAGTAAGATAATGTCTGTTACCTATGGAGTCAGACACGATAATTCAAAAACAATGAAAGCTGCTAACTACATATTCAGTCGATAGAACTGGCTGTTCAAATGCAAGGGGACGTTCAGGTTGACTATTGTAGGAGAGAAGATACTTCGTTAAATATTTATAGAACACATCGTTTCTACATCTGAACTGAAACCCTTGCACTTTTGCCAGAAGATAGTTCCAGACTGTGGTTGTGAGTGTAAGCGATGACTGTCGTTCAGCGTCATTACTGTTGAAAACCAGGTCCCATTCACTCCCATCATAGATTCCATGCACGTAAGAGCCGCCACCCACTGTCACTGTTTTCTCCCACAAACAACGTGAAAACCAAGCATCACCCAATACACCGATTGTAACAAGGCAATGAGACGCACCAATGCACTCCATTCAAATCCACCATACAGTATTCCAGTTTTGTAGTAGTCATTAATAATTAACCCCTAGGGAAGTATCTCAGCTATTATTATTAACTGAACGGGTATATTAATGTTTTGTAGCCTGAATAAAAATATAAATGTCGTATGGTATTGTTGGATGGGACGTCCCACGGGGTGGATTCAGCCGTCTGTCGGGAAAGGTATTCTCCCTCCGCTCACATTGTGTGTATGTGGAAGTAGTGTCGTATGTGTATCTGTGGAATGTAGGTGTTATGGGTGCGTGTGCAGCGTAGCGTTATGTTTGTGTTCTATGATGCAGTCAAGAGAAAAGAGAGGAAATACAGTGTCTGCAAATAACCTACTGCTTTCGAATAGAATCAGAGAGGCCGCCGAGCTTAGCTTCCCCATCCGACAGACGGATCACCACCAACAGTTTCACACGCCCTCTCTTCGTGAGACATTGAGGAGAGGTTTGGAATTTAACCCAGAACACTGGCGCAAAGTCCGATTATCAAGAAATTTACGCCACCACCTCTCCTTCCCTGACCAGCCAGACAATTAAAAATTCAACCACCACCAGGATTCGAATTGTTTACCTCCGAGTGAGCCTCCATCGGAAAGGCGTTTATGAGCGACCACTTCTATTTCTGACCAAACACGCCGAGATACAGTGCTGGCGTCCTCGGCTACGGAGGTGGTTTGTTTTTAGTCTTTATTTTCGCTGGAAAGTAGTTACTTCTTTTAAGTACTTCAGATTAAGTTATTAATTAATGTGGCACAAAGAACCCGTCTTCGGAGAGACTGGATATGGAATAGGTGTGACTAGGACAGAAGCCAACCTATGGTTATGGAGAGGAAGGAAGAAGATAAAATTAAAGGGAGGAGGGAGCCATGAAGAGAGCAATGATGTGGAGGGATGGGTTAGACCTGGCATGAAGGATATATTTCAGGGCGAATTTCTTTGTCTATGAGGAGGACGCTGTGGAAGTGTCGTAGAGAAGGACCTGAAGGGTATATGGCATGTGTCGGTATCGGGTCGACAATATTCTAGGATTGATAACTATGGAGTCATGTCTGAGGGGTGAACAGGACACATGGAAATGATCAATGTGGATCATGACGGAAAGAAATTTATTGAGTTCGATAAGTGGAGGGTAAAGCATACAGTATGTGAGACGAAGTGCGTAACCTTTAAGGGTTTGGAGGGACTGGCAGAAACTGTGGGAAATGGACAGAGTGAGGTAATGCCCATTTGCCGAACTCTCAAAAGCCCGTATTCCACAAACAAGCAAACACACAAGGTGGCCTAATTAGGGTCAGAGCAGACGCCAAGCCGGCGGGCGGAAGCAAGCGACCTGTCGGGTGGGTTTCCCAGAGTACTCCGGAAGGAATGCAGCGCAGTGGTTAGCGAGGCTGCACAGGGTATGCGCATCAAATGTGGCTGACTTCACAATATGCCCAGTAATGGCAACCTTAGAATACTACGAAATTACATAATAATCATAGAAATGCATCAAACATCCAAATGCACCATAGTGACTACGACAGTGAGAAGATCTCATTGCCGTTTCAGTAATACTTATGCTGTGAGAGTTACAGAAGTTAAAACAGCCTTAGATATCAACCATATGACTTTAACTTTCGAAAATTAATAATTCATAAACGCTTTACGGTAATTACATAAATGTGTTAGACAATAGCTGAGTTACTAAATATCACACATAGTGACTATTATATAACGTGAATCATGAGAAATTTTAATTGTAAATTATATAAATGTGTCAGAACGACGCATCCCCCACACATACTCTCATACTGAATACAAAGAACCTTATGCTATTTTTCCATATGTTATATGTGTAGTTTTTAGATTGATTTGATATTTAGATAGATTTGATAGTAATTGGGCCCTAATGAAGACGCAAGTGGTGCTACTTACCTAAATTCTAAAACCACAATTAAACAGAGGTTAGAGACATACTTCTTCCGAGAAGGCAATATTTGTTATTAATTTTATACATGTTAAGTGCGCATGCACATTATTTGTGTTTAAATTACTTGTCGTTTAGAGCGGCCTGAGGAAGAGAGGCAGAGGGAGCGGCTCTTCTCAACTTGTAAATATTATAAGTTGTATATATATTTTGAATGGTGGTTCAAGTTTTTCATTTCATGTATTTTGGCGAAATTACAAAAGAACTATAGAGTGGGGTGCCGAGGGCTGCTCTTGGTCATTCTGTTCCGAGGCGACGATGCAGTAACGTGCCTGTAAATATCTGTTTGGGTTGATTTGAGCGAGTAAAGTGATTTGGGAGGCAAGGAACCGTAGGATACTCCAACTTTTGTGGAGTCTTAGTTAAATTCACTACTGAGTGAAGTTGTAACCCACCAGACAGGCACAACTCTAGTTGTTTCAAGTGTACGATTATATTCAGAGGAGGATTTTCAATTATTTCCATTGTTTTTTAGAACTGCTGTTGGTTAGCAAGAAAGTCTGAATGAATTCGTGTGGGATTTTAAAGGCATTTAACATATTCTGAGGTGACAAAAGTCACGGCATAGCGATATGCACTTATGCAAATGGCGGTAGTATCGCGTACACAAGGTATAAAAGGGCAGTGCATTGTCAGAACTGTCATTTGTCATTGTCAGCAGATTCATGTGAAAAGGTTTCCGACGTGATTATGGCTGCACGACGTGAATTATGACTGTGATCGCAGAAAGGTAGGTGGAGGTAGACGCTTGGGACATTCTGTTTTGAAAATCATTAGGGAATTCAGTATTCCACAGTTCAAGAGTGTGCCGGGAATACCAAATTTCTGGGTTTACTTCTCACTACGGACAACAACCTTCACTTAACGATCGAGGGCAGCTGAATTTGAGCAGGGTTGTCAGTGCTAACACAGAAGCAAAACTACTGGAAATAGCCGCAGGAATAAATGTGAAACGTACGACGAACGCATCCGTTATGACTGTGCGGAAAAATTTGGCATTAATGTGCTATGCAAGGAGACGATCGACGCGAGTGCCTTTGCTAACAGTACTACATTGCCTGCAGTCCTGTCCTGGGCTCGTAACTTAATCTGTTGTACCCTAAACGATTGGAAAACCGTGACCTGGTCAGATCAGCTGATGTTAGGGCTCGAGTGTAGTTGCAAACAAGGCACTGTGCAAGCTGATGGTAGCTCCATAACGGTGTGGGATGTGTTTACATAGAATGGACAGCGGCCTCCTGTCCAACTGAACTGATCATTGACTAGAAACGGTTATTTTCGGCCATTTGGACACCATTTGCTACCATTTGTGAATTTCATATTCCCAAGCAATGATGGGATTTTTATGGTTGACAATGCGCCGTCTTACCGGGCGACAATTGTTCGTAATTGGTTTGAAGAACATTCTGGACAATTCGAGCGAACGTTTTGGCCATCCAGATCGCCCGACATGAGTCCCATCGAACATTTATGGGACACAATCGAGGGGTCACTTCGTGCACAAAATCGAGGTCAGTTCTTGCACAAAATCCTGCACCGGCAACACTTTCGCAATTATGTACGGATATAGAGGCAACGTGGCTCAGTATCTCTGCAGGGGACTTTGGGACTTTGGACGACTTGTTGAGACATTTCCACTTGGAGGTGCTGCTCTGTGCCGGGAAAAATGGAGATTCGACATGATATTAGGGGGTATTCTGCGTCCTTTGTCATCTCAATGCACTACTAAATTCTTTTTGAGTGACAGGTATTGATTTGTGAACAGTCAGTGCGTGATGTGAGTTTAAAAAACTCGCTTTTTAGATGATTAGTTGAAACGAACGAAATTTGTTGCACTGAATCTCAAGTACACAATATTAGCCGCATTTATTTTGCTTTAGTTATTCATTTTATGCAGCAGTCGAAGTGCTATACTTTTTTTAGGACCACAGTTCCTTTCTCTCGCATCTCTGTATCATCATATTATTAAAACTGAAACCTTTGGCGCAATTACTATTATATATCACAAAGGATTTATCATTTATCTTAATTGTAACTGATATAAATATTATTTCATTTTTATTTCGCAAAACTTTCCGATATCAGAAAAATTTTGAGTGCAGGATCAGTTGTGAAAGTAAATTTATTTCAGCGACTGTAGCTGTTGGGTTTAATGTGACGTGTGGGACGCGACACGACGACATACAGTGAGCTACTCATAAAACCCGCCTCAAGAAGAAATTCGGTTCCTCCTTAAGAATAAATACTATTCCTTTGTCCGTTAAAGCGCCAGGTTAAAGGATTGCTTGATTGAGTTTTTACTAAGTGCTTCGACATGAGAGAGCTCCCAATTATATTTTTTTCTATCCTACATTTTAGTGATGGTTGCTTGCCGTCTCGAAAGATGATTCTGAAGTTGCAATACAGAATACTTTATTAACTGCACAACTTCACCATAAGGCTAGTCGCGAAAGCAATGACTAAAAGATGGACCATGATCACTTGAGAGTAACAAACTCAACGTTCGCTGGCGTGATACTACATCCGCGGGATGCGTCATGCATTTTCAATATAGGGAGGCGTCCATGAGGGACTGCGAAGCAGAGCGTAAATTTATGACTTGTCCGCTTGATGAGCTACGATTGTAATCCTCTCCTGGTGCAGAACTGCGAGAGCAACTGAACTGAACTGAACTAAACTAAACTGGCCTGCTGCAGCAGGCAGGCACGCATCTTAGAATCGCGACAGAAAATTCACCACAAGCTTATCGTACTATTAAACCTAGGGCTTCAGCGTACTGTAGTCGTGCGGTGAGATAAATGGTTTAGCTTCTGGTGTGTTTGGTGTCGTCTTGGTGTATGTCTGATCTGAGTTTAATTCAAAGTCAGATGGCGCTGCGTACCGATGAAGTAGCGTCACTGACCGATTGTAGAGGTCATGATCGAAGTTCCTGCTCCCGAGTTGGCTGATGAGACGGGGGGGGGGGGGTTCTGGAAAAGTCGGGACCTGTTGTAGAGTCTCCTCGCCGCACCTTGACATCTTTCAAGGATATAAGACTCGTCAGCCACGTTATGGAGGTAGTGTACCGAAATTTGTAGAGCACATGAAAAAAATACTCGCAGTAAGATTTTGTTCCGGAGGGCCTGTAGGCGCTTGATGTGGCTAGGACCTCACTGGCTGAGTTCATGAGTTGTCGATTGCTCCATCTGTAGATACAGAGGCCACAATTTACTGACAGGGGACACCTTTCATTCATTAGTGGATTTAGCGCCCAAAGGCACTGCGCTGTTTGCTTATACACAGGAACGATTTGCCCCTTGCATGTGAGCTGCTCGTCTAAGAAGACATCCAGGTATATGTGGCGTTTGTGGTATTGAAACTGACCCTCCAGTTAACAGGCTATCTTTCAAGCTGGTGGCAAGTATCATGCAGTCGGTGATGCACAGCAACCGTCCGCCTGCTGTGAATGAATGTGTTATCGGTGTACATGGCGCTGATGACTCTCAGTGAATTCGGGAGGTCTGCTGTGTAAGCTCTATACATCACTGGGCCTAAAACGGAGCTCTGCTGCGGTAGCCTCCTCAACGACGCGTAACAGATGCTGAGTAGTCGAGTGCTGCTGGCAGCAGCCAAACTGCTCATTAAGCAATGTGCTTCCTTGCTTCATATGCAGGTTGAGTCTTGTATGCTTAAAAACCTTGCTTATTATCGGGATAACTGGATCGTTCCTGGATTTCCCAGGCTTTGGCATGGCCACCACAACCGAATGTTTACAAGCTCGACGATAATGCTTCTGGGTGAGGATAACGTCATATAACTTCGTGGCGAACGAAATCGCCGCAGCTGGCAGTGTTTCGGGAGTTCGGCTCCCATTGTTATCATGACCAGGTGCCTTTGTAGTCGGAAGGCGCCGCAGATGACTCCCTGATCTGCTGGAGGTTGTGCTTGGCCTTACGTACCCAGCAATTGGAAGTACATTTGCAACCACGTAATGTGCGGACTGTGCTTTTCTTCGATAGCAGCGCCAACTGTTTCCTGATGCGCGCGCTGCCCGAAAGTGTAGCTGCTGCTTCCTGTTCGAACCTGTAACAAGCGGCGTATATTCTGTTTGAATACAGCATTATGTCGTAACATGTGATGCTCGTTTAGTTTAAATACACAATCTCTGGAAGTCGGATACTTGGGGCGACTAGAAGGCAACCCTGCGTGGCGGAGACGTCGGACTGGAAGCAGACGTACTTGGCTTATGACTGACATACAAGAGTTTCTTCCTTCTGGTCTTCCGGGATACAATTTGTGATAAAGCCAGGAATCACAATATGTAGGTGACATTGGTGCATGACATCATGGGACAGATCAAGTCTTTAGGGGTGTTGAGACTGTCTATGGAACACATTCTTTATGTTGTGCCAATCAATAGATTTAATTACGTTGTTAGGTGATATACCCATGTTTATAGTAGCCAGTGAGCTTACAGAATTATTTAGAGCATTCGTTTATAGGATATGTAGGAATCGAGCAGATACGGCCTCTGATGTGAGTGTAGGATAGACGAGCGGAGATACGGTGCTGCTGTTCTGTGGATCATGCGGGCGCTAATGAGAAATCATCAGTTCGCGGCAGGGAATTTACAGGCCCATGCTCTGGCGTTGTTGGGGGTCAGTGCTGTGGCCCCATCGTAGAAGAGCCCGGCGATCGTTCTTCGCCTTCAGTCAGCCACCGCTGTGACCAGCAGGAGTGCAGCTCGCTGAGTCGAACTTCCCTCCACGGCTAGATGGCTGCGGACTCGCAGCAGTGGACTGAAAGGTGGAGGAGGCTGTAGGCACTTCATTGTATTCACCAGGGCACCCTGCAACTAGTAGACCTGACATTCTATCAGTATCAGCGATATGAAGATGGAATGGCCTAACTCTGAGAGTGAGTCAAAGGAAGGTGTTGGTTTTATGGGAGTCGATGACTAGTTCCTCCCGCACGGATGACTGAACGTGCTGCTGCCGTTTTCCGAGCCTATCAGTACTCTTGTTTAACTTCAGGGCTTCATACTGTTCGTTTATCCAAGGCTTCCAGCCAGAAAGGCGTCCTTGCGTCATCCCTGGGTGGAGTTACTACATGTAACCTTGTTGCAGAACATCATTCTGTCTGGTCTTTACTGTTGTATAAGCGCTGAATCAGGGATTCCTGAAGTCCTCTATCGCACTGTCTCCCTGTCTGTTTGTACTTCAGTGTGTGTTGGCATTGGTTACGCCACCGTTGCATATTCGGTGGACGTGTTCCATATAGCGTCATCCCAGTCAGTTGTAACAATATTTTATCTCTACATTTAATTACTATTCTGCTGCGCTATATTCCCCTTTCCTTTAGAATCCATCTCGAAGTTTTGCACTTTACTAACTAGTATACAGATTCTAGTAATTCATCCTACCATATCTCTGTTTTTAAATAGAAGCTAATTACGTACGTTTTAATTCCCTTAAACTACTACACCAATTCCTAATCGTACTCGCAGACTTCTTTATTTGCCTGATTCATTATCCACTGTGTCGGTACTTCATTTGGAACTTTGCATTTGAAACAAAAGTTTCCCTGCGTTTGCTCAAAACACACATCCTTAAAATTACGTTTACACTAAAACTACTTCCAGTGTTAGTACATACAACATACTCGCCAGTAGCTCGAACTACCTCTCTTATAGTTATTTGCAGATTGACTACTCTACGCACTGTCATGCTTCCTTGCACCTTTCCTTTTCAAAAGAAACTTCCACGTGCCCTTCGGAACTCTGCCGCGTGCGTTGTATCTTAGTGACGCCGTATACAGTTTAAGTTGTTTTCTACTTTCGGGATTATAAATGTTCAAATGTGTGTGAAATCTTATGCGGCGTAACTGCTAAGGTCATCAGTCCGTAAGCTTACACACTAATTAACCTAAATTATCCTAAGGACAAACACACACACCCATGCCCGAGGGAGGAATCGAACCTCCGCCGGGACCAGCAGCACAGTCCATGACTGCAGCGCCCTCGGGATTATAGACTCTGCCGACATTCTCTTGCTTGCGGTTGTCTCCTTTGGCTGGAACAATGTCTCCTCGAATTTGACTGCACTCTTAAGCGCAGTTACACGACGTTTTCTCTTACTCTCGTTACCTATAACATTTCAAGTATCATCAAATTCCCCTGATCCCTCCCAGGCACACATTCCTGAATATATCCAGTCTTGTCGACTCGCTATTTAGCCTTGCAAACACCTTTTCCCCTTCTGCTCTTGTCCCTCCTCCCCTTTGCAGAATCCGGCTGAAAAAAAAATGGTTCAAATGGCTCTGAGCACTATGCGACTTAACTTCCGAGGTCATCAGTCGCCTAGAACTTAGAACTACTTAAACCTAACTAACCTAAGGACATCACACACATCCATGCCCGAGGCAGGATTCGAACCTGCGACCGTAGCGGTCGCTCGGCTCCAGACTGTAGCGCCTAGAACCGCACGGCAAGCCGGCTGAACCCAAGTGGGAACGAATCAACATTCTTCAAATATCAATGCGTCTGTGCTGATTCATTATCCACAACATTCGTAATGCAACTAGCGTTAGCAATAACTTACGGTGAGATCTGCATGGTGTCTCCCTTAACATCACTATCTGCAGTTTCACTCAGCTCAACACAAGCATCAGTTGCACCTGTACTTCCTTGTACATCTGGCCCAGGCTGCATGACCTCAAAACAACAAACATTATCACCCAATGACATAGACACTACTGCACCTAAATCAGTATTACCCATGTTGCGACTCACACACTCATTTACTTGAGTACAGCCTACACTTACTTCGTTCAGCACTACAGCTACATCAGACACCACGTTTTCACACGATATTGGAGCTGATAGTTCCATACCGCTTTCCTTAAGTAGACTAAACCCACTCACAGATATCTTCACTACGGTACTAGCATCAACTTCATCTTCTAATTTCTAATGTTCCCATTCATCAAATCGCCTACCCAGTCGTCCCGTTTTGTCCTGCTGACAATCGACACTTGTGCTCCCGTATCCACCAAAAATTTACGCTCCTTATTATTTCCCATATCTTGCTTTCTACTTTTTCAGTCTTCTACCTTACATCCAACCTCACTACATTCAGATCACTGTGGTTGGCGACATTGATTCTTCACAGCCGCGCGGAGTGGCCGCATGGTTTGAGGCGCCATGTCACGGACTGCTCGGCCCTTCTCGTCGGAGGTTCGAGTCCTCCCCCGGGGCATGTGTGTGTGTGTGTGTGTGTGTGTGTGTGTGTGTGTGTGTGTGTGTGTGTGTTGTTCTTAACATAAGTTAGTTTAAGAAGTGTGTAAGTCTAGGGACCGATGACCTCAGCAGTTTGGTCCCTTAGGAATTGACACACATTTGAACATTTTGCTTCTTCACATGGCCTGCTCGTCCACATCTGTAGCAGTAGGCTTCAAAAGAGATGACACTACGGTTACTCCGTTTCTGAGTCGCAATATGTATCTGCTCCAGCTGTGTGGCAATTCTAATAGTTGAGGACAAATCATTAAGATTTTCCATCCTCACCCTTCGTGGGATATCCACTCAGATCCCTTTTACGAAGACGTCTACGGCTCTATTCTTTGCTTCATCAAGAGCATTCTATCCGCCTCCGCACTGTTCGTAAATTTTGCAAGCCTGTGCGTTTAGCTTACGAAGTCTGTCAGAGAACGCCTTTACTCACTCATTGTGTTTCTGTGTCGATATCACGAGCTTTTCCCGGATAAATCTGGCACTATTTCGCTTGCGATAGTGTTGGGCGAACCCTTCGGCCAGCTGTCCAAATGTTTGTGTTTTGCCATGGGCTTCATGTTATGTAACACACATTTCAACGCCACCCGGTAACCAAAATTTAGTCGTAAACAGACATATCTCATTGAACTAATTCCCTAACCAAGATGCTTCTCTCACATTATCCAGAAAGGCTGATAATTCTTCGGATGCTTTCCCAGAAAAAAATCTAAATGAGACCACATTGCATAGAAGCAATGGATCGGACAGATATATTTACTAAGGTCACTGGGGTTGCGTCAACCCCGTCGTGAAACTAAATTCATCTAGCTCTCTTAGTGTTTCCCCACTATCCTGGCGTCGTTAGTTTTATTCTGGAGAAATGCAGCTACCTGACGTTTTAAAACTTCAATGGTTTCATTCAAAGTTACTGCAGACGTTTCTGGTAGTCGTGTAATCTCCATTTCTACTTATAATACAGAAAAAGTGGGAACATAGTATATCGACGCGATATCAATAAGGAAAAACAGCTATACTTATCTTTCCTACGTATTCAAGCCCAGTGGGACTCACTACGCAGTTGTGCTTTATGGTCCAATCTTCTACAAGTTTCACACGTTACTGGCACTGCCGTAGTACACGGCACTTCGTGCCATGATAAATTACGATACTGACACCGTGTCGGCTATAAGTACGCACCCCTAGAGTTTCTAGGAACAGTGGAAGTTCTGCATATTCCTGTGGCCTGAACAATGTCACTTTTGAGTTCATATGCAGAACTTTCCTACAGAACATGGCCCCCCAATAAAAGAAAAAGGAAACAGGCCAACAAAAATTGGTCACTCACCGCGCTGCAAGGCGAAGGATTTCGGTGACTGTTGATATGCAAATATGGTTCCTTGACGGCGGCGTCGGAGGTTCGAGTCCTCCCTCGGGCATGGGTGTGTGTGGTGTCCTTAGTGTAAGTTAGTTTAAGGTAGGTTAAGTAGTGGGTAAGCCTAGGGACCGATGACCTCAGCAGTTTGGTCCCATAGGAACTTACTACAAATTTACCACAAAATTCGACGGCGGCACAGCAGACGTTAGCGCTTCTGGCGTCCAGCGTGTAGGAGTGCAGGTTATTCTGGCACTAATGCAGTGTTCCAGAACCATTTCTTGACGCCGAATTTGTAGGTGCCCGCGAGATGCAGCTTCGTATGTTAAAGTAGGATAGATGAGTGGAGGTGCGGCGGTAAAGTCCTGATGAACGCCAGGCTGCTAATGAGATATCATTCAATTCACAATCAGTTATTAGCAGGAGTTTTACGTTCACTCTGTCTTCCTCCCAGCGCTGCCCAGTAGCGACCGTGTTGAGCCCGCATTGCCTGACGGCGCAGAGTTGCACATCAATGCCAGGCGAGGAATTTGCTGTCACAGGCTGTCGCGTTATTAGGGATTCTTGATATAGCCCCTTCGTAGTAGGATTTGGCAGTTGGCGCGTTGCTGAAGCCTGGCGTAGCTGTGGACATCTGTAGCAACCTCAGCGCTCTCATTCAGCGAAGCTGAGCTAGAACCCAAATTCTGCATATCCCTGTTGTCAGTTGTCGAGATGGCGTATGGGCAGAAGACTCTACAGCCGCATGAAGGACTGTACGAGAGACAGCACCAACTTTAGCCAGTAAGAGAGTACTCGTATTGCCCAGCAGTGGCGCCACAGGTGGGCTGCTCCCAAGGTGAACAGCTCGCAGACGGACAAATCAGTTCTTCATTCGCAGAAGATCAGCCTGGCCCTCGTCTTCAGTCAGTCACCGTTGTGGCCGGCAGGTGTGCAGCTCGCTTTGTTGAACATCCCTGTGCAGTCAGACAGCTGTGGACTCATAGCAGTGGTTTCCAAGGTGGCGGCTACCGTAGACACTTCGTTTTATTCATCAGGGCATCCTGGAGCTAGTAGAGCTGACTTTCCATCGGTATCCGTGATGCAGATGGAATGGCCTAGCTTTGTGATTCTGTGGAAGAAAGACGTGTGCTTTATTAAAGTTGATGACTTCATTCCTCGACTGAATGAACTCCCGCTTTCCGAGTCTTTCAGCCGGAAAGGCGTTCTCGTGTCATCCCTAGGTGGAGATACTACATGTAGCCTTCTTAAAAAAAAAAGAAGAGCGTTTTGTCTGCTCTACTCTGTTGTCGAAGTGCTGAATCAGGGGTTCCTGACGTCCTCTCTCGCGCACTATGAGACACTAAGCTACCTGTCTACTTGTACTTCAGTTCTTACGAGAGTTGACATTGATTATGAAATCATTGAATAGCCAGCAGACGTGTTCCACTTAGTTCTGTCGCATATGATTTTAATTTATTTTATTTCAACACTTAATTATTATTCTGTTGGGCAACAGGTATAGCAGTTATAAACTGTTAGGTAGAAATCATATCTTCTGGCTGTGATGACTGAGACCTTATCGAAAACTGATAGGGGTTATCATTGAGAACAGTTCGTGAAATTCGTCTGCGGAGGCTTCGGAAACAGCGTTCTACTTTACCTTCCCTAAGCCGAAGCTGCACATTTTTTCTTTTCCTTTTTCCTACTTTATGTAATAGAATCGTGATTGATATTGTCAGTGTCCATATTCAGCTTCCTTTTTTCCGAAATTATCTTGGTACTGTATGTAATTCCCGTTCCGTATTTTTTTATGGTTAAGTTCGATTTTCTGTCCTTGCAACGTCAATCACACGAGCGTAGATTTGGCATGTTGAAGTAGTAATGAAGTGAAATGATTCAGTGTAAACATTGCACAGATATTTTAATGCTGACAATTTTCTGAAGTTAGTTCGTAAATACGGTAGATTCGTCATTTTTTGTCAACTGGTACGCAACTGATTATATAACCAGTCGTATTAGAGGAACCAGCGCCGCAGCTTAAACTATTGCTTTTAATTCTGATGAGGGTGATGTTACGTTATTACATGGCCCACAAGTCGCAGGAAGTCCTGATACATATCCTCTCAACCGTCGTACACAACTCTCTGAATTTACCGCCGTGTAGTCCCAGATACCCACAGCTCACTTGATGGCGTCCCAGGAGTTCTCATTATGTTTCAGAGGTGGTTGACGTATAAGTTACGTTGCCTCAGTGAAGGGTACCACAAAACATTCTGCTACAGTGTGAGAGTGATCATTGGTACTTTGTCCTTCTGAAAGTATAGGTGCTGTAGTCGAACATATGGATCAACGTGATTAGGCAGTGCGTTCTTGTCTTGTTCGCCAGCGACGGACGATGGTAGATATCAAGAAATGCATTTTAATTCGCGTAAATATCACTCACACACTCACCTGCATAGCCGCGTACACCGCTACCAGGATTCAGGAAGGTACATCGGCTCCAGATCACATTCATCCGACGCATGACAGAGGGGACAAGTGTTTGTGTCAACCTTGATGTAGTTTTTAGGCTGTTTTCCACATCCTAGGTGAATACTGGATTGGTACCCAGGTCATACATGAGTAACACGACTCATTTTTGCAACGTTTAGAAAACTTGGCACATTTTCACATAGATGACACAACAAGCAGCCAGCTTGGGGTACACGTATTCCTGCAGAGAGGGTAATGGTGTAGCGTCAGCAGTGGCATCCAGCCACCGTTAAATTAACCTTGCTAAATCCAACAGTAACCATGCCGATTTCATGTAAGAGTGGAACAAACTCAAATGAAAAAGAAGTAAAAACCACCCACACAAGAAACATCCCACCACCTAACTGAAAAATGTCTTGTTTGCAAACGAGTGCATCCTCTCATGTGTTTTTCGACGTACTCGAGCCGAGTCTTCGGTGCATTATAACGTGCACCGCTATACGTCATACCACGAGACCTTTATCCACACTTCGAGCGCCCAGTGACTGTTATTCCGAGCATACGATTACCTCTGTGTTCTGTGATGTATTATGATTAGAGGGAGACGTGTGGCATGACTATTTACGATTACTTACAGGACTTTTGTTGCCCATCAATGGTTTCACGAGTGACGTCCTCTGTCATCCATCTGGTCCATCTATCCATCTGCAACAATCTACGCTAACTACTGTTATCACCATATCATTGCCGTCAGAAATAATTTTGGTGGCCCTGTATCGAGGTATTTCCGGCCCACCGTTGTCACGGTGCCACGTGAAATGCCCAGTGCTTACGTGCAGGGCCTCGGAGTGTTCAGTGCGTTGGAGACTGTAAGCTTTTGCACGATCAAAAGCTCTTATTTCTCACGCATTTCCCATCCTGAGCTTGACTGTCAGGCTGATGGCCGCTTTAAGATCTGACGTCAACCACGTTACAAGCCAAGCTGAGCTGTTATATTCATCATGGTGACAGGAATGAGAGCTCTTCAGCACAACACATTTCTGTAATTCAGTTTCTCGGGGGTGTACTGCCTTTATACAAAGATATTGCATTCAGACCAAGTAGTGAATATTATATCATGCGGCATTCATCTGGTCCACATTAATACTTTAAATCCACCATTCATTAAAATGTACCAAAAGAGTCTCTGTTTGAAAATAGTAATCTCCAATACCTAACAGTTTTTAGAAGCACATAGTTATCTCATGTCGGAGTAGATCCTTTTCTTCGAGCATGGATCTTAGAAGCTTGAACTATTGTGTTAACAAATTTTAGTCGGGAATAATGTCATACATAGTTTGTAGATGCCCGTGTTATAGCATGGACGAGGGGCTTCAACTGATGATATATATGAAAGTACCGCCACAGCTGTAGCTTGAGAATGTCTTTATTCTATGACACAAATAGTTTCGGCGGCACATTACCACCATCCTCAAGCCCTGTGTAGCAAAGAACAAGAACATAGTGTCAATATTTGAAGACTAAACTATAAAACAACGATCACACCAAATTATGGTGGTGGTGGTGGTGAGTTCCTATGAGACCAAACTGCTGAGGTTGTCGGTCGCTATACACTTCTAAACCTAACTTAAACGAACATACGCTAAGGACAGCGCACACACCCACGCCCGAGGAAGGACTCGAACCTCCGATGGTGGTGGGGGGGGGGGGGGGGGAGGGGAGCAGCACGAACCGTGGCATAGCGCCTGAGACCACGCGCGGCTAAAGCTATGGCAGTTGATCCAACCTTAAGGTAATTTTCTACGAAGTACCAATATTGCGTACATGTCAATACCTCAATTTAGTAGGACTTATCATATTGACACCTAGTTCACGTGGTTTTAGTAGCCGTGATCAGTGGTGGGTTAGCCACTGTTATTCCTGCTAGTGCTAATATGGCATGCTATCTGGTTTCTCTAGATGTGTTTTTATTTTGAAGTTACGGCATCTTAATATACAGTCAGACATTTTCGTAACATTTTCGAGTACCGACTGATGGGAAAAATGGACTGTTTTGTCATACATTCACTATTTATGTTATTTTACTGACAGCCATAATTGGTTCTGGCTGGTATACGGTTCTTATTTATCTGATGAACGCTGAGCCACGTTGATGCGTATTTCATCGACCTTTCATGTGGCATTTTGATGGTTATTGTCTTACCATCACGGTGTAATTTTGATAATGAGTTCAGCTGTGATTTGTACTTTACCAGTCGTTGTATGATGATTAGTAACATTCTCGTTCTGTAGCACATTATGCGTTCCAGAGTCCGCATGGGAGTTTTTTAATCGTTAGCAATTTTTAACAGGGCATGCTGCACAGTTACTAGAATAAGGGTTTGGAGTTCCTGTCAAGTTGTTTATGTCTGCTTAGACCGTAAGTCTTTATTATGGGTTAGTCTTCCCATATTCTACTTCGTATGGCGTGGTACTTTGTGCTTTGCTATTATGGAGGTCAAGGTCCAATTTTCATTTCTTCTTTTGCCTTTGACTCAATATACGCACATCGGTATGTCAAGGCGTGTAACGTTTCTGATATTGTGCTTTACAGTTTTCGTAATAACTAATGCGTGTTTGAGAAGTGATTGTACCACACGGTTTATTGTTCCTACAGTTTATCTGATGGTGTACTGGCCTACATATTTATGTATTGTGGGTGATCAGAGATCAGAGGATAGCAGATTGCCTTAGGCACCCGTACCCAACCCTGGGACAATTAAGTTCTAGCAGTTAGGTTGCAGATATTTTAAATGTGTTTTCGGGTTCCTTAGTTTTATTTCTAGGAGAGTTTTATTATGGGGAAATATAGTGTTTGAAGTGGGTATTATAGTTCCTTTTCTTGCGATTAGATATTTGTGCTTATCACACAAGTTTGCAATAGTGAACATAATATTTGAGGCCTGGTGTGTTTGGTTGTTTAAGTTAGCAAAGACTTTGAGAGGAGGGCCCTTTCAGTTCTCGGAGATAGGTTTTCACAAAGTTTTGTGGTTCTTGTACAGTTGTGATGGGTCTGCTGTTAGCCTGTACCAGGTTGGTTCCACTTTTACCGTTAGGTACTTACATCAG
Source organism: Schistocerca cancellata (assembly GCF_023864275.1). Classification (NCBI taxonomy): domain Eukaryota; kingdom Metazoa; phylum Arthropoda; class Insecta; order Orthoptera; family Acrididae; genus Schistocerca; species Schistocerca cancellata. The sequence goes on from NC_064629.1 coordinate 621,403,916, forward strand.
GTATACACATTTGGCATACGTCTTTACACATTAATGAACATTTCTAGTGGGATCATGTTTAACATTTGGAACCGTTTGTTAAATTTATACCACAGTACACTATGTTGTTTAAATGATTCGGTTCGAAAGGAGCGAAAGCTGCCATTTTACACTGAAGCGCCAAAGAAAGTGGTATAGGCATGCGAATTCAAATACAGAGATATGTAAAGAGGCAGAATACGCCTATATAAAACTACAAGTGTCTGTCGCAGTTGTTAGAGCTGTTACTGCATCGATGCTTGTCCATTGTGTATTTAGACGCACTTGGACAATTCCAGCAGGACAATGCGACATCCAACACGTCCAGAATTGCTACATAGTGGCTCCAGGAACACGTTTATGAGTTTAAATACTTCCCCTGACCATCAAACTCCCCAGACATGAACATTATTGAGCATATTTGGGACACCTTGCAACGTACTGTTCAGAAGAAATCTCCACTCCCTCGTACTCTTAGGGATTTATGGACAGCCCTTCAGGATTCATGGTGTCAGTTCCCTCCAGCATTACTTCAGGCACTAGTCGAGTTTATGCCACGTCGTGTTGCGGCACTTCTGCGTGCTCGCGGGGGCCGTGCGCGATATTAGGCAGGTGTACCAGTTTCTTTGGCTCCTCTGTGTAGATGTCCATTGCTTTTACATGTGATAACAGCCATGTGTTTTGTGAATACCATACAGGTTCATTCTGTGTTTATGTTTTATACGCTGATACATTCCTGGACAAGGGCAGAAAGAAAAATTGAGGTATTGACATATGTGCTCTATTGGTACTTTGCAGAATACTACCTTAAGGTTCCTTCCACTAATACGTTAGAATACCATAATTTTATGTGTTAGTTTTTTTATAGTTGCTAAGTTTTCAAATATTGGCATTATGTTTTTGTTATTTGGTAAACAGGGCCTGAGGATGCCGATAATGTGCCGCCGAAATTAGTAGTGTGATTGAATTAAGACGTTCTCAAGATACAGCTGTGGTGGTAGTTTTTCTCAAAACATACACAGTTATTGAAGGCTGTAAAATCGGTGCACTTTCATGCCGTATTAATTCCATTTCGGTAAAGTGATCTCTTCACTGCAGATACCAGCCCTCATCTTTAAGTAACTGTGAATTCGTCTGCATATTGTATTTAGTGCAATGCTCTACTGACAACGTGGTTCATGTGGTCCCCCACTGAGCAAGTACCTCACCAGGTACAAGTGTAAATCTACACAATCAGGTAGTAAACCCTATGATTCCTTAACTTCAGCCGGTGAAGTGTGATGAAAGGGTCCAGGCAAGAATATAGCAACTCTGTTACTAATGTTTCCCTAATTTTAACTTTTGAATTCAGTTCAAATTATGAAAGATATTCAGGTGCGGTCCAAAGTCCCAAGTTGGGCCCGAGAAACAGCATTAGTGCTATCAGGTGCTATGCACCTTTATTTCAGCTTCGATACTGGCATTATTTGAGAATATCAATGATATTCTGTGCGGAGCCCACTGCCGATGCAAAAGGTCTGGGATTATACTGTGTCAGAATCTGAACAACAGCCTCCGCCTTTTGCTTAAAGTATCAAACATAATTGCGGCTCACTACAGGACAGAGCTGAATCGGGGATAGTGGATGCAGTGCTGCGGGACTCCTTCAAAGGAGACTATACTGGAACTCTGTCCGAACAGGCCTTGGAAGGCCCAACGGTACCTACCGGCCGCCATGTAATCCTCAGCTCACAGGCGTCACTGGATGTGCATATGGAGGGGAATGTGGTCAGCACACCGCTCTCCCGGCCGTATGTCAGTTTACGAGACCGGAGCCGCTACTTCTCAATCAAGTAGCTCCTCAGGTTGCCTGACAAGTGCTGAGTGCACCCCGCTTGCCAACAGCGCTCGGCAGACCGGGTGGTCACCCATCCAAGTGCTAGCCCAGCCCGACAGCAATTAATTTCGGTGATCTGACGGGGACCGGTGTTACCACTGCGGCAAGGCCGTAGGCTCAAAGGAGACTATGCAGCCCCTAATAGTTTAACAAGATGGCATGAAAAGCGAGTCGACGGAAGAGGGGCTGGGTGGAAATCTCAACATTCATTGGTCAACAAACAAGGTAGAAATAGAGACAGTGGCTGAGGCATCAGAAATAACTAGTTTCCGAGTAATATAGGTATCGACAGAAATTCTGAAAATAAATATACTATTTTGAGGCTCTTCTCAAGGCGATTCTGATTATATAAACGCCCCTTCAGTGATATATCCGCCACCCGCCATCACTAACATCGCCAAATGGAGATAAAAATGCATACTTCTTTAAGACACAACTAAGGCCACAATGTGCATAATTTGCGAATTTTGTGGCTTAATAGTAATGTTAATCATGAAGCTGCAGCAATGTACGAATTCTCAAACGAAAATCTTTGAGCGCTTTCATTTCAACTCAGCATCAGTTGTACACACATTGTCAGCCAGCCCCCTGAAGCAAAAGATTAAACATATTACAGATACAGAATTTTGCACACATTTTTACCGGTATTATACAATCAAGTAACAGCATGTGGCAAGCGCAGCATAGTTTAAGAGTAAGGTGTTAGGGAATTCGTGTCTTTTCAATAGTTTAACTGCATTTCGCCCCAATGTAATTGTATTGTTTAATAATAACCACAATACAGAAACGGTGCGCCATATGCAAAAACTGACAGTGCAAATGAAATGTCAGGCGAAAAGAGGGCACATTAAATTGTCACTCTTATTTTTTATGTTATTCGGTTGGTACATAAGTTCGTAGCGTTTTTGTTTTGCATCTTTGTATTCCGGTTGTTGTGGGTTTATTTATCGATTGTGATATTTTATTTGTAGCTCACTGTTCCTATTTGAGTTTACATATTGGCATTTTGAGACAGTGAGTGGAGCTGTCGATGCTAGAAAATGGATTGCCAAGTGGAGAAATCGGAAAATGTCCGACATATTCTTCTGAATGAGTTCAGTAGATGGGTGGCAGCGGCGGAGGTAGCCAGAAACATTTTCGCCTTGTACGTCATTGTACAGAGCGCGGCAAGAATATGGTTTCCTCGTTTTAAGGAGGATCGTTTCGACATTAGCCAGCGACCTCTCCGCAATGGTAACAACAGTTCCCATCAGATAACCGAAGTTAATCGCTTTCAGGCTTGGTTGGAACTTAAATGAGTGACTGTCCGAGTCTGCTGAACACTATTGGCAAGCAGAGTGCCCTTGTGAGACCAACTGAAGAGCCACTTGACTGAGAAGTAGCGTCTCCACTCACAAAAACTGACAACAGCTGGGAGAGCTGTGTTCTGACCATATGCTCCTCCATATCCAAAACCAGTGGCGTCCGTCAGCTGAGGGTGACACGGCGGTCGGTCAGTACCGCAGGGTCTTCAGAGGCCTCTTCGGACGGAGAGTTTTTACGTTAGTTACTTTCCGCGTTTAAGAAGAACTTCGTGGCTTGAAGATCATTTAAAGACCAGGGAAACTTTTCTGAACTGTGATCATTCCACCATCGTACGACATTTTCAGGCAACGGGGAAAGTTCAGAAATCGATTATATGGTAACGCATACTCTAAGTCAAAGTCACAAATATCAGTGGGTGGGCCATATGTGCATCCCTGCTTGATCGTCATCATTTGACTCGTGAACAACACCGACCATTCATATCCTGTATTCCTACTGGTGACGAGGAATGGTGTCTTCATGCCAACGTAAGGAAACGAAAGAACTGGTTGAGCCCAAACAACGCAACAACTCCCAGTACAAAGTCCTGCGCTCATCCGCAAAAGAAAATATTCTGCATCTGGCATCTGGTGTAACAGCGACGATGTGGTGTACAACGAATTGCTTCTCTGAGGTGTAACCATCACTGCAGACATTAATTGTCAGCAACTGAGACGCAATCCAAGAGCAACGACTAGGAAGACTGCGTGAAGTGTTGCTGCTCAACAATAACGCCTGCCTGCTGTCTCCTAGACTAACAAAAACCACTATAAAAGAGTTGGGTTGGGAACTCATTCCGCACTCACATCATTCACGTAACCTTGTGCACTTAGATTTTCAGATTTTACGCTCTGTATCGAACAACCCCAAATGAACTTCCTTTCCGGATGAAAGTGCGCTCCTAACATGATTCGACGAGTACTTTGCCTAAAAAAACCGCGTGATTTCTACAGTCGCGAAACAAAAAGTTACCACAGCGTTGGCAGGCTGCTGTAAATAGTGAAGGAGAATATATTCTTGATGACTAAAGTCTCTCTTATGTGTATCTGTTGTGTTCACTAAATTTAAGGGAAAACGCTACGAACCAATCCAATAGTATTAAACATTTTTCTTTGGTATGACTGTTTATCTACAATTGGTAAATGTATAATTAATGCTTATAGGTAGCACTTTCAGTAGTAAAATGATAATCAAGAAACCATTTTGATCGACGTGTCAGCACGCATTGAACAACGGAATTATCATGGTTTCTTGGGTAATTTCATTAACTAATTATTAATGTGTTCACAAGCAGTGATATGTGTCCATTTGAATGAAAAACGCTGGAAGAATATCTATTTAAGCGGCTAGGAAAGAGTAGTGTAGATGAGTTGCAGATGGGCAGCAGTGTGAGACGTACTTTACTAAGATATGAACAGCAATAAGGTCGCTAGCATCGAACATTAAATATTTTACGGACATTGTTGCTGTTCAGTTTATTCACTTTTTGTGACAGATTAGCAGATAGAGTCTACAAACCAGTTAATAAATGCGAACAACTTAGGCTCTGTGATTCCAGGCTTTCGCTGCCGACATGTTATCAATACACTTCTCTGGTTTGCTGGAGGGAACATTGTACAGATCCAACAATATTTCATCGAAGAAACAGTTCGACATCTGTAGGTGGTGGCTGCTACTGTGTTCAGAGCTGAAAGACGCGACTCGTAATACTCGCACGGCTATGTCAAAATTTACGCATGTGCGGAAAGGCGCTGACAGTTGAACGAAAATACCGCTCATAGCGTCTCCTGCCGGAGGCAGAAGAGAGACCTTTCGCTTCTTTCGCGAGTACGCTGTGGGCAGTGACTGTGTTGTCGGACGTTGCTGTGGTTGAAAGCTGAATTCGCTCTCTGCAGTGCTCTGCGTCTGGTCAAAATTCGGAGGCTCTTGGTATCTGCAGTTTTAATTTAATGGCAGCCAGTGCTGGATTACAGGTATTGAAAAATTGAAATCACACACCCGTGTTGATAATATTGTCTGCCTCACGTATATTATGGCCTGCTTAAAAATATAATCCAGAACGATGATGCTGAAGATAAAACTTCAGTCTTTCCATAGAGCATGCCATTCATGTGTTCAGGTAGATATCCGCCATAGCCGATTTCACAAGGTGGCTCAGATGTGTATGCCGAAGGTGTTCAGCACAAAGTTCTTGCGTGGTGCGACGTATGTGGCCAAAGTCGTCTTTCACCGAACATAACAAGTTCCCAAATTTTGCAGGTCGACGAAAGACGCATTTATTATCTTATTTCTTGAGGATACTTTCGATTCTTGAAGACATGCCGATATAATACGATACGACTACCGCTGCAGTGGTAGCCTCCACTCCTTCATTTGGAATCCCACATTTCGACTCGCTTTGATCGGAATGCATCACTTATCCAACTATCAAAATAGCCGTTCTCTTGGAATACTGGTCTTAAGTGTTGTAGCTCAACTGGCAAGCTGTCAGAATCGGACACCATATGTGCACTATGTACCACCGAGCGTAAGGCACTACGGCATTGTGCAGACTGATGGTATCTTTTGGAGAGCAAATGCAACTCTGTGCGAGTAGGTAGAAAATGGGTCACGGCGTCCCGTCGGCTTTTCTTGTAACCATAACATCCATGGCCAATCGCAGTGTTTGTTTCTCAGAGTTTTCCATAAAATACGCTGGTGTAAAAAACTAGGGGGTGGAAGTAAGTCTCGCATTATATGTCTCTCCCAAGTAACGTAGCTCGATGAAACTTAAATCATACATAGAAAGAACTGCTACAGAATAGTAAAGAAGGCAACTAAAAGAAATACGCCGTAATACGAACAGACATGAAACATTTGTTCAAAGATAATAATTACACTGAAGTCTCAACGATTCATGATCTTCCACTGGGCATTAGAAAAATCGGGACTTGGTTCTTAATAGGATATGTGATCTCTACGAATGGCAGCACGTGTTCTGCTGCATGCTCCCATTCTGGCCACGAGTTTTAGCGTTAGGGTGTTCCATACTCCACGAGCGTAGTTGAAAACTGTTGGATGGCCATTGGTGTATGTGGACGTGCTGCAATACGTTTGCCTCACGTCCTCCATGGGATTGAAGTCGGGGGTTTCAAAGAAACCCTCCACGTCTGCTAATCGATATGGTCGCGGCTTGTCATCTACAAAATTGAGGCCAGGGCCGAACGCACCCATGAAAATATGTACTTGGGAAAGGAATACAGTGTCACAACAACGTTGAACGGTGAGCGTACCGTGTTCAAAGAATTGTAGTCCAGTACACCCAAGCAATATTGTGCCTCCATACACCATAACAACTGAACCACCAAAACGATCTTATTCATCAATGCTGGACGTCCCCTTACCTGGCGAGAGGTGGCAAGACGTATGCACGCGGGAAAATTTTGGAACATGATTGTTTTGGTGGGCCAGGTTATTCAGTACACTCACCAGTCAACTTCATTGTGACTCTATAATTCTTCCACATATACATCTTTTTCGTGATGCATTCAGCCTTGTCTTCCTTTTTATGGATGGCAATGCACCACATCATCGAATAGCGCAGCTGGAGGAGCTCTACGAACGAAAGAATATTCGGCGAATGGACTGGCCTATTCGTTCTCCTGACTATCAAGCATTTCTGGAATGCATGGGGGAGGGGCGGAGGGGGAGGGGAGGGGATAGGCTTCCGTATGCACCACCGACCTTACAGCAGTTGTCACCCGCGCTGACGGAGGAATGGAACGACATACCGCAAGGACTCCTCCCATATAAAGAACCATGTACTACCTTTTGTAATGTCCAGGGGCTCATCATAAATGGCGGTGACCTAGGTGTAATTATATCTTTGAGTAAGTGTTGTTTCTGTTCGTATCACTGAGTATTTCCTTGAAATACCTTCTGTACTACACTGTAGCGATTTTTTCTACGTATGTTCTAAATTTCACAAGACCATGTTACCTGCCACTGAAACATCATACGAAAGTTACTTTCATCCTTGAGCTTTGCACACCAGTGTAGTAGGCCACAATGGGAGACAGGAGTTTTAGCAGTCTTCCTATGGCGGCACCGTCCGCTAGTTCAAAATACTGCTTCCGAAATTATAAATAGATTGACGTATGCATATGTTTAAACAATGCCACAATTTCTTCCCTGAATCTGCTGCTAATAAGCTACAACCATTTCTATAAAGCACTCGGTCTTCAGGCCACAAGTGGCCCATCGGGACCATCTGACCGCTGTGTCATCCTCAGCTGAGGAAGCGGATAGGAGGGGCGTGTGGTCAGCACGCCGCTCTCCCGGTCGTCATGATGGTTTTCTTTGACCGGAGCCGCTGCTATTTGGTCGAGTAGCTCCTCAGTTGGCATCACAAGGCTGAGAGCACCCCGAAAAATAGCAACAGCTCATGGCGGCCCGGATGGACACCCATACAAATGCCGACAGCGCTTAACTTCGGTGATCTGACGGGAACCGGTGTATCCACTGCGGCAAGGCCGTAGGTCTATAAAGGCACTTTCTAAAATAAAGGTACAACATCTAACCCTGGCAAAAATTACGACAGTTGTACGTGGTGGTACTAAAAATTCGTACATTTCCTTAAATAAAACAAACATTATTAACATTCTACAGAATTATAATTCATGTCTGCATATTTGCAGCCGTCTGCAGCGAAAGCGCTCCGAACAGTAGCGTGTAACATGGCGGTGTGTAACGTAACTTTGTCAATGCATGAGATCAGCGTACTGAGATCGAGTATCGAATTCGAAGTGTTCGTCCACACATGTAGGACCATCTCATTGTGCATGACAGTACAAGAGCACACACGAGTCCTGAGACATTTGCCACAATCGGTTCACTGTCATCGATCATTCTCCATACAGTCTCGACTTTGCCCCATAGAATTTCCATCTGTTTCCGAAACTTAAAGAACAGCATCGACGGCTTCACTTTGACAGTGATGAAGCGGTTCGAGCAGAGGCGAGTTTGTGGTACTGTCAACAAAATTAGACGTACTTCAGTGACAATGTCAACAAACTAATTCATTGTCAGAGTTACTAAGTTGACAAATAAAAATGTAGTCATGAAGAACAATGACGTAGAATATTAATAATATTTGTTTTATATAAAAGCTTAGAGTTTTCACATAAAAAATTCTGAGCCTTTACTTTTCAGTACGCCCTCCAGTTTAAACGTCTTCAAATCTTCTATGAAATACTCCGAATTACGATATGACGTTCACATTTGCTTATGAGAGGTGCCAAATGCTAAGTAGGAGATACTGGACTCGCATTCGGGAGGACGACGGTTCAATCCCGCATCCGGTCATCCTGATTTGGGTTTTCCGTGATTTCCCTAAATCACTCCAGGCAAATGCCGCGATGGTTCCTTTGAAAGGGCACGGCCGACATTCTTCCCCATCCTTCCCTAATTCGATGAGACCGATGACCTCGCTGTCTGGTCTCCTTCCCCAAAACAGCCCAACCCCCAAGATATAACGCTAAGTAGGATGTTTACCAGAAAGATAGGCACTCCAGTATTACTTACTATGGGGTAAAGAGAGGATTCACTGTTACTAATATTCGGTAGGCCAAGGCACCGAGGGTGTTCCCAACCTAGGAGTCTTAGAGGGACATTTTGCCGTTTTATTTATGTGCGTGTCAGTGTTACACCCCCATGTTTACACGCCACAGAAGGACACTTGAAGGGAGGAATGAAAAAGCATATCCCTTTTCGGCTACTGACCACGTTCAAATTTCGTTAAGCGGTTTTAAATGGTTCCTAGTGGTTCAAACGGGTATAACAGAGCAGAAATTGCGATAAGCTACATTCCAGATGGGTGACATCATGTTCAGTCAGTTGCCGCACCACGACGTCCTAAGAGAAGGTTTGAATCGTCCAGGAGGTATCAGCACTGTCGGAGGTTGTCGTCCTGCTGCACATGGCATTGTAAAGTGGAATGAGATGATGATAAAGGTAGATGTGACGGCCTTACCGTGGTGTGACACGTCCACGGTGCAGTTAGCTCGGATTGTGCCAAATTCAGTGGTAATGTGACATTATCAACCACCTTATGCCTCACATGAACTTCTAGTCTCGGAAGTTTTTTCTTTTTTTGACTATCACATGATACCACCTCACTGTTTGAAGCGTCGTTGTTCCCGAGGGCAAAGTCGCAGAGAGAAACACATTTGCACGGTTACAGAGGAATTTTTTAGGCACCTTCTACTGAAATTTTCAATTTTTGTATTGGAGTTGGAGATAATGACGTGGTTTCAAAAAAGTGCTCCTTTAATTTTGTTGCTCAGTGTAAGATGATTTTGTAGCATTGACTGTAGCTTACAAACGAATTTGATTGGTGAGATTTAAAATGAGAGCTCGTCATTCGGATGCTGGACCCACCCCATATTTACTAAAACAGTTACAAGAGACAGAAGCTTCTATTTCACCTCCGTAAAGGTTTAAGTTGAATATTTTGGTCTTAAAGTCAGCTGAGAAATTAATGCTTCGGTCAAGAGCACTTATCAGATGGTTGTCAAAAACTCCTGACAGAACTGGTTCGAGATGTCACCAGCTGAAGCTAGGGCCACCTACCTACTTGTACCCCAAACTGGTCAGGTCCGCTGGAGCTCCTTCACGAAAGAGCTAGATATATCAGCCCGCCACAATCATTGCCTTCTATCCGATAATACTATTCACTACCACTAGCGAATAAATGTTTGCCTACAAATGTACCGAGTCTGTCTCGTAGACATAAGGTTTTAAAAAGCTAGGAAAAGCGACACTGACATCATAAACAAAATGAACAATATTTTTAAACAATAGAGTCATGATATGTGAAAGCCCTTAAATTCTCAAATGAAATGAAGGTAGTTCGTCTAGTACTGTGTTGTTCTTAAAGTCATTTATTGCTGACAAACAAACACCATTACAGTAAGTAAGTCATCCATTCCTGTAGCTGGCACCCTATATACTGTTTGTATACTTAATTGCAACTACCATACTTAGGATACGTATTAATTAAGTACTGATTAATTAATACTAAATTTCTGCGTCCCATGTTTAGCTAGCAAACCTGAGAATCGACCGCTACATAATTAGCTCTCTAACGTGGAGCTGGACTGCATTAACTAATAGACCAATACATGAATACCTTTCCAGCGAGGGCATAAGAAATCGGCTTCACAGGCTGTGTTTGTACTCATCAGCGATAAATGATTGAGAGGCCAAATAAATTATAGCACGGTACAGGTGTCTGTAATGATAGCATAACATATTCGAGGAATGCTTCTCGCATTATGTACACAGTAGAGTGTGTATCACGGTTAACCATCCTCTTCCCTCAGTGACGTAGTCAGTTCGTAACTAATTAGCATTTACGTATTCTTCTGGCTTAAGCCACGGGCACTTATTACGCTGTTGTATTGATTTGCAAGGTGCGCTGGAACCGCTAGATGTTGAACGATTCTTACGTTAATAGGTGAACTGAAACCTAGCCATGTATAAATCCAAGGAAATGAAACAGTTGATAAATTGTCGACGAAAGCTAACGGTGAGCCGAACATAGTGCAATACGTTGTTCTTCCGGAACCGTCACACCGCTTTTGAACGAAAAATTCATGTAGCAACTCGTAAGCCCGTGGATGGATTAGAGTTAATAGAAACTCCGACATGTGATCCGCAGTTTAACACACAGGATTATTTTCACCAAACCACAAAGAAGAGACTATATTGTAATTACAGACTCGCATACTGCTCTTGATCCCGTAATGAATGTATTTTTACTCTGAAGGGACGATCTGCCTGTTTGTAATGCTTTCAGTGTAACACACGGAAAAGAAGTTGAAACACCAAGAAGGAGTTGTGTGACATAAACGAAAGTTGATAGTCGTGTTTCTACATCTAAAAGATTATGTCTATTCAGATTTAGAGCCAGTCGCGTAAGAGTGACGCTAGTAGCGCCAGTATGAGGATGTAAAAAATGTCTGCAGTAAATACACGCTCTAACGGTTGTGAGCGCTAGTTACCTTTGAGACTGATCGTGGTGATTTGATGTTAGTCAAGAACACCGTTAAGGCGACGAAGACTTCATGAAAGACGTGATTATCACTGAGTTTGAATGGGGTCGTATAATAGGACTACTAGAAGCTTAGAGTTCGTTTTGCGATACTGTAGAAAGACTTGGCAGGAATGTTGCCACTATACTGACTGCTGGCAGCGGTGGTCACGAGAATGTACGGTCGCAAGAATGCTGGGCTCCGGAAGGCAAGGTGGCAATGCCGAGAGGAATGACCATCGTATTCAGCGCTGCGCTCTGGCGCATCGTACTGCATATGAAGCAGCAATTTCAGCAGCAGTTGGCACCACAGTGACACAACGAACTGTTGTATATAATTTACTTCAAGGACAGCTCCAATATACACCCCTTGTAGCGTGTATTCAACTAACTCCAAATTGCCACTATTTGCGACTTCAGTAGTGTCAAGCGAGATATCATTGGAGGGCAGAGTGGAGGTGTGCTGCTGTGTTTTCTCGTGAAAGCTGATTCTGCTTCGGTGCCAGTAATGGCCGTTTGGTGCAAAGGGGGAGGTCAACATATCTGTTACTAGACATACTGGCCCTGCACGTGAGGTTATGGTCTGGGGTGTGGTTTCGTATGACAGTAGGATCCTAAGTGCAAATATTTACGTCAGTCTGGTGATTCGACCTGTTGTGCTGCCATTCATGAACGGCATTCCAGAGGGGGAGGGGACGGTTTCCAACAGGTTTACGCTCGCCCACGGACTGTTGTTGTAACCCAACATGCTCTGCAGAGTGCCGAGATGTTGCCTTGGTCTGCTCCATCACTCGATTTGTGTCCAGTCAAGTACATATGGGAAATCAACGGACGAAAACTCCAACGCCATCCACAAACGGCACTTACCGTCCCTGTGTTGACCGACCAAGTGAAACAGGCATGGAACACCGTTGCACAAACTGACATCCGGCACATGTACAACACAATACATGCACGTTTTCATGCTTGCAGTCATCATTGTGGGGCTTACAGCGGTTGTTAATGTACCAGCATTTCACATTTGCATGGCTTGTCTCGCACTTACGTTAACCTGCGGTTTTGCAATGTTAAATACTTACCTAGACAAATATATTCCTGAAACTCCATTACTCTACATTAATTACTTTTTGGTGGCGCTATTTTTCTTCCTTCAGTGTATTTTAATCATTTTAATTTTTTACGCTTCCAGAATGGCGACATCCACGTGTCACTGTCACCTACAGGGCCGAGTACCAGTGACACAGCAGAAATACGAAGAAAGGTTTGAGTAAAGTCAGCCGGGTTACTACTCAGCCTGCCTGGTATCGGCTCTGGCTCTGAGCACTATGGGACTCAACTGCTGTGGTCATAAGTCCCCTAGAACCTAGAACTACTTAAACCTAACTAACCTAAGGACAGCACACAACACCCAGCCATCACGAGGCAGAGAAAATCCCTGACCCCGCCGGGAATCGAACCCAGGAACCCGGGCGTGGGAAGCGAGAACGCTACCGCACGACCACGAGATGCGGGCTGCCTGGTATCGGTCTCCTTCCTGTTCTACGTGACAAGGAGTACTAACCTGTCAAAACATTGGTGGGTCAGATCTCCATAAATACTGCCCATTTTACCAAGACGTAACAGTCACCACCTGTGCCCATCTACGAGGGGAAGTCTACGTCAGTCATCGTCCTTAAATGGACCACCTAGATGCCACTGCAAGACGCTGTCTTCACCACGATGCAGGACTGCCTACTGCACCTAAGGCCAGAAGCAGCTGGGTGTCAGACTGCTACCTTCCAGCTAGAGGGCCACCTGCTGGCTAACTTGCACAAACAGCAAGTCTCATACTTCGGGGACCGTAGTTCGCGCCTGAGCATGTGTAGCTGTGTTGTACGGGCATACTCAGCAGTTGCCTGCTTGCCCTGTGCGGGCCAACCCCACGGCTCCCAGCGGCTGTCGCTGCCTTCTACGCTGGGATTCACTGCCCGACTCCCCACGCTCTGGTGCACCCTGCAGTGGCCCGAGTGCCGGCGCCTGCCAACACGAGCGCCTTCTTAGAGGTCGTCACAACACATGTGGCCTGGACCATAGTCTAGACTCGACGTTTCCCCAGCGCCGTACTGCCGATGGCGGGACGCTGCCCTTCTGCGACCTGTATATGTCGTCAGCTGCCCGCCCCTATGAGGACTGAGTGCTGAATTTAGAACCCTCTACGCACATCACAACCAACGTCTGATCCTGGTCGTTACCGGCGACAGCCCAGTGTTGTATACATATGAATAAACGTACAACGCTGTTACCATATGATTTATCTGAAGACATCTGCCAGTGCTTTCTACCCACCACCTTGCTGCAACCATGCCCAAAGTGAATAGCTGACCGGCGTCTTGGTCTCTAGAAGGACGGAACATTCACCCACTGAAAATGTGAAATCACCCCACACCTCAACGTATATAACTGTTTCCTAAGATAAACCATAATCACTCACCGTCAGCAACTGAAAATATAACTCAGGAAATCCAAACAAATACAGCAAGAACAGTTTATGTTTGTACGATAAGACTGCAAATGGCATACACAATAAGTCACCAATTATGTTCGCAGCGACACACTGCACATTTACTTCGTACAGAAAAGTAAAAAGAAATGGTTCAGATGGCTCTGAGCACTATGGGACTCAACTGCTGAGGTCATTAGTCCCCTAGAACTTAGAACTAGTTAAACCTAACTAACCTAAGGACATCACAAACATCCATGCCCGAGGCAGGATTCGAACCTGCGACCGTAGCGGTCTTGCGGTTCCAGACTGCAGCGCCTTTAACCGCACGGCCACTTCGGCCGGCAGTAAACAGAAATGTCTGACAGAAAACAACTTTCACTGCCTGCAGAGTTCTGCTCCATATTCTTTGATACTACAGAAAAAAATGAAATTAACAGTTGCTTCAGATGCAATGGAGAAGTGAAGTTCAAAGGACGAATGCTGATTTCTTTGTTAGATGTAACTATGATATAACGAGGAGTCACATTGAACTTCAGTTAAGCCCGGGCGTGTAAGCTGAAAGAAATCAACGGCGATTGCAGAGATGGTGCCTGACCAATCGGCGGCAGTGCTTTAGGAACCACAGAAAACGTCCTAGCTGGCAGAACAACTCAAATCGGCAGTGGAACGTAAGTTTGCTTGCTCTTAATTTCAATACATCAGAATCTGTTGAAGAATTCACTCGATCATTTGGTAATGTTACGTCACACCCTGCAAATCTCTTGTTGGAAGATGGGCAGGGTGACATCTGAAATTCTTGGAACGGAAAGTTTGACGAATTCAGCTGAATGCGAATTAATAAGTGACGTTAGTAGTAACTACGATACCAGCTAGGACTCTACCATAGAACAGACGAGAGAATAGAGCTTCTGATTGCAGATGCTTACTTGCTTACGATACGGGGAAGGAGGGTTAAGGCGGAGGAATGCAGAAATCAGCATCCAGAGCGTGGGAATCCCACATCACCATACACACACGAGCGGCTCCGAAACGTGCAGAACGACTGTCGGCTTCATGTGAGGTATAGAAACTTCATTGCTGGCCGTGCTTGTTGTTTGCAACTGAGAAAATGCCCTGAAGTATGAGGAGTTCTGCGGGCTCATCGTATTTAATCACAACTTCGGAGCCGGCCTGGGTGGCCGAGCGGTTCTAGGCGCTACAGTCTGGAACCGCGAAACCGCTACGGTCGCAGGTTCGAATCCTGCCTCGGGCATGGATGTGTGTGATGTCCTTAGGTTAGTTAGGTTTAAGTAGTTCTAAATTTTAGGGGACTAATGACCACTGAAGTTAAGTCCCACAGCCATTTGAACCACAACTTTGGATAAACATAAGAGATCAACAACTCGTACAGAATATTTTAAAGCTTTGAAAACTTTTAGCCTCTACTAGTAGACCATTCATTGAATTATCAGAAAAAAAATTGCTGACGCTTGGTGCCATGAAAACATTAAAGTAAATAAAAATCTACTGAAGAGATTTTCTGACGCAGTGGTACTTCTTGAAACACAACGTTGCTCTTTTAGAGCCACAATGAAAGGAAAGAGTCACTAAATAAAGAGAATTACATAGAATTGCTACAATTACTAGCTAATTATGATGTGGCACCATTTCAGCATTTAAAGACAGCTACCGTTTCCTAAGGCACCTCGGCTCTTCTACAAACTGACCTAATCGATGCTGTGGCTAGTGTTCGTAGAGACAAGATTAAATCTCATATTGTTAAGTCTGCATCTGTTGGACTCATACTCGATGAAACAACTAATGTCACCAATAAACGTCCAATTTCTTATATTCTTCTTCGCTATATCGACGATGAAGGAAATTCCAAAGAATGATTTCTACGTTTCGATGGTGTGAGTGCTGACCGAACAGCTACGGTTTACTTGAATACATAAATAAGATTATGGCTAACTTAGAATGTTCAAAAAATTGTTGCTCAGATTTTCGATGGTGCTGCAGTAATGGCTGAACATGTTTCT
This sequence comes from Schistocerca cancellata, assembly GCF_023864275.1. Taxonomy (NCBI): domain Eukaryota; kingdom Metazoa; phylum Arthropoda; class Insecta; order Orthoptera; family Acrididae; genus Schistocerca; species Schistocerca cancellata. Next base: position 621,419,725 of record NC_064629.1, read on the forward strand.
GGACTTACCCTTTAACTGAAACCCAGTATCCTACTGACAGCTTCATACACTGTTTTAGTCCCAGGCTTAACCTCAACTTAATTTTATTAAGGAATCAAGACAATTCCTTGTTACTCTTAATGGTTTACTCGCCTTTTTCTCACATTCGACTTCACGTACAGATGCTCTTAAAGCTTTTGCTAAGACGAAAATGCCAATTGTCACACCTAGCTGATAGAATGGTCCTTCCCACTTCTAAAGCACAATTAATCGCTATAGAAGTCGGGTCTAAGTATTCCATCCAGTTATTCGTCGACCAGGCTGGTTTGGCAGCAGAAGATAGCAAAAGGAAGGGCGAGGTTTTAAAATTCTACGTTAAGAAATCATTCACGCAGGAGAATCGTGCAAACGTACCGTCGTTTGAACACCGCACAGAGTCCCGTATGGATGACATAGTAATAAGGGTCCCTGGCGTAGAGAAATAACTGAAAGAGTTTAAAAGAAATACGTCGCCAGGTCCGAATGATATTCTAATTTGGTTTTACAAAGAGTACTGTACGTCATTGGCAGATTCCATATTTCTAGATTTCCGAAAAGCGTTCCACACGGTACCCCACTGCAGTCTGTTAACGAAGGTACGTGCACTCGAAATAGTCTCCCAGATAGGTGACGGGGTCGAAGACTTCTTAAGTAACTGAACCCAGTATGTTACCCTAGATGGCGAGTGCTCATCGGAGACTGGGGAAACCTCAGGATTGCCCAGGGGAAATATAATAGTAACGTTGCTATTTTCAAGGCATACACATAAAATAAAGTTTTGCATCACCCCGGTTCCCAGAACTCCTGAAGATAGACATTGACTGTGGATATTGTATCACAGGCACAGTCCGTTTGACTGTTCAGAAATGTCACTAAACCCGCATAAAGATGTAAGCAACCTTGAATGAGAAGAGCCTGACGGACGGGGGTCCGAAAGCCGATCAATTCCAGACGTTCCACCTGGAAGGAACTACACGGCTCGTGTTGTCTGTAGTTCTACCATGCCTATACGGTCAATACCGCAGTTTAATCGCGTCCGCAATGTTACTTTGAGCCAGGAAGAGCTCTAAACAAAAGAAGTGTCCATGCGTCTCGGAGTGAACCAAACCGATGTTGTTCGGACATGGAGGATATACAGAGAGAAAAGAACTGTCAATGACATGCCTCGCTCAGGCCGCCCAAGGGCTACTAATGCAGTGAATGACCTACGGATTATAGCTCGGAGGAACCCTGACAGCAACGCCACCATGTTCAATAATGCTTTCCGTGCAGCCACAGAACGTCGTGTTACGACTAAAACTGTGCGCAATAAGCTGCATGATGCGTAACTTCACTCCCGACGTCCATCTTTGCAAGCACGATTCAATGCCGCGCGGTACAGATGGGCTCAACAACATGCCGAATGGTCCGCTCAGAATTGGTATTACGTTCTTTTCACTGATGAGTGTCGCATATGCCTTCAACCAGACAATCGTCGGAGACGTGTTTGGTGGCAACCCGATCACGCTGAACGCCATAGACACACTGTTCAGCGAATGCAGCAAAGTGGAGGTTCCCTGCTGTTTTGGTTCAAATGGCTCTGAGCACTATGGGACTTAACTGCTGAGGTCATCAGTCCCCTAGAACTTAGAACTACTTAAACCTAACTAACCTAAGGGCATCACACACATCCATGCCCGAGGCAGGATTCGAACCTGTGACCGTAGCGGTCGCGCGGTTCCAGACTGTAGCGCCTAGAACCGCTCGGCCACCATGGCCGGCCCCTGCTGTTTTGGCGTGGCATTATGTGAGGCCGACGTACGCCGCTGGTGATCATGGAAGGCGCCGTAATGGTTGCACGATACGTGAATACCATCGTCCGGCCGATAGTGCAACCATATCGGCAGCAAATTGGCGAGGCATTCGTCTTCATAGACGACAATTCGCGCTCTCATCGTGCACATCTTGTGAATGACTTCCTTGAGGATGACGACATCACTCGACTATAGTGGCCAGCATGTTCTCCAGATATGAACCCTATCGAACATGTCTGGGATAGATTGAAAAAGACTGTTTATGGACGACGTGATCTACTAACCACTCTGAGGGATCTACGCCGAATCGCCGTTGAGGAGTAGGACAATCTGAACCAACAGTGCCTTGATGAACTTGTGGATAGTATGCATGAATACAGGCATGCATGAATGGAAGATGTCGTGCTACTGGGTATCAGAGGTAACGGTGTGTCCAGCAATCTGGAGCACCACCTCTGAAGGTCTCGCTGTATGGTGGTACAACACGCAATGTGTGGTTTTCATGAGCCATAAAAAGGGCGGAAATGATGTTTATGTTGATCTCTATTCCAATTTTCAGTACAGGTTCCCGAACTCTTGGAACCGAGGTGATGCAAAAGTTTTTAGATGTGTGTACATACATGATCTAACAGACAGGGCGGGTAGCAATCTGAGGTTGTTTGCTGGTGATGCTGTGGTGTACGGGAAGGTGTCGAAGGTACGTAACTGTACCTCTTAATGTAGGAAACTGTAAGTTAATGCGGATGTGTAGGAAAAACAAATGGCTCAAATCGCTCTGAGCACTATGGGACTTAACTTCTGAGGTGATCAGTCCCCTAGAACTTAGAACTACTTAAACCTAACTAACCTAAGGACATCAAACACATCCATGCCCGAGGCAGGATTCGAACCTGCGACCGTAGCGGTTGCGCGATTCAGGATAGTAGCGCCTAGAACCGCTCGGCCACCCCGCCGGCGTAGGAAAAACAAACCCTTGATATTTGGATACAGCATTATCAGTGTCCTCCTTGACACAGTCACGCCATTTAAATATCTTGGCGTAACGTTGCGAAGCGATATGAAATGGAACGAGCTTGTGAGGATTGTGCAAGGGAAGGCAAATGGTCGACTTCGGTTTATTGGAAGAATTTTGGGAAAGTATATGTCATCTGTAAAGGAGACCGCATATAGAACGCTAGAGCAACCTATTCTCCAGTACTGCTTGAATGTTTGGGATCCGCACCAGGACGGTCTGAAAGAAACACCGAAGCATTGGACGCAGCGTGCAGGTTCGATCAGCGTGCAAGTGTTACGCATGTGCTTTGGGAACTCAAGTGGGAATCCCTGGAGGGAAGTAGACATTCATTTCGAAGAATACTACTGAGAAAGTTTGGAGAGACGGTATCTGAAGCGGACTGCAGAGCGATCCTAGTGCCGCCAGGATACATTTCGCGTAGGGACCAAAAAGCTAAGATATGAGAAATTAGTGCTCATACGCAGGTATATGGAAAATTGTTTTTCCTCGCTCTGTCTGCAGGTGGAACAGGAAAGGAAACGACTCGTTGTGGTACAAGGTACCCGCAGCCACGCACCGTACGATAGCCTACGGAGTATCCGTGGAGTTTCAGATGTAGATATAGATCCGTTTCTTTACTTCAGTGGAAGAGGAACCTGGGCAATGGTCTATCGAAGAAGTCAACATGGCTTCAGGCTTTCTATGATTTCTCTCTTTGACTCGAACCAACTATTTCTTGATTCTGATCAGTAACGGTTTTGCATTTTCAGATATTATTTTTGAAATTTTACAAAATAAGAGCGTGGATATCTGTTACTGTACCGAAAAGTAAACGAAACGGAAAGTGAACACTGCAAAATATTAGAAACAAAAGATTTTAAGAAACGTGGTCAGAAACTGTGGGCGTTGCTGATAAGAGAACAAAGAAGGCGTAGAAAGGGCAACTCTCGTGAAGACTAAACCAGTTCTTCGTAATCAAGGATTTTCTGCGAAGTCCTGGAAACATTAATAATTCAAACTAAATAATGATTTCAATCACAGAAACAGTTAAAATTTCTGGCATTACTGGATTCTAAACATTATCCGAGTTACGATAAAAATAAATCTCGTGAACTGAGAGAACCATATGTTTCCTGTTTAGATATACTGACTTTGAAAAATGAAATGAAAGTGTTATATTCACTTCAAGAATTTTTTAACCAGTCTGTTCAAGCCACTGCAAATCATATGAAGTCAAACAGACTTGATGTTGTACACAGTGAAGTTTACAAACTATGTGAAACTATTTTGACATTTACTTCCACCACTTCAAATGCAGAAAGGATATTTTCAATCATGAAATGAATAAGATCCTGTTTATGGGGAACGCTTGGACAAATTCGTCTTAGAAATTTGGCTCTTCTGTCAATGGAAAAAGACATACTTCTTTTATTAAGAAGACAGATGGAGGAATTAATTTTTGAACGTAAAGAAAGATGGCTGGAATTCATGTGTATATAAACAGGTATTGTTAAAATTGTTCATTTTTCTTTAATAATTGTTATTTATCTTATATTGTATTAGAGACTGTTCCAAGAAAAAATTACTGATATGCACTGTTCGTAAAGTTAATATTTAATCAACAGTGCCTCACTGTCTGGATCTTGTAGGCCTACTGAAAGTCCAAGTCACAATCACAGCACATTCCACCTGTTTCAGACAGGAAACATATGCGGATCGCGAGTATCTCTGAAGACTGGTACTGGCCGGTACAGCTAGGGGATCCTGGGTTCCCGAGCTGAAATCTGGTCAGCGGAACGTGCCTCTGTGTAGCCATAAGCTTTGACCATCCTTTAACGACCATAGTTAGGCGTGATGGTGGAATTTTCTGTGTCAAGGAGAACGATGATCTGGACATTACCGCCCGAACTGCGGTGGTAGCCAACATCTCTATGTACAGTGTGTCCCTAATTAACGTTCCAGTATCATAACGCCGTAGAAACATGACCATTGCTCATAATGACGTAAAATTAGAGCAGCACATTACTGACGCACCGGGAAACGTCACGGAACACAACATTTTAACGAAAATTATATCAGTAGATGGTGCTCTGAGCGTCAGTATATATGTAACGCCGGAAATGCATATCCTCCTATTTCCATCTATTGCACTATTATTTTTTTTCCTTGTTTTGTTACCTCAAGATATGACATTTCTGTCTCTTTATATATTGTAATTGTTTTACTGTTTGTATATTTACACTCCTGGAAATGGAAAAAAGAACACATTGACACCGGTGTGTCAGACCCACCATACTTGCTCCGGACACTGCGAGAGGGCTGTACAAGCAATGATCACACGCACGGCACAGCGGACACACCAGGAACCGCGGTGTTGGCCGTCGAATGGCGCTAGCTGCGCATCATTTGTGCACCGCCGACGTCAGTGTCAGCTAGTTTGCCGTGGCATACGGAGCTCCATCGCAGTCTTTAACACTGGTAGCATGCCGCGACAGCGTGGACGTGAACCGTATGTGCAGTTGACGGACTTTGAGCGAGGGCGTATAGTGGGCATGCGAGAGGCCAGGTGGACGTACCGCCGAATTGCTCAACACGTGGGGCGTGAGGTCTCCACAGTACATCGATGTTGTCGCCAGTGGTCGGCGGAAGGTGCATGTGCCCGTCGACCTGGGACCGGACCGCAGCGACGCACGGATGCACGCCAAGACCGTAGGATCCTACGCAGTGCCGTAGGGCACCGCACCGCCTCTTCCCAGCAAATTAGGGACACTGTTGCTCCTGGGGTATCGGCGAGGACCATTCGCAACCGTCTCCAGAAGCTGGGCTACGGACCCGCACACCGTTAGGCCGTCTTCCGCTCACGCCCCAACATCGTGCAGCCCGCCTCCAGTGGTGTCGCGACAGGCGTGAATGGAGGGACGAATGGAGACGTGTCGTCTTCAGCGATGAGAGTCGCTTCTGCCTTGGTGCCAATGATGGTCGTATGCGTGTTTGGCGCCGTGCAGGTGAGCGCCACAATCAGGACTGCATACGACCGAGGCACACAGGGCCAACACCCGGCATCATGGTGTGGGGAGCGATCTCCTACACTGGCCGTACACCACTGGTGATCGTCGAGGGGACATTGAATAGTGCACGGTACATCCAAACCGTCATCGAACCCATCGTTCTACCATTCCTAGACCGGCAAGGGAACTTGCTGTTCCAACAGGACAATGCACGTCCGCATGTATCCCGTGCCACCCAACGTGCTCTAGAAGGTGTAAGTCAACTATCCTGGCCAGCAAGATCTCCGGATCTGTCCCCCATTGAGCATGTTTGGGACTGGATGAAGCGTCGTCTCACGCGGTCTGCACGTCCAGCACGAACGCTGGTCCAACTGAGGCGCCAGGTGGAAATGGCATGGCAAGCCGTTCCACAGGACTACATCCAGCATCTCTACGATCGTCTCCATGGGAGAATAGCAGCCTGCATTGCTGCGAAAGGTGGATATACACTGTACTAGTGCCGACATTGTGCATGCTCTGTTGCCTGTGTCTATGTGCCTGTGGTTCTGTCAGTGTGATCATGTGATGTATCTGACCCCAGGAATGTGTCAATAAAGTTTCCCCTTCCTGGGACAATGAATTCATGGTGTTCTTATTTCAATTTCCAGGAGTGTATACTTATGCACTTATGTCGATGTATAATTGGTTGTTTCGTAAATATTATTTGTATTTTTGCGCTGGGTCTTGCCTAGGGAAAACTGCTATCGAACGATTACATCGATAGGTCGTGTGAAGAACGAAAGTGTTTAGGATCTTTGGTAGTGTTAACTCTGCCGCGTGGAGCGCGGGCTGAGCAGAGGGAGTCTGGCTGGAGTAGCGAGTGGAGCAGGTGTGTTGTGTGAAGCTCCCGCGAGTTGCCGCGCTTTCGGGGTTTGGCAGAACGTAATTGCGCTCGACTCGCGGTGATAGTTTCTGACATGGTGTCGCGGACGGGAAGCATTAGCTGGCGCACATCAAGAGCCCGTTTCGCCTGGTGACCGTGTCGAGAAGAAGGCGCGCCAACATCCAGCTTCTGCAACAGCGACGGCCGACAATGAGTGACTGTCGCCACCTCCTCGATCGACGGCTTCAAACCTTCAATCAACCAACAAGGAAGACTGGAAGTACGTAAAGTTTTAGAACTGTATGGCAGACCTCAGCTTTTCAAACTGTACCATTTTCGTAACTATAATTACAGCAACTTAGCATGAACCTTTGTTGCTCATTGTCCCAATTGCATTGCCAAGCAGGGTCCCTTCCTTTTCCCGAAATGAACCCGAGTGTCGTTGAAATTCAAACGTCAGCAGTAAAGTAATAATATAGCATTTGACTGCTTTAATTTCAAAGTTCAATTAAGGTATTCATAGCTGGCTACGATATTTAGATTACACAAGCACAAATTAAGAGTGCGAGTTTTGTTACCATATTTTAGCTTACCTGTGACTGCAGCTCAGCTTGGTACGTACTGAATTTTACTATTGTTAATTGTTCAGAATCATTTAATTCAAGTTCAAAGTTAAATCCCTTATTTCAAAATTGCGTAGATTCAAGTAGCTTTTGAAATGATTGTTGAGGTAGTCCAAGACTAACCGTATTTTACTGAATTTCGATGTGCTTCAGAAAGAAAGCTCACTATTAACTTCAGTCTCTAAATTAACTTTCGATTTTCCTGTTTTATTAATTCTTTTGCTAAATTAAGTCAGAGTGTAGCGAAATTTATTACTTCTGACAAACTTTCAGTTTTTCACACTGCACGTGTCAACCTTCAGTTGCCACGCTTCTAGTGCTAATTATATGTGTAATAACCTTTCTTTTTCAGTTAATATAGTAATTGTCTTTAGGACTGGCGACCGTAATTTCCCCCAAATCTCAAAATATCTAATTACCGCTAGTTAATTGTTAACGTAACGGCCGCACACTTACTTTCTTTATTAACTTTAGCCCTTTTCAAAATTAATTTCCACCAGTTTCATTTGCATTTTACCTTTCATTTAGATGTAACCCTTTCGTCCCTCTTTACCGACTGTTTAACTTCGGTGACAATTGCTTTTCCCAAATTTCCATTAGGTACACGCGGTTTAATTTTTCACTGTCATTAAGGTCGGTAAGTGAGGGGGAGGTTACATATATACACACACCAGCAGACGTGCGGAACACAGCCTACCTCTGTTTGCGTCCGAGCCGCTCAACATGACTGTCTGCATGAAGGGTCGCACGCTGCTAGTACAGCTCGTTCACAAGAAGGATGACTCTGCGCCTGTAACCCTGAAGAAGTTCCGGACATTCAGGGGTATGAAAACAGGTATTGATCTGACGTCTGCTAAGGGTCGGAGAAAATGCTTACAAAATTAGAAAAGATTGGTGCTTTTGAATTGCAGAGTGGCAGAGGGAGGAAACCAGTTGATCGGACGTCTGTCGTTGATGTGGCCAACGCACTGCGGTAGACGTCGAGCGGTGATATGCGAATATGCGATGCACGGGGAATTGCCTGAACGTTGGACGTGCCTGCGAGGAACATCCTGCAGTGCTATCCATACAAAATCATCCATCTTCAGCAATTGGTTCCTGCTGTCCTGTCGGCAAGACAAACGTTCGCTCTGGAGTTTCTTGCTCACTTAGAAGTGGACAGTGAATGGTCACCCAAAATTCTGTGAACAGGCGAAGCCCATTCCCATCTCCAAGGACACGTCAGTACCAAGATTTGCAGAATATTGTCAACGGAAAATCCGCACACATGGCGACCGGTACCACTTAATTCTGCTTAGGCGATTGTGTGGAGCGGGTTGACGGCACCGTTTATCGAATGACGGTATTTTTTCGAGGAAGTGAGTCCAGCAAGTCCTGTTACCTGTACTGTCACTGGTGAAAGTTATGAGAGTCTTTTGAGCACCCGCGTCATTCGAACCCTTCAACAGAGAGGATTTGTCGGTATATCATTTCTATACAAGACGGCGCACCCCCGCACACTACACAGCCCATGAAGCGGCTGCTGCAGAGTCGTGTCGGAAGTACAAGACTACTGGAATAATCAGCCGTTATTTCTCAATAGCCAGGCCGTCCAGAACACCTGATAACCAGTGTGACTTCTGGCTGTGGGTTTATCTGAAAGATGATGTCTCCTGTGCTCCAGTTACGAATGTAACCGAATTAAAGGCACGCGTTACGCAACGCATTCTGAAAGTTGTGGAGCATCCTGTTTCTCGATTTTAACTTGTGGCAAAAAATGGTGGACAGAATGTTGAACAGTCTTCTTCCAGTACGGCGACGATTATAAATCGATGTCATTTTGCTTTTTAGCGTTCTTTTGGCTCCAGTCAAATCTAAAACCGATGTAATTTTGCTTTTTATGCGGTTTTTGGTCTCAGAACAACTAAAAATCCATTTTTCTTTCTGATGTGGTACTGCCTTGCCGTGATAGATAGGTTTATCTTACTAACAGTGCCACAACTGTTGACTGCGGACCTTGTGCAGTCATACAAATTGAACTCTACGGATGACGCAATGTGCAACTCAAACCATAGCCTTCGTATTGCGATTCATCTGTCACTTGTAGTCGACACAATTTACGTTAAGACATTTACAGCGCTCTCTATTTTTAATTTTTTTCATGGCGTTCCCCCTTGGGTCAATACCATGCTGCTCAAATTTGACGTCATTCTGAGCAGTGGTTCTTTTTCTACAGAGTTCTGAAACTGGAACTTAATTATAGACATCCCCTAAGCTGTGACATACGCTGATGAAATGAACAGAGTTGTGGTTAAACAGCCATTTGCTGGCAACCTCTGGGAACCCTACCGCATCCCATTTGTATTAGGTTTATCAAGATAGAACGATCCCTGCCTGGATCAACCTCTATTTCTTCAGTTATTAGTGGGAATGAGACTACTTTCTCAGTTAAACTTCGAAATAGACTACAATGTACCATATGAAACAGGGTACCGTACCAACTTTAAGAGTATTAGATAGCAGACTGAGCCGGCCGGTGTGGCCGTGCGGTTCTAGGCGCTTCAGTCTGGAACCGCGTGACCGCTACGGTCGCAGGTTCGAATCCTGCCTCGGCCATAGATGTGTGTGATGTCCTTAGGTTACTTAGGTTTAAGTAGTTCTAAGTTCTAGGGGACTGATGACCACAGATGTTAAGTCCCATAGTGCTCAGAGCCATTTGAATTTAGCCGACTGAGAGTTATGGCTCGCCACACCATACGAAATATAACAGAGCATTCAATGCTTCAGATAATTTGTTCTTAACTTTTAAAAGCGAAGCTTGCTATTTTACAACGACACTATCTTATTACATTCGGAAAACGTTACAGTGTGCTGAAGGAACTCTCCAGTCATTAAAGTGACTAGGAAACCAGACACTTCTAATAGATGCATCTGTTGTATGGTGCCACAATCGTATTGTGGATATACGAAACTAGTAAATACTTCAACATATGCTATATTATTTTCCTTTGGTTTTCCACCATGAGAAACATGTTTCATACACTACATCGATAATTAAGCATGTTTCCGAAAGAGGAGAACATACACAACGCAATGGTATTGTATGTTTCTTAGATTTTTAACGATATTTTGCTTCTTTTTTTTGTTATTTCTCTGGTAAGGTAGCCTCCTTATTGAAACACTAATGTGGTGTCACACGAAGAGAGTTAAAACAAGAAATAAGTAAATAGTTCTACTTGCTTTTAATATTGTCACTCAGTGTTCCAGTATGTCTGCCATGTTTCGGGCATCACACTCGTTTCCAAGCACATCACTGGACCTTACCGTGGAGACATTGACGTCCAGACACGTTACAAATCGAAAGAATGCTAAATTACTTGGAAATTATCCAAATCGTCTGAGCTTCACATCATCCATTTAGGTATGGATGCTATGTCCTGCCGTGATTTAACTAGTATAGATTTAGTAGGGATGTAGTATGGATGTAGAAAATAATTGTAAAGATGTCACATTATGAGCGACGTGTCCGTTAAGAGCTGTAAGCGTTTGGAGGGTGTTTGGATGAGCTACTCGTGGCTGGCAAGTTACTTTGTTGTGGTTGGTCAAGGTAAATCAAGTTTTACGCTAGGGCGAGGCGGCCTGAGAGCCGTGGCAGAAATCTTCAAATGCTTACAGATATAATATGTAGAATCTAAACACAGCATTTGATTTTCGATAGTGAGACGAGGTCACCAATATTATTAACGTGACCACTGAAATTGATCATAAACTAAATAACAAATGATACAGGCACACAACACATTCTTGTGACACACTATTAAGTAGCTCTTGGTGTCAATTAAGAGATGAACAAGGCCTCAATATTGTTAAAGAAACAAGTAAATAGTTACAAATAATTACGTGAATAATATGAAAATAAGTCCAAAAACATGATTTCTCCACATGTAGGGGAGACTGGGGCATGTTTACGCGTGGGACACGTTTACGTACAGCACGCTTCTACGGAACCATTCCTTCTAGAGCGCTACCGGCAAGGGAAGATTAGTCTTGCCATCTACTGAGGACACTTACAGAACTTCAAGTCACCGGTTGAGTGAAGGTCTTAGCGAGAAGAACACATTTGTATTTTGGTACAATGTGAGTAAATTTTATTACTCAAATATCGAAGCTCCTAAGGAGCATGCCTTTTCCAACTGGTAATAGACAAATATATGTCCATTCATAAGATATTATGCTGCTTTATAAGGTGCATTTATATAATCCAAAAGACTGGAAGCTACTACTGTAGTTCCTAAACTAATTCAAATGTGGCGATGGGGAACGTTTACGCAGTTTTGTTGGGGCACGTTTTGCACTGTTCTGTATTTCCATCCTACCTCATAGTCCAGTTAAGGAAACTTCAAGACAACATCAGTGGGAAGCGCAATCTAAAAACATGAAGACACAGTAGAATAAAAGGTAGAAATTGCGCAATAGTCTATTGGAGCCTAATGAATCTAAAACAGAAAGAATTAATTCTATGAGACGAGAGACTGACGACGTCAAGAAAATACTAAAAGCGAGAATAAGGAAAAATGTGGGTAGGCCTACTTATGATGTCATCATTATTAGTCTGTCCAAAGGTAGGTTTTCGTGTGGTAACTCTTCATACTCTCCTACCTTCTGCCATTTTCATCTTGTCCGAGTAATTTCCGTGTTCTTTTATATGGTCTATCATCTTGTATATCCTCCATCCTCTGAATCAACTGTCACAAAACAGTCCTTCCGAAGCGTCTGTTAGCAAGCAGTCCTATCTCAAAGAATGTTCTAGGCAGTTCGTCCTTTTCTGAGGGTATTGTGTTCTGTCGCTACAGCTTTAAGAAACTGCGTGTTTTTCTCACCAGATGCGTTTCGCTTAATTGAAGTGAAGATTATCAGTGGTCTTTAACTGAATATATTTACAATTTGATTCGGTTTTTTTACATCGAAAAACTCATTGCTCCTTATCTTTTCTTCCAACTCACTTTCCATCACACTACTATGCACTTAGTCTACTCACTATTCACCGCAAAAAAACTCCATCACTACTCAAAAAAATGTTCAAATGAGTGTGAAATCTTATGGGACTTAACTGCTAAGGTCATCAGTCCCTAAGCTTACACACTACTTAACCTAAATAATCCTAAGGACAAACACACACACCCATGCCCGAGGGAGGACTCGAACCTCCGCTGGGACCAGCCGCACAGCCCATGACTGTAGCGCCTAAGCCGGCTCGGCTAATCCCACGCGGCCATCACTGCTCCTTCATTACTCTAACACAGTATATAAATACACAACTCCATAATTGAATAGAATAACATACACATAATTAACAACAGAGAAAAGAAAGTATATTTCAAAGACAGATTAGTGTCAGTGTTGAGAACACTACAAAACACAACAACAGTATACAAATAATCAATGAACAGTGGCGTACGAAAAAGTGAGCAGTGTAAAGCGTAAAAAATCGATAGTTCTACAAAGAAGCGAAAACTTAGATCACAATTATCAGTGTGTAAGGTTGAATAAAACCAAAGACCTGCCGGCAGACGACGTTTCCAGATCTAGGCGAAAAACCAGGCAGAAATTAGGGTAAGTAAAAACAAAGAAACAGTTATCGAACTGTTTTTGATGTAAAAAGCCAATCATTTGTCTTTAATTACAGACCACAGACGACATTTAACTTCAATAAAGCGAAACGCGTCAGGTAACAAAAACACGCATTTTCTTGTAGTACCGACATAACAAAATACCTTCAGTAATTGTAAAGCGACTACGGACAATATGGCCCCACAAATGAAGAATCCCTTTTTCCATTATCGTATAACCTGTAGCAGTCTGATACAGAGGTTTAAAATCTCCTTTCTACTTACTGCTAGAAAAGATACGGAAAATCACAAAAAAATCACGAATGGATGCGGTGCTTTAGATGTAAAATGTGTGCTGACGACGTTTGTGCCATAGGAAATATATTCCACTCTAAGAAAAAAATAGAGAACGGATCACCACGAAGGATTTATCTGAGTGGGGCGGTTATCGGTGGATGTGATGACAAACGAAGGAGTATAATTATTTCAGAAAAATTTGATGATATATTCAAGAGCAAGAGCTTCACAACTTAAGCCCGTCAGCAACGCGTTGGTCCCCGTCTGGCCCCTATGCAAGCAGTTATTCCGCTTTACATTGTTTGATAGAGTTGTTGGATATCCTCCTGAGGGATACCATGCGAAATGCTATCCAATTGGAGCGTCATACCGCCAACATCCCTAGTTGTTTGAACGGCCCTGCGCATAATACTCGAAATATTCTGAACTGGGGAATGATTTGGTGACCTTTCTGGCCAAGGTAGAGTTTAGTAAGCATAGAGTCAAGCAGTGGAAACTCTTTCCGTGGGGGGACGGGCATTAGCTTACTGAAGTGTAAGCCCAGGATTGGTTGCCACGAAGGGCAACAAAACTGGGTGTAGAATATTGTCGACGTACCGTTGTATCGTACTGGTGCCGCGTATGGTAACCAGACGGTAGTGCTATGAAAAAAATGGCACCGCAGACTATCACTCCTGGTTGACGGGTCGTATGAATGGCGACAATCAAGTTAGTATCCAACCGCTATCCGGGACGTCTCCAGATACGTCTTTGCTGGACATCGGGACTTAGTTCGTAGCGGAACGCATGGATGAAAACAATTCTATTCCATTGAATGAGATTCCACGCCGGAGACGCGTCTGGAGACGCCGCGGACAGTGGTGGGATGCCAACCTGACTTAAATTTCAAATTAAAGTCTTACAATGAATGGGAATTACAGGATCATTCTTCACTTCTATTGCGCAGTGTTATATTACTCCCAAACTCTTTATTGAACGAGAGAAGTTCATATTTGTCCAAATTGGGATTAAAGATGGTAGTGATTCTCCTTTTTCTTCTCTGTCTGGGAGAGGTCCGGTGACGTTAATTGCTAAGGGATATTTAAGTCAAAGGGGCGTACAACCTTACTCCATAAGGTTGCAAAAACACCATTTTCTGTTTCGAATCATGTTCAAATTACGTCGGATGGTTCTGAACGGTCCCATGTGGTTCCAACCTGTACGCGAGGTCAAAATTTGCTCTCGCTCTGTGCTCCACACGGGTACGATCGCGTTCGTTGGAGATGCAGCTCCACAATGTCTTTAGAGAACGGCTGAAACGTCTGAAGGTGTCAGCAGTTTCGAGAAAATGATACTTTAATTCTGTTGTGCAGTGTAGATGAAAATCGTTATTGGACTGAGCACGTAACTGCAATTTACCAGAGGCATCAGTATCCACTTCACCACCAATAATGATTACTATTGTCCCTGGATGCACTCACTACCCTTGTACAGCCTTCTTTCCAGCCAGACCTTCCTCACTTCCCAGTATTTTAGCTGGTGCAGTCTCCTCAAATTTCCTCTTCCTAGAACTCGATGTATTAGAAAACATCTATTTTATACACCTTTAGGTTCTTTTCATATCTGCCACTACCATTATTGTTATTACTGGCATTATCATTATTATTATTATTTCTTTCCTTTCTCAGACGTTATGTCTGATTAAAAATGGAAAGTGACGCGGTCCTTGATCAAGCTTGAATTTCTTTTAACTGTACGGTATATGTTAACATTGCAATTAGGAACTTTCGGGTGATTGAACATGTATCAATAATTACAGAATTCTGTAGTTGTATATATATATACGTTTGGATATAGCTGTATTGCGTTGATTTACTTGTGAATATTGTGTGGTATGACTCCTGTAGTTGATAGTATAGTTGGTATAATGTCAATTTGATCCTGATGCCACAAGTCCTTAATTTCCTCAACCAGTTGGATGTATTTTTCAATTTTTTCTCCTGTTTTCTTCTGTATATTTGTTGTATTGGGTATGGATATTTCGATTAGTTGTGTTAATTTCTTTTTATTGGTGAGTATGATGTCAGGTTTGGTATGTGGTGTTGTTTTATCTGTTATAATGGTTTTATTCCAGTATAATTTGTATTCATAATTCTCCAGTACATTTTGTGGTGCATACTTGTATGTGGGAACGTGTTGTTTTATTAGTTTATGTTGTATGGCAAGTTGTTGATGTATTATTTTTCCTACATTGTCATGTCTTCTGTTGTATTCTGTATTTGCTAGTATTGTACATCCGCTTGTGATGTGATCTACTGTTTCTATTTGTTGTTTGCAAAGTCTGCATTTATCTGTTGTGGTATTGGGATCTTTAATAATTTGCTTGCTGCAATATCTGTTGTTTATTGTTTGATCCTGCATTGCAATCATGAATCCTTCTGTCTCACTGTATATATTGCCTTTTCTTAGCCATGTGTTTGATGCGTCTTGGTCGATGTATGGCTGTGTTAATTGATACAGGTGCTTGCAATGTAGTGTTTTCTTTTCCCAATTTACATTCTTCATATCTGTTGATGTTATGTGATCTAAAGGGTTGTAGCAGTGGTTATGAAATTGCAATGGTGTAGCCGATGTATTTATATGAGTGATTGCTTTGTGTATTTTGCTAGTTTCTGCTCGTTCTATAAAGAATTTTATAAATTGTCTACCTGACCATA
Organism: Schistocerca cancellata; assembly: GCF_023864275.1. Taxonomy (NCBI): domain Eukaryota; kingdom Metazoa; phylum Arthropoda; class Insecta; order Orthoptera; family Acrididae; genus Schistocerca; species Schistocerca cancellata. The sequence goes on from NC_064629.1 coordinate 621,435,604, forward strand.
ATGTAGGTTTTTTATGTCGATAAATCCCCTTCCTCCTTCCTTTCTGCTTAATGTGAATCTTTCTGTTGCTGGATGTATGTGATGAATTCTATTTTTTGTGGCATTGTGATCGTGTAAGTGTATTGAGTGCTTCTAGTTCAGTGTTACTCACTACTCCAAATGAGTGGGTCAATATTGGTATAGCATAAGTATTTATAGCTTTTGTCTTGTTTCTTGCTGTCAATTCTGTTTTCAGTATTTTTGTCAGTCTTTGTCTATATGTTTCTTTTAGTTCTTCTTCAATATTTGTATTACCTATTCCTATTTTTTGTCTGTATCCTAGATATTTATAGACATCTGCTTTTTCCATCGCTTCTATGCAGTCGCTGTGGTTATCCAATATGTAATCTTCTTGTTTAGGGTGTTTTCCCTTGACTACGCTATTTTTCTTACATTTGTCTGTTCCAAAAGCCATATTTATATCATTGCTGAATACTTCTGTTATCTTTAGTAATTTGTTGAGTTGTTGATTTGTTGGTGCCAGTAGTTTTAGATCATCCATGTATAGCAACTGTGTGATTTTGTGTTGTTATGTTCCAGTAATATTATATCCATAATTTGTATTATTTAGCATGTTGGATAGTGGGTTCAGAGCAAGGCAGAACCAAAAAGGACTTAATGAGTCTCCTTGGTATATTCCACGCTTAATCTGTATTGGCTGTGATGTGATATTATTTGATTTTGTTTCGATACTAAGTGTGGTTTTCCAATTTTTAATTACCATGTTTAGGAACTGTATCAATTTAGGATCTACTTTGCATATTTCCAATATTTGTAGTAACCATGAGTGGGGTACACTATCAAAAGCTTTTTGGTAATCAATGTATGCGTAGTATAGCGACCTTTTTTTAGTTTTAGCTTGATATGTCACCTCTGCATCTATTGTCAGTTGCTCTTTACATCCTCGTGCTCCTTTGCAACGGCCTTTTTGTTCTTCCTTTATAATTTTGTTCTGTGTTGTATGTGTCATTAATTTCTGTGTAATGACTGAGATTAATATTTTGTATATTGTTGGTAGGCATGTTATGGGGCGATATTTTGCTGGGTTTGCTGTGTCTGCTTGATCTTTAGGTTTCAGGTAAGTTATTCCTTGTTTAAGTGTATCAGGGACTGTGTATGGGTCTGCAATGTAACTATCAAATAATTTAGTTAGATGTGAATGTGTTGAGGTGAACTTCTTTATCCAGAAATTTGCTATTTTATCTTTTCCAGGGGCTTTCCAATTGTGTGTAGAATTAATTGCTCGAGTGACTTCATGTTGCAAAATTATGACTTCAGGCATTTGTGGTATCATCTTGTATGTGTCTGTTTCTGCTTGTATCCACCGTGCATATCTGTTATGTTGTACCGGGTTTGACCATATGTTGCTCCAGAAGTGTTCCATGTCTGTTGTGTTTGGTGGATTGTCTATTTTAATGTATGTGTCATCTATTGTCTCGTAAAATTTCTTTTGGTTTGTGTTGAATGTTTGGTTTTGTTTCCTTCTGTTTTCACTTTTTTGTATCTTCTAAGTAGTTTGGCCAATGCTTGTAATTTCTGCTTCTTTACATCTAATTGCTCTATCGCTTCTTGTTTTGAGATTTTACCCAACCTTTTTCGTTTTTTGTCTGATATTTCATTTCTTATAAACTGTGTTAGCTGTCCTATGTCTTTTCTCAGTTTATCTATTCTGATCTGTATCCTGTGTTGCCATGCTGGTTTTGTGGGTTTCTTCTGTGTGTTGCTTGGTTCTGATCTCTGCCTAGTGTGTATATTTAGTGTAGTGAGTGCTCCTATATAAACCAGTAGTTGTAACTCTTCCATAGTTGTATTTTCATTTATTTTGTTGTGTATGATTGTGTTGATAGTTGTTATTGTTGTTTCGACTTGTTGGTTATTTGGTGATCTATGCAAGAATGGTCTAATGTCTGTTTTTGTGTCTTTGTATTCTATATATGTCAGCTGAAATTTTTCTTCTAACACTAACGTGTGTGTCACTTCGTGTTCTATTTGTGCTTGTTCTGGTGGCTGTCTTTAGATTTCGTTTTCCTCTGATTGTTTAATTGATGCGTGTTGTTCTTTGTTTGTTTGCTCTGGGATGTTTGATTCCATTACAGTATTTTCTTCTTCTTCTGATTGCACATTATTTTGTTCCAGTATTTGTTGTACTTGTTGTTTGATGTTTTCTAATTATGACTGGGGTATCCTGTTATTTTTGATTATTACACGGATCTGATCAGCTAGTCGTTGTTCTGTTAAAATATTTAATTCTGGGTATCTGGTAATAAATGTTGAGTATACCTGTGATCTGTATCCATTGTGTTGGTTCCTAAGTTTGTTGCTTGGTAATAACAGAACATGAGGTGTCGGTTAACTTCAGCTGACCATCTCATCCTCTGACTTTGTTTTCCTTCTAGAGTGGTTGCAGGAAGCATATCCTGCAAAACACCTCTATTTGGATTTAAATCATTTGCCGTGTGGCTAGCAGTGTCGTTACCATTGTGGACGGGCATAGGGGTCAAGCGTCGTCTCCGACCATGACAGCGCTTGTCCGAGGCTTCATTAGTTCAGTCCTGAACCAACTAATCACACTAAAAGGGGGGTTAGCCCTATTAGTGGTTTGTTCTTTTCGTTGCCTTTTACGACTGGCAGAACATACCGGGGGCATATTCTTTTCCCGGGCCTAATCTATTATTATTATTATTATTATTACACACGTTACAGGCCTATTATCAGACCACGCGAAACATTCATGACTCCTTTTCCCATTCTTCCAGTCCTCCTTCATTCGTTCACTAAAGGCTCTCTTCCTTTCTTCCGTCCACTTTGGCCTTTGGGCTTTAGGTGCTGTTTGTTCTGACATGACTTCCCACTTGTACACCTTGTGTCTATAGACGCCTTTGTCACTGACGTCGGCTGAATCTATCTGAGCTCTTTCCAGATCAATCTTGACTTGTGTCAAAAAATGGTTCAAGTGGCTCTGAGCACTATGGGACTTATCTTTTGAGGTCATCAGTCCCCTACAACTTAGAAATACCTAAACCTAACTAACCTAAGGACATCACACACATCCATGCCAGAGGCAGGATTCGAACCTGCGACCGTAGCGGTTGCGCTGTTCCAGGCTGTAGCGCCTAGAACCGCTCGGCCACCCCGGGCGGCTGCCTTGTGTCATCCAGGGTATAGTGGTCTTGAGTCTCTGGATGTACCTGAGGATTCTGTTGGTGAGTCTGGTCTGTGGGAGTCTGCTTATGTGTCCATAAAATTTTAGTCGCCTCTTATTAATGTCCGCTGCGATGTTGGAGAACTTCTCTGTGGTGTCCCTGGAGTGAAGCCTATATCTATCGTCTGTGAGTTTTGGCGCAATGAATTTCTTAATGATTTTTAATTCCTGTGTGAGACTTTTCTCAAGGTCGGCCTTTGTGTGTAACATCAGTATGTCACTGGCGTATAGCACGTCAGGTTCGATTACAGTGTTGTAGTGACGAATTTTGGTGCAGATGAACAGACATTTCGTGTTGTAAATACCTTGTGTTTTGTATAAGGCTCTCTTCAGTTTCAATAACCTAGCGTTCTGGGCAACTTTCTCGTGTCCTCTCGGTTCGAGCACTTCAGCTAGTTACTTAAAGTGTGTGGATCCTGTTGATTTTGCCATACTTCGTGTTCAAATTTGAAATGCTTAATTTCGTGCAGAAGAACTCAGTTTTCTGATAGGAAATCTGTAGCCCTACTTTTTCTGCGCACTTTTTGTGTACTTCTATCTGTCTGATTGCTGTAGTTTCGTTATCTGTGAGTAGTGCCCGAGTGTCTGCGAAGGCTAGACAGCCGACCTACAGCTTGTCCTTGTGTCGTCCAAGTCGCACTCCTTGATGACCTAATCCAGCAGTAGGTTGAAGAGGAGCGGTGATAGTCCGTCACTTTGGCGAACACCTGTCTTGATGTCAAAGTGTTCGGAGATTTCCCCTTGTACTTCACCTTAGATTCATTTTTGTCAGTGTCTGTCTAATCAGTCGCAGTATCTTGCCGTCCAAGCCTTGTTCATGTAATATGTTGAGCAAGGACTGGCGGTCGATGGAGTCATATGTCTTCTTCAAGTCAACGAAGGTGCATATGACTGGACAGTTCCTGAGGACATTGATTTTCAGAGTAGTCTTCAGATTGAAGATTTGTTCTGCACAAGAGCGACCAGGGCGGAAGCCCGCCTGGTACTCGCCGATCTTATGTTCCAGTTGGCTTGTGTTCTTTGGAGTAGGCACGCTGAGATTACCTTGTATGTTACTTGTATTAGTGAGATGCCCCTGTAAGTGTTCACATCTGTGGGGACACCCTTTTTGTGCAGAGGGTGGATCAGTGCACATTTCTAGTCGTCTGGCAACTTTTCTGACGTCCATATGTCTGTGATGATCTGTGTGAGTTCTCTGAGTGAGTTTGGTCCGAGGTTTTTCAGTAGTTCGGCCACTATGCCGTCTTCACCAGATGTCCTGTTGTTTTTGAGGCTGAGGATGTGCCTGTGGACATACTCTTGTGTCGGGGGTAGTGAGTCTGTGTGTCTGTCTGTAGGTTCTTCGTCTGGGAATCTCTCTGTGGATTCTGGGCTATCGAGAAGTTCTGGGAAGTACTGTGCCAGCACCTTACTGTTCTCCTTATCCGTCAATGCCAATTTTCCGTCACTGTTTCTAAAGCAGAGATTCGGTGGTGTGTATCCTCGGATGTGCCTTGCAAACGTCCTGTAGAACTCCCTTGCGTTGTAGCTGCGGAAGTTGTCCTCTATACAGTCTAGATATTCCTTCAGCTATTTCCTCTTGGATTGTCTAATAATTTTTGAAGTTGTCTTTCGTGTTCCGTTGAACACCTGTAAATTTTCCCAACAACCTAACTAACCTAAGGACATCACACACATCCATGCCCGAGGCAGGATTCGAACCTGCGACCGTAGCAGTCTCTCCATTAGTCCCGAGTACTGGGGTGCCTCTTCCACCACCTAATCTGATTTGAAGTACATCTTCTCTACCGTAGATGTCGTTGAGGTCTTCACCGTAACCCTGCAAGGTGCTCTAAAACAGGGTACTACCATCCGGAACCACGTGGACCCTGGTTTTTTTAACGAGGTTGATATTCCTTTCGCTCCTCCTTCCTCATCACTTGCGAGATGAAGCCCCGGGCTTGCGACCGGCACTGGTGGAGTTATTATTATTATTATTATAATTATTATTATTTCTATTACTAGCACTAGCAGCAAAAGCACAAGTACTGCAAGTATTAACTTTATTCCTTCTTAGTCAATATTTACGTACTCACATTGTAATTATAGACACTCAAAACATTTTAACACTATTTCTCATATTAAAATCGTTACTTCTTAGTTAACTATGAAGTAAAAAATGTACTGCATGTGTAATACCGTGGTCTGATGTAAGAGAGGGCCTGATGTCCCTAATCAGATCAGGTTGAATAAATTAATAAATAAAATAAATAAATACACATTATTATTTAGCATTCTTAAATGTAATGTTGAATTGGAAATTTACATACCAAGTTAGACTTCAACAATTCTACTGTCGAACTTCACAGTTTCAAACAAGATAAACCAAATGAAAAAAATTAAAAAATTCTTAAAGGAATTCTCGTGAATGTGTCCCGGTCTCCCCTACTCTACTGATCATCACCAGTATGATAGTCCCATTTCACTATCCTATCAGTCCATATGTTTATTTATGGGAGTGAAATTTTGTTAGCTTTACATATATAAGACAGTCATTTGACAAACTTACGTCTACAACGCCTAGGTGTATAATGTCGCCATCTTGATTAGTTTTACTACATTTCGGTTTGTGACTTATAAAATTATATAATGCAAGTTATTATTTCTATGTTTGGAATAGAGTAATGTGATATGGGGTTCTTAATGAACCAAGAGCATTTGGTGTGTACATTTAAAATCTATAGATGCTACAATACGTCGAATTTCATAAATCGTAGCCAGTTTGTAAGTTGCTGCATCGAGAAATATGGTGGTCAGCTGACCGAGGCTTTAAATAAGCATGCAAGGCAGAGCTAGTGTCTTTCCTCGGTGTGTAGTTGAACTGGTAAGGTGTTTGGAAGGTACTTGCGTGGCCACAAAGCCGCTTGGGTTTAAGTATGGTAATTCGGACTGGAAAATATTTCGACGTCCACCAGTTCGGTACATTATTATTATGATTTTCTAATTTTGCAACTCTATATGTTGGTGAACTTAGTCACAGGCTGGTCATCAGTGCTTGAATAATTCTGTAGCATTAAAATTTGTTCATCTTTTAAGACTTGAGTGCAACTGTTGAGCTTTGTGATTATGATTACTGCTGCATTTCTTTTTTCTTTTTTTTTTTTTTTTTACTTATTTGCTCTGCCAATGAAATTAGTTCGCACTTGTTATTGACTGAAAAATGTTCTTTCAGTTTCTTCTATCACTTTTAGCCCACATTCTTATCCTAATCGATCTTTTCTTGATGTTTTCCCATTAATGCTTACTATCCATATATTTAGTTGTATGATTATTTCTTTATTTGTCATTTCTAATTAAGGTGCTACATGAATAATCCATGTTCATATAAGGACTAACGCAAAAGCGCATAACTGAACCTCCTTTGCCCAGATGAATGGTACTAAAGATCTGAAACCGTTTACTTTCCCGCCACTGATTCGGTTTGCAACTTATTCATATTTACTGGGGATTAATTTAATATTGGTGTTACCAGAGTCGCAGTGAACTTCCAATGTAGGAACGTCACCACGTCCTCGTCTGGACGAAAACGTAAATGCTCCAGTAAAACATATATTATTTAGGTTCTTACGCGGAGTGATTGATACTCTTGGCACATGGATAGAAACACGCCATCAACTTGGGTGCCGTGATATGGTTTTCAGTAACGAATAGAGTGAGCTCTGTTTCACTTGATTTAATTATTTCTGCGATGGATTCTCCATTTCCAATAGGGTTATAGGAAACGAGCATTTAACGTGTTCCTGAAATGTACAACACGTAGGGGTCAATATTATACGCCTTTAGTCACTTGTATCAGTCCAACGTAGCACTCTAAAAGAAAATGATTTTTATCTTTTTCCAATGTCTTAGGAAGTGTCATTGATTCAGTGACCTGCTATTAACTGCTTCTAGAAGTGAAGCAAGTTCTTTTGCATGGCGTTCAAGTTTATGAAAACCATTGTTAAATTGTAATTCGAATGGGTATAGGAGAGGAGAAGTAGGTTTTTCTTTATTTTCGGCCATTTAGTTTTTCTTGTATTAATTAACATCGCAGGATTATTCTACGTTATTGCATGTTAGGTGGATAGAATGATTGTAAAAGGTTAAGTAGAAGTGATGGCATCAGAAGCTGCAGGTGATTGGAACTAAGTTATTACCTTGACCTTGGGTTCGGAAGGGTTCACCTTACGGAATCTCTGGGTCTACTTGGAGCTAAACTGGTTTAGGTTGTGATGTTTTTATCATTGGTACATCTGGAGGTGTAGGTATAGGGCCAGGAAAACTGTATCATCAGCGTAAACTAGTGGAAGTTTCCAGGAGAATGCGAGTCTGCCATAGCATTCGTATAAAGGATGCATAGGCCTCGAAAAGAGATAGACCCTTCAAAGAGACCTGCACTGAATTGTAAAATGCAGGAACTGGTTTTCTTCATTGTTACACAGGATGAGTGAATGGTTATGAAAAGTGCGTAGTTAATTCAGAGTGCATGCGTCTTCATTTTAAAATGGACATCGAGATACCGTACTGACTCATAGCATTTTTCTGGGTCATAGACAAAAATAACAAATCTACACAACTCGTCTTCGGAAGAGAACGTGGGATACAATCCAAATGGTTAACAGCAAGGGGTAGATATTTTTTTAGGTTGTGTTCTTAGTGCAGAAACGTTACTAGACGAGACATCTCTCACGCAGAACGAATCCCTATCTTTTCCAGTTTTATGTGCAACCGCAGAATGGCTATCTAAATATTTACAGTAAATGTAACTCGCATAAGTTTCAATAAAAACTGACGAAAATAAATTTTATTAAAGTAACGAGTGGTTTACACAACCCACCAGGATAGCCGAGAGCGCTAATGCGCTGCTTCTTGGACTCGGTTAGGCGCGCCGGTCCCGGACCGAATCCGCCCGGCGGATTAACGATGAGGGCCGATCTGAATGTGGTTTTTAAGCGGTTTTCCAAATCCTGTTAGGTGAATACCGCGCTGGTCCCCACGTTCCGCCTCAGTTACGCGGCTCGCAAACATCTGCACACATTCGTACTATTCCATGGATTCCACTAGACGCAGACAGTTGGGGTACAGTAATTCCTTCTTGGGAGGTACAGGGTGGCGACAGGAAGGGCATCTGGCCACCCTTTAAAATTAACATGCCTAATGCGATTAACAAGCAGACCCCGCAAGTCGGGATAAATTCTTGGAAAAAGAGAGAGAACGAGTGGTTTACACAATATGATTAGTTTGTTTTTTGCACTAACCAGGATCACTTTTATTGTGTATGTCCACTGCAACGCTGCATTTGACACGCTGGGAGATGATATGAAGATCTTACTAAACATCGAAGTAAAGTAGGAGTGTCAATATGACGTGTCACTGTAAAGTTTCTTTGGTTTCAAGAATATGAGATTTCTGGAATTTTTTCACCACCCAATATTATAACTTCAGTGTCATTACACACTAAAAGAGACTAGAAAGATTATTCAGAAGAAGTGAGATGAACCTCTTGTGACGGAGAGAAGTGTTGCGTTTTTGATGATAATCTGCTTCACTTATTGTGCTTTAATGAGTCTGTAAGTTTCGTCGGTAACATTGTCTCTTAGAACAAGAAATCAGATGCAAGAGATGAAGTAGATGCAGCTGAGCATTTATGTACTGACGGAAATATCGAATAGTGGAAATGAAAATCCTCAGTGCATGTGAAGGTGACGGAGAGGTAGGTAGAAAGTAGTTAGCTGTGCTCAGTTTGTGAGCCGAAGGAACATTATTATTCCAGAGTTAGTAGTAGAGAATGGTAAGGTAGTAGGATTTAGTACACATGCTGCGATATAAGACTTTCCATTGTCTATAAGAGTTTACCATTGTTTTTATGTTTAGGTTTATCCATGTTTGGAGTGAGACCTCTGATTTCTTTGCGTTAGATACATTTCTGATGTTTGCCTAGAGGACATATTGTTACAAGATTGGCTTAGAAACGTCAGAGTCCCTGGAGAGAGTCTGACGTCGTTAGGAGAGGAGGGCCTCTTTGGAATGATGAGTGGCTTGCAATATGAGTGTCTATAGATAGCCGATAGGCAGCTAATTTTATGTGGAAGTAACCTTGGATAAATTTTCGAGGGGTATTGGATGGTTCTATGTGGGTATGGTCTGATATGCGGTAGGTAATGAGTAGGAGGATAGTCAGACGACCAACTCTTTTGGGATCGAGTACTTCAGCATAAATGCGCTCCTGGTATTTAACAGAGACTAGGACGAGATATGGAATGGAACTGGTCCATGATGGGTGGGCTATGGCATGCGAACTAAGTCACCTTACAAGGAGTCAATAAACCGTCACCATTATCAGAGTTCGGCATGGGACTGACTGTGGATATTGAGGTCGACGGCAATAATGTAGATGGTGTATAAGGGTGAGCAAATAATAAGAGATGATATCGGATGCCTATAGTTGTATAAGTTATGTTTTTGATGTACCTATAATAAAATGAGACCAAGAGGTGCATTCTTAGGGAAGTAGCACACCGCATTAACGGAAAATTGCAATCTCTTTACGAAAATTTTACAGCGCCAAATTTTCTCTGCATTTTGGAATCTACTTATTATGCGCGTTTCCAGTTTGTGGACAGCCAAGGCGATGAGGGAGAAGCGTGTGGCGCCTCGTTGTGTTTGTAGAGCCGAGGGGTTGAGGACTCTTCGTCGCCGCTCTGTGTTTGGCGTAGCGACCTCTGTTTGCGAAACAGTTGACCTTCTGGCGTCCGAGTTATCGGAGGATCTCATTAACCACGATCACGCACGCTGCTGCTCTTGGCGGAGAAATACTACCCGGCAGGAGGCGCTCGCCGGAACGAAGGCCCAACTCTTTAAGTTCTATACGCCACCACTAAATGAGCTTCTGTGCATATACTGACACCATTTCTAACAAATACTGACGAAAATAGGTATTATTACATGACGCAGTCGATTACACAATATGACCAGTTTGACGGGATAACGTTAATGCTTCACATTCATTACTGAAACGTATTCAGTTGTCATCCGCTGTCGACGAAATGTACTACAGGGACTACCATATTAGAAAGAGAACAATACTTGCTAGAAAAGCTAAAGGAACTTCTGAGAAGCTGAAAAGCGTGGTGTGCAAAACATCTCAGATAAAACGAAACTATAGACCCCCGATTCGTTTACGACCGACCACGTGCAGGACAATAAACAACTTATTAAATGTGACGCTCAGCAATATAATAAGTGAAATACAAACAGTCTAAGAATTTTTCAAGCTGCCATCTCTAAGGTATTTTAACTAGTATGATATTTATGCTATTCTGGTGTAGAAATCTGGTAGCACGATGGGACATACAACAATGAAATAAAAAGCGTATTTTTATTCTGAAACTCCAAGACATATGCTGCTCCTTTATATGTACCATATAATTAATGTAACACAATATCGACGGCAACTGGAAAAAAATCAACCACAACTTTACACTCTCGCTATGCAAGTGCTCTAAGATGTAAAACAGTTAAGAAAGGAGGGACACAGTTATAAATTTATTCTGTTAGTGTCAGCAGAAAGCAAAGAAGTCAATGACACGGAAGTCACATTGACCACGACATTACTATAACAGGCATTGTCTTATTTGTTGCGACATGTCTTTGCCTTTCGTAGATCTAACACGTTCCACTTCCTCGCAACTACGCAACAACCACTTAAAGCAGAAAAAACGAAAGCTTCGATGGAATGCTTGGTTCACGTCAAGGTATCTGCACAGATAAAATTCATTTTAATCGCCAGAAAAATCATCAACCGACTCGTAACCAGATACACTAGGTGATCAAAAGTATCCATTTCCCTCAAAACATACTTTTTTCATATTAGGTGCGTTGTGCTGCCACCTGCTGCCCGGTACTCCACATCAGCGACCTCAGTTGTCATTAGACATCGTGAGAGAGCAGAATGGGGCGCTCCGTGGAATTCACGGACTTCGAATGTGGTCAGGTGATTGGGTATCACTTGTGTCATATGTCTGTACGCGAGATTTCCCCACTCATCAACATCCCTAGGTCCACTGTTTCCGATGGGATAGTGAAGTGGAAATGTGAAGGGACAAATGCTGCACAAAAGCAGACAGGCCGACATCGTCTATTGACTGACAGAAACCGCCGACAGTTGAAGAGGGTCGTAATATGTAATTGGCAGACATCTATCAAGACTATCACAAAATAATTCCAAACTGCATCAGGATCCACTGCAAGTACTATGACAGTTGGGTGGGAGGTAAAAAACTTGGATTTCATGGTCGAGCGGCTGCTCATAAGCCACACATCGCGTCGATAAATGCCAAACGACGCATCAGAGGTAACACATGACGACTCAGGATGTCCACGACCTACCACTTGCCATCGTAGTTCCCTTAAGCACTACCAGCCATTACCTAAACCCATACACGATGGTTAGTCACACCATGACGCCAGGAGTAAAACCGCTGCGCCTTTGCAAAACGTTCTACAAATGGGATCTCTGCCCAGGTCACCACCATATTCACCGACGACGGTCATTCCGGGTGGTACACAACCACAATATATCACTCAGCACGATCCGACGCCATTCATTAGCAGATCATTCCTCCCGGTCACGGCACCACTCCAGATACAGCAGTTTGTGTTTTAGTGTTAGTAGCAGCCTACGCATAGGACAGTAATTCCCTAGTCTGGCTGCTGCTAGTCTCCCACCAACGATGCGAGGTGACTCAGAATGTTGGAGGGATTCCATTACTTGTTCTTGGATGGCAGGTGCAGATGCGAAGGGTTGCAATGAGCTTCGGTGCACCACACGGCGATTCTCCCTTGTGCTAGTCAGACATGGTCAATCGGAATCTTGACGATAGGTGCACGTGCCCTCACGTCCCTTGAAGACCATTATCACATTCAGATCCCCGATACTCAGGATACTGCACAATTTGACCAGCTGGCCAAACTATCAGGTGCCTGACAAAGCTGTCTCACATTACATGGGAATGCAGCATATCCCACTGTGGCCGAGCGGTTGTAGGCGCTTCAGTCCGGAAACGCGCTGCTGCTGCGGTCGCAGGTTCGAATCCTGCCTCGGGCATGGATGTGTGTGATGACCTTAGGTTAGTTAGGTTTAAGTAGTTCTAAGTCTAGGGGACTGATGACCTCAGGTATTAAGTCCCACAGTGCTTAGAGCCATTTGAACCATTTTTTGCAGCATATCCGTGTACTGCACGGTGATTACTCAACATCAGACGCTGTATAATACCTCTATATCCAACCAAGCCTAGTAACAACACTACACACTGACAACACTAACGCCCCTGGTAGCCATGCTACATGTCACAGAGAATTGTAACTCTGATTGTTTACATACCTGATGATGGTGTGTACGTGTTGTCAGGCAATATAGTTCCTTATTGATTTCAGGCAGTTCCTTATTGATTTCATATTCAGGAGAATTTATGTTGTTAAATACTGGTCGAACCGTTTTTCTTTTTTGTTTTTGAAGTTCATTTTACGCTTACATTACAGCTTCATTCGCATTCATAACGACGTTTGTCTTTGAAAAGTTACCCGTTTTCGTATTTAGCTTTTCTTTCATATTCTAGTAGAATTTTTTGCTTGCAGAATATAGTGTAAATCAAAAGACTCCTCTTTTTTGTATGTAGTTCTAATTAAGGAAGAATACAGCCATGTTTCATCTAGTAATTTTCTATTCTGTTCTTTTTAAATTATGTTTTTGAAATTTTTGTCTTTGTATAAGTGTTTTGGTGGTGTATAACTTTCTTACTTCTTATTGATGCATTACGTTTCTCACAATCATTATTTTAGCTACATCACTTGCTACTTTACACTCAGCTATAGCAGTTTTACTTACATTACCGTGCCATTTCTTCATACCGTTTTATTGCAGTCCTTCGTTTAACAGTTGTTCTTCCTCGTTATTTAATATCAGATTCGATCAGTTTACATGACGTAAAATAAATAAACGTAAATTAAACCTGTTGCACTTTTCTTTCCCATTTACTTCTTGTTAAGGCTCAGATTTAAATTGAAATTTTTATTTTTGTGTCTCTTCCATACTAGATATTTTTATTTTTGAAACATGTTCCATACTTCAAACTCTATTTGTGACTGACTCAAGATTAATCAAAGCTTTAGGTTCTCTCATTACTAATTAGAGAGTTGTTTCATTTTATATGCAACTCATACTTCTGGCTACATGCAGCGCATGGAAATTAATTTTTCTCTTAGTTTCTTACCAGCTGTGGAAGATTTTTTCATTTTATCTGTGCGTATTTAGGAACATTACCTACATCCAACTTCTTATTGAATCAGTTCTGATCATATTACTAAGCACCATTAGACTTAATTTGAGAAAAGTACTAATATCTCTGTACACCCTTCTTGATTAATATGTATTTGGAGAAAATGACATATTATCGAGACACAGCGACTGGCATTTTTATATAGCTTCAAATTTTCTGTGACGGAATCACATAAAAGTTTTGTACTGCTAACATGTGTCGGTAGCTTGTCTTTTAAAGTTTAATGCTCATATCACAAAAGTTCTTTATAATCTGATAACTTCTTAAACTTTACGTATTTCATCTTTGCATATCATATCATCTGTTCTTAAGCCTCTCATAAAAGCCTTGTATGACAGCATCGATATTATAATTTAAAAAAAAAGATGCTTTAATTAAAAGAGAATGAAATCATTACTGCACACTTAGCCAACTCTTGTGTCTTGATTTCACCTGACATCACCATTCAGTGATCGACTTGTGTCTCCTGCGTCGAGCCAGATGGTGAGCAACACAGTGAGGCTAGTCTTTGTTGACTGGGTACGGGTTTGGCGAACTGTGGGTTCTTGAACTGGGCACTGCTCATTGTACGAAGGACGCGAGCACCCATCCACCCACTCACCCCCTCCTCTCCCCTCCCCACAACCCCCCCCCTAAACCTACACACATACACACACACACACACACACACACACACACACACACACGCGCGCGCGCGCGCGCCCGCGCGCGCTTGCACGTTTTTATATTTACTATGTACTTCAGTTACTATTCTGCCACTTTTATCGTCCATCGTATAATAAATTTTTGTTTAGGTACTTAAGACCTTGTTGTTTTATGCCTCACCATTTAATAATCATCATCTACATCATATTCATCACAAAATCAGATAAATACTTACGTCCAGTGATTTATCAAATCTGACAAGGCATTAATTGGTAACTACAAGATGCTGCTTCCGGTTGGTATGAACAATTACCTTCGGTTTTATTTTTATGTAACGGAGACTTTCTTTTCTAATTCTGATGATAACAATGGTGGCAGTTATCGGTTAACAGTATAAAACTTTTATGTGATTACGTCAAAGAAAATATTAAGTCACAACTAGCATAATTATTAAATTGATGGAATGAAATACACATCCTCGAGCTTGCAGAGAGGCAAGTTTTCATATTTTTATTGCCTGTACTAAACATGTCACTTATTGACAGAGATACGTTGCCCTGAGTGCATCAGTATGAGTTAAATACAGGATACAGCTTCATTAATTGAGATTTTGTACTGTGAGCAATTAGCATGTCAAATACATACACCTGCGCTGCGCCACGGTTGCGCACTTTACGTGAAGTCAAAAGAGACTACACCATGCAAACAACACGACGGTGTTACAAGATAGCGTAAATAACAGGGATAAATTCCCTTCGCTAACGTCGCGAGGCGAGGCGAGACAACAGTAGAAATCAATAGCCACTTACTTCAACTACAAGATACAAAAACAGAAAAATGTGCTGCAGATAAAGAAACTAGCTTCTAGTAACACCGACCAGCACATTTGATAATTTCAAGCCCTTAAGTGTTAAGCGGGTTCGAATCCTGCCTCGGGCATGGATGTCTGTGATGTCCTTAGGTTAGATAGGTTTAAGTAGTTCTAAGTTCTAGGGGACTGATGACCTCAGATGTTAAGTCCCATAGTGCTCAGAGCCATTTTTAGCCCTTAAGTGTTAATCGACAAGGCAAAATAGAATTCCATGGCAAACTCCTCTAAAATTCCGTTAATCCTCATGGAAGAAAGAGAAGGACGTAACTAAGTAGCACCTACTCGCGATGTAATGTGTATGAATCGGTGTCTCGATTAAACACTGGCGATCCTACATTTTTTTTCCACAATGACCTGCATTATAACTGCCACTTCACAGTGAAGCTCTGCGTTCATAGAAAATCTCTTACATTAGCGGGCACCTTTCAAACCTTCAGTAGCAAGAGAGAATATCTCTCTCTCAGAGTATCTTGGATAAATTTTGAACCTAGTTCTGTGCAAAAACATTGCACTCAGGTGATAAAAGTCATGGGACAGCGATATGTACATATACACACGGCGGTAGTATCGTGAACACAAGGTATAAAAGGGCAGGGCATTGGCAGAACTGTCATTTATATTCAGGTGAGACACGTGAAAATGTTTCCGACGTCGTTATGGCTGCACGATGGGAATTTACAGATTTTCATCGCGGAATGGTAGTCGAAGATGGACGCATGACACATGCCATTTCGGAAATAGTTAGGGAAGTCAATATTTCTAGATTCACAGTGTCAAGAGTATGTCGAGAAAATCACATTTCAGGCATTACCTCTCACAACGGACAACGCAGTGTCTGAAGGCCTTCACTTGACCGAGAGCAGCGGCGTCCCACTGGAGTTGTCAGTGCTAGTAGACATGCAACACTGCGCCATACAATCGCAGAAATCAATGTGGAACGTACGGTGAACGTATCCGTTATGTCAGTGCTGCGATATTTGACGTTAATGGACTATGGCAGCTGACGACCGACGCTGGTGTCTTTGCTAACATCACGAGGACGCCAGCAGCGCCTCTTCTGGACTCATAACCATATCGGTGGACCCTAGACGACTGGGAAACCGTGATCTGGCCAGATGAGACCCTACGAAGCCATGGATCCAAGTTGTTAACAAGACACTGGTAGTAGCTCCATAATGGTGTTGGCTGTGTTTACATGGAGTGGACTGGGTTTTCTGGTCCAACTAAATCGATAACTGAATGTAAATGGTTATGTACGGCTGCTTGGAGATCATTTGGAGGCATTCAGACTTAATGCTCCCAAACAACGATAGAATTTTTATGGTTGACGAGCCGCCATGTCACCGGGCCACAGTAGTTCGCAACTGTTTTGAAGGACATTCTGGATAGCTGAAGAGAATGGTTTGACCACTCAGAATGCCCGACATTGATCCCAGCGAACATTAATGGGATGGATGTAGTGGCAGCCCTGACGACGGCTACGAGCGCTTTTCGCTTGCTGTGTTACAAGAAATGTAATTTAGCTAGTAATCAATCGTTTTTGCTGTCTATTCTATAGTATATACGTTTAGTTTCAGATAGACGTGATAAATTGAAGGTTTCAGGTTTTATTTGATTCTGATTCTGTTTAGGACAATTCCGCGTGTACGCAAACATTTGTTTACATTCTTAAATGACGTTAAATACCCGAGATTATCAATTAATGCAGTGCATAATACTCAGTATTTGCGATTATCAGTGTCATTTTGACTCAATACATTGAATGTAGCAGTTTTTATACTTTTTATTAGATTATTTTTCGCGTGAACGTAAACGTTTGTTTACATTATAAATGCGAGAGTTTATCAGTTTACGTTAGTGTACGATATTCAGTATTCACTTTTATTAGTGTCATTTAGTCTCGCTACATTGAAGGTAGCAGTTTTTATACGTTTTATTAAGAATAGTGGTAATGAAAGTGAATTCTAACCTCACTTGTATACGTTTGACTAGTGCAACCTGCGACCGTTTACAGTAGTCAAACGTAATATACGAGGTAAATTAGTATTACACTACAATTTCTGAGTAAATCAGTGTTACAATACAACTTCTGAGCCCTTCTTATATACAATTTAGTTAGAAGAAAGCTAAAACTCACCTCGCCGTCTGCTTAAATTCCTTAGCTTGTTGTGGGCTTTGGTGATTGTGTACTGTATGCGCATCGGTTCTTATAGAGTAGAGTTCGTACAGGGTGTTTCAAAATAGACCGGTATATTTGAAACGGCAATAAAAACTAAACGAGCAGCGATATGCTTGGGACAACAGTACATTTTCAGGCGGACAAACTTTCGAAATTACAGTAGTTACAATTTTCAACAACAGATGGCGCTGCAAGTGATGTGAAAGATATAGAAGACAACGCAGTCTGTGGGTGCGCCATTCTGTACGTCGTCTTTCTGCTGTAAGCGTGTGCTATTCACAACGTGCAAGTGTGCTGTAGACAACATGGTTTATTCCTTAGAACAGAGGATTTTTCTGGTGTTGGAATTCCACCGCCTAGAACACAGTGTTGTTGCAACAAGACGAAGTTTTCAACGGAGGTTTAATGTAACCAAAGGACCGAAAAGCGATACAATAAAGGAACTGTTTGAAAAATTTCAACGGACTGGGAACGTGACGGATGAACGTGCTGGAAAGGTAGGGCGACGGCGTACGGCAACCACAGAGGGCAACGCGCAGCTAGTGCAGCAGGTGATCCAACAGCGGCCTCGGGTTTCCGTTCGCCGTGTTGCAGCTGCGGTCCAAATGACGCCAACGTCCACGTATCGTCTCATGCGCCAGAGTTTACACCTCTATCCATACAAAATTCAAACGCCGCAACCCGCCAGCGCCGCTACCATTGCTGCACGAGAGACATTCGCTAACGATATAGTGCACAGGATTGATGACGGCGATATGCATGTGGGCAGCATTTGGTTTACTGACGAAGCTTATTTTTACCTGGACGGCTTCGTCAATAAACAGAACTGGCGCATATGGGGAACCGAAAAGCCCCATGTTGCAGTCCCATCGTCCCTGCATCCTCAAAAAGTACTGGTCTGGGCCGCCATTTCTTCCAAAGGAATCATTGGTCCATTTTTCAGATTCGAAACGATTACTGCATCACGCGGTACAAACTGCCTTAGACGACACTGCGAACACCTCGTGGTTTATGCAAGATGGTGCCCGGCCACATCGCACGACCGACGTCTTTAATTTCCTGAATGAATATTTCGATGATCGTGTGATTGCTTTGGGCTATCCGAAACATACAAGAGGCGGCGTGGATTGGCCTCCCTATTCGCCAGACATGAACCCCTGTGACTTCTTTCTGTGGGGACACTTGAAAGACCAGGTGTACCGCCAGAATCCAGAAACAATTGAACAGCTGAAGCATTACATCTCATCTGCATGTGAAGCCATTCCGCCAGACACGTTGTCAAAGTTTTCGGGTAATTTCATTCAGAGACTACGCCATATTATTGCTACGCATAGTGGATATGTGGAAAATATCGTACTATAGAGTTTCCCAGACCGCAGCGCCATCTGTTGTTGAAAATTGTAACTACTGTAATTTCGAAAGTTTGTCTGCCTGAAAATGTACTGTTGTCCCAAGCATATTGCAACAAACGGTGTATTTCTATCGCTGCTCGTTTAGTTTTTATTGCCGTTTCAAATATACCGGTCATTTTTGAAACACCCTGTATTTGTTCTTTACATGCTGAACTCTTATTGTTAGCAAAAGGTTTCTTTTTTTTGTGCCTACATCTGTCAGTGTACAATACTCAGTATTTACGTTTATTAGTGTCATTTAGACTCGGTAGATTTAAGGTAGCAGTTTTTACAGTATTATTAAGTCACTTTCGCGTGTACGTAAACGCTTGTTTAAATTACTAATACGAGGGATAATCAGTAGGTGCAGTTTACCGTAGGTCAAATTTTAATTCGTTAATAATATTCACTAGATAGCCCCTAGCAGTTTACTGTGGGTCACTGTCTTATTCTTTAGTATTCACTACATAGCCCCTAGGAGGAAAATAAGCACCAGACCTAGCTTCTACCACAAATTTTCATTTTTATTTTCATTTTTGAGTGTCCTTTCTACGAACTAGAGTGTAGCTGTTAACGTTTTGTGGTAGTAGGTTTCCTTACTTTTTTATAGTAAGTCAGTTATTAGCCAGATGGATAGGGACTGTGTCTGTTGTGTGCGGATGAAGGAGGAATTGGCCGCAGTCCAAACGCAGCTGGAAGCTTTATTAGCCACAGCAACAAGCTCCAGAGTGCCACATTGCGGTGGGGATGAGGTGCCTGGGGCAACATCTGCTGTACTAGATGCGCGGGTGGGGATGTCACACATCTCTGTCACTGAGCCGACCGCAGTTGCGACGGAGCTGGCCGGCCCACTCTCACCTCCGTGTGGGTGGCGGACTGTGTCGAGGTCTCGAGCCTCAAGGCGAAGGCTGGATGGGGGACGCAGGCTCGTGCCAAATGCCATGCACTTTGCTAATACATTCAATGTGTTATCTGCTGCTGGGGGGGGGGGGGGGGGGAGCAACTGAGCCAGATCAGAATGCACCTTCTCCCAGGATAGTGGCCGCTCCTTCAGCAAGGTCCGGACAGGCACGTGGGTGTAGCGTTTTGTTAGTTATTGGGAGCTCCAATGTTAGGCAGGTCATGGAGCCCATCAGGAACGTAGCGGCTAGGGCAGGAAAGAAGTTCAACGTTCACTCGGTGTGCTTGCCGAGGGTCCTTGTCTGGGATGGTGAAGAGGCTGTTCCGGCGGATATCGAGCGTGCGGGGTGCAGCTAGCTGCAGAGTGTTGCACATGTTGGCACCAACGATGCCTGTCGTCGGGGTTCCGAGGAAATCCTTGGGTCCTTTCGACGGCTGGCTAAATTGACGAAGGCGGCCTCCATCTTTCGAGGAATGGAAACCAAGCTGACGATCTGCAGCGTCGTATCCAGGGTTGACTGGGGTCCTCTGGTTTGGAGTCGAGTGCAGAATCTAAACCAGGGGCTACGTCGACTCTGTGACGTAAATCATTGTAGATTCCTCGACCTGTGCTATGGGATGGAAGGTTGTAGGGCGCCACTCTATAGGTCATGGGTGCACTACACACAGGAAGCAGCTACATGGGTAGCACAGTACTTGTGGCGTGCACAGGAAGGTTTTTTAGATTAGGTTCCTCCCCACGGAAAACAAACCGTTCGCCTGAAAACTTACCATTTCATGTCACTGAAATGGGTGTTCCAACTGCAAAAATTGTCAGTTCCCCTAAACAGGTCACTCCAAAGGATTTAAATATGCTTATCTCATGTTAGTAAATTGTTCAAGTGTCTGTAGCAAGATCAATGCCAATATTGTATTAGGTACCGAAACCGGGTTGAAACCAGACATAAAAAGCAGTGAAATTGTGAAATCTGATTGGACAGTGTTTAGGAAGGATAGGACTGATGCTATGGGAAGTGGTGTGTTCATTGCAGTTAAAAGCTGTTTGAACGCAGTTGAGATCGATACTGGGTCGGACTGTGAAATAGTCTGGATAAAGCTGTCAATCAGAGAAGGTTCAAATGGCTCTGAGCACTATGGGACTTAACTTCTGAGGTCATCAGTCCCCTAGAACTAAGAAATACTTAAACCTAACTAACCTTAGGTCAACACACACAGCCATGCCCGAGGCAGGATTCGAACCTGCGACCGTAGCGGTCGCGCGGTTCCAGACTGTAGCGCCTAGAACCGCTCGGTTTTAGGAACCAGTGGTCATGCGAGAGACAGCTGGCCCTCTTAGTGCATGATATACAACAAGCTCTAGATACCGGCTTCCAGGTTGATGCCATATTTCTCGACTTTCGAAAGGCGTTCGACTCAGTTCCGCACTGTCGCTTGCTCCAAAAAGTGCGCTCTTACGGTCTATCCGATGACATATGCGATTCGATAGAAAGTTGTCATCCTGAACGGGGTGACTTCAACAGAAACAAGCATAACTTCAAGTGTGCCCCAGGGCAGCGTAATAGGTTCTCTGCTTTTTACGATTTACGTAAACGATGTGGTGATGGTATTGACAGCGGCATTAGACTGTTTGCCGATGAACAAATCAATGTGGATTTGCAGAAGGGGGGGGGGTGTTTGGGAAAGGAGACCAGACAGTGGGGTCATCGGTCTCATTGGATTAGGGAAGGACGGGAAGGAAGTCGGCCGTGCCCTTTCAAAGGAACCATCCCGGCATTTGCCTGGATTGATTTAGGGAAATCACGGAAAACCTAAATCAGGATGACTGGGATTTGCAGAAAATTACTGTGTGGTGTAATGATTGGCAGTTATCTCTCAGTATTAGTAAGTAGGGTAAACCTTGATAAGTTCGTGGCATTGCTTATTTCGTGATACCTTTATGATTCCTCTTCATGGATTTATCAAACACGCTAGAATTGCAGCCTCTGACCCACAGATAGCAGCACATATCCTCTACCTGGAGCTGCATTTCACGCCGTGCTACCAGCAGCTTTGGCAGCACAGTGAGTTGTTTTCTTCCATTGGGGGTAGTTGTCTTTCGCTTTCGCGCTGCAGAATCCCCCGTGTTTTCAATGTGCTGATTACTCCTCATATTAACAAGGTAACATTTTTTGATTTTACACAGTTGTTTATGTGACATAAATAAATTTTTCTGATTAAGGTTTGTGCTTTCGCGTTCGTTAGTTTAGACGTGATAGCCTTAGCTGCGCTAGTAAAAATCTTAGCATTTTAGCTGCCATCTTGCTCCACCCTAAACAGTGATCGCAACTACTGGCTAATAAACGTATTTAAAAGCTGATATTTAATTATTTGTAGTAGAATGCGCGTGGTATAGTTAGAGAACTTCATTTTAAACCAGATAATACATTAAATTCACATATCACGAATTAACCAAGCCATCACGAACTTAACCAGTTTTTTTCTTCTACATTTTAGATGCCTTCAAAATATCGCTAATTCTTCATTCTTTCTTTCTTCGCTTACGCCATAGTCCCGCAGCGGTCGCAGGGTCGGCGTGGTTACAACGGATTCGGCAGTGTTAGTGTTAGGGATGGCCGGATGCCCTTCCCGCCGCCACCCCGTACCCCCCAGGACGGAATCAGTGTACCCCAACTGTCTGTGTCTAGTGTAAATCGGGAAACAGTGCTGCCGTGTTTCAAATGTCTGCGGCGCGTGTAACTGAGGCGGAACGTGGGGACCAGCCTGGTATTCAGTTAGCGGGATGTGGAAAACCGCCTAAAAACCACATCCAGGCTGGCCGGCACACCGGCCCTGGTCGTTAATCCGCTGGGCGGATTCGATCTGGGGCCGGCGCGCCTACCCGAGTCCAGGAAGCAGCGCGTTAGCGCGCTCGGGTACACTGGTGGGTCTTCAAAATATCGCAAATATGCCAACCAAAATATTATTACAGCAGCAAGGGTGGTAAAAGAGGAGAAGTACTCAATTTACAAGGCATCAAAGCAATGTGAACTGCCATGATCTACCCTGAAAGACTTTCTTAGCAGGACTGAAGGTGAATGTATAGGCCTACCTAAATTAGGGAAACCATTTGCTTTACATGTACAAATGGAACAAAGAATTTGCAATGACATACTTTCCATGCAGGAATTAGGATTGACTGCAGTTCATATTCGAAAACTGGCATAAAAGCTAGCTACAGTAACTGGTAGGAAGCATCCCTTCAATTAAGAAGAACAAGCTGCAGGGGACTAGTGGTGGAAAGATTTTAAAACACCTTAAGAGTGCCTGAAAATATAACTGCTTATAGGTCTTCAATGGGAAATAGGTCAATAATTACTGACTTTTATCAAAAATTAGAAGCATTAGTCACAGATTTAGGAGTTCAAGATCGTCCAGATCTAGCATGGAATTGCGATCAGACAGGGCTCTCATATGTGGTGAAAGCATCCAAGATCGTTACAGCAATTGGCAAAAAGTATGTATATAGCAGAACGTTTGATGATCGAGGTGAAAATCACACATTGTTTGTCTGTATCAATGCTAGTGGTCACTGGATACCACCTGTGGTCATATTTAAGGGTGTTCGAATGTCAGAAGATCTTCTGAAAGACGTCATTCCTGGCACCATTGTGAAACTATCACGGAAAGGGTGGATAAATGGAGAACTTTTTCTGGAATGGTTCAATCATTTCATACAATGCATACCTCCTGCAAGACCTACATTTTAGTAATGGATTCCCATGGATCCCATATTTCAGAGGTCATTGATCTGGCCAAGAGGAACCAGATTTTTCTTCTGACATTTCCTTTTCACACTACTCACGTTTTTCAACCATTGGATGTAGGGGAATATAGGCAACTTAAAAGATCATGGGGAAAATCTTTAAATAGCTAAATGGTCAAGATCCAGGTCTCAGACCCAACAGATCTGATTTCCACAAATTGTTGAAACCTGCTTACTACAGTGCTTTCAGTCCTGAGACCATATCAGCTTTTAGGAAGACTGGGATATATCCATTTAATCTTGCCGCTGTGACTAACGTGGCAATATCAACATCAAAGCTGACAGACAAACCTGCACAAGACAACTTGGAACCAGCTTTAGATGATTCAGAAAGTCATTCAGAGGTGAATGAACTTCTTGCTCCTCCTGCCTTAACAGATGATGGGAGGAGAAAGACAGATAGCAAGGCAAAATGTCCTACTCCAGTTCAATAAGCAGCTCCCAAAAGAACCATAGGCCTACGCATTTTCTAAAATATTATCTCACGTGCTTCATTAACAGAGTTGACAGTTGTTCCTTTGAGTTGTTGTTTATTTATTTTAATGAAATTTATTGATTTATAGGTAGGCCACGAAAGGATGGGTTTAGGTTAGCATCTTACTTTTGTAGATCAGAAATGGAGAAATGAGGAGTTGCCACATTCATCAGGAACTGTCATAAATTTAAGAACATAGGCATTCATAAATTTTGCCTAGAACAGCATATGGAAGCATGTGCAACAGAATTAGAATTTCACAAAATATCCTTCATAATATTAAGTGTATATCCAGCACCTGCAGGTAACTTTAATCTGTTTGTAAACCACCTTGAAACTGTACTGGCCCATTTAACAACCAAAAACAAAGAAATAGTGGTAGCTGGTGATTTCAATGTATATTTCCTTAAAGACTCTCCCAATAAGAACTTATTTGAGTTAGTAACACTATCATTCAACCTAATTCCCACTGTAAAGTTCCCCAATAGTGTAGCCACTTGCTCACAAACAGCCATAGATAATATCTTTATAGAAAAGTCCAATGAACAAAATTATATTACAAAACCAATAGTCAATGGCCTCTCAAACCATGACATGCAGTTCCTTCTGTTAAATGTTAATACTGAACAGGATATAAAATCTGTTAAATCTGAGCTCAAGAGGGTAATCAATAAGCCAAAAATTGATTATTTTAGGACACTCCTCAGAGACATTCACTGGACTGATGTTTACTGTGCTCATGGCATGAATGAAAAATATAACACTTTTGCTAATAAAATGCTTACCTTATTCGAACACTGTTTTCCCCCAAAACTTACCAAGGTTAGAGCAAAATCTACAAAGAAGCCACGGATTACTCAAGGAATAGGGGTATCTTGTAAAACAAAAGGAAAACTGTATCTGTCAATCAGAAACAGTTCCAATGTTGGTGCTATAGCACATTATAAGAAATACTGCAAAATATTAAACACTGTAATACAGACATCAAAGCAAATATATTAGAGGGAAAAGATAACAAAATAAAGACAATATGGGATATAGTGAAGGAGGAGACCTGTAGAACCAGACACCAAGAGGTACAAATAGCATTAAGAGTAAATGATACATTGGTGACAGATGTGTATAGTGTTGCAGAACTTTTTAACAAACACTTTATAACTATTGCTGAAAAGATGCGGTTGTCAGGTTCGGTAGATGCTGCTGTGGAATACCTCAGACCAGACATTTCAAGTAACTTTCATAATATGAATTTGACCCTCGCTATCCCAACAGAAATAATGTCCATCATAAAATCTTTAAAATCAAAAAATATCTAGTGGGTATGATGAAATATCAGCAAAGTTAATTAAAGAATGTGATTCTGAACTAAGTAACATATTCAGCTATCTGTGTAACCAGTCATTTATCAGTGGAATATTTCCTGAATGGCTGAAATATGCTGAAGTCAAGCCACTGTTTAAGAAGGGAGATAAAGAAATAGCATCAAATTTCCGTCCAATTTCACTGTTGCCAGCATTCTCAAAAATTTTCGAAAAAGTAATGTACAGTCGGCTTTATAACCATCTTATCTCGAATAACATATTGTCAAAGTCACAGTTAGGATTTCTAAAAGGTCCTGATATTGAGAAGGCTATCTACACTTACAGTGAAAATGTGCTTAACTCATTAGACAAAAAATAGCAGGCAACTGGTATATTTTGTGATCTGTCAAAGGCATTTGACTATGTAAATCACAATATCCTTTTAAGTAAATTAGAATATTATAGTGTAACAGGAAATGCTGCAAAATGGTTCAAATCTTATATCTCTTGCAGGAAACAAAGGGTGTTATTAGGAAAGAGACATGTATCAAGCTATCAGGCATCATCCAACTGGGAACTAATTACATGTGGGGTCCCACAAGGTTCCAGTTTGGGGCCCTTACTTTTTCTTGTGTATATCAATGACCTTTCATCAGTAACATTACCAGATGCCAAGTTCGTTTTGTTTGCCGATGATACAAACATTGCAATAAATAGCAAATCAAGTGTAGTCTTAGAAAGATCAGCTAATAAAATATTTGTGGACATTAATCACTAGATTCCTAGCCAATTCTTTGTCACTAAACTTTGAAAAAACACACTACATGCAGTTCAGAAGTGGGGTGTCCCACGAGTACATGTCTAACATACGATGACAAGAAGATAGAAGAAGTGGACAGTGTTAAATTCTTGGGATTACAGCTTGATAATAATTTCAACTGGGAGGAGCACACCACAGAACTGCTGAAGCGTCTTAACAAATCTCTGTTTGCAATGCGAATTTTGTCAGACATAGCGGATATAAAAATGAAAAAGCTGGCATACTATACTTACTTTCATTTCATAATGTCATATGCGATTATTTTTTGGGGTAATTCATCAAGCCAAGCTAAAGTTTTGCTGTCACAAAAACGTGCAGTAAGAGTTATATGTGGTGTGAAGTCAAGAGCATCCTGCAGAAGTCTGTTTAGGGAACTAGGGATACTAACTACTGCTTCCCAATATATTTATTCCTTAATGAAATGTGTCATTAAAAACATATCTCTTTTTCAGACCAACAGCTCAATTCATCGAATCAATACTAGAGATAAGAATAATCTTCACAAGGATTTAAAGTCACTTAGTCTTGTACGAAAAGGTGTGCATTATTCAGGAACACACATTTTCAATAACTTGCCAGCAGCCATAAAAAACTTAACAACCAATGAAATTCAATTTAAGAGAAGCCTAAAGGATTTATTGTTGGCCAACTCCTTCTACTCCATTGATATATATACACTCCTGGAAATGGAAAAAAGAACACATTGACACCGGTGTGTCAGACCCACCATACTTGCTCCGGACACTGCGAGAGGGCTGTACAAGCAATGATCACACGCACGGCACAGCGGACACACCAGGAACCGCGGTGTTGGCCGTCGAATGGCGCTAGCTGCGCAGCATTTGTGCACCGCCGCCGTCAGTGTCAGCCAGTTTGCCGTGGCATACGGAGCTCCATCGCAGTCTTTAACACTGGTAGCATGCCGCGACAGCGTGGACGTGAACCGTATGTGCAGTTGACGGACTTTGAGCGAGGGCGTATAGTGGGCATGCGGGAGGCCGGGTGGACGTACCGCCGAATTGCTCAACACGTGGGGCGTGAGGTCTCCACAGTACATCGATGTTGTCGCCAGTGGTCGGCGGAAGGTGCACGTGCCCGTCGACCTGGGACCGGACCGCAGCGACGCACGGATGCACGCCAAGACCGTAGGATCCTACGCAGTGCCGTAGGGGACCGCACCGTCACTTCACAGCAAATTAGGGACACTGTTGCTCCTGGGGTATCGGCGAGGACCATTCGCAACTATCTCCATGAAGCTGGGCTACGGTCCCGCACACCGTTAGGCCGTCTTCCGCTCACGCCCCAACATCGTGCAGCCCGCCTCCAGTGGTGTCGCGACAGGCGTGAATGGAGGGACGAATGGAGACGTGTCGTCTTCAGCGATGAGAGTCGCTTCTGCCTTGGTGCCAATGATGGTCGTATGCGTGTTTGGTGCCGTGCAGGTGAGCGCCACAATGAGGACTGCATACGACCGAGGCACACAGGGCCAACACCCGGCATCATGGTGTGGGGAGCGATCTCCTACACTGGCCGTACACCACTGGTGATCGTCGAGGGGACACTGAATAGTGCACGGTACATCCAAACCGTCATCGAACCCATCGTTCTACCATTCCTAGACCGGCAAGGTAACTTGCTGTTCCAACAGGACAATGCACGTCCGCATGTATCCCGTGCCACCCAACGTGCTCTAGAAGGTGTAAGTCAACTACCCTGGCCAGCAAGATCTCCGGATCTGCCCCCATTGAGCATGTTTGGGACTGGATGAAGCGTCGTCTCACGCGGTCTGCACGTCCGGCACGAACGCTGGTCCAACTGAGGCGCCAGGTGGAAATGGCATGGCAAGCCGCTCCACAGGACTACATCCAGCATCTCTACGATCGTCTCCATGGGAGAATAGCAGCCTGCATTGCTGCGAAAGGTGGATATACACTGTACTAGTGCCGACATTGTGCATGCTCTGTTGCCTGTGTCTATGTGCCTGTGGTTCTGTCAGTGTGATCATGTGATGTATCTGACCCCAGGAATGTGTCAATAAATTTTCCCCTTCCTGGGACAATGAATTCACGGTGTTCTTATTTCAATTTCCAGGAGTGTATATATATATATATATATATATATATATATATATATATATATATATATATATATATATATATATAACTTAACTTCTGCACCATTTCAGTGCAGTAATGTGTTCGTTGTAAATAAGTATTATAGTAGTTGTATTACATGTTTATTACCTTATAAATAAATAAATAACTTTTTTATTTTAAATTCGGTGCATTAGTATTTGTAAAATGACTCTTTCATATAGTGTTCATTAAAAATGACGATCATTCCACTTGGGACCTGTGGAATGATACATTAGCTTTTTATTTTAGTTGTAAATATTTGTCATGTCATGTTCCACATCCTGGAGGACCTCCTCACTACGGATCAATTTGATTGAAAGTAAATCTAATCTAATCTAACCTAATTGAATCCACAACCCAGCACCACTGGAGTGACAAAGAAGAGGACAAAAGGTTGACAATAAATGTGGATCCTGTGGCCACAGTTATTTAGGAGGCGTGAGGAAAAAATCTGAGGCGCTATGGATTCAGTGTGGTTTTAATTTAATGTGGTACCATTCGAAGTGTCAACATACTTCTGAAGAGAGTGAGGACGTTTTTATGTGTAACAGGTGTCAAAACCTTTCTGATGAAGACTAAAATGGGGCTTTCATTTAATCGTAAATTCAATTCAGTGTTTTTGCTCATTACCTCGTCAGTACTTTACCATTATTATCATAAATAAGCCTCAATGTCGTAAAAAGTCAGAATAAAATATTTTACAGAAATACAATGCTTTCATTATTTAATTAATGCATTATCACGAAATTACCCAAGTGATGTCACGAACTTACTAAGGGGTATCACGAAATAACCTACAAAATTATTAGTTGATGAAATCAGAAGGGAAAAATGTAGAATCAACTAATCATAACATTGTGCATACTGAGTAATGCATTTAGGGACAGGCTTACATACGTAATTCAGCAGGCTTTCAAAATATTTTTATGTACTTTAAATTAACAAAATACAGAAATCCTCACGAACTTACCAAGCTTACCCTATAACCTACTGCTTATAACAAAGCGAAAATCCCCATTAATGTACCAGTACAAAATAAATGCCCACTCTTTGGAAGCGGTAACATTCGTCAAGTACCAAGGTGTGACTATTCGAAATGACCTCAAATGGAATGATCAGATTACACAGGTAACGGGTAAGGCAAACACTAGTTTGCGGTTTATTGGTAGAATCTTGAAGCGTTGCAGTCCTTCAACAAAGGAAATAGCTTACAATATGTTACTTTGTCAAGTCTTAGAGTATTGTTCGTCTGTATGGGACCCTTACCAGTTGGGTCTGATTCAAGATATTGAGAAGGTACAAAAAAGATCGGCAAGCTTCGTAACTGGTACACTTAGCCATAGCGAGAGCGTTACAAATCTCATAGAAAGTTTGAAGTGGGACACACTTGCAGATAGACGACGTGCTAAACGGAAGGGGTTGCTCACTAAATTCCGAAATCCGATCTTCACCGACGATTTAGAGCATATATTATTTCCACCAACTTTCAAATCGCGCAATGATCGCCATTTAAAGAAAAGGGAAATTATAGCTCGTACTGAGGCGTTCAGACAGTCGTTTTTCCCTCGCACTATCCGCAAGTGGAACTGAGGGGGGAAATGTGACTTTGGCGCGAATTGTGCCCTCCGCCACACACCGCTTGGTGGCTAGCGGAGTATGTATGTAGATGTAGAATGGGACATAATCGAGAGGTCAGTTCGTACGCAAAATCCTACACCGGCAACACTTTCGCAGTTATAGACGGGTGTAGAGGTAGCGTGGCTCAATATTTCTGCAGGGGACTTACAATGACTTGTTGATTGCACGCTACGTAAAGCTGCTGTACTACGTTGAGTAAAAAGGAGATCTGACACGATATTAGGTGATATTACGTGACTTTTGTCACTTCAGTGTGGACGAATTACAAAATTAGTAGTTCTTCATAATCCACATTGTGTGGAAGAAACTGCTGTCTAAATAAACGTTTATGCATAACGTCAGAAGAATACACTACTGGCCATTAAAATTGCTAAACCACGAAGATGACGTGCTACAGACGCGAAATTTAACTGACAGGAAGAAGATGCTGTGATATGCAAATGATTAGCTTTTCAGAGCATTCACACAAGGTTGGCGCCGGTGGCGACACCTACAGCGTGCTGACATGAGGAAAGTTTCCAACCGATTTCTCATACACACACAGCAGTTGATCGGCGTTGCCTGGTGAAACGTTGTTGTGATGCCTCGTGTAAGGAGGAGAAATGCGTACCATCACGTTTCCGACTTTGATAAAGATCGGATTGTAGCCTATCGCGATTGCGGTTTATCATATCGCGACATTGTTGCTCGCGTTCGTCGAGATCCAATGACTGTTAGCAGAATATGCGTTCGTCGAGGTCCAATGACTGTTAGCAGAATATGGAATCGGTGGGTTCAGGAGGGTAATGCGGAACGCCGTGCTGGATCCCAACTACCTCGTATCACTAGCAGTCGAGATGACAGGCATCTTATCCGCATGGCTGTAACAGATCGTGCAGCCACATTTCAATCCCTGAGTCAACAGATGGAGACGTTTGTAAGACGACAACCATCTGCACGAACAATTCGTCGACGTTTGCAGCAGCATGGACTATCAGCTCGGAGACCGTGGCTGCGGTTACCCTTGACGCTGCATCACAGACAGGAGCGCCTGCGATGGTGTACCCGACGACGAACCTGGGTGCACGAATGACAAAACGTCATTTTTTCCGAGGAATCCAGGTTCCGTTTACAGCATCATGATGGTCGCATCCGTGTTTGGCGACATCACGGTGAACCAACATTGGAAGCGTATATTCGTCATCGCCATACTGACGATCACCCAGCATGATGGTATGGGGTGCCATTGGTTACACGTCTCGGTCACCTCTTGTTCGCATTGCCGGCACTTTGAACAGTGGACGTTACATTTCAGATGTGTTAGGACCCGTGGCTCTACCCTTCATTCGATCTCTGCGAAACCCTACATTTCAGCAGGATAATGCACGACCGCATGTTACATATAATGTACGGGCCTTTCTGGATACAGAAAATGTTCGACTGCTGCCCTGGCCAGCACATTCTCCAGATCTCTCACCAATTGAAAACGTCTGGTCAATGGTGGCCGAGCAACTGGCTCGTCACAGTACGCCAGTCACTACTCTTGATGAACTGTGGTATCGCGTTGAAGCTGCATGGGCAGCTGTACCTGTACACGCCATCCAATCTCTGTTTGACTCAGTGCTCAGTCGTATCAAGGCCATTATTACGGCCAGAGGTGGTTGTTCTGGGTACTCATTTCTCAGGATCTATGCACACAAATTGCGTGAAAATGTAATCACATGTTAGTCGTAGTATAATACGAGTATATTTGTCCAATGAATACCCGTTTTTCATCTGCATTTCTTCTTGGTGTAGCAATTTTAATGGCCAGTTGTGTAGATGGTGGGAGCACATTAATTTTTATCCATAGACGAAAACCACGCCAGTTGACATTCCATCCATAATCTTTATTAATAAATTTAATTTCATTCGTAGTAGTCCTGACACCTGTTTGCAAGGACGTTTCCCACAGCAAGCTAAAAACAACCAAAGCTTTGAACAGAAAAATAATTTTGCAAAGATGTTTCCTGCTACAACATTGTCTAGAAGTCGTTTTGTCGATTACTTCATCACAACACCCAGTAAAGACTGCTGTATAGCAATTTGTGGATAATTAAGCATAAGTGAGGAGTATTTTCGGTTTAATATTATCTTTAGCAGCTCATACAGAGATGAACTATTTTACAGAAACTTGTAGTCAGTCTTGAACTAGAACTAAGGAAGGAATATTGAAGAACCTGCTCCTTCAATTGCAGTCACCATTTCTGCTGTTTACTGACTTTACCACACGTTACGGCGTAAAGCCAAGCGCCGGCACGCCAGTCGGGAACTAGAGAGCAGAGAGGGCTGTGAAGAAGACGTCAGCCAATTGCACGCTGACCGACCACTCTCCAGGACGACAACGCGACAGCAGCGGCCTCTATACGAAGAGAACATAGGCGCCGCGCCCGACTGGCCGCGGCCAGAAGCGTCAACACTAGTTACTTTGCTTGTAAATTCTACGTAGCTCAAACTTGGTATTCTTTACTGAGGAGATTTCTTATTTTGTCTGTCACCCTAAGCTTGAGACACATCTGTATTTCTCAAAGTTAAGTATTCTCATTTACTTTTTGTAATAAAACTCGTTAATACGATTTGCTTGAATTTTTGTTTAGCGATCCGAGAAAGTTTTCCTACCCACCCCATATTCGACGACTAGGCAGGATTCCACACTATAAATAATGGTGTTGCGGATGAGGAACTACAGGCAAGTATGACAGATAATCTGACGATACAGTTAACTGTAGATAGTGCAATAAAGTAACAGTACGTACGAAATGTGGCTCAAAAACAACTTTCCCATGCAATTCCATTTCGTGACATTCATCCAGTGTCCTTCCACTCCCACTTCTCTAAGAAAATACAAAGTTATGGACATGTTGTCTGTCGTTCATTGAACCAACGGTTTTTTCATATAAAACCCAGTTTTAGGACTTCTTCGCTCATTCATTGTTCTGTCTGCAGACACAGCTACTGTAAGAGCTCCAAAACCAAATAATGAATTAAAACACAAATGTAATTGGACACTGTCCGTCTCGCCTGTCTACATTCAGCTCACCTGTTCCAGTTAAAATGTGAAAATGTTTCTGTTGTGACTTTCTTGTTTCCTGTGTGGCTCTTCAGTGGGTACAGGAGCGAGGAACAGATGCTTTTCATGAACAGAGAATTCAGATATTAAATTATTCTACATCTAATATTAAATAGTGAAAATAATATATAACTTTGTTGCTGAAGTTACAGCGTCAGTTGCTAAAAGTAGATTTATATGAAGAAATATATATAGACACAAAAGATCGGTAAATCTGCTACTCTTCAACACAATGTCTATTCAGAAGATGTCTAGCCGTGATCACTATGACAGTCTGTAAATGTTATTGACCTGCAAAACCACAAAAAATTTGGCCAGGGCATGAATTTTCAAACTTAAGTACACCTGCCGCTGCATCTCCGGAGAAGGGATGCTCGCATCTCATTGGCAGAGGCGTAACCGTTCGCGGCAGCACACTCGCGCCGCAGTTACGGCTGTAGGAAATGCGGCGACGTAATGGGGGCGCACGTATTTGAAAGTGCGGCCGATACAGGAGTTCCTTAAACAGGACAAACTGTCTATTGCTTTTAGTGTTGCGACGCCTAGAATGTTTATTATACAGGGTGAAGCAGAGATCCGCCGACAAAGTTTCAGAGATTTTCTGAGATACCTTCGGAATAAGGCTCCAGCTCTCAGCTGATACTCGTCTACAGAGGGCAAGCTAAGTATTTATCTTTTTCTGTATTTTCCACGTAGCATATTTATGAAATTTCATCCGTGTTTCTTTCTTTAAGAGGTTTAATCTCACGTTTTTGTAATTGTAATTTCATTCAGTCTGTAGCGCAATAGTTGATCACTGAACAGCCAGCTACGTAGCTCAGTAACGCATCAGCGTCCATTGGTGACCCATTAGGAGGATAGCAAGACACATTTCTAGGGCTGTCTGCTCTTAGAGT
This sequence comes from Schistocerca cancellata, assembly GCF_023864275.1. Classification (NCBI taxonomy): domain Eukaryota; kingdom Metazoa; phylum Arthropoda; class Insecta; order Orthoptera; family Acrididae; genus Schistocerca; species Schistocerca cancellata. Next base: position 621,469,341 of record NC_064629.1, read on the forward strand.
CCACTTCTTCAGTTAGTCTTGCTAGGATGGCTAGGAAGTGTGGATGCTGTGTGCGGACGCAGGAGGAGTTGGCCACAGTCCGCGAGCAGCTGAATGTGCTGTTGGCTACAGTGAATCACCTTCAGGCTGCTGCCTTTGGGTGTAGTGGTCGCGGAGAATCTGGCGTGTCCCATGGGAAAACTCAGGTGTTACTTGTTTTCCCACGGGCTCAGCTTCCGAGGCACCTCCTGGTGCACCCAACGCGGTGGATTTGCCCTAACAGCAGTGCGAGTGGCGGATGGTAACGCGTTCATGTCGCTCCAGCAGGAGGACCAATGTATCCTCGCCCATTCACCCTGTGAGTGGACAGTTGGTCGCACTTTCAGCAGAGTCCGAGCAGGCACACGGGGTGGGGTTCACTAGCTCTTGGGAGCTCCAACGTTCGGCGCGTTACGGAGCCCCTTAGGCAGTTAGCGTTAATGGCTGGAAGGAAAGCCAATGTGCGCTCCGTGTGTCTGCCGTACGGCCCCATCCGAGACGTGAAGCAGTCTTGCCTGTGGCTATCGAGGGTGCAGGGTGCAATCGTCTGCATGTTGTGGCTCACTTCGGCACCAACGACGCATGACGCGTGGATTCTGAGACGATCCTCAGTTCGTACAGGCGGCCGGAGGAGGTGGTGAAGACTGCTGACCTCGCACGCGACGTGCTACCAGAGCTTACAATTTGCAGCATCGTTTCCAGAGTTCATCGGAGTACTTTGGTTTGGACCTCAGTGGAGGGTATCAACCAAAGGCTTCGTCAACTCTGTGACAGTGTTGGCTGCTGATTTCTAGATCTACGATATCGTGTGGGGATTTGTAGGACTGCCGGCCGGAGTGGCCGAGCGGTTCTAGGCGCTTCAGTCTGGAACCGCGCCACCGCTACGGTCGCAGGTTTGAATCCTGCCTCGGGCATGAGTGTGTTTGACGTCCTTAGGTTAGTTAGGTTTAAGTAGTTATAAGTTCTAGGGGACTGATGACCTCAGAAGTTAAGTCCCATAGTGCTCAGAGCCATTTGTAGGGCTCCTCTTAATAGGTCAGGGGCCTCTACAAAAGGGAAGCAGCTACTCGGGTAGCAGAGTGCTTCTGGACTGCACATGAGGGATTTTTAGGGTAGACTGTTGTTTGAGGTGCTCTGATGAACACTCGCCAGTAGATATGCAGCAAGGGAAGTCGAACGCCGTTCAGAACAAAGACACATTGACTGTCATAATTTTATCAGTAAACTGTCGAAGTTATTTTCAGTCATAATGGCTATGTTTGTGAACCGTGACTGTGTAGGATAGTTATTTATTTCAAGTTTCTGCTACCAGTCACTTTTTATTTTGTGCTTAATCTAACATAATGCAACGAGTTTCCAACATGTTCTGTTCATCTTCAGGCGTTTATACATACATACCTACATACATAGAGAAATGTTACTTAAAAATAAACAGTCCGACATCTTGTGTTGTGTGTATAGCATCGAAGCAATTTGTGCAGTGAATTATGTTGGCAATCAGTGACAAAATACTGTGTGCAATAGTGTAATGTCAATCAACAGCTCCGCCATTACACCAGTGATGCAAGTGAAGCAGCAAGATGATGAAATTGTAAGTGATCAACTGTCATATTAAAGGCTGTCACACTATTTTCGTAACAAACAACTGATGCAAATCTATCTGCACCCTATACAGGCTGTGATACATAGTCAACCACAAAGAAGAAAACCAGCAGAAGACATCACTGATTTCGATTTGTACCCGTATACTGTCCCCCTTCTTCCCCCCAAATGCCACACCAGCAGCTACAGTAAAAAACAATGGCTAAAGTGTTCTAGATTTATCTAGTTTAAGACAGTTTATTTTTAAGTAACATTTCTCTTTGTATGTATGTATGTATAAACGCCTGAAGACGAACAGAACATGTTCGAAACGCGTTGCATTATGTTAGATTAAACATAAAATAAAAAGTGACTGGTAGCAGAAACTTGAAATAAATGATTAAAATTGTTAAAGTTTTCGTAATGAAGTTCCCGAATTTACTGCCCTCCAGGAACGTGCCCCGGCTCAAATTATTTTTGGGGCCGAGAGGTGGCCGAAATCTGAAACGGAAATCTCTGAGATATTTAGCAAGTCGTGGAACGTATATCGAAAAGACATATTAGAGGCCATAGGGACGGAGGGGGGAGGGGGAGGGGGAGGGAGTATTTGCTGCAAGTGACAAAAGAATTTTCTCTGTCAATTGTACGTAAATACCCAATTCATGCAATACTGGTTGGAGGGGTCTTTAACCTGCCGGGTATAGACTGAGATGTCTGTAGATTCATTACAGAGGATACAGTCATGCGAAATACTTTCGAACACGCTGTCTTGAGCAGCTAGCTCGGCAGCCCACAAGCAATGAAAATATCTTAGACATTATAGCTACAAATAGGCCGGACCTTTTCGACAGTGTCACTACAGAAACGTGGATTAGCGATCTTGATGTCATCATAGCAACTGTGATTACGAAAGTTAATAAATCAGTCAAGAAGGCCAGGAGAGTGTTTCTGCTAGACAGAGCAGATAAGCAGTTAATAAGTCACTCGGTCAGTGAAGTTCCATCGCTTAGTAGCAGTAAGATGGACGTAGAGGAATTATGGGCAAAGTTTAAGCAGACTTTAAATCGTGGTCTGGAGAGTTATGTACCTAGTAAGTGGATAAACGGCCTGTTAGCCGTGCGAGTGTCGAGGTCCGGAGTGACGGCCACTCTGTGGATGGTTTTTAAGACGGTTTTCCATCTGCCTCGACGAATGCGGGCTGGTTCCCCATATTCCGTCTGAATTACACATTCTCTCGGCGATAGCCGCGCAAACACTTTCTGCACGTACACATACACCATAATTATTCTACCATGCAAACATTGGGGTTACACTCGTCTTGTGTGAGACGTTCCCGGGGGAGGGGGGGGGGGGGGGGAGTCCCGCTAGGAGGGGCCCCACAGCACAATAACCCTGGGTTCAGTCTGGGGCGGCGGTGGGGTGAGTGGACTGCTGTAGCCTGTTGTGGGGTTGTGAACCACTGAGGGCTACGCCGGGGACGAAGCCTCTCCGTCGTCTCTAGGTCCTCAGTTCCATACAATACAATACGATACAATACAATACAAATGGATAGAGGATGGAAGAGATCCACCATGCTTTAATAACTAAATTCGCCGGATGCTCAGGAAGCAGAGGCTATTGCACTCTCGGTTCAAAAGCAAACGCATAAATGACGACAAGCAAAGGTTAGTAGAGTTTCGTGAGTCTGTAAAAAGATCTCTGCGCAAAGCATACAACAACTACCACCGTCAAACCTTAGGAAGCAAAAGATCTGGAAGAGAACCTGAAAAAATTCTGGTCGTATGTAAAATCGCTAAGCGTGTCTAAGGCTTCCATTCAGTTCCTTGTTGACCAATTTGGTGTGGCAGTTAAAGGCAGAAGAACGAAAGCTGAAGTTTTAAATTTCACTTTCAAGAAATCTTTCACACGGGAGAATCGTAAAAACTTACCTTCATTTAACCATCAGAGAGACTCCCAGAGAAACAACTGAAACGTTTTAAAGTAAATATATCACCAGGTCCGGATGGAAGGCCACTTCGATTTTACAAAGAGTCCTCTACGTCATTGGCCCTTTTATCTAGCTTGCATTTATCGTGAATCTCTTGCTCAGCGCTAAGACCCAAGCTACTGGAAAAACGCTCAGGTGACGCCAGTGTATAAAAAAGGTAAAAGTACGGACCCCCAAAATTACAGCCAATGTCACTGACTTCTGTTTGCCAGAACGGGACCAAAGATGACTGAAAGGAATAAATAGTTCAACGTGACAGAAGTGCAACCTTTCCGCAAATTACTGCAGATTTCAATGCTGGGCCATCAACAAGTGTCAGCGTGCGAACCATTCAACGAAACATAATCGATATAGGCTTTCGGAGCGGTAGGCCCCCTCGTGTACCCTTGATCATTGCACGGCCCACGGAGTGGCTCAAATGGCTCTGAGCACTATGGGACTAACTTCTGAAGTCATCAGGACCCTAGAACTACTTAAACATAACTAACTTAAGGACATCACACACATCCATGTCCGAGGCAGGATTCGAACCTGCGACCGTAGCGGTCCCGCGGTTCCAGACTGTAGCCACTAGAACCGCTCTGCCACCTCGGCCGGCCCCGCGGAGTGGCCGAGCGCGGATTGCGCGGCACCTCCCGCCGGAGGTTCGAGTCCTCCCTCGGGCATGGGTGTGTGTGTTGTTTTTAACATAAGTTAGTTTAAGTTAGTTTAAGTAGTGTGTAAAACTAGGGACCGATGACCTCAGCACTTTGGTCCCTTAGGAGCTCACACACATTTGAATATTTTTTTTTTTTTTTATCATTGCAATACGCAAAGCTTTACGCCTCGCCTGGGCCCGTCAAAACATCTACATCTACATCTACATCTACATCCATACTCCGCAAGCCACCTGACGGTGTGTGGCGGAGGGTACCTTCAGTACCTCTATCGGTTCTCCCTTCTATTCCAGTCTCGTATTGTTCGTGGAAAGAAGGATTGTCGGTATGCCTCTGTGTGGGCTCTAATCTCTCTGATTTTATCCTCATGGTCTCTTCGCGAGATATACGTAGGAGGGAGCAATATACTGCTTGACTCTTCGGTGAAGGTATGTTCTCGAAACTTTGACAAAAGCCCGTACCGAGCTACTGAGCGTCTCTCCTGCAGAGTCTTCCACTGGAGTTTATCTATCATCTCCGTAACGCTTTCGCGATTACTAAATGATCCTGTAACGAAGCGCGCTGCTCTCCGTTGGATCTTCTCTATGTCTTGTATCAACCCTATCTGGTACGGATCCCACACTGCTGAGCAGTATTCAAGCAGTGGGCGAACAAGCGTACTGTAACCTACTTCCTTTGTTTTCGGATTGCATTTCCTTAGGATTCTTCCAATGAATCTCAGTCTGGCATCTGCTTTACCGACAATCAACATTATATGATCATTCCATTTTAAATCACTCCTAATGCGTACTCCCAGATAATTTATGGTATTAACTGCTTCCAGTTGCTGACCTGCTATTTTGTAGCTAAATGATAAAGGATCTATCTTTCTGTGTATTCGCAGCACATTACACTTGTCTACATTGAGATTCAGTTGCCATTCCCTGCACCATGCGTCAATTCGCTGCAGATCCTCCTGCATTTCAGTACAATTTTCCATTGTTACAACCTCTCGATACACCACAGCATCATCTGCAAAAAGCCTCAGTGAACTTCCGATGTCATCCACCAGGTCATTTATGTATATTGTTAATAGCAACGGTCCTTTGACACTCCCTTCGGCACGCCTGAAATTACTCTTACTTCGGAAGACTTCTCTCCATTGAGAATAACATGCTGCGTCCTGTTATCTAGGAACTCCTCAATCCAATCACACAATTGGTCTGATAGTCCATATGCTCTTACTTTGTTCAATAAACGACTGTGGGGAACTGTATCGAACGCCTTGCGGAAGTCAAGAAACACGGCATCTACCTGTGAACCCGTGTCTATGGCCCTCTGAGTCTCTTGGACGAACAGCGCGAGCTGGGTTTCACATGACCGTCTTTTTCGAAACCCATGCTGATTCCTACAGAGTAGATTTCTAGTCTCCAGAAAAGTCATTATACTCGAACACAATACGTGTTCCAAAATTCTACAACTGATCGACGTTAGAGATATAGGTCTATAGTTCTGCACATCTGTTCGACGTCCCTTCTTGAAAACGATGAGCTGTGCCCTTTTCCAATCCTTTGGAACGCTACGCTCTTCTAGAGACCTACGGTACACCGCTGCAAGAAGGGGGGCAAGTTCCTTCGCGTACTCTGTGTAAAATTGAACTGGTATCCCATCAGGTCCAGAGGCCTTTCCTCTTTTGATCGATTTTAATTGTTTCTCTATCCCTCTGTCGTCTATTTCGATATCTACCATTTTGTCATCTGTGCGACAATCTAGAGAAGGAACTACAGTGGAATCTTCCTCTGTGAAACAACTTTGCAAAAAGACATTTAGTATTTCGGCCTTTAGTCTGTCATCCTCTGTTTCAGTACCATTTTGGTCACAGAGTGTCTGGACATTTTGTTTTGATCCACCTACCGCTTTGACATAAGACCAAAATTTCTTAGGATTTTCTGCCAAGTCAGTACATAGAACTTTACTTTCGAATTCATTGAACGCCTCTCGCATAGCTCTCTTCACACTACATTTCGCTTCGCGTAATTTTTGTTTGTCTGCAAGGCTTTGGCTATGTTTATGTTTGCTGTGAAGTTCCCTTTGCTTCCGCAGCAGTTTTCTAACTCGGTTGTTGAACCACGGTGTCTCTTTTCCATCACTTACGATCTTGCTTGGCACATACTCATCTAACTCATATTGTACGATGGTTTTGAACTTTGTCCACTGATCCTCAACACTATCAGTACTTGAGACAAAACTTTTGTGTTGAGCCAACAGGTACTCTGAAATCTGCTTTTTGTCACTTTTTCTAAACAGAAAAATCTTCCTACCCTTTTTAATATTCCTATTTACGGCTGAAATCATCGATGCCGTAACCGCTTTATGATCGCTGATTCCCTGTTCTGCGTTAACTTTTTCAAATAGTTCGGGTCTGTTTGTCACCAGAAGGTCTAATATGTTATCGCCACGAGTCGGTTCTCTGTTTAACTGCTCAAGGTAGTTTTCAGATAAAGCACTTAAAAAAATTTTACTGGATTCTTTGTCCCTGCCACCAGTTATGAACGTCTGAGTCTCCCAGTCTATATCCGGCAAATTAAAATCTCCACCCAGAACTATAACATGGTGGGGAAATCTACTCGAAATATTTTCCAAATTATCCTTCAGGTGCTCAGCCACAACAGCTGCTGAGCCAGGGGGCCTATAGAGACATCCAATTACCATGTCTGAGCCTGCTTTAACCGCGACCTTCACCCAAATAATTTCACATTTCGGATCTCCGTCAATTTCCTTCGATACTATTGCACTTCTTACCGCTATAAACACGCCTCCCCCGACGTTGGACTGTTGATGACTGGAAATATGTTGCCTTGTCGAACGAGTCTCGTTTCAAATTGCATCGAGCGGATGGACGTGTACGGGTATGGAGACAACCTCATGAATCCATTGACCCTGCATGTCAGCAGGAGACTGTTCAAGCTGGTGGAGGCTCTGTAATGGTGTGGTGGGGTGTGCAGTTCGAGCGATATTGGACCCCTGATACATCTAGATACGATTCTGACAGGTGACACGTACAGTCATGCTCAAAAGTATCCGAACGACCTGAATTGCATTTCGCCTGATTCACATGCAACCCGCATAATGCATCTGTCCTCTAATCGCTCCTTGGTATAGTCGTTTGACTATTGAAAATGGCTCCAACAAGACACCACTAGAAAACTCTGTACCGCAATAACTCAAGATATAAAGTAATACAACGATACTACAAATCTCAGGGAACACCTTATCACAGATAAGACTGTCCATAAGGCTTGGAAGCTCACATTTATTGCAATAAATGACATACCTGAAATGTTACCGCTCTCATTATTTCGTCAGATAGGTAATGCACGTAATAAGTTCGTCGTAATCATAATTTCCTCTTCAAAGTAACATACCGTACTTGTTGTTTAACACAAAATGACATTATAAACTTATCTTATTCACGAGCAGCTAGTTGAGAATGTGTATGAACTTCAAATGACACGACGAACCGTCTCGTTTTGCATTTGGATTCAAACCCAGGTCATGCAGACTAAGCAAAGATTTCGTGACTGACGGAAACTAACAGTCATTCCTGATTAGGCATACAGAGAGTGATATACCTCGATTTTAGACAGTATCAATTAGCAAATACCAACTTTACATTACATAACGCAAACATTTTTAACGGACCCAAATTCCTACCCAGCACCTATTGTCCCTGTTAACGAACTACGAGAGATGTTAAACATTGCTTCTTCACAAGTAACTTACATGAAATGCCGTCAAGTAAAGCTTTGTGTTGCACAGGGATTCTAACCCAGAACCTAATCGGATTGTTATCGAAGCACAATCAACTGTGACATATCGGACTTTCTCGGCAGTAGCTAGATGTTTTAACTGAAACGACGAGACGAGACATTAATTATTTCCTTCCCAGGACTCCAACCCGGAATCTGTCGCTGTTATATTCTAGAGAAAACGAACGTTAAATATGGGTTTGTTACATCAGCAGCGACATGTGAGCATGTTTGAACTAGAAATAATATGACGAAGAGTTCAGTGCTGTCTGGGAATCGAACCCCACGCATACCGTTGTTGACTACACACAAAGAGACGTCATCTACCGAAATTTTCTCCACCAGCAGCTCGGAATAACATCCTTGAACTTACAGTGATCTCTCAAATTGTTTTGTCTCCCACTGGGAGTCAAAAAGTCAGATATCGTTAGTGTTGACAACGAATGAAAATGCATTAAAAATCAAAATTATTATCCAGCAGCAGATAGGTGTTCTCATGCTGGAGCTTGATAATACATAATGAAACCTTTAGTGCCGGGCCAGCATTCAAACACATTCACGCGCAATATATACAATAGCTCAAATAAAAGATGGAATAAGGGTCCTGTGACCCTACATAGCGTTTGTTTCGTCAGTAGAAATAAATAACCAGTATAAGAAAGGTTACTGGTGACAGAGCTCCCACATTTCGCCACTCCTGACTTATTGTGGCTCAACCTAACGTCTACGTGGTAGAGGAGGAATATAATGTTTAATGTGAATTTAAGACCACAATGCCATTATACCTTCTTCACTTGGCGTAGCCAGAAGAGAATAGAATCTGTCTCTCCCTATTAAAAATCATCGGCAGAAGTTACAATCGAACTCAGACCAGCAACATAGCAACCTATCATAAATCCAACAGACCACCAAATCCTCTTCTGTTTGATTCATTTTTCTATCATAACATCGTTGCAGCACACTCGATGAGAACTCCGACACACAGGCTCCCTGTAGTGGTTTGCAGCATGTTCAGTACATTCATTGACTTGGTTGACCGAATCGCCATGAACTAGCTGCCTCGGCTACCCAGTGCATACATTCGACTTTATTTTGTAATCACCGAAATAAAATCACGTAACTGCCACCTACACAGAACTGCAAACAGTGTAGGATGCAGAAATTTAAATAGGAAGTGTTCATTTGCATTTGAGCTATGCTATAGCGCTATCTGTTTGTTGAAAACGTCCTGCAGGGCAAAAGAAAAGCTGTAACTGTAAGCTAGGTCCGGCCGTATACATTATCTCACAGCACTGTGGAACGTGGAAATTCTGGAGGAACTGTTGTTGACTTCTGGAGGTGCTGCAGTTAGATGACAGGTAGTAGCATCAAGGTAATTGTCGCGCATCGTAGATAAGACGTCGCGAGTTCTATTACATTCACTGCTACATTTCTTACATCGCAGTTCTGCTCTCTGCTGAAGTTACAAATTTAATGGAACTTTGAACATAATTTCCTTCACTTCTCAACCCAAAATGACCGCATGTGGGAAAAGGGCAAATTTCTGCGACATTTTGTTCTTTTCACGTTTAACAGACGGCCAGGCAGCAGATGCATCTCGAAGCATTTGTATTATGTATGGGGAGAGCGTATCGTGCCAAAATAGTCAGAAAAGTATTTTCTACATTATCTGTCGTCTGGTAGTGGCATTTTATTCTTCTTCAAACCTTGTTTGACAGCTTTAACTCAGAACAAGTTTTCTACATGCATGTAATCAATAAACTGCATGTGCATTGTCAGACTGTTATAGATAACGTCAGAGAATTCGCATATATCGTTGATGATTAATTTCTCTCTCATGTTTAGTATTGTTTTAACAACACTAAAAGAAACCTTACGGAAATTGTGCACTGTGTTATAAGAAATGAAATAAAACTACCCACGATAACCTTACGACGAAAGTCTGTTCTGATAAAACTGAGTCTCTGTACACAAGCGTGCCTCTGTGCTTTCCTCCTACGAGGCTAATAGTGGCTAGAACCCGTAAACCGCCATTTAAAGGACGAGATTAGTTGCGATTTCCACATGCTACGACTTTCCTGGGCTGAAAACCGTAAATTTACAATCTTTTGTTACACCTCAAGCGATAATAACTCAGATTATTCAATGGAAATGACAGGAAAAATCAAGTGAACTTTGAGGCTTAATTTCGTGCACACCAGGAAGTAACCGTCGATCACAGAGTTGCCAAATATACCGTGCCTTGTTGCCAAATCTCAGTTACAGTACTAGCAGGAAGAAGTCGAACCGATGTGATCCTACAGTGGGCTGGAAAGTGACCATAGCTGGCCTCTCAAAGACGCGGCTGCTACGGCCTGGAATACGTAATGCGTCTGATTCGCATTTCTGTAACTAGGTTTAAGGACTGGAGCGAAGTTACTAATAATACTCAGAACTGACTGCAAACAAAGCATCATAAATCAGTAACTCTCATAGTTCTTTTTATATTTCTTTCGTAACTGTACACACAACTAAGAAATTCATTCACGGACGTTTTCGTGCCTCGCCGACAGTCGAGCACACCAAACAAATAAAAAAAAAAGAATGTGTGTGTGTGTGTGTGTGTGTGACAGAGAGAGAGAGAGAGAGAGAGAGAGAGAGAGAGAGAGAGAGAGGGAGAGAGAGAGAGATAGAGAGGGTGGAACATTATCGTAAAGAAATTGAATGCCGGTATGTAAAGAAATCATTCATTAAAATGACACGTTCCACATCATTACGAAAAGTCGTATTCATGATCTATGGAACAAGTATTAATCTAATCTAATCTAATCTAATCATATCATATTGCTGACTAGCCGTGAAGGGTCATGAATTACCGAAGTTTTTGCCAATATCAGTAACCAAATCTAAAAAAAGAAGAAATTTTTTGTAATAAACCGGGACTTCTATCAAACCCCTTTCATCCTTGTTAACTTACCACGAAATAAGTCTGATATACCTCCATTCAAAGTGCATATGCATTTAAAGATGAAGTGCATGATGTGAAGTTCTGTGACGGAGGTACGAACCCAACATGTAATCGGATTGTTAACTAAGTAAAATCAAATGTTACGTATTGGTTTTTCATACCAGCTGCTAGGTGTTTGAATCTAAAATTAGGATACAAATTTTTGTGCCTGAGCGACAATCGAACCGTTCTTCTTTAACGTCCACAAATATAGCTTAAGTATCAATTGCTTACTCACCGACAGTAAGATGTGTGCGTGTTTGACCAGAAATTGTTGGCAACACATGAACAGACATTAAAAATACACGTTATTTTTCACTGGCAGACCGGTGTGCATGTGATAGGGCTTGAATTGAAATTATGAATATTTTTGTACTCGATCAGGAATCGGACCCACATACTTACCTATGGAGGAGACCTTGAGAAGATTGCAGTCTTGGAAATAGGAACGAAATGATTGAACTATACTGTTCCGGGGGATTCAGATCCTCGAAAGACGAGATACGAATTCGAATCACAGTCCAGCACCAAATTTTTTCAACGTCTCTAGTTCAATCAAGTACAAGTAAAATAAGAGACCTGTTCCTTTAAATGTAATGTAAGTAAGTTTAATGGCGACAGTATTTCTGTTCTACAATGACCTCCCCCTATGTCATTTCCCAAAGCAAACCGGCTCGGCCCACTTGGGAATGAATGAACGTGATGTTTAATACGGATTCTGGGTTATGTCTTTGTCCTGGGGTTACCAGAGGTAAAGTAAATCTGTTTGTGCCTCTTAAAAGTAAATGCCTGAACCGACGCTTTGCACCTGCGACAGTTCGTTCCACCAGACCATTGTGGCCACATTTCCCAGCCCCAGGAGCGTGCTGTAACGGATGATGTGCTTGGCCTACAAAGTTAGTCACGGTGGAAAAGGTACGAGTCTATTAAATGGTTAAGTGGAAGCCAGCTTCTGACGCGGAGATTATGCTATTCTCACGTCAGCAGGATGTAAAGTCTCCTCTAGGCATCACAGACTCGATGTGAAGCCATTTTGAAATTTTCACCAATTCAGGAAATTTCGTAGTTCGAGAAAATCCACCGGGTAATTCGACTATTGCCGTCATTATTACTATCATTTTCTTCATACCGCTTCTGGAACACATGTGCTTGAAGATCATTAAATGTCTTTTGGTCATTATGGAAGTAGTTGCCCAAGAACAGGTTCGTTCCCAGTCTACGGAATCCTTTTCATGTTAATATCAAACATCAGCAATTACTCGTAGATTACATTAAAACTAAAGTAATTGATGGAGCCTTTACTTGATAACTAAAACGAGCTGCCTTGCTTCATTTACTTGCGCCTAGAAATGGCTATCGAATATTGCCAAACCAAAAGCCGTAGGATCTTACTGCCTTGCGATATACGTCGTTGTCAGTTTCTCCATATCGTTTGGCCGACGTGACCTGTTTCAAGTTGTGTATGACAGTGAGTGTTTTAGAAAATCAGTTGTTTTCCTTTACAATAAACAGAAAGATTTTATTGTAAGCTATCCAAGTTTAAAATTTTCGCAATATTAGTTCAAATTTAATATTCGTTTCTATAATGTAGGAAAGTATTTCACTGTTGCAGATCCCGCATCCGACTCATTGTCCTTACACTTAGTCGTTGACCATAATTCTAGCTCAGAGTGACACCAGTTTAAGTAACCTAATGTAGCGAAGACTGTTTCCCAGTGCTCTTTCTCACCGGAAAATATGTAGTTCACTCATAGGGCTCCATAAGTACACTGTAACAGTAATTTCTGTGTGTATGCAATGTATACTGATTGTAGAATTTAGTGGTGCTCTCTCTTCCACTTCTGTATACAATATGCCTGTCCTAAACGGGCCCTTTATCATTACAGGCCATGGGCGGTGCAACATCATACTGACAACAGTAATGTGCTTATACTGACAACCTCACTGTTCGTTTTACCTGACTTTGTAATCATTTAAATAAAATGACATGACCTTCAGGGAGAGACATTTCGTCCCCCTTTTCCTTCTGTGTAATTTGTCAGTAAGCTTTATGCCTTCCAACTCGCGAAATGCAGGAGAGTACGGCCGGTAAACGATTCACAAACGATTCCGCGTTAGAAGCTGGCTTCCACTTAACCACTTAATAGACTCGTACCTTTTCCACCGTGACTAATTTTGTAAGCCAAGCACATCATCCGTTACAGCACGCTCCTTGGGTTGGGAATTGTGGTCACAATGGTCTGGTGCTGCCCCCATGAACTATGGACCTTGCCGTGGTGGGGGGGCTTGCGTGCCTCAGCGATACAGATAGCCGCACCGTATGGGTACCTGTTGAGAGGCCAGACAAACGTGTGGTTCCTGAAGAGGGGCAGCAGCCTTTTCAGTAGTTGCAAGGGCAACAGTATGGATGATAGACTGATCTGGCCTTGTAACAATAACCAAAACGGCCTTGCTGTGCTGGTACTGCGAACGGCTGAAAGCGAGGGGAAACTACAGCCGTAATTTTTCCCGAGGGCGTCCAGCTTTACTGTATGATTAAATGATGATGGCGTCCTCTTCAGTAAAATATTCCGGAGGTAAAATAGTCCCCCATTCGGATCTCCGGGCGGGGACTACTCAAGAGGATGTCGTTATCAGGAGAAAGAAAACTGGCGTTTTACGGATCGGAGAGTGGAATGTCAGATCACTTAATCGGGCAGATAGGTTAGAAAATTTAAAAAGGGAAATGGATTGGTTAAAGTTAGATATAGTGGGAATTAGTGAAGTTCGGTGGCAGGAGGAACAAGACTTCTGGTCAGGTGACTACAGGGTTATAAACACAAAATCAAATAGGGGTAATGCAGGAGTAGGTTTAATAATGAATAGGAAAATAGGAATGCGGGTAAGCTACTACAAACAGCATAGTGAACTCATTATTGCTGGCAAGATAGATACGAAGCCCACACCTACTACAGTAGTACAAGTTCATATGCCAACTAGCTCTGCAGACGACGAAGAAATTGAAGAAACGTATGATGAAATAAATGAAATTATTCAGGGTGACGAAAAGTTAATAGTCATGGGTGACTGGAATTCGGTAGTAGAAAAAGGGAGAGAAGGAAACGTAGTAGGTGAATATGGATTGGGGCTAAGAAATGAAAGAGAAAGCCGCCTGGTAGAATTTTGCACAGAGCACAACTTAATCATAGCTAACACTTGGTTTAAGAATCATGACAGAAAGTTGTATACATGGAAGAACCCTGGAGATACTAAAAGGTATCAGATAGATTATATAATGGTAAGAAGAGATTTAGGAACCAGGTTTTAAATTGTAAGACATTTCCAGGGGCAGATGTGGACTCTGACCACAATCTATTGGTTATGACCTGTAGATTAAAACTGAAGAAACTGCAAAAAGGTGGGAACTTAAGGAGATGGGACCAGGATAAACTGACTAAACCAAAGGTTGTACAGAGTTTCAGGGAGAGCATAAGGGAACAATTGACAGGAATGGGGGAAAGAAATACAGTAGAAGAAGAATGGGTAGCTTTGAGGGAAGAAGTAGTAAAGGCACCAAAGGATCAAGTAGGTAAAAAGACGAGGGCTAGTAGAAATCCTTGGGTAACAGAAGAAATATTGAATTTAATTGATGAAAGGAGAAAATTAAAAAATGCAGTAAATGAAGCAGGCAAAAAGGAATACAAACGTCTCAAAATGAGATCGATAGGAAGTGCAAAATGGCTAAGCAGGGATGGCTAGAGGACAAATGTAAGGATGTAGAGGCTTATCTCACTAGGGGTAAGATACTGCCTACAGGAAAATTAAAGAGACCTTTGGAGATAAGAGAACCACTTGTATGATCATCAAGAGCTCAGGTGGAAACCCAGTTCTTAGCAAAGAAGGGAAAGCAGAAAGGTGGAAGGAGTATATAGAGGGTCTATACAAGGGCAATGTACTTGAGGACAATATTATGGAAATGGAAGAGGGTGTAGATGAAGATGAAATGGGAGATACGATACTGCGTGAAGAGTTTGACAGAGCACTGAAAGACCTGAGTCGAAACAAGGCACCCGGAGTAGACAACATTCCATTGGAACTACTAAAGGCCTTGGGAGAGCCAGTCCTGACAAAACTCTACCATCTGGTGAGCAAGATGTATGAGACAGGCGAAATACCCTCAGACTTCAAGAAGAATATAATAATTCCAATCCCAAAGAAAGCAGGTGTTGACAGATTTGAAAATTACCGAACGATCAGTTTAATAAATCACAGCTGCAAAATACTAACACGAATTCTTTGCAGACGAATGGAAAAACTAGTAGAAACCGACCTTGGGGAAGATCAGTTTGGATTCCGTAGAAATATTGGAACACGTGAGGCAATACTGACCTTACGACTTATCTTAGAAGAAAGATTAAGGAAAGGCAAACCTACGTTTCTAGCCTTTGTAGACTTAGAGAAAGCTTTTGACAATGTTGACTGGAATACTCTCTTTCAAATTCTAAAGGTGGCAGGGGTAAAATACAGGGAGCGAAAGGCTATTTACAATTTGTACAGAAACCAGATGGCAGTTATAAGAGTCGAGGGGCATGAAAGGGAAGCAGCGGTTGTCAAGGGAGTGAGACAGGGTTGTAGCCTCTCCCCGATGTCATTCAATCTGTATATTAAGCAAGCAATAAAGGAAACAAAAGAAAATTTCGGAGTAGGTATTAAAATCCATGGAGAAGAAATAAAAAGTTTGAGGTTCGCCGCTGACATTGTAATTCTGTCAGAGACAGCAAAGGACTTGGAAGTGCAGTTGAATGGAATGGATAGTGTCTTGAAAGGAGGACATAAGATCAACATCAACAAAAGCAAAACGAGGATAGTGGAATGTAGTCGAATTAAGTCGGGTGATGCTGAGGGAAATAGATTAGGAATTGAGACACTTAAAGTAGTAAAGGAGTTTTGGTATTTGGGGAACAAAATAACTGATGATGGTCGAAGTAGAGAGGATATAAAATGTAGACTGGCAATGGCAAGGAAAGCGTTTCTGAAGAAGAGAAATTTGTTAACATCGAGTATAGATTTAAGTGTCAGGAAGACATTTCTGAAAGTACTTGTATGGAGTGTAGCCATGTATGGAAGTGAAACATGGACGATAAATAGTTTGGACAAGAAGAAAATAGAAGCTTTCGAAATGTGGTGCTATAGAGGAATGATGAAGATTAGATGGGTAGATCACGTAACTAATGAGGAAGTATTGAATAGGATTGGGGAGAAGAGAAGTTTATGGCACAACTTGACCAGAGGAAGGGATCGGTTGGTAGGACATGTTCTGAGGCATCAAGGGATCACCAATTTAGTATTGGAGGGCAGCGTGGAGGATACAAATCGAAGAGGGAGAACAAGAGATGAATACACTAAGCAGATTCAGAAGGATGTAGGTTGCAGCAGGTACTGAGGAAATGCAGAAGCTTGCACAGGATAAAGTAGCATGGAGAGCTGCATCAAACCAATCTCAGGACTGAAAACCACAATAACAACAACTTGGTCTGGTGGAACGAATAGTCACAGGTGCACAAAGCGTCGGTTAAGGCATTTACTTTTAACAGGCACAAACAGATTTACGTTACCTCTGGTAACCCCAGGACAAAGACATAACCCAGAATCCGCATTAAACATCACGTTCCTTCATTCCCAACTGGGCAGAGCCGGTTTGCTTTGGGAAATGACATAGGCGGAGGTCATTGTGAACAGAAATACTGTCGCCTGTAAACTTACTTACATTACATTTAAAGGAACAGGTCTCTTATTTTACTTGTACTTGATTGAACTAGAGACGTTGAAAAAATTTGGTGCTGGACTGTGATTCGAATTCGTATCTCCTCTTTTGAGGATCTGAATCTCCCGGAACAGTATAGTTCAATCATTTCGTTCCTATTTCCAAGACTGCAATCTCCTCTAGGTCTCCTCCATAGGTAAGTATGTGGGTCCGATTCCTGATCAAGTACAAAAATATTCATAATTTCAATTCAAGCCCTATCACATGCACAACGGTCTGCCAGTGAAAAATAACGTGTATTTTTAATGTCTGTTCATGTGTTGCCAACAATTTCTGGTCAAACACGCACACATCTTACTGTCGGTGAGTAAGCAATTGATACTTAAGCTATATTTGTGGACGTTAAAGAAGAACGGTTCGATTGTCGCTCAGGCACAAAAATTTGTATCCTAATTTTAGATTCAAACACCTAGCAGCTGGTATGAAAAACCAATACGTAACATTTGATTTTACTTAGTTAACAATCCGATTACATGTTGGGTTCGTACCTCCGTCACAGAACTTCACATCATGCACTTCATCTTTAAATGCATATGCACTTTGAATGGAGGTATATCAGACTTATTTCGTGGTAAGTTAACAAGGATGAAAGGGGTTTGATAGAAGTCCCGGTTTATTACAAAAAATTTCTTCTTTTTTTAGATTTGGTTACTGATATTGGCAAAAACTTCGGTAATTCATGACCCTTCACGGCTAGTCAGCAATATGATATGATTAGATTAGATTAGATTAGATTAATACTTGTTCCATAGATCATGAATACGACTTCTCGTAATGATGTGGAACGTGTCATTTTAATAAATGATTTCTTTACATACCGGCATTCAATTTCTTTACGATAATGTTCCACCCTCTCTATCTCTCTCTCTCCCTCTCTCTCTCTCTCTCTCTCTCTCTCTCTCTCTCTCTGTCACACACACACACACACACACACACACACATACACACACACACACACACACACACACATTCTTTTTTTTTTATTTGTTTGGTGTGCTCGACTGTCGGCGAGGCACGAAAACGTCCGTGAATGAATTTCTTAGTTGTGTGTACAGTTACGAAAGAAATATAAAAAGAACTATGAGAGTTACTGATTTATGATGCTTTGTTTGCAGTCAGTTCTGAGTATTATTAGTAACTTCGCTCCAGTCCTTAAACCTAGTTACAGAAATGCGAATCAGACGCATTACGTATTCCAGGCCGTAGCAGCCGCGTCTTTGAGAGGCCAGCTATGGTCACTTTCCAGCCCACTGTAGGATCACATCGGTTCGACTTCTTCCTGCTAGTACTGTAACTGAGATTTGGCAACAAGGCACGGTATATTTGGCAACTCTGTGATCGACGGTTACTTCCTGGTGTGCACGAAATTAAGCCTCAAAGTTCACTTGATTTTTCCTGTCATTTCCATTGAATAATCTGAGTTATTATCGCTTGAGGTGTAACAAAAGATTGTAAATTTACGGTTTTCAGCCCAGGAAAGTCGTAGCATGTGGAAATCGCAACTAATCTCGTCCTTTAAATGGCGGTTTACGGGTTCTAGCCACTATTAGCCTCGTAGGAGGAAAGCACAGAGGCACGCTTGTGTACAGAGACTCAGTTTTATCAGAACAGACTTTCGTCGTAAGGTTATCGTGGGTAGTTTTATTTCATTTTTTATAACACAGTGCACAATTTCCGTAAGGTTTCTTTTAGTGTTGTTAAAACAATACTAAACATGAGAGAGAAATTAATCATCAACGATATATGCGAATTCTCTGACGTTATCTATAACAGTCTGACAATGCACATGCAGTTTATTGATTACATGCATGTAGAAAACTTGTTCTGAGTTAAAGCTGTCAAACAAGGTTTGAAGAAGAATAAAATGCCACTACCAGACGACAGATAATGTAGAAAATACTTTTCTGACTATTTTGGCACGATGCGCTGTCCCCATACATAATACAAATGCTTCGAGATGCATCTGCTGCCTGGCCGTCTGTTAAACCTGAAAAGAACAAAATGCCGCAGAAATTTGCCCTTTTTACACATGCGGTCATTTTGGGTTGAGAAGTGAAGGAAATTATGTTCAAAGTTCCATTAAATTTGTAACTTCAGCAGAGAGCAGAACTGCGATGTAAGAAATGTAGCAGTGAATGTAATAGAACTCGCGACGTCTTATCTACGATGCGCGACAATTACCTTGATGCTACTACCTGTCATCTAACTGCAGCACCTCCAGAAGTCAACAACAGTTCCTCCAGAATTTCCACGTTCCACAGTGCTGTGAGATAATGTATACGGCCGGACCTAGCTTACAGTTACAGCTTTTCTTTTGTCCTGCAGGACGTTTTCAACAAACAGATAGCGCTATAGCATAGCTCAAATGCAAATGAACACTTCCTATTTAAATTTCTGCATCCTACACTGTTTGCAGTTCTGTGTAGGTGGCAGTTACGTGATTTTATTTCGGTGATTACAAAATAAAGTCGAATGTATGCACTGGGTAGCCGAGGCAGCTAGTTCATGGCGATTCGGTCAACCAAGTCAATGAATGTACTGAACATGCTGCAAACCGCTACAGGGAGCCTGTGTGTCGGAGTTCTCATCGAGTGTGCTGCAACGATGTTATGATAGAAAAATGAATCAAACAGAAGAGGATTTGGTGGTCTGTTGGATTTATGATAGGTTGCTATGCTGCTGGTCTGAGTTCGATTGTAACTTCTGCCGATGATTTTTAATAGGGAGAGACAGATTCTATTCTCTTCTGGCTACGCCAAGTGAAGAAGGTACAATGGCATTGTGGTCTGAAATTCACATTAAACATTATATTCCTCCTCTACCACGTAGACGTTAGGTTGAGCCACAATAAGTCAGGAGTGGCGAAATGTGGGAGCTCTGTCACCAGTAACCTTTCTTATACTGGTTATTTATTTCTACTGACGAAACAAACGCTATGTAGGGTCACAGGACCCTTATTGCATCTTTTATTTGAGATTCTGTATGTCGATAAAACTGGTTCTGAACTTGGAATGCAACTCAGATCGCCCTTAACGCGGAATTTGATCCCTTCGTGACAATACAGCTAGACTGCAATTTGTTGTTTGTTCAAAACTGCAGATTTCTCAACATCTCCACATATTGCGCGTGAATGAGTTCGAATACTGGCCCGGCACTAAAGGTTTCATTATGTATTATCAAGCTCCAGCATGAGAACACCTATCTGCTGCTGGATAATAATTTTGATTTTTAATGCATTTTCATTCGTTGTCAACACTAACGATATCTGACGTTTTTCACTCCCAGTAGGACACAGAACTATTTGAGAGATCACTGTAAGTTCAAGGATGTTACTCCCAGCTGCTGGTGGAGAAAATTTCGGTAGCTGACGTCTCTTTGTGTGTAGTCAACAACGGTATGTGTGGGGTTCGATTCCCAGCATGACGTGGGTTTGAATCCAAATGCAGAACGAGACGGTTCGTCGTGTCATTTGAAGTTCATACATATTCTCAACTAGCTGCTCGTCAAATAACATAAATTTTTAATGTCATTTTGTGTTAAATAACAAGTACGGTATGTTACTTTGAAGAGGAAATTATGAATACGACGAACTTACTACGTGCATTACCTATCTGACGAAAAATGAGAGCGGTATCATTTCAGGTATGTCATTTATTACAATAAATGTGAGCTTACAAGCTTTAAGGACAGTCTTATCTGTGATAAGGTGTTCCCTGATATTTGTAGTATCGTGGTATTACTTTACATCTTGAGTTATTGCGATACAGAGCAGAGTTTTCTAGTGGTGACTTGTTGGAGCCATTTTCGATAGTCAAGCGACTATACCAAGGAGCTATTAGAGGACCTGCTATACAAATACGTTATGCGGGTTGCATGTCAATCAGGTGAAATGCAATTCAGGTCGTTCGGATACTTTTGAGCATGACTGTACGTAAGTATCCTGTCTGATCACCTGGATAGATTCATGTCCATTGTACATTCTGAAGGACTTGGACAATTCCAGCAGGGGAATGCGACACCATGCACGGCCATAATTGTACAGAGTGACTCCAGGAACACTCTTCTGAGTTTAAACACTTCCGCTGGCCACCAAACTCCGAAGACATAAACATTATTGAGCATATCTGGGATGCCTTGCAACGTGCTGTTCAGAAGAGACCTCAACCCCTCGTACCCCTTATGGACACCACTGCAGGATACATGGAGTCAGCTCCCTCCAGCACTGCTTCAAACATTAGTCGTGTTACGGCACTTCTGCGTGCTCGTGGGGCCCTACATGATATTAGGGTGGTTTACCGGGTTCTTTGGCTCCTCAGTATGTGATGAATAACTTATCGTGCGAAGTTTTGGCACTCAAGGCAACCACGCTGTGAGGAGCGAATGCAGAAATTGTTTTTGGTTATCGTATCAGGGGTTCACATGCAGGCAATAATAATAACAACAACCGCATTGACTGATTTTAATGGCAAGATAATTGAACGTGTACAGGTGAAGTAAAGGTGAGGATAATTTCGGAGTAGATGTGACAGTTTCTGTATGTAGGCAACGAGGTAACACATCTATCCACCAAAAGTGGAATAAATTACTAAACCTTTCGGATGGGATCAATTCGTGATTTTCCTGCCCTAATTATATCAGTTACCGCTGATCAGAATACTTCATGGTCATTTTGAGGGAAAGTGTATGAAAGAGAATTAATGTAAAATTGGATAGAGGGTACCCTTCAGGTAATCAATATTTGAGGACGCTAGGTGACCCTATCTAAGAGGCATAGGAAAGTTATGATTTGTAGTAGTGCGAACGTACTCTGAGCATTGCTCGCCATGTGCAATATTCATGTGTGAAAATATTCTTTCTAAATTCTTGTTTCCCGCAAAGAGTAGGATAGTCGGAATAACAAATGCCCAGTGAATTTAAATTTTGTGTTAGCAGAAGAGCCAACACCGTGTTACGTGTGGAGGCCGAAATGCACGCGTTTTAGCTCACGCAGGCTGGCGTGAGGAGGGAAGAACTATACTGACGTGAGGTCTGGAACATGTCAATGAGAGTTCAGAAAGCGGACGTAATTAGTTTCATACTTCACTTTAATCCATTAATGATGAACGTCGCTCTTGACGGTACATGTTTCACAATATTATCTGTTCAGAATACGTTCTTGAAGATATTTCTTATAGTAACTGAATATGGCGCATTGCTAGGTCGTAGCAAATGACGTAGCTGAAGGCTATGCTAAACTGTCGTCTCTGCCAATGAGAGCGTATATAGACAGTGAACCAACGCTAGCAAAGTCGGCTGTACAACTGGGGCGAGTGCTAGGGAGTGTCTCTAGACTAGACCTGCCGTGTGGCGGCGCTCGGTCTGCAATCACTGATAGTGGCAACATGCGTGTCCGACGTATACTAACGGACCGCGGCCGATTTAAAGGCTACCACCTAGCAAGTGTGGTGTCTGGCGGTGACACCACATTCCTCCCCCGCAAATCGGCGTACGGTTGTGGTATAAGGCCTCCGCCCGCCGTGGGGAGGACCCCATGTTGACATATGCGACGAGGTGGGGAGCCTAACAACAGGCGAGGCTGTGCCTCCTGCATCCTGCCATTCGGCCGCGGGGAGCTAGGGAACGCCTGAAAACCTACTCCAGGGTGCACGCCAACATGCGGTGTATGCGCCCATAGAGAGACAGGAGGGGCCGAAGGGTCGACCTCGACCAGGGCACCCGACGGGCGAAGACGACATATGGTCCGGAGCGGGCAAGAGTTCCATGTCTGAGGACAACTGGTCACGGGAAGCGATCGGCGGCGCAGCGACACGTCCACTGCGGGTGCGTCGCCATGGGGCAAAATAGAAGGCAGCGTCGGTAACACCTGAAGCTGAGGCGAGCCAGTAGATGGGTCCCTGGGGCGCTGACCGGACGGCACCATCGCTGAAAGCAGATGGCGAGCGGCAGATCCCGTGCCACGACAGAGGTGCCGCTGACTGAGATGCCGGCGCACCTCACCAGAGGCCCCAAAACCTGATATATAGCGCGTCCGAGGCAGCGAGGAATGCACCCTTCGAGCCAACGCCGTGAACCTCGATAGTGGCGGTAGTAGACAACGTCGCTTGGGGCAAAAGAAGGTATCTGCCGCTGCACAGGAACTGGATGCGGCGGATGTACCAAAGACATCAAGGTTCTATGAGGGTGACCGTGGAGCAACTCAGCCGGCGAGCAACCATCCCGAGGCTGAGTGCGATAGGAGGACAAAAAGAGCAATAACGCGTACTCCCAAGAATGCGACTCTTTCAACTTCAACATCTGTGACTTGAAAGTCCTTACCAAACGTTCAGCGGCACCGTTTGACGGTGGCGAAAACGGCGCGGGCGTCAGATGTTGAATACCATTGGCCTTGCAGAATGACTGAAATTCAGCAGACATGAATAATGGGCCATTGTCGGGAGACCTTCAATGCAAAAGATAGCAGATAACGCTTGGATGGTGGCAGATGATGTCATGGAAGACACACGGACAATAAAAGGAAAGTTACTGAATGAATCTATCACAACCAACCATCGAGCATTCCAGAATGGACCAGCAAATTCGATGTGTAAGCGTTGTCAAGGGAAAGTGGCTTTTGGCCATGCAAAGAATTTCCGCGATGGTGCTGATTGTTGTTTGGCACACACCATGCGAGAAGAGCACATTGTCATAATCGCGGCATCGATTCCGAACCAATTACAGTGCTGACGAGCAAGTTGTTTCGTTCTCACTATACCCCAATGTCCTTAGTGGAGAAGCTTTAAGACAGAGGACTGTAACGAACGTGGTACCACGACCCTGGTCTGATCATTATCAGAACACAACAGCAAAACACCACGTCGAACAAAAAGCCTCTCCTTGTGGGCAAAAAATCGGCGAACTAACGGGTCCCCGATCCGTGACTTTGACAAGGGCCATTGCATAGCAACAAAACGCAGAACGGTAGCAAGGACAGGGACGGCAGTTGTGCCTGTAGCTACACGACGAAAATCAATCGGAAACGATTCGACCACGTCATCGGTTTCCGAATCAATTAACATGCAAGCAAGTTCGGAGGAATCGAATGCCCTATCCTCAGCAACAGGCAAACGGGACAACACATTGGCGTTTCCGCGCTTAGCAGTGGACCGATACAAAATATTGTAGCGGTACTGTGAGAGAAAAATAGACCAGCAAATGAATTTCGGCGCTGTACGTGGAGGTACAGGCTTGTTTGGATAAAAAAGCGATGACAAAGATTTTTGGTCTGTGATTATGGTAAAGTGACGACCATACAAGAAATCATGAAACTTTGTAACACCAAATACGAGAGAGAAAGGTGCTTTCTCGATCTGTGAATAGTTTCTTTGCGCAGACGAGAGCAATTTGGATGCAAAGGCAATAGTGCGATCGTGCGATCCATCTTTGTGCGCAAGCACAGCACCGATCCTCAACAAAAGGGGCTTCTGGGGATCAAATGGCGTAAGGCAAGTATTGGAAAGTAACGCCGATTTCAACCGGCGAAAGGCGCGTTCGCATTCCGTCGTCCAGACGAACGGAACACCTTTGCGGCGTAAGCGATGAAGCGGAGCTGAAGCGGAAGAGGCATGCGTCACATGTCTGTGATAACAGTTGATTTTTCCCAACACACGCTGTAGGTGCTTCAAATTCTGCGGCGAAGGCAAGTCTTGTATGGCGCGGAGGTGCGTGGGACTGGGATGTATGCCTAGGGCATTGAGTACATGTCCCAGGTATGGCAAGTCACTAGCAAAAAACACACATTTGTCCTCCCGTAAGCGAAGACCATTTTGTCGCAAGACCTGATATAATGTTCTGAGATTGGCTAAATGTTCTACTTCTGTCTTTCCGGGGATCAAATTATCGTCCAGATTGTTTGCTGCAGTAGGGACCGACGCACAAATAGTTTGTAGATATTGCTGAAACAATGCAGGGGCGGATGCACACCGGAATAGCAGTCGTTTGAATTGATACAAACCAAGATGCGTGTTAACCACCAAAACGCACTGGGATTCTTCGTCCACCGGTATTTGGAAGTACGCATCTGCTAGGTCCAACTTCGAAAAATATGTGCCTGGGCACAGTTTGTCAAAAAGATCTTGCGGGCGGGGTAAAGGAAAAGTTGCAGTCACTAGTTGTGGATTCACTGTAGCCTTGAAGTCAACACAAAGTCTCAATATTCCGGAAGGTTTTGGCAAAATTACTAAGGGTGATGCCCAGAGAGAAGCCTGCACACGTTCAATTACACCTTGTGATTCCAAATCGTGTAATGTTTTTGCAACTTCATCACTCAATGGATGGGGAACATTGCTCACTCTGAAATATTTCGGTTTCGTTTATTTTCAGTTCCAAATGTGCTTTATATTTCTTAGCGCAACCGAGGCCCGGTGCAAAAATGTCTGCAAATTCTTCACATAGACGAGAAACACTGTCTGAAGGCACAGTCTGGTTCACTGATAGGACCTGATTTACTATAGACAAGTTAAACAACTGAAATAAATCGAAACCAAACAAGTTCACTGCAGAAGAAGAACGAAGGATGTAAAATGACACAAGTTTTGTTTGTTCTTTTTATGTTGCAAGAAGGCTGCACTGTCCTAACACAGGGATCTCTTGACCTGAATAGCTAGTTAACATTTGCGGCACGCAACGGAGGTGTGCCCAGCAGTTTGTAAGTGTCTTGATTGATCAGTGAAACTGCAGCTCTGGTATCGAGCTGGAATGGTATCACTTTGCCATTATTGTCCAAGTCTACAAAAAGTTTATTTTCCTGCTGACGACAAGAGCGACTGTCCCGTGCAACGTGAACTGACACTGGTACAAAATCACTTGCGGCTTGACGGGAGTTCCGGCGATGTCGACACACACTATTTGTGGGACGAACACAGTAACTGTTAGAGAGAGTGGCACTGGGCGGAGTGGAATGAACGACATGAATTTCCATGGGCAAAGTTTCACGAGCTTGGGTATCCATGGTTCGATTCCGATTCCGGCGCGAAGTAAAGGGCCGGGAATGAGTTTGAGTTTCCTAGTGGAGCTTTTTCTGGCAAACACTCTGAACATGTCCTTTTTTATTACAGTAAAGGCAAATAGCTTGGCGTGACGGGAAATTCTCATGCGAATGTTTAGTAGCGCACCGCGGGCATGATTTGAGCACTACATTTGCTTGTCAGCGCGGCACACGTGGCCGAGAGCCCGGCGGCATCGGCGCGGCCTGGCGGGAGGGATGTTTACTGCTCCGTGCAACTCACTCGGCGGGCCGGTTAACCTGACACACGGCTGGCGAAGTTTCAAATGATTCCTGAGCAAAGTAAAGTGTGTCCTGCCGATCCAATATGGCCACCACTTGTTGAAGGGAGGGATTGACTAGTTTCAAAATCTGTTCCCTTATACGACCATCAGAAAAGTTCTGTGCAATTGCATCACGTACCATAGTATCTGAATATGGGAATCCACGTTGACACTCAAAAGCACAATCCCTAGTAAAGCCTTGCAAGGTTGCAACCCACTCCCGATTAGTCTGACTTGCGATACGTTTTGTACGAAAGAAGGTATACCGTTTCACAACTACATTGACTGATTGTTTGAAATACAATCGCACCAAAAAGTATTGGCACAGTTACATTTTAGTGGTTGTAGGTTAAACGAAACATATATTTCAGAACAGAACCCATACATGTGACACCTTACATTGCATAGTTTACAAATATGTCAAAATCACCTGTCCTTAAAGTAACATACAGTGTCATGAAAAAAAACATCGCTCTTCTGCACCCAAAAAAGTATTGGCACACGCATATGAATCGGACAGTGTGTTCGTTTTCTTCATTGATGTTCACCATCTAATAGCTAGTGTGCATCCCTTTAGCATCTATAACAGCACGTAAACGCCTAGGAATGCTTTGTATTAAATTCCGGGTGATATCAGGGGTAATTTTCGACCATTCCTCCAGGAGCACTTTCTCCAAGTCGTTTTTACCGGACGGACGCCTTTTTCTGACTTGTGTGTCAAGATGAGCCCACAGGTTCTCAATGGGGTTCAAATCAGGGCTCTGAGGTGGTGTTAGAACCCTTCTGGGGGCATTGTACAGTAACCACTCCCGGGTTTTCATGGCGGTATGTTTTGGGTCGTTGTCTTGCTGGAACTGAAACACCCCAGTAAGGCCCAATTTCTGTGCACTAGCGTGTAAATTACCTCGCAACACGTCAATGTATCTCATATGATCCATTGTGCCGTGAATTACAGCTAGATTTCCAACGCCGGAAGCCGCCATACAGCCCCAGACCATGATACCGCCCCCACCGTGTTTGACTGTGGGATGCATGTGTTTGATGTCGAGGTGCGTATTCGGCTTGCGCCAAATTTTCTTTCTTGCATCAAATCCGAACACATTGAACTTCGATTCGTCGCTAAATATCACAGTGTTCCAAAACTCCATCGGCTTGCTGATGTAGTCCTTGGCAAACTGCAGGCGTTTCTGCCGGTTAATTTCCGAAATGTATGGCTTCTTCCTGGGAGAACGTCCATGCATGTCAGCCTCATTCAACACATTTCGTATAGTCTGAACACTAACCGTCTTGTCGGACGTTGTCTGAACAATCTCAGCAATAGTTGCTGCACTTGTAGCAGGTTCCTTCCGAGCAAGTGCGATGATATGGCGACGCTCTCGGGTTGTAAGCACTTTTGGACGTCCAGGACGACACTTATTCACTGTTGTTCCAGTCTCTTTATATTTCTGAATGATGGCTCTTACCGTGGTGTAGCTCACAGACACCTCTGCTCCGATTTGTCGATAGCTTCTCCCTTGTGAATGGAGCAATACCACTCTCTCACGCAACGCCACTGAATGTTCCTTCTTCTTCGGCCCCATGCTGACCACTATCGCGCACTACAGCAACATACTGGCGACCGGGCCGTCAACAACACGCAGTGTCTAATGTGTCAGCAGATGGCGTTCCGGTACCTGAAAACCCAGCAATATACCGAGATGCCATGCTCTGTGCCAATACTTTTTGTGTGCAGAGGAGATACGTGTTTGCCCATAACACTGCATTTCTTTGTTAATGGTAGGCACTATGGGCAGAATTGTAATGTCTGGTATGTGAGGTAGCACGTACATGTACTGTGTACCGGAAAGTGCGGCGTTTGTAACCAGCAACGATAAATACGCACGTGTGCCAATACTTTTTGGTGCGATTGTATGCATCTAATGCAGACTAAATTTCTTCGTAGGACAGAGTTGCTACGTCGCGTCGGGGAAATAATTTGACTACCACATCGTAGGTTTGCACACCGACGGACGACAAAAGAAAAGGTTGCCGCTCGTTACATTGAATTCTGTAGGCGGCGAGATTGAATCCAAATTGGCGTGACCACTTCGTCCAGCTTTCCAGTGCAGCTTCAAAAGGTCTGAAGGTCGGTACAACTGCGTGTTGTGGCTGCGTTAGCGGTGTCATCGTTTTGCATTGCACGTTGTCCCTGGACGAACTGTCCAAGGGCATCCAGTAATGCCTGCGTCTGCTGATTCTGTAAGCGATAAAATTCAAACAGTACATCTGGAGATTGTGGCAAAGCCATTACACAATTAAATCAGGGCAGTTTGAACTACATATGTCAGTATAGGTAACACCGGTATCCCATCCTCATCGCCAATTTTGTGTTAGCAGTGGAGGCCGAAATGCACGCGTTTTAGCTCACGCAGGCTGGCGTGAGGAGGGAAGAACTGTACTGACGTGAGGTCTGCAACATTACAAGGAATGAGAATTCAGAAAGCGGACGTAATTAGTTTGATATTAATGATGAACGTCGCTCTTGACGGTACATGATTCACACTATTATCTGTTCAGAATACATTCTTGAAGATATTACTTATAGTAACTGAATATGGCCCCTTGCTAGGTCGTAGCAAATGACGTAGCTGAAGGCTATGCTAAACTGTCGTCTCTGCCAACGAGAGCGTATGTAGACAGTGAACCAACGCTAGCAAAGTCGGCTGTACAACTGGGGCGAGTGGCAGGGAGTCTCTCTAGTCTAGACCTGTGGCGGCGCTCGGTCTGCAATCACTGATAGTGGCGACACGCGGGTCCGACGTGTACTAACGGACCGCGGCCGATTTAAAGGCTACCACCTAGCAAGTGTGGTGGCTGGCGGTGACACCACATTAAACTTGGAATCCATGTTGTTCTTAACGTAGAGCCGCCATTTTATAGTAGATGCCAATCGAAGCTGTATCCATCATTATAGGATATTATGAAAACATTTAGAAAATATTGTTGGATTGCGATGAGGAATGAGTGGAATGAAATGGCGTGGTTCACAGCACATTGTCGCCTCAGCTTGTAGATTATATAATGCGTTATACGGTGTATAATTAATTAAACTGTAATGACCACTGACTGGGTGTGGTACTTGAGATTTTCGGCTTGAACATTCTTACAAATAGAACAAACTTGAACTGAAAAGAGAATGTGATAGTGAGCAGACATCTGCAACTGTCAAATACCCAATCGTCCGATTCTCCTATATAAGTCCCCCCTCCCCTTCAATACCTGAAGAAGAGGGAAAAGATAACTTACAAAGAAAAGGAAGAGATTCTTAATTTTTTTTTAAACCCACCGCATCCCAAGCATTCTGTAACGAGCCAATGGATACCATGGGCCCCTTATATTAGAAGATATTACTGAGCAACCTCATAAAATTTGTTTTGTATACAGAAATGTTATTTCATAATCAAGTGCGTACAGCCAAATCTTAATAACCATACCTTATGATCCATAATGGGGAACTCCCATTGCCCACCTATGTACTGCTTTGCTGTTGGCCTACCAACACCATCACCACTACCACCGCCACAGCAAGTCTTTGTGTATGAAACCTCACGCCACGAAACTAGAATTTGTACTCTTTACCTCAGTCGACTACACAATCAATATGCAGTTGATATCCACAATCACAAACACAAATGTAAATATTTAACAACTATCACCTGCATCACTGCAGTACAACCCAGTGGTTTAACAATATAATATGTTACTAATTTGTCCCTGTGGAAGAAGAAACTAGAATTTGTACTCTTTACCTCAGTCGACTACACAATCAATATGCAGTTGATATCCACAATCACAAACACAAATGTAAATATTTAACAACTATCACCTGCATCACTGCAGTACAACCCAGTGGTTTAACAATATAATATGTTACTAATTTGTCCCTGTGGAAGAAGAAGAACAAGATGAAGGTAGCTTCGCCTGCATTGCAGCCATCGTGTTTCCTGAGTCACGAGGCCCAGGAACTATGTGTACAGCACTCCACTCCAATGACAACTGACTACCGGTTTACATTAATATGCAAGGGATTTTATAGAGATATAAAGAACACATACATGTTACATTCCCACTTTTATTTTATTTATAAGTTCTTTGATGTTGAGGAGCATAGTTCAGTGCCCACATCAGGTACTGTTGGTTCATACACATTTCTGCGTACTGAGTAGGGTAATGATTATTTTTTCAGATGGATCGGGTGTTTGGCATGGTAACTCCATCGAAATGGTCCTAATCTTCACGTAGGATCTGTATATGTTTGTCTGTCAGCTTTAGTGCTTGTCTAGAGTATACTAGATCCCATAACTAGCATTCATTAGATTTTTTAAATGTTTGCTCCTGTAGATGAATGCATTCCTTCTCATTAAAAAATTTAACAGTTCTTTAGATGTTCCCAGGCTGCATAATCACCTAATATCACCGAAGGAGTCTCAACACTACTGTGGAATATGGCTGCAATCTGCATCGAAATATCACGTAGGTGAATCCACTCATCCAGGGATAGTATGACATTTGTATCACTACATCGACGATTTTCAGAGGCGCTCACAGAGTAGAACTCATGATCTGACGACATCCCCAAGCTGACATTTCCTGTCACTAAAGTTTAAACTGAAGGTTTTGTTATACAGCATTGTTTTCACATCATGTTGCTGTGATACTTTCAGCTCACCTGCAGGAAGAAGAAATTGAGTTAGACATACATGTCAGCCATATTCTTATTCTTCTACTAACAGCAGTACCGCTTATACTCAGCTGCAGGCTGTATTAAGGGGGACAAGAGCTGCTGCTGTACTGAACATGTAGACATGTTGGCACTTTCAGTGTTCTTACTCAACCGGGACAGCGATTTTTCACCATTGTTAATACATGACATTCGGAGCAGTGCATGCAATTTTAAAACATGAAAAAAGTAAGGGTATATCATCTTTGTATTCAGATATATAAAGAAGCAGCACACAGAGTGCTCCATAGTCAGTTCGTGGCTATCAATCACATGCACTGAGATCGTGAAGTCATGACATACCTCCTAATATCGTATCAGATCTCCTTTTACCACAATGTAGTTCGGCAACTCAATGTGGCATGGCCTCAAGAAGTTGATGGAAGCCCCCTTGCAAAAATATTGACCCCTGCTGCCTCTTAACCCGTCCATGATTGCGAAAGTGTTGCCCGTGAAGGGTTTTGTGCCCCAACTGACCTCTATATTATGTACTGTTAATGTTTGATGGGATTCACGTCGGGGGATCTGTGTGGCCAAATCATCCGCTCAAATTATTCAGAGCGTTCTTCAAACCAATCGCAAATTATTGTGGCCCAGTTACAAGGCGCATTACCATCCATAAAAAGTTTATCGTTGTTTGTGAACGTGAAGTCTATGAATGGCTTAAAATGGTCTCCAAGCAAGCGAAAAAAGCTGTTTCCAGTAAATTGTCGGTTCAGTTGGAAGAGAGCACCACGTCCATTCCATTTAGACACAGACCACATTACTATGGAGCCACCACCAGCTTGCACAGTTCCTTGTTGACAACTTGGGTCCATGGCTCCGTGGGGTCTGCACCACACGCGAATGGTACCATCAGGTCTTAACAACTGAAATCGCTCACCAGGCCGCGGTTTTCCAGTCGTCTAGGAGCCAACCGATGTGGTCATGAGCCCAGGTGAGGTGGTGCAGGCGATGTCATGCTCTTAGCAAACGCTTCGGTCATCTGCTGCCACACCCTATTAACGCCAAATTTCGCAGCACTGTCCTAACGGATAAGGTCGTCGAACGTTCCTCATTGATTTATTAAATTAGCTGGTGCAGTGTTGCTTGTCTGCTATCACTGACAACTCTACGCTAACTCCGCTGCTCTCGGTCGTCATGTGAAATCCTTTTGCCATTTTGTGGCCCGTGGTGAGAGTTAATGCCTGAAATGTGCTCATATCGGCACACTCTTGACGCTGTTGATCTCAGAATAATGATTTCCCCAACGATTTCCGAAAGGGAATGTCTCCTGAGTCTAGCTCCAACTACCATTCTGTGTTTAAAGTCTGTTATTTCCCGTCGTGCGGCCATAATCCCGTCCTAAACCATGTCATATGACTCAACTGAGTACAAATGACAGCTCCACCAATGCATTCTCCTTTTCTACCTTGCGTTCGTGATACTACCGCCATCTGTACCTGTGCATATCACTGTCCCACAACTTCGTCCCTCATTTCGGTACTCCATCCAACAATGAATGAGGTAATGATACTCTACGTTAATGCAATAGGAAATGAGTGGCAGTATCACTCATTAATTTAAGAACAGATGAAGAGTGTATACTAAAATTTCTTAACATAAAAGCATCATTCAGTATCGAGAGAGCATCCATTATGTCGCTGCTAAGGGAGAATGGTGACTGCAAGGTGGGATATTTGTTTTTCGTTTTTTTTAAGGGAAATACTAACTCCGGTCGCCCAAGATATTTGGGAAGAAATTATGCCAGTATACATGATAATGTTGCAGCAAGAAGTCTGTGGATTCGAGTAGACAGGGTGTTGAGTCATATTACATAATCAAGTGTCTTAAAGCTAAAAAATTGTATCTAATGAAATTTTTCAAGTGTATTTAAAACGTATGGATGAGTGGTATAATTTGAATGCAGTTCACTACAGTTTGTTTACGAAGGAACTGATGCCCGTTTTATGCGACATTGCACACAGATTTCACAAGCTATCACAGGTGTTTCAGAGTGATGATTTTATTTTCAGGTATGACTAATGTGATAAACATGTTGTCAGATGCAGAATGTCAGTTTGCTGAACCACCTTGTATTATACTAAATTGTGAACGCTGCAGGAAAGAGAGCAAATAAAATAAATGATTTCTTTGCGTATTTCTCGTTTTTCTTTCATATATGAAGTGCTTATTTCAATAGTGGTACAAGTCTATTTTTGTTCATTCTGAGATACACAGTCCTAAAGCCCGCATCTCGTGGTCGTGCGGTAGCGTTCTCGCTTCCCACGCCCGGGTTCCCGGGTTCGATTCCCGGCGGGGTCAGGGATTTTCTCTGCCTCGTGATGGCTGGGTGTTGTGTGCTGTCCTTAGGTTAGTTAGGTTTAAGTAGTTCTAAGTTCTAGGGGACTGATGACCATAGCTGTTAAGTCCCATAGTGCTCAGAGCCATTTGAACCATTTGAACCACAGTCCTAAAGTTAAATGACTCTGTATCTCAGAATGAACAAAAAGTACTTGTACCACTATTGAAATAAGAATATTTATATACTGTGTATAGTGTGCACACTTGAGTAGCCAATTGCAGAAACACGAGACCATGCGGGCATCTATTCATCCAAGCAGCAGGTCACCATGCAAACAACGCGTGTCTGTCACAGTAGTGTTTGTGTGTGTGTGTGTGTGTGTGTGTGTGTGTGTGTGTGTGTGTTCGGGAGCCCTTGTGCACGAACGTGCCAAATGTACATTGTTCTGTGTGCGGCCCATATTGCGTTTATTTTATAAACGTACCTATTTTGTACTGCTGTGACGAAGTCAGCTGGCGCGCAAGTTAACATGCAATAGTCTTGGAAATTTATCCGCCACCTCCTTGTACCTCCCTGATGATATACTGTTGGTCTTCTTTTCCTTTGGCTAGTTCCACTTTACATTTGTATGTTTATTATGAGGGACAGATAACATATCAAGTTACTGTTGCGTCCATTTTGCATTTTATGTGGCTTCATAAGGGATAGTTTACATGTCCAGTTACTTTTACGTAAGTGTCTATTGCTTTTAGTATATTTTACCCTCATAGTCGTACAAGATAGGCTCATACCCCTTCCTCTATTTATTTCCAATTGATTGGTTTCTTGTTTTTATAGACGAACTGATGATGTTCCGAAATGGTGAAACGTATCACTGGTATAAAATAACTTCGTAACTAAGACTGCTTTTATTCTGAAGTAATTCGAAAGCGGTTGCAGTAGCACCCTGTCACACGTTTCTGCCACATATTTCTCACGATGACTCCACAAAAACAAGCAGTATACCCTATGTCGCAGCATCTGTTGAAATTTGGATGTGACGTTATTCAATCTTACCTTAGAACGATCATAAGTCATAAGAGCAAATTACTTTCAATCAGTTGACCAAAGGAAGGGGGAATGAACCGAGCGAGGTGGTGCAGTGATTAGCACACTCGACTCGCATTCGCGAGGACGACCCGCTCAAACCAGCGTCCGATTTCCTTCCCCATTCTCAACACAATCTGAGCTTGTGCTCCATCTCTAATGACCTCGACGTCGACGGGACGTCAAACCCAATCTTCCTTCCTTCCTTCCAATGGGGAATGGAGTACTGCACTGATTGACCTGGAAACATAAGGCAGAATTTCACAGCTTACTGAAGTGAACAATACTCTACCACTAGGAAGTCCTAAGATTGTGGAAATACTTCCACAAACCTATGCGACGATGACGTTTAATAACAAAGAATGAGATTAGGATTCGTATTTAACACACGAATACATCAACAACTCTGAGCAACAGTTTCCTATTCCTGGAAGTACAATTTGTGAAGAAGGATAAAGACCCTACACTGATATGACTTACACGTAAGGCATTCGCCTTTCCGTTTCAAGAAATAAGATACAAACTAAATGGCATCGAGATTAATCACACATAAATATCGGATTCACGTTAACCCTCAGTTCACACTTTTCTGCATCGATTTCAGACATTTATGATGTACAAAAGGCAGGATAGTTCATAGCGAGATTGATATTTGAATACTACCACTTTAGTCCCCAGAGCCACTTAAATTGCTTATAGGTACTTTGAAGAACTGAAATGTACCATCATGCATGCTCAAAAAGAACCAGTTTTTGTAAGAATTGCAATGTAGCACATATATTCAGGACATTCTGAAAATTGTATTGTAAAAGTTAATATGGAAAATTTCCAACATTACTGTAACAGACGAGGATAATGAATTGCAACGCTATAGAGTTAAATCTATGTGTAATTGAAAATTCTAAGCTTGCACGAAATATGAACAGTTAGTGGAATAACTGACCTGGTTTCAAATTTTCGGGACCGTGCAAACTTTTGAATATCTCAAGTGCTTCAGTATTGTTCTCACTGGCAAACTGGACTTCGCGATCGTGAGATCATTTGAATATCTCAAGAGTTGCTATATTGTCCTCACTGGCAAATCGGATTTTACAAATTAAATAACAAGCAAGTTCTGAATAATTACTACAAGCTGTAGCTATCTCACTGAGACGACTTGAATGTCAGCCAAGCAAACTTCCCCCAAGACGGTTATTTCCGTTCGTACAGTATATGACTCACTAGAATTTGCGCTAAATAACCTTTTAATAAGATATAAAGGGTATTATTAATACAAAATAAAATATTGTTAGACAATGTGTAACATCCGACTTTTATTGTTCAAACACACTTACATTAACATATATATCTTAACTTTGCAAAAGAAGACGAAAGGTGAAAAAAGGAGTGATAGGCAAAGGATTTCTGACAAAAGACGAATACTAATTCGCAGAGACAGTCCTGTCCTTCGACACATTCCTCCAAAATTTTAACATTGCAATTCTAGGATTTTATATTTTACATAGGGAAGCCCTTTTTTCTTATTTGTCATTACAAACAATACATTCCATAGGTTGGCTGTTGTATCTCCTCCTAAAGATAGGAGAAAATAATTTCACTTAAACACAAAAGAAATAAAAAAGTACTAGTGTGTTTCCACACTTCCCCTCTCGACTGAGGTAAGGAAACGGTCTTATTTACTTGACGAAATCAAGCTCTGTTGTTTTTCATTAACCTGAAATGTCCATCAGTGGTAAACATTTTTGTATTTGATATAAACTAAGTGTTGGTTCATGCGTGGAAGATATGTCTTTTCTTTATTAGACCCGAACTTTGCAGAGTTACCTGTAGATAAAAGATAAAACTCTTCTTTATCGTACTGAGTGGTCAAGTGTTTCGAAAACGCTTTTTTTTATTTTTTTAGAATCATATCAGTCACACTATCATTACTAGAAGCTTACTCAATCTGCTACACCACAACACAATCATTTGGTTATTGCTATAGTCTTTCGTTTACTTATTTGTTCCTTGAGATAAGTTAGTAATATCGGTATAACCATACTTCATCTGGTTACTCCCATAACTTCCATCTTTCATTTACTGACATATTAGAAGATAGCTTAATAACTGTTCTGATATGTCGTTACTTACGTGGTGACTATCAATACGAATATTTACGTTTACCAAAGTTCATGAGAATAGAAGAAACTCAAACATCACATGCAATTCAAAATTCTGCTCTCATTTCGAAACTAAACCAGAGACATGTTCGTGACATACCAAGCATCATGTTATTTTGTACTAATTAATTCTAATTGATAAATTCTTCTTATCAGTTTATGTTCATTTTGAGTGTGTATTACATAATACTACAGTTTATCTTCTAGGTAGAGCGTAGCTTATTCCTAGTTATCATACTGACTAAAGTCTGTTTACACTCTTATTACGTTACCAGCACAAATGCTTTATGACAAGGGCTCGTCACAAACGCCTTTAACAGCTTTCTTTTGTTAATATGAGGTAGTTACTCATATCTTAGAGAAAGAGGCCCCTATGCAACTACTAGATTTCGTTTTATTAATCAAATTACTTTCACCATATTTGGTTCTATACTCTCATCATCATGAGGTGGAAAGCTTACTTTAATTTACAGTGTATGAATGGAAAATTTTTCCATAGAGGCTGCGAGCGAACAGCACTTGAAGTTTTATTGTGAATATTTCAGACCAGAGGATTCCTATTTATCAGTTAACACAGCTAAACTTAGATTCATATAGGCGTTTTTACTGCATTACTCATTCATCCATAACTCTGAGACTGCTAATATTTACATTTTAGCTAAGATGGATAACATTACTTGTTCTCCCTGATACAGTATCTGTCTATTACATACTGATTTCATAAAAAATTTTAGACACCTGTTTACTTGTCCATTAGCTACGTTCTATTCCTTATGGAAGGTCGATCGATTCATTGCTTCCCAAAATTACATACTCCAGACCAAACTGTATCTAATTACTCACATGGATCGTGTTGGTTCACTCCAGTTCTCTTTTACAAACTCATCCTACAAGTGACAGTCATCATGTACCTATCCTTACTCACAGTAAGTGCACACCTATTGCATAACAGCAACTACTTACTTGTAAAATAGCATTAGGAATCACATAATAGAACATAACCAGGGTATCTCAGAAATAAGTTAGGATATCATTGATTTCATAAGACTAGGACAATAGCTGTTTACTTTTATTTTAGCTTAGTTCAACCATACTTTGAAAGTCTGTGTCATTAACAACATTGACTGTGAGATTCTGCAAGTTAAGTTTCATCCCGTATTAGGTTGTTGGTAAATGTCATTGGTAGCTGAGTCCTTTGGCTAGGATTCGACTGATTTTTTTAACTGCCATTAGTAACAGTAAACCATGTTCACCAGAATATCACTTATTATTGCTAATGCGATAATTCCAGATACGTCCTTCATTATTCAGATACCACTGCCATTTCGATAATTATTATTGTAACTGTAGCCCAAACGTCTTCATTTATTGAAAAAATTGACTCTATCATAAACAAGAAATAATCTGAGTTTGATTCAAAGATTTTGACTACTATTTCTTTATATGATGATAAGCAAATTACCTTTAAAATGCGTAGTACATCTTTTTGGGGCACTGATTCATCCCAGAATCGAATTTTCTTTACATACTTCTGAAAGTGCATTCTTATGTTTCCTTTTTAGCATTATACAGATATGGATTAAACTGTTCTTTGCTCAATCTCTCCTGAATGCATTTGGACCAATATTTCGAAAGCCTGCACGAAACCTGTGATATTTTATTTTTTGTTGGTGTGACCACTCTTTGGGCAACACACTTTTAAAGTATTTAATAAAAATAACTATATGTACACATTTCTTCTGAAGTGTGAACACCTGAAATTGCCTGTGTTTGAGGAGACACTCTTCCTGCAAAACGGAAGAAAGAGCAGTCTCTCTCCGACACTCCTACATATGTGGTTTTGTGGTAACTTATTACTAAAAAGTATTTCGTAAACTATCTATTTTCATTGGGTCGTAATAAATATCACAAGTCTTAGTTACCTGTGCGCCCTGGTATGTATCATTCCTAACATGTTTCTTTAGCACATTTAATTCTTTCTCCTAGTTTCCTCTCTGATCATTAAGGTGAGTTTCAACATCCTCTTGCCATTTTGGCAAATTTTGTGTCACAGTTGTTTGTATGAGCCATAATTGGTCTTTAATTGCTTTTGCAGAATTGCTCTGTTCGGAACACACTTTGATAAAAGTTTTCTGGAAAGTTATCTTTAATTCTGATTCTTACCTTTCTGTAGTTTTCATCCTATTCCTTTAAATTTTCTTTCACAAACAGTGGAGACATCGTCTACCTAGTTTACTTGATGTAGAAAGGTGGATTTCAAACTGCCTTGCTCTAGCTGCAAAATACTAGGTTTTAAACTCAGTTTCTCTACGGAAACAGGAATACCTCTAACGGTGGTTTTCAGGTCCGAAATCTCATTATATTTGGTTTCTAGATCGGCTCACAACTCGTTGGTCGTGTGACTAGCAACCTGGATTTCTTACTACTCAGTTTGTCCTGACCTGTTCAGTTATCTGCACAACCTGATTAGATAAGCTGTCCTCTTGTTGCTTCAAAGAACAAAGTTATTAGCCATAGTTTCTCGTTTTATACTGATATTTCTTGTCTTTGATCAGTATTACCTACTTTGTGATTCAGAGTGTTTATATTACGAGCCATGGCATCTAGTTTTTGTAAAATTAACCTGATACAATCTCATTGCACAGTAAAAGGTTCAGTAACGGTCTTGCCTGTAGGTGGCGTCATAATTTCACCCATCACAGCCATCATATCATTTACATTTACAGTGGCATATTCGCCCTCTGGTATCCGATCCCACTCCGTTGGTGGATTTGACGAACATCATACTGGACTGTAGTCTCGTTAATACCATACTAAAGTGCAATACAGTGAGTCGAAACTACTGCTAATCTCAATGCAGCTAACATGTAAACCGCTTACAGATGTTATCTGCGTGCAGCTCAAGAGTATAAAATAGTTCTTTGAAAGACAGTTGCAGATCACTGCTGCAAGCTGCTCGTGACTAATTACGAACATCAGCAGTCTTGTGGTGTTATTTATAATACGTGGAACAGTTACATAATAATTACAAAATTTTCAAATGATTAATTCTTTCAATTCACAAGAATCAAATAAGGAATTTACTGTTACAAAAGCCAGCATTAGTATGTCATGCTGAATGAATGATATATTGTCTCACCTCATGTTGTAGCCGCTAAAAATGATACCTTCACAAAAATTTAACAATTGTAATTTCTCTGTATTTCATGCCTTTTCCTCGATTTCATTGGTTTTAAATAAATTTCATTCTCATTTTAAAATGGATTTTTCACACTTTCAAGAATCATAGATCAGATTAACATCGCGTATATTTATCATTGCCATACATGAAAAAAAGAAAGAGATAGTCAAGAAACACAAATTTTTAAATAAAATTACATGTAAAACATATTAATGGTATATGTTAACGGTTGTACGAGCGGTCACCAGGTTAACTCTCGAAAGTCTCACAGTAAAATTGATGACTGATTGAAAAATCTAAGCTTGCGCCAAATTCATTTCTCAGTGGAAAAACTGGATTCGTTTCACATTTTTGCGACTGTAAGAACTTTTGAGAATCTCAAGTGCATAAATATAGTTCGC
Organism: Schistocerca cancellata; assembly: GCF_023864275.1. Taxonomy (NCBI): domain Eukaryota; kingdom Metazoa; phylum Arthropoda; class Insecta; order Orthoptera; family Acrididae; genus Schistocerca; species Schistocerca cancellata. Next base: position 621,509,333 of record NC_064629.1, read on the forward strand.
AATGAAAAAACGGACTTCACAAATTAAACAACAAGCAGGTTCTGAATAATTACTACAGCCTGTAACTATCACAATGACATGGAGGTAATGGTGTCCAAGCAGATTTCACTGAAGTTGTTTATGTTCACATAACCTAAAATTCACCTGCCTGTACACTAAAAAACCCGTTAATAACATACAAAGGGTGTTATTAGTACTTATAAGAAAGTATTATGCAATGTGTGAAATCCGTTTTGTGATTGTTATTGTTCAAATACACATACATTAACGTATATATTTTGACAGTACAAGAACCGAAGGAGAAAAGATGACAGATGCCGGGAGAAAGATGGGTATTACTTTACCGACACAATCCTGTCGTTCCACACATTCCCTTTCTAGGATTTGATGCTTTACACTCCTAAGTCCTTTCTTTTCTTATTAGTCATTATAAATAACATATTTCATAGACAGGCTATTGTATATGATCTTATAGATAAGACAAAATAATTTCAGTTAAATGAGAAAATAAATAAAATATACCATTGTATTTTTATAAATTCTACTGACTACACCCAGATAGACACAGGCCATTAAAACAGTAGCTGAAGTAGAAACACTTCACTTCATTATACGGATACTGCATACCAAGAGGAATGGGATATTGAGAAAGGATTTGAGGTGATTTGACAATTGTAAACTATTCAAAGTCAGAGTTTGTCGAAACTTCAGAATTTACCCATACAGTATCTTATAGCTCCACTGGGTTAATAATGTTTTCAGTCTATTGTATGAGACGTATGGAAAGTTTTGCCCTTCCTACTATGAGTGAGATGATGGATTCTGACGCAGACTCAGCACTCAGATTTAAGGAATTAGCATCTGTCGTTGTGACCTACTGCTCAAACGAAAATGAGATGATCAAACCTAGACCTGTGGATGTTTCTATAGAATTTGAATCATCGCACAATTTCCCTAAAGAAACTGATGTATATGCTTATTTCTTCATGACTGTGTAATTCCCCACCCACTGGGATTTTGCAAGGAGTAGTATTAATTAGCAAGTGATGTGCTACATTTCCGGCATTCACAGTGACGCCTTAGTGTGCTAACATCATTCCAGATACTCAAGGTTTCTTCATTGAATGCGAGTAGTATGTACTTAATAACGTTGCCTTTATTTCATGAATACTGTAAGCGTAATAATATTTACCACTACTGTGGTGCCTCCCAACTGGTCAGAAACCTTGAATGTGCGGCTCTCCAAGGACTATGGAATGGTTGATTCATAATTTTGGTTCAATCCAATGGAACATAATAGAGACGCTTACAAAGATATGCTGATTTTGCTTTCAATTTTATATCTCAGTTATGTCTAAGGCTGTGGAGAAGCGTCGTGTATGCAATAAATCTACAAAAATTCTATTATTTACAACCTGGAGGCATACAGTTCCCCTACGATCCATCAAACCCAGCAGATGTATGGGGGAGAAGGAAGAGTTGGATTTACGCGCACTACAGACAGTGTGAAATTATTATTAAGTTGGGTGACCAACGAATGATGTTTTTAAAAAACTATGTATTTGCTTTACTCAGATAATTCTCCATCTTCTTCAGCAACAGGTTTCAGAATGCATTTGTGATAAGTATGTATTTTTATCCAAAAGCGTTCTCTGTGCTGTGGATCTAGAACGGACAGTAAAATTCCAGACATCTCCAACACCCCTTTCGCGGGAGCGTTTACTGAGCGCTTCTCACATCGATCTCCTAATACATGTGACATAACGCATGAACGTTTACAAGATCATTCAATGAAATGATTTACGTTCAATTGTAAACCATAAGTACTTGACACATTCCACTGTATTTGACAGTGCATGTGGCTTTAGTTAAGTACAGCATCAGTCTCACGGTGGCTTGATGTGCAATAGATGTGTGTTTATACTGGCTAGCTGCCACAGTGGATGGTCTCTTTATCCGAGGCGAGACGTGACTGGGCCTGCAACTATCTGTTTATCAGCAATCTGCCTAGTTGGACTGCTCCATTGACACTGCATCTGATGACCACACCTGACGCAGTGCAGTATAAAACACGTATGCACCATCATACATTTAAGCTCTGAATGCAGCAGTGATGCTTTCAGGCTGTCAGAGGGTTTTTCATCACACTGTGTGGCCTCCGCAGCTGCTGCTCCTGCTGCTGTGCGTGTGTGTGTGTGTGTGTGTGTGTGTGTGTGTTTTGCACAGAATCAGGCTTGGAGTCCCTGTATTACTGCATCTGCTCTTTGTTAAAGGAGAAATACATCTCCTGGATTGAGGCAATCTTATAGCTCCTTTATGAGACAGCGCTCTGAATAATAACACACACATCCACTGCTGATACGATGAATTCACAATGGTGGATAAATGCTAGCTGTGAAGTGGTGTGAATAACAACAGCACTAGCACAGTATATATAACTACAACAAATTTATCGCCTCAAGTAGAGTGAAGTCAAAAAGTAATCAGTGAAGACGGAGCATTTCTTAAGAATTTTTCACGCCATGAACAGCGATGCATTAAGGCAAAGCTGTATAAATACACCAGCTCCAGACAGTGCTTTTGGTAAGAACTTATTACGTCCCAAACAGAGATTTGTTAATACACATCGGTTTAAACATAACAAGTCCAGAAAGTGTGTTCGTTACATGTTGTGGCAGAAAATTTGTTAGGACTGTCCTCGATCTGTATCAATAGTAGCTCTGTGAAGCATTTGTGTCAGCAACTCAATTCTGAACGTATGGTCTCTGCTCGGACTGGGCGTGAATAATTCATCAGTTTCCTTTGCTTTGACTGGTCGAAAATATGCTGCGGTTCCCTAATGGTCGGATTTAACTCGACCGCACAAGTTAGCTCCCCTGCCAGTGGACTATTAGTAGGACGTGCTGCAGAAATGCATGTAAGTCCTGTCCACACAGTTTGCAGAAGTAATAGTAGCAGCAGCTATGAAGCAACAACATTCTGGATCTTCCTCAGATAGAGAGAGGGGTAAGTGCTCCTGCATTGATGTCAGAATATATCACGAACTTGACATGTATGTACTTGTTCGTTGTACAGTGCAGGCTGTTGATTTTATGTTTTTTGTTGCATTTGGTGGTGATGGTAGTAGAGTGAAATGTCACAATTAATGGGAAGTGATGCAAGCGCTGGCTGTCGAGCAGGGTGAATGCTAATACAGACTTTTCTATATCTGCTATATACTTTTTAAATGCGTTACTTACATGATATTATCTATTTTTTATAGAAATAATGAGAGCTGGTCAAATCCATAAGAGATGTCCAGCCCTTGTGTAGGCTATTTTGTGTTTCCCATGACACCATATCCTCCTCTGAGCTCCTAGTTCTGGACTCAGATTTTAGATTAACCCGTTTGTGTATAGTAATACATATATTTTTCTCTACAATTACTGCTGTTTACTTTTGCATCCATTAATTATTGTTTTTATTTCTAGGTTGGCTGATATGGAGAGAGAGCCATCCCATGCCATGACTCATTTCTTATCCATCAACTCACAGGAATGGATCCCATCATAAACGAGTGCATTCATTCCTCTATTACAATAATAATAATTCGCTTGTGCTTGTATTGCTTATGAGATATTCTTGTTTCTTGTTGCTATCGACAACAATAAAGCAATAGGATAGTGAGGTGACGTCACTGCAGTAGCAATTGAGCAAAATGACCTATCTCAGGCCATTACACCATTTCCTCTATTACCTCACAGGGATGGGTCTGAACTCTCATAAATGGGCAGATATATAAGTAATTAATTTTTTACTCCACGATTATTGTATGCTTACACAAAATTCTTATGTGATACTTCTTTTTTAGGTGTACTCGATGATGATCTGGAGCTGGTTCTAGGAGGCAGTAGACCAACTGACAATAATATGGCGTCCATATTTAATGATGCAGATGCGTGTTAATATCAGTGTAAGTACCAGAAATTATTGTTATTGCCATTTGCCGATAATTTCTGTTATTGGAATCTTTTCCCAAATGAGATACTTATCAGTACCGTTTTTTACAAAAATTTTGGGGCTGGCAGTGGTGAGTTTCTGGCAGCAACATCATCATGCCCTAACCCATCAGTTATGCGCCCAACTCCATCGAAACGCCATTTTGGGCCATTTACTCAACTGGTGGCTTCATTTCTCCCTGGACTATCATCTTGCCCAAAGCCGTCACTGCGTCAATGGCCATCGCCTTACCCGGGACCATCTCCATGCCTGGGACCATCACTGCACCTGGGATTGTCACTGTGTTTGGGACTATCTATGCGCCCAGGTCAATCAACGGCATCTTAACCTCATCTGAGTCCATCAACAGGAGCTTCACTTTGCCTGATGCCTTCACTCTGCTAGGGCCATCAATAGCTAGTTTTAGTGACCAGCCAGGTAACAACACCTTCCCTTACCTGTCCTATTTTTATTGAACTATACCAGCTCAGTCGCTTGCCAGCTTTCATCTAATCTCTGACTGCAAGTGCATTTCAGCACCAGGTCTTGCACGCCCATATAGACAATTCTGATGGGGGCTACGAAGAGTAAAATATTTTCCTTAGTGTTTGTCTACACAATCTGGAATGGGAGATCCCCAAAATCATCATCTACAGTCCACGATAACTTATCATTACGAGCGTCAGAGTAGTATGCTAAGGACTTACATAACCCCACCTCAAAGAATGTGGCAGTGGTGTAGAATAGAAATCCATTGTCTGTATTGCTGAGGGAAATGAGGTGAGACTGCAGGGTGTTCAATTGTTGAGCTGTACCTTTATCTCTGGTGACGTATTAGGACATTTGTTCTGGTAAAACACTAAGCCATATACTCTACTTTCATTTCGCCTTACATGTCTCTGCTCCAACTAATGTGGAGGGGGGGGGGGGGAGAGGAGGAGCCATATCAGACTTCCAAAGGCTATAGCTGAGAAACAGGGCTGTATTAATGTCCAAAATCTCAAGGTCTTGAGGACCTTACAACTCTGATGGCATCGATGTATCTGTTAAACTTCAGAACACACCTTAATTCGAGAGGCAGAACATATGTTTTTAAGTTCACCTTTAAGGCCTTAAAGAAGATGACGATTGCAAGCCAGAAGAGCATGATGTGCAGAAAAAAGGCGTGATCCATGAAGGAATCAGACCCCTCTACTTCTCAAAAGTACCTGTCAGTATAAGAAACATACAGATCTGTTGTTGCTCTCCAAGAAACAGAAACAACACTATGTACTGGTCCAGAACATGTCCCATTTACTTCCCTCCCAAATGGGCCATTATTGCTCTAGATGCCTCAAGTCCTTTACTAAGAGAAAGTAGGCAGAAAGGTATCTCACTGATTGCTCGAGCCAGGAACCAGTACTTGTGGAAATACCTGCCTAAGGTTTAAAGTTCTTGTAGATTAAGAATGCCTACCACCAGGCATATATACTGTCGCTGGGTGTTCACTAGATCCGGTTGCAAATTGTGAAGGTGATCATACTGCCTCTCATATAATATTCATAGAGCGGCATTCACAATATACAGCAGTGCATCACGTTGTATGCTGTTACAACTCCAACCTCAATCGATTCGAATCATACATCATGGATTATCCTGTGAGATGTGGGTTGCCATTAGACAGCAAATAGGAAACTGCACGTAGAAACCAATGTCATCTAACTTGGAGGTTCTGTGCCACAACACACAGTGCATGCACCTTGGACCACCAAGTGCGTTGGCACATACCTGCATTTTTCCACAATTTGAGGGGCTATTTTTGGCTCCGCCAGAGCTAGGTGGCAAGGATTAGGTGCGTGCTTAGACAGAAAGCAGAAATGATTAGAAGCACCCTTCATTTGAATGGCGTTGTGTTTACTTAACTTTGAACAGCAAGTCCCCAAGAGATCCATTAATCAGAGCCTAGTCATCATACATAACCACAGTACAGAAAACCTACTATAATGCCGCAAATAGTCTGGGCTAGCCTCTTTACGGCGTCTTTTTATGCCAGCTCGGTGTTGGAATTATATGAGTGTACAGCAGAAGTTGTGAATTCGAGTCAGCCACAGGTTTGTCGGGACACCGCATGGTTTACTGCCAACCACGTGGTGCCTTCTGCCTGGTGTGGTATCGATAATTTACGACATCACAGGTATGATGTTTACTTCATCACTAAGGATTTTTCAGTTTGCTCAATGACAGGCTACTGTCATGCCTGAGAGCATTGAGAAAAACATTTAACTCTGCATGCAGATGACGCCAAACATTACATTTTAGTTTCTGGACTAAATATGTTTAATGCATGCACTGCTTCAGGAACTTGCTGAGACCTCACTAGAGCTTCATATCCTGATGATGCAAAGTTTCAGCTCATGAAGTAGCGGGAAGGAGACTTTCCAAACGAATATCTACATTCGATGGAGAGACTCCATAAAACCACATTGTCCACATACACCAGAAACCTTACAGGCAGTGTCATAATGGATACAGGGTATGGACATGCAGTCATGCATGACTACACACACGTTGGATCCTGCCTTCTCTCACACCACACTAGGCCTTACGTGAGGTGCCATGTTACAAAAGACACATGTCAACATGACATAATTGACTGATTTCGACATGCTGCTCTTTTTTAGTGCTGGATTCGCATAGGATTTTGCCAATGTATCTGTAAGAATGCAGATTACCCACAAGTTGGTGAACAGTTCTAAATATTTGACGGATTGAGTTACATCATGTACCTCGATGTTAACAACCCATACAGACAGGCCATGCTAAATCTCTGCCTATTGGAGGTTTTAGATGGCTGTCCCATAGTCAAATCGCCAGATCAGTTAAATTCACGGATGTGACGGTGGTTTCTGGTGAAGAATATGTTGTAGAGGTAGTCCTGTCATATCCTGTTTGTTAGCATCACGCACATGGCGATTTGCTGATATGTCCAGAGCACCTTGTTCCACGTGACAGTAACGTTCCCACGCTGATAAAGAGGCTGTGGGGAAACAGAGATACACTATACACAGCAAAGACATCCAGCAGTGTCTCAGTTTGGAATGGAACTGCTTAGAGTCACCTTCACTATTTTCCTCAACCAGTCAGTCCGGCTGAGAGAGCAAATTGAAGTAAGTACCAAAGAAGTGGCTCTCGTGATGTGTGCCTTCGAAAAAGTTTTCTTTAAATCAACGTATTGTGCTGTTTTCAGGAAAACAATGGAGAATCTCAGAAACCATGTCGAAATTCGCTTTGTTTACCGCTGAAGGGAAGTTATGACGCACTGGGTTACATAGTCTCGATGAATTTTAAATGGGCCACAGTCTTAAATCAAGGATTAGTCGCTCTGGAGACTGTGGAGTTCGCAAAACCTGTTTATGTCTGTATGTGTATATTGGACGTTTTCGTACTCCCAATGTGGTAGTTTCATTATAGGTTCGTGGAAACTCATTTATATATACACCGGCGTGCAAAAAACAAGGATAGAAAGTAACTTTCGCATGATGTGCCACTGTTAAGTAACACAGGACGATGAAACTCGGACCACACGTAGAAAAGCAGCTACAGACTGTTACAGAAGCTAACTAAAAGAAATATACAATGAGACGAAAGAAATGACAGCTATCTTCAAAGGCAATGATTACACTAAAGCCACCGTAATTTATGATGGTCACTTGGACATTACAAAAGCCGTGACGTAGTTTTTAATAGGGTAAAGCACTCCGTCTTCATGCCACGAGTGGTCTACCGGAACCATCGGACCGCCGTGTCATCCTCCGTGGAGGATGCGGATAGGAGGGGCCTGGGGTCAGCACACCGCTCTCCCGGTCGTTATGATGGTATTCTTGACCGAAACCGCTACTATTCGGTCGAGTAGCTCCTCAATTGGCATCAAGAGGCTGAGTGAACCCCGAAAACCGGCAACAGCGCATGGCGGCCTGGACGGTCACCCATCCAAGTGCCGACCACGCCCGACAGCGCTTAACTTCGGTGATCTCACGGGAACCGGTGTAACCACTGCGGCAAGGCCGTTGCCCAGTTGTTAATAGGGTACGTGATCATTGTGGATAAAAATGCTTGCTGTGCAGTGTGCTCCCATGCTGATCACAACGTTGTTAAGAAGTTTTTGGAATTGGACGTCCAGTTCCTCCACCTGCGCGTGTGGCAACTGGTGGATGGTCATTGCTGTATGTGGTTGAGCTGCAATATGTCTCCCAACGCATCCTACAAGTGCTCGATGGGATTTCAATCATGGGATCATGTTGGTGACTCCATTCACCAAGCATCCTATCTTCCAGGATCTCCTCTATTTCAATTTTTCAGTACGGTCGCGCTGTGTTATCCATTACAATAAAGTCAGGACCGAAATCACCCCTGAAAAGAAGCTAATGAAGATGGAGTAAAGTGTCATAATAACGTTGACAGGTGAGCGTACTGTGTTCAAACACTTGGAGGTTAGTTTGCACATGCTAAATTATACCTCCCTATACCACAGTACCTGTATCACCAAACTCTTACTGTTCAACAATGTTCCTGAGACCTATACATGTTCCGAATGTTCGCCAGACAGCATTGTCTAAATGATCGTTTTGGTGGTCCATTTCTTATGGCGTGAAAGGGGGGAGGGGGCATGATGTTGCTTGGACGTACTCGTACCGACCTCCAAATCTTTGAATACAGTGAACACATCAGTCAAAATTGTTGTGAATGTGTACTCCTTCCCCGAGTGTTCTTTTTTTTTCAGGAGTGAATTCAATCCTGACTTCATTTTTATGGATCACAAAGCACAACCGCAGCGATCAGTGCAGGTGGAAGGGCTCTTGGAATAAGATGATATTCAGCAAATATACAGACCTGCATATTCCCTCGAGATAAATCCCATTGAGTACGCTTAGGATGTGTTGGGAAACGTATTGCGGCATGTTCACGTGCACCAATGACCATAAGTCAGCCGTCAACCGCATTGGTGTAGGAATGGAAGGCCCTACAACAAGAACTCAACAGAAAATTTGTGACCAGCATGGGAGCACGTTGCAGAGTATGCTTTGCCGTACATGGTGATCACACACCCGGTTAAGAACCAGGTCCCGCGTTTTATAATGTCCACTAGACCATTAAATGTCATGGTAACTTCAGTGTAATTACTGTCTTTGAAGAAAAGTGTCATATTTATTCCTCTTATTGCGTTTTCCTTTCGATTACATTCTATACTATAATGCAGCAGTTTTTTTCTGTGTGTGGTCCAAGCAACTTCGAGCTATGTTACTTGGCAGTGGTACATCATACGAAAGTTACCTTTGTCCTCAACGTTTTGCACACCAGTGCAGTTTTCTTTACCGCCTGATACAAGTCCCAGGATGATCATTAGCTTTATACGTATTTTTGATTCGTTTCCTACGTTAAAAATCACTTCTGTTATCAAAGAATCAAATGACGTATCTCCAATATCGTATCACCTGCACTAAAAATGTCTCCACTGAAACACCTATGTAGAAAAATTTATAACGGTTAAAAAGTCTCGACTGGAACAGCTACATGAAAGAGTGATAACAATTCTTAAAAACACTACCATAGGAAAAATACCAATGCTAGAGTAAAAAAAAAGTTTCAGTCTTTATTTTTAACTAGTACCTTGTCATTGTTATTAAAGAATCTACCAAAGATATATGCATCTTCATATTTTCTTGTCAGTGCTATGTACTTCTCTACAGAAGAAAATATATTGTGTTTATATCTAGTGAATAAACCAGAAATTATTCTGCTATCAAATATATAGTCCTCTTGCATACAAAAATGCACAGCCTTTACAGCTTAGTCATCCAGTAATGGAGGCAGACTCTTTTTTAATACTTCCCAATTCACTGAGCCAAAATGGGTGTGCATCTCTACCTACTTGAAACCAAGAAGAAAAATTTCTTTAGAGGTGTAAAGAATCATTTATTTACATTTTTAATTTCTGGCACTGTTTTATGATATGTGAACATGAGCTAGTATGCACAGAATTTTTTCACAAATTTGAGTAATGGTGATGCTTCATTCATTCTGTGTACTGAATCACAACACATATCAAAATTATTAGCGAAAGGTCCTCCAAAGTGTCTTCATGAGTGAACTTTAAAAGAGCATGCCACACATTCCCGAGAAATCTGTACACATATTCCTGCTACTGAAAACATTCATTCACAGCACAATGGCTGACAGAAACAGCACACATCATGTTTCTGAATGTTGATTCCAGAAAACGAGTGTACTCTTCTCTAATCTCGTTGTTGTAGATTTTAGTTGTTTATGGGAAGTTCACAACACATATTGTGTGATAGTCCAGAAAACAAAAGCCGTTTGATCGTTGAATAGTGATATCACCTTTGAAAAACTCTCTCATAGCTCCCATCATTCATATCATGAAAGCACGATCTTGATGCCACTATAAAGGATTTTCAAACACAATCACAGTTTTGAACTATTAGTTAGAGGAGATGCCCATAACCACATACTTACTCCCACTCACATTCAGAGTGTACGTTAGTGAGAATAGCATCACTTTAATTGGTGAGATGTGCATTGTAACTGCATGACAGGTAGTGCTGGCGTTGGTATTAGTGGGAATTCACAATCTTAGAGGAAGCGCTGCTGTTGAGCAGGAGACTCAAAGTTGCACAAGCAAGAATCTGGTTGTTAAAACATGAAGCCTGATAAATCGGGTAGATGCTGTGGAAACTCGATTGACTCCCATAAATCCGGTAGGTTGACTGCATCATCATCAATCAGGAGTCCACTGCACTGTGGGAAAAAATAATACTAATTGATCAGTGATATATAATAAGTATGATGGCTGATCTCCACTGCTGCTGATGTTTCATGCTGTTGAATAACCAAGGTACAGAGCATAAATGCTAGGTTCATCTCATGTTGATGGGTACCCGAAGAGTGGTGGTGGTGGTGGTGGTGATGGTGGTGGTGATGGTGGTGTTGGTGGGACCAATAGGAAAACAATATGTGGGTGTGGAAGAGGAGCTCACCATTTTGGATCATAATTTATGGTTACTTGGATAAGGCCAAAACCATCTGACTATTAAGTAACACTTTTGTAAACAAAAATAATAGCTCAAGTAAGCAGTTTGCTGCATTAGGCTGAAAGCATCTGGTGACCATTTTGTTATAAATCAGTTTGTTTACACTAAGGTCATTAAACAAAAAGCAGCCATTAATTTGGTCCTGAAAACACAGAACTGAGAGTTAAAGTGAGCATTTTATTTACATTAGCCATAAATTACATTGTTTTTTTACATAAGGGGAGCTAGGTCAAGCAGCTGGTTTGGTTACATAAGAGGAACATTGCCACACTGATGGAATCTGCCTGTAATCTTTGACTTTCCTCGAAAAGGGAGCAGGGAGGGGTGGCAGAAAGCACATAATTCCATCTCAGTAAGGATTAAGTGACAGGACCAACGTTCAATCTAGATCTTGATCCTCTGCCACCATTGCTTTATGGAGAGGAAATATGAAAAGGCTACCCACCAACGTTTTCTTCAAACAATGTGGTGACTGAAGGTCTGACGCCCTCTGCTCTAAATATATTACTAGTGAGTGAAATACAGAATGACTGTCACGTGACGATAGTGACCGTCAATGAATCAGCACGTCAGCTTGTCTCCTCCTTTCCCAAATTCTGAGATTCAGAAGCACTCTCATCTGGACCGAGAATGCTGTGAGTATAACTGTACCTAAATGAATCACAGTTAACGTGTATCGGTAACTTCCTCGAACCCTGGCTATGTAGTGTGTCATGCGTAATGTTGTCATAGAGCTTTTAGCCATGTGCAAGTTCCTGAACGAAAAAAAAATATTAGGAGTTAATGTTTGAGAGATTTCAGGCTATGTGTCACGTATCACACTCATCAACTTCCGTACTCTAATCTTGCAACACAACTTTTGGCTAAATAGGTCATAGAAACACAAATTTTATAAATTTTTCTTTAGGAACAATAAATTGCCGATGTCTCGGAACCAATGATAGATTAACTGGGCAGTTATTTAACAAAGGCACGTATGCGAACACCGAAAAATATCATAGCTACGAAAAAAATGAGAAAAATGACAACTTTACGTGCAAGAATATAGTTAATATAGATTTCGAGCAAATGCTAGCAGGCACATGACAGAACATGCGAATGAAATAGTACGAACAGGAAATGAGTTCTTGAGGAGGTGGCACAGTGGTAAAAGCCCGAAATCGTATTCAGGGGACTGTGGTTAAAATCCCCGCCCAGTTACCATCATTAACATTATAAATTTTTTCCCTAAATCGCATAAGATGATTGATTGGATGGTTCGTTTTAAAAGAGCACAGCCGCTTTCCTTCTCCATCCTTCTTCAATCAGAGTTCGTGTCCTGTCACTAATGACATCGTCGTCGATGGACCGTTGAATTCTAATCTTCCTTCCTTTTCGAGAGGATGCGAAGAAATGCAATTAAAATATGATAAGCGAAACAACATAAAAAATAAGGACATGAAAAATACCAAGCGGAAACGCGTGCTGAGTAGGCGCAATATTCCATCATTTAAGGTGGCTCCAGAACAATAAGTTACAACATAGAGATAACTATGCAAGCATTCTAAGACTTCTTTAAATCTTTTTATAGTTCACTATATGAATGAGAAACGAAGATATACAAAAATGAAAAAAAATGTCACCCTAGAAGGAATGCCAGATAAGGCGTATAAACAAAATTGAGGCATGAAGAAAGGAAGGAAAGTTAGAGACGATACTGTTTAAAAGAAGGTAGTCAAAGACTGAGGCTAAGTAACACTAAAAGGAACTTATCAAAGTAGGCTCAGTATCTGTGTGGAAGAAGATAGTCTCCCAGTACAGGAACATCGCTTTAATCATTACGCTGCAAGCGAAAGCAGATGGAAAAGACATAAGAAGTTTTGAATTTATGAGCCTAATCTCCGTAATCTGCAAGATGTGCCCCAAAACCCAAAACAGAAATACAGAACGAGACATTAGAATTTAATCTGACAAAGGAGCAATTTGGCTGATACAGTATTAACAAGGAGACCACACGGCGATTGAATTTTTAAGTTGGGTTATATTTATTATTAATTAAATTCAGAACTCAAATATCAGTCTCCAAAGCATAGCGGTGTAACTCTAAAAATTTCTGGAGAAAATCGACTTTGAAGATTTCAGAGCGTCTTTAATATTGTAAGTAAGGACATTTTCGTCCGACTGTATATGCAGATCTGTGGTAGCGTTCTCGCTTGTCACGTCTGTGGTGTGGGTTCGATTCAAATCTAGCGTACAGTTTTCAACAAATGTGTTTGTTCTACGAGCACTTCTGTGTAGCATATAGTAAATTTAATAAATCTTTATTAACAATCTTTTATGAAACATCAGAAATTTAGAACTTGCATTTGCAACGAAAATTGGATTTTTGTGGGCACGATGCAATTAGTAATGAGATTACACTCATATTTCATGAAAATTACAGTTAGATATGTGTTTCTTATCATATATTTGGTGATTTCTATATTTATGACCTAAGTGTTCGGGCGGAATGAAAAAAGAGAAAAAAATATTGACCCAAGCGAGACTCGAACCAGTCAACCAGTATCGAGCACTATTGATATTTGTTCCATGTTTATGAATTTTACATTCACTGGGATGCTCATTGAAAAGCGCACATTTTTTAAAAAATTGCGTTCGTTAGGAACATTTTTTAATGCTCCTACCCCCTCTTCAGTTCCAGCTTGCTCTCTCCATATCGAATCCAAGACACCCACATATCAGACGAGAATTTTACCACAAAACCACACTATCTGTCGAAAAATCGACCTTACTTTAAAGTATTAAAGCCGCTCAGCAAACTTCGAAGCCTCTTTTCTCGAGAATTTTTGGGATTTACAACGAACTGCATTGGAGTATTGACATTTGAGTTCTGAACTTTATGAATTATAAATATAAAGAAATACACTACTGGCCATTAAAATTCTACACCACGAAGATGACGTGCAACAGGGGCGAAATTTAACCGAAAGGACGAACATGCTGTGATATGCAAATGATTAGCTTTTCAGAGCATTCACACAAGGTCGGCGCCGGTGGCGACACCTACAGCGTGCTAACATGAGGAAAGTTTCCAACCGATTTCTCATACATAAACAGCAGTTGACCGGCGTTGCCTGGTGAAACGTTGTTGTGATGCCTCGTGTAAGGAGGAGAAATGCGTACCATCACGTTTTCGACTTTGATAAAGGTCGGATTGTAGGCTATCGCGATTGCGGTTTATCGCATCGCGATATTGTTGCTCGCGTTAGTCGAGATCCAATGACTGTTAGCAGTATATGGAATCGGTGGGTTCAGGAGGGTAATACGAAACGTCGTGCTGGATCCCAACGGCCTCGTATCACTAGCAGTCGAGATGACAGGCATCTTATCCGCATGGTTGTAACGGATCGTGCAGCCACGTCTCAATCCCTGAGTCAGCAGATGGGGACGTTTGCAAGACAACAACCATCTGCACGAACAGTTCGACGACTTTTGCAGCAGCATGGACTATCAGCTCGGAGACCATGGCTGCGGTTACCCTTGACGCTGCATCACAGACAGGAGCGCCTGCGATGGTGTGCTCAACGACGAACCTGGGTGCATGAATGGCGAAGCGTCATTTATTCTGATGAATCCAGGTTCTGTTTACAGCATCATGATGGTCCCATCCGTGTTTGGCGACATCGTGGTGAACCCACATTGGAAGCGTGTATTCGTCATCGCCATACTAGCGAATCACCCGGCGTGATGGTATGGGGTGCCATTGGTTACGTCTCGGTCACCTCTTGTTCGCATTGACGGCACTTTGACCAGTGGATGTTACATTTCAGATGTGTTACGACCCGTGACTCTCCGTTCATTCTTTCCCTGCGATACCCTACATTTCAGCAGTGTAATAGACGATCGCATGTTTCAGGTCCTGTACGGGCCTTTCTGGATACAGAAAATGTTCGACTGCTGCCCTGGCCAGCACATTCTCCAGATCTCTCACCAATTGAAAACGTCTGGTCGATGGTGGCCGAGGAACTGGCTCGTCACAATACGCCAGCCACTACTCTTGATGAACTGTGGTATCGTGTTGAAGTTGCATGGGCAGCTGTACCTGTACACGCCATCCAATCTCTGTTTGACTCAATGCTCAGGCGTATCAAGGCCGGTGTTACGGCCAAAGGTGGTTGTTCTGGGTACTGATTTCTCAGGATGTATGCACCCAAATTGCGTGAAAATGTAATCACATGTCAGTTCTAGTATAATAAATTTGTCCAATGAATACCCGTTTATCATCTGCATTTCTTCTTGGTGTAGCAATTTTAATGGCCAGTAGTGTACAAAAATCTTACTTCCGCATGGTCCTCTTGTAAGTACGATTTGCAAGTTCTAAACGAAATTATAACAGGATTGTGAATTTCCTCTTTATCTGGAATTAATGGATTGTAAGAAACCTCTGACTCAATTTCTACTATATCTGTAGTAACAGCCCCTGTTAACAAGGCATCGCTTCAACCTGCAGAGTGTAAGCGATAACCGTTTGCAACGTACTACAGTGTTGTAACGAAAGCCGAGACGAACAATTTGCTATAAGACAGTTGTGGTCTATGTGGCTGGGAAACAACCTCGAATTTGTGTACAGGAGGCACTTAAACTACACCGAGATTTTTAGTATCATTTCGCCCTCTTATGCCATCGGCTTTCGTAAACATAAATAAGCCTTTTGGACAAGTCATGCATACAGTAATGCTTTGTTGTTTTGCGTGTGCTTCTATACTCTAGCTCGAGAAAGGATTTACACCGAATGCTAGCAAGTTGCCTGACTTTTGAGTTTGTGCCTGTTGAAGACTCGGTGCGTCTGCTTTTCGGTGAGTGATCCCCTTAACATCTGAAGCATTTAAATCCTACCAATATTTTCCCACCATAATTGAGCAGAGCTATGACAGCAGTCGTAGTTCTCGTAAGAAAATCTGCTGTTAGTATCAGACTAGTTGCGGAATTCCACAGCAGCTAGCTTACGCCATATGAAAACTAGAGAACGAAAAGATTGTGACTTGGTAATGTGTCGATTTTTAATAAGTGAAGTGACCATGTGTCCTCATCTATGGCCATCTGAGCAGAAAAGCAGATTTCGGCGGACAAACGAATAAATATAAGTAGTGATTTGTTTACGTAAAACATAGGACGTGAACTGTTTTCTAATCTGTAAATACCATATATAAAAATAAAACTGTATTATTCTACATTAAATACAATGAAGATGCCTTAAAGTAAAAGACGAAACGCGTCTGAAGCAAGACGAAAGGTCATGAAAGCTCTTGCGAATTTGACAGACTCCAGTGATCTCAATCTGCAGCTTGGTAACAAGCTCCCGATATCTCTTAACAGACTTAGTTTGAAATGAGGCATTAATCCTGATCCTATCATGAGGGAAGAACGCAGCTAACACTCAAAGAAGTCAGTTGCGGAATCCATTCGTAGTTTTCAACATTGTCCTACCGTTTCTCAAATATGTGCTACATTTCAGCCACAGTTTATTTTCTTGCGTCATATATATTATTTTAGGAAAGCTCATTGGCAAGAAATTATTTCATTCCTAGGTGAATGTATTGTCCATATGGTGTCTGTACCAGATTCATATGATGACGTTGTGAATATTGCGATATATTGTTCATGTTTCTTAATTCCCCAAGGTTGCTCTCTTTGGTTCTCATGAAAGCCCTTTCAGGGGTAGAAATACTGACAGCTGGCGTAGAAGAACTAGCCGCATTATCCAATAATCATACCTATTCCTCAGTAACATTCAGTGATGAAACCGATATGAGTAGTTATAGTGAAAAAGCATGGTGACTTCTTAAAAGGCTCAGTAGCGACTCATTATCGTAATGTCATCACGAAACCATAACCATCTGGATGAGAAAGTGTGCTATGTAAGTAATACTTCACACTGTCTAAGTGACAATGAACGTAGCGGTGTTAAATCGATCAGCTCAAAGTATTGCTGAGCAAAGAAGGACATACCAGATACTTAATAGTATCGTCTCAGTAATAGAGAATGGTAAATAAATCTGCTAATAAAGATATAAAACAGGCTGTGGCACTTTAAACGCTTTACTGAACCTTACAGGACACATATTATCCGTTCGTTAATCTAGGGCCACACAGCCTTCAATTCGCACAGCATAATACAGTACGCTACCAGAAACGTTACCTTACTTATACTTCATACTACATGAATAACTGATGTAAATGTGAAGCCGTACAAACATTGAAATTGTGGAAAAGTCCACAAAATTGTAGAATCAGTGAAAAGTGTTAAAAACTAACAGAATTAGCAATGAAGTGGAATATTGTGGAATTCGTGAAATTTCCCACTGATTTCAGTCCACCACAGTCAACCACTCTATAAAAAATTTTAGAATGTTCTGAACGATAAACGTGAGTGTTAGAGCTGTCAACGTGAGGTATCATTGAGACAGGAAGGAATTTGTGCAACATTTTTGGCTACTGCTTCAGTCACATTGTAAATGTATGTACCTGTAAGTATGGAAAGGAGTGAAGTACACAAACCAGTTAGAAGGGGAGTAGGAAGACGCTTGTGGATGATAATTGGACATAAAGTTTTTAACTTCCAGTCGTAGTACAATCGTCTACCTCAAAATGAAAACATTGCAGACATCGTAAGCAATAAATTTGCTAACAGTATAAATTAAATCATCTGTTAAAGGAGTGGAAGATAAATCTGCCAACATTGTGACGTGGACTGGAATCTCCATTACATAAATATTCATATTGTGCACACAGACTACATACTTCATACACGGGATGTAGCTTTTCTCGCAGCTTACACTGGAGATTATAAGATCGGGGCATAATCCAATAGCTACCATTATGTCGATGGATCAAATTATAACAGCGGCAAGGACTATTAGGTGAGTGGTTAACACGTGATAGTGACAAGAAATGACATGAGAAAGTTCTTCACGATTATTCAGTACTTTCAACATAGCCAAGAGAAACAACTAAGAGGTCTCTCTCTTCATGATGTTATACACATGCTCAGGTTTCACGTCGCGAAAAGCCTTTTCAGACTATCTGCTTTCCATAATGTCGCCAGAGTGAGAAGTTGCTCTTAGACGGGAAATTCAGTGGCAACGTTGCTATCTAGAGGATCTGCAACAGACTTATAACAAATATCCACTATGTTACATATTTCAAATAACATTCACGGGCAATGGCTTGGACACCAACTTCGTACCAAGGTGATCATACGAACTACGCAAAAGAGAAGGAAGAAATGTTAAAGGAGGAATTGTAGATTCAAATTCACTAAAGGATGGAAATGGTGCGAGTGCTGCCGAGAGCACTGTTCCCAGCTTTAAGAAAATGGTTAAGACTTTGTGGAGCTCGGGTCTACCCATTCTTCAAGTCAACAATTAAGACTGGTGGGAATAATATACCAGATATCGATAGGGGAAGAGAGCCAAAATGAAGGCTTTATCTGTACGGTCTGACGTCATGAACAGCAGATAAGCTGCTGCTCGCTCAGTTTTATTTCAGTTCTTCTATTCGAAATTCAGACTCATACGAAGACCGTGTGGCGGTTAATCATAGTATTATATTGAAAACATTATTAGCGATGTGCTTCCTCACAATTCGTTTTGAGCTTGATTGAGATATCAAAACGCTGTAGTAGCAACTCCATGGAGGTAGTGAACAGCTAAATAACAGTTAAATATATATTTTCTTGTGCTGGGATACACCAAAAACTGTGTTAATGTGAAATTAGGAACTGTGATGAAGGTGCCACGTTCCTCTACCTACTTGGGCGAACGGAGGCACGCCTTTTACAAAGGTACTGCTGACAATACACGGCGGCGTGAAACATCGTGACTTGTCGGCGGATGCTGCCAGGGCTCTGGTCTGAGTGAAACAGTAAGGTGTCTCCCGTGACAGCCGGTGATAAGCTCGCAACTCCACGGCAACGTGTGAGAATCGTTCCTACGCGCATGTGCTTAGCCACAGGCTCGACAGCAGCTGGTGCGCCACACGCTCAGCGCTATCCTAGCACGAAGTAACAGGAGACAAGCACACTATATGTGTTTTCCGAAACCAGGTTACATAGTTAAGATTTTCGACACCAGTAATATTTGGTAGTTGTTAATAATCGATATTTATAAGTGCTGCCATTGGCTTTTAGAGAATGGACCTAGCAGACACCCCATGTTCTGAAGGTAATGCAATTTGTGGTTTACATATTGTAAGCTGCATTCAGCGAATAATAACCGTCTGAGTTAGGTGTTACCAGTTATAAAGACAGCTGCAATAATCGGTTATGCGTCGAGTTAAGACCTTTCTCACCACGTCTGCTGCCATCGTACTGTGTTCTTGATGAGCTAAATCCGAAAGAGCTGAACTCCTATTCAGGAGGGCAGAGGTTCTGATTTAGGTTAACTGATATTTCAGCGAATTCCTTATTCGTTTGAAATGGGGAAGCTGCTTTTCTTCCCCCTCTTTCCGTAGTGTGAGCTCCTGCTCCGTTTCTAATCTCCTCGTGAACGGGACTTTAAACCCTAACAATTGCTACGTTCTTCGATGGACTAGCACCTGCCACGGGTGAACAAGTGTCCACACCAACAACGAAAAGTAAATAGCAACATCCGTAATCATGTCGTACAAAACATAACATGCAAGTGTTGTAGCACCAAACCTTGAGCGAATATCCCTATGTCATTATGCAATATATGCGTAACTGTGAGCAAAAAGGTCTCATGTACTTTATTGAGAAACGTGCCGAGAAAAATTAAAAAATAGGCACTGGTTCAAATCAAACTATTGGTCAGATTCAAATTGAGGAAATCTGAAAAGAGACTACTTATTTACTAAGCTAACTAGCATAATCAAGTGCTTCTGTTTCAAAATCGAAATACTACAAGCCGAAAACTAAAACTGAAATTAGAGATCAAATACCTATACGTCAACTGCTCGAAGTAATATCGAAAGTAAGAGAAAAGATCCATAAACGCAGGACGTCCTCCACGAAAAGACCGGGATTAAAATACGTAGGAAGAAATAATGCACATCAAAAAAAAAGTTTTTGCACAACCTCGGTTCCGGGAGTTCCGGGACCGATACAGAAAATTGGAATAGAGACCAACATAAACATCATTTCCGCCCTTGCTATTGCTCATGAAAACCACACATTGCATGTTGTACCACCATATAGCGAGACCTACAGAGGTGGTGGTCCAGATTGCTGTACACACCCGTGCCTCTGATACCCAGTAGCACGTCCTCTTACATTGATGCATGCCTTTATTCGTCGTAGCATACTATCCACAAGTTCATCACGGCACTGTTGGTCCAGATTGTCCCACTCCTCAACGGCGATTCGGCGTAGATCCCTCAGAGTGGTTGGTGGGTCACGTCATCCGTAAATAGCTCTTTTCAATCTATCCCAGGCATGTTCGATAGGTTTCATGTCTGGAGAACATGCTGGCCACTCTAGTCGAGCGATGTCGTTATTCTGAAGGAAGTCATTTACAAGATGTGCACGATGTGGGCGCGAATTATCATCCATGAAGACGAATGCCTCGCCAGTATGCTGCGGACAGGGTTGCACTATCGGCCGGATGATAGTATTCATGTATCGTAGAGCCGTTACGGCGCCTTCCATGACCACCAGCGGCGTACGTCGGCCCCGCATAATGCCACCCAAAACAGCAGGAAACCTCCACCTTGCTGCACTCGCTGGACAGTGTGTCTAAGGCGTTCAGCTTGACTGGGGTGCCTCCTGACACGATTGTCTGGTTGAAGGTATACACGACACTAATCGGTAAAGAGAACGTGATGCCAATCCTGAGCGGTCCATTCAGCATGTTGTTGGGCCCATTTTACCGCGCTGTATGGTGTCATGGTTGCAAAGATGGACCTCGCCATGGACGTCGGGCGTGATGCTGCGCATCCTGCAGCCTATTGGGCACAGTTTGAGTCGTAACACAACGTCCTGTGGCTGTATGAAAAGCATTATTCAACATGGTGGCATTGTCGTCAGGGTTCCTCCGAGCCATAATCCGTAGGTAGCGGTCATGCACTGCAGTAGTAGCCCTTGAGCGGCCTGAGCGAGGCATCTTATCGACAGTTCCTGTCTCTCCGTATCTTCTCCATGACCGAACAACATCGCTTTGGTTCTTTCGGACACGCCTTGACACTTTCCTTGTTGAGAGACCTTCCTGGCACAAAGTAACAATGCGGACGCCATCTAACCGCGGTATTGACCGTTTAGGCATGGTTGAACCACAGACAGCATGAGCCGTGTACCTCCTTCCTGGTGGAGCGACTGGAACTGATCGGCTGTCGGCCCCCCTCCGCTGTTCATACATCGTTGTTTACATCTTTTGGCGGGTTTAGTGACATCTCTGAACTGTCAAAGGGACTGTGTTTGTGATACAGTATCCACAGTCAACGTCTATCTCCTGGAGTTCTGGGAACCTGGGTGCTGCAAAACTGCACAACTTTTTTTCGTGTGTGTACCTAAATGAAAGCTGAAACTAGCAATCAAATAACCATCTACGTATTCGTTATTGCTTGAAGTAATACCGAAAATAAGGCAAAATATCAAAACACGTATAACACTCTACAGTGTATATTCAGCAAAAAGGAGGGCATTAAAATAATCAGGACAAAATAATACTTGACATAATATTAAAGTAACAAGCACAATAAGTAACATTTTGTTGACTGAAAATGAATCACTAGAAGACTGTTAGAGATGTATAGAAAACGCCAACAAAGCTACTTACTCGGGTGCCGTTGCCTTACGTCAAAAGACCGATTCTGGCCATTTTCGAGGTTCCAGACTGTGAAAAGAAAGACAAAGAACTTCTAGATGAATCACGTGTCATCATAAAGAAAAGAAATTCAAACCAGTGTAATCATTTTTGGAACAGGAGTAGCCAACAGAAAGTAAATACCCGGCCAGTGCAAAGCTTTCGAGACAAGACTTAAAAAAATAGAAAAAAGTTGAGATAGGGGTTTTAATATGTCAGTTCTTATGCATGGTCTCCCTCAATCGAGGACAACGTTCAGAACTTTCATACAGCCATGTGAGAATGTCGGAAAAGTCCTTCTTTGAGATGTTGATCACATTGGCTTGAATGTCAGTTATGTAGCCAAAGCATTCATGTAAATTTCTATACTTTGTCGTTTTGTCGTAGATTCGTGTTGTTAACACGAAGTTTCGTCCCACGTGATGTTTTTTTTCCAGGTAAGAGTTGTCCCCGTTCAGTATTTTAATCTACTAGTTGCAGGCGTCCAAGGTAGTTTTTGTTCGGGAGTCAAGGCATGCGGGACAGACTTTGAACACACATCTCTCTTTTCCAGAACATTCTGAAGAGTGTCTTGAACATCTGATTTAGAAATGTTGCTCCATTGTGATTTGCGACACATTAACGTTGACATATTATGCCCACGTGTCATCAACGTATCATTGCCGATCACAACTAATTGGTTTGTTGTTTACAGTTGTTAGTTCAGGCTGCCACCATGGTTACTGCTCTTAATTCGCCTCTATGCTAGGAATAAAACCAGTCTCGGAATTTCCATGACGGACAGTGTACATAACTTTCTTGACATCAGCCCAAAATTCGAAAACCTTTTCCCTCTCAGGCAAGGGGATTTAATGCCCTGAACATTAAGCATTATATTACACTGTCACAATGTTACTAGTGTCCGGATTTAAGCCGCATCACGAAATTTTACAAGGAGGGAAATGGAATATGTAGTAAATCTGCATAATGAAGTCACCCCCAGAAGTATTGTAAGACCCTAGGGGCCATGGAAAAGTTTATCCCATGAGCAACAAAGAACAAAGGAAAAAACGTTAAACGTACAGTATCTGACTATTGTGGGTGACTAATTGATACGACAGACTATTCGTATCGATGCATACAAAGTGGACAGAGGGTCTCACACAAATAATCTAGATGCGATTAATAGCAGTTGCATGAATCACATTCAACGCATGTCAGAAACCCTCGTCATCCTGTTGAATATTATGAGTCACCAGGATTACACGCACTGCAAAAAAACTGAGAAGGGCCTATACCATCAGAACTCATTCCCTTGCGTAATACTGAAAACTGATGTCTAGACATGTACAGGTAATAATTCGAAGTTGTCCTAAATCCAATGTACTCCAAAGTTGTTCATGCGCTGAAACTGCTGAGTCGTGGTAAATGGTTCGTTTATTAAACACAGAACAATGGTTATACAGAAAACTAGCACAATACTCAAAACCAACTCTAGGGATTGTAGATTGTGAGCTGCGTTCAAGAATCTGATCGGTACAGTAACCCTCGTGAAATCCAAATCCATCGCAGTCATCGTCATAGAAATAACAGTGGGTCACAGGGTCTGAGCATTGATAGAGAACAACACGCAAGTGGTCTTCTACTAAACGCGTTGACACCTTTGTTCTGTGTCGGAAGTAGCTATTGGTGTCAACTGATCCTTCGCGTTCCTAGCTAGTACCGCCGCTCCTTGTGTAGACGTGTGATTTGCGTGTCGCTAGTGTTAGTACCGCGCGAACCCGATTACAAGTATCGATATCCGAATCACTGGATACAGCAGAAACGAAAGTTATTTCATTGGGTCACATTTCTGACTCAGTTCCTGAGCAGACACCAAGAAATTGAAGACTACCTACGAAACACAACTGATAATATTGATGAACACAACATGAAAGTTAACAGTTTGATGCAAATCACATAATCCCCGACCGGCTATCCTAGTTTACGTTTTCCGCGAATTCCTTGCTGCAGAAAAATGCCAGGATGCTTCCTTTGAAAGTTTCCTTTCCCATCCTTTCGTAATCTGAGCCTGTGCGCCGTCTCTAGTGACCACCCTACCAACGAGACATTAAATTCTAATCTTCCTCTTTTCTTTTACAGTCAAATTCACATTTATATTTACATACATTCTCTGCAAGCCACCAAACGTTCCATGGCGTAGTGTACCTTCTACCACTGCTAGTTATTGCCTTTCCACTGCTGGTCATTAACTTTCCTGTTTCAGTCACAAGTGGAATGCGGGAAAAACGACTGCCTATACACCTCCGTACAACCCCTAAATTCTTTTATCTTTCCGTTGTGATCCTTACGCGATATGTACGTTGTTAGCAGTAGAATCGTTCTGCAATCAGTTGCAAATGCCGGATCTCTCCGCTTTATCAATAGTGTTTGATGAAAATAACGTCGTCTTCCCTCCAGAGAGTCCCATTTGAGTTCAAGGACCATCTCCGTCATAGCCGCGTGTTGATCGAAACCCCCAGGAGCAAATCTAGCATTATGCCTCTGAATTGCTTCCTGAGCTTCCTTTAATCTGACCTGGTGAACATCCCAAACACACAACTAATACTCAAGAATGGGTAGCACAGGTGTCTTACCTTCTGTCATCTTTATGGATCAGCTACACTTTCCTAAGATTCTCCCAACAAACCGAAATCGAGAATTCGCCTTCCCTACAATTGAGCTGATACCCTCGTTATTCTTCATATCACATTTGTAACGTTACGCCTAGATATTTAATAAACGTGACTGTGTCAAGCATCACACGACTAATACTGTATTCTCACATTATAGGATTGATTTTCCTTCTCGTCTACATTCAGCTACATTTTTCTGCTTTTAAAGCTGGCTGCCATTCATCACACTAAATAGAACTTATGTCTAAGTCATTTTATATACCCGTCCAATCACACAACGTTGACGCCTCCCCATATGCTGAAGTGCTATTAGCTAAACGTTGCAGTTTGCTCATCAAGCAATGCGTCAGGTCGTTTATGTTTACAGAAAACAGGAGAGGCCCTATCGCACTTCCCTGAGACCCTCCTGTCCGTACCCTTGCCTCTGATGAACACTTGCCATCCAGGACAACTTACATATCTTGGAACCAACTCCGTATGCTCAGACTTTTGTAAACAGCCAGCAGAGGGGCATTGTGTCAAACTCTTTCAGGAAATCTAGAAATATGGAACCTGCCCGTTGTTCTTCATTCATAGTACCCGAGAAATATCGTGAGGAAAGAGAAATCAGAATGATGTTCCCCACTGAGGCTACGAAACTCAAAACTGTCATAAAACAAATTAATAATATTTTCGTGTCTGGTTGCATTCTAAGTAATCTTCATCAGAGTTGAAAAAATTTAAACGAATTCACGACTGTAAATAACTATAGACAGTTGAACCAAACTATTTATCTCAAGAAAATCTGATGAAACCAGAATCAACTGAACCAAATCAACCAAAATCAACTACAATTTCGAGCACCACACTGTCAGAGTCCACCGATATCGTGAAGCTCACCTCTAAATGCTGCAGTTCCGACACAGAAAACGAAGAGAGTTCTAAATACCCACCCCGATACTTTATCTTTAGTATATTAATTAAAATATGGTAAAATAATTAAATATTGTTCACTAGTTATTAGCATACTGCAAATACTAAATGTGACCATTGTAAACCCTAAGGCATAGGACTATGACTGCGTTTGGTACGTTATTTTGTAACAAACTGATTTAATGAATTAGTTAGTTTAATTCGTTAATATTCACTGGTCTAAACAGGGAAATGTGCAAACTGCCGACCAAAGTGGCCGAGCGGTTCTAGGGGCTACAGTCTGGAACCGCGCGACCGCTAAGGTCGCAGGTTCGAATCCTGCCGCGGGCATG
Source organism: Schistocerca cancellata (assembly GCF_023864275.1). Lineage (NCBI taxonomy): Eukaryota > Metazoa > Arthropoda > Insecta > Orthoptera > Acrididae > Schistocerca > Schistocerca cancellata. Next base: position 621,535,093 of record NC_064629.1, read on the forward strand.
GATGTGTGTGATGTCCTTAGGTTGGTTAGGTTTAAGTAGTTCTAAGTTCTAGGGGACTGATGACATCAGCAGTTAAGTCCCATAGTGCTCAGAGCCATTTGAACCATTTGAACTAACGGTCGTATGAGCCGAGACGGGCATATTTTCAAAACTTTTGATAATTGCAGAAGCCACGATGTCTCTATTCGACAATGGACCCTAATAGTATCTGCACTTTTCTAATCCTCAATTGGAATGCTATAGCATAACTCACAAAATAATTCAGCTGCAGTCCTTTGTATACCGGCAAGCCATGTAAGTCGCCTGTATTGCGGAGACGCATCTATCACCGACCGATCGATTCAAGATGCGAGATTGCGAGATAACTTCGTCCATAAGGTCGATCGGCAGGAGTTTCCGTCCTCGTGAGACGGTGGGTTTCCCATCGGATGTACCGAGCGAGGTGGCGCAGTGGTTAGACACTGGACTCGCATTCGGGAGGACGACGGTTCAATCCCGCGTCCGGCCATACTGATTTAGGTTTTCCGTGATTTTCCTAAATCACTCCAGGCAAATGCCGGGATGGTTCCTCTGAAAGGGCACGGCCGACTTCCTTCCCCAACCTTCCCTAATCCGATGAGACTGATGACCTCGCTGTCTGGTCTCCTTCCCCGATAACAACCGACCAATCATCGGACGATCGATATGCCAAATCTGGTTTGGGTCGAGGCTGCCGGGAGAGAAATAAAAGTAGGGAATCATGCAATGGCAATAGTGTAAGCTTACAAGCGTCCCTAAGTATACATACACAAACTGGACCATCATGGATTGATAGGCAGCAATGAGCGAGTAATAAAAGTAGAGGACTTGAACTCCATATATGGCGACTGGTGTTGTAATACCGAAAATGACAGTGGACGGAGACTGAGAGCGTTTGTTGATGGCAATCCCTCCCACCTCCCTCCCCCCGTGAGGGTAATCGCTCCTGGGTAATTCCCTCACATTTCCTACCTAGCCTAAAACAGATATCATGGATATCTCCCTGCGCAAGGGCCTGCCTTAAAGGACTGCAGCAACAGTCCACTATGAGCCGGACTCAGTCTACAACTTGGTTGTCCTGGAATGTGTCAATGTCGAAGACATGGTCCTGCTTAGGCGGCTTGAAGCCCAAGTGAAAGAAAGGTTACAAGAGCACAGAAGTCTCTGCTGGAATGAAGGCTTGGAAACGCAGAAAGAGCTATAAACCAAGTATGTAGGATCATGAAAATGCAGAAGGCTACTCCCAGGGTAGACAGACCACTCCGAGGATAAAATAGGTTCAAATTGTTCTGAGATGGGACTTAACTTCTGAGGTCATCAGTCCCCTAGATCGTAGAACTACTTAAATCTAACTAACCTAAGAACATCACACACATCCACGCCCGAGGCAGGATTCGAACCTGCGACCGTAGCGGTCACGCGGTTCCAAACTCTAGCGCCTAGAACCGCTCGGCCACCCCGGCCGGCGGGTAAAATAGACCAGTTTATGAATATGAAGAGAAAGCAGAGGTACTGGCAAAAATGCTAGAGTCACAATTTCGAACTCACGTTATCGAAGATGGCGAGAGTGATAGGCAGGAAGAAATAATTGTCGGACGAGTGGTTCAGTTGAAGCAAGAGGGGTCAGAGACAGAATTTACTCCGCTTTTCGATAGCCTTGTGTGTGCATACATAAGATGACCAGCGAAAAAAAATCCCACAGTCCTGACAAGGTCCGTAGCCTACATCTAAAACATTTACCTCCTACCGTAATGACATACCTCACCATTGTACACAATCAATAGCTCTCCTTAACGTAATTACTACTGCCTGGAAAAACACTCAGCTTATAACCTCACCTAAACCGAATAAGAGCCCCATCCTTCCCTAAAGCTATAGATACATATACTCCTGTGCCTTATAGGTAAAGTACTGGAGAGTCTCATCCACAGAGACCTCACCGATTTTCTGCATGGCAAGAACATAGTCACACCTGAGCAGTTTGGCTTCCGTCCAGAACATAGTGCCGTTCATCGATCCCTACATACGGTGAAATACGTATCACGGCGAGGGATGAAAAACATAATACAAGAGCGGTCTTTCTCTACATAGAGAAAGCGTTTGATAAGGTCTTGCTTGATGGCTTCATTTACAAACTGTCCGAATAAGACATTTTAGGACACATAATCGGCCTGACTGACCCGTTCCTGGCTGGGAGACAGTACTCTGTCAGGTGCGGCAGACATGTCAGTGCGGTCAGGAACGCTGTGGCCACTGTTCCTCAGGGATCGGTTCTGATCCCCATATTATTCTCCCTATACATAAACAACGTGCCAGAAATGGCAGACGGCGAAAAAGCGTTTTATATGCCGACGGTACGTTGGTTTACAGAAACAGCTGCAATATCAGCTTCATTGCTACCAATCTCCGGGAACATGTAGATCAAATCCCAACTGATGCAACATTTGGAAGATAAAAATCAGTCCAGGGAAATCTGTAATAGTCATGTTAGTTAGTTTGTCTGTTACATGTTACACAGATCATGTGAACGATTCTCTTTCGAAATGACGTAGAACGAGTCAGTTTACAGGATATCTATACACGATTAGTGTTAACACTAACGAACCCATCATTATTTTTAGTCCTATTTATACTTTTTTGTTCACCAGAAAACTAACCCTCCCCCTGCCCCCAACTCACATATTTCTGTAGCCGTCAGAAATCCCTAGTGGCGCGACTCGGCTGTCTATCTCGGTCTTCACCTGGATAGACGCCCAACATTTGCTAAGTAACGGAATAGGTCCCGTAGCTGTGGCTGCTGTATAGAATCAACTTTGCACGCTCCTCAGGGGTAGGAGGCTGACAACAGAAAAAAGGCTGCATCTGTACAGCGCCAACATCCTTCCAACCGTGATGTATGACAAGGACGTTGCTAGGTTTTGGTCAGTTGAGGGGGGGGGGTCCGACTTTTTGAAAAGAGGACCTTAAAAAAGTCTTGTTTTTCATTTATTCTTAAAATTTCCGTAAAGAACGACAATGATCTCGGAGTTTTCAGAAGGAAAGATATAATCCCTTTACTTAAAGAGTGCTGTATTGTGGCAAATCATTACGAAGCAGTTATGCTCCAGTCTCTTTCCCCCTCCAAGGTAATTTTACATTCTTCTTCTTCTCTCAGAATGTATTTGAGCTGAGTAAGTTTGGCAGAGAAGCTAGAAGAATTTTTGGTGGTGCAAATGTTAAGAATCCGGAATTATTCCACTTACACTTTCCCAAATCTCCTCATGTCAATATGAATCTCTCACTTCTTGCAACGGACGAAACCACATTTTCTGCATTAAAGAAAGTCGTGGTAGACAAATGTATGAACCTAAATGAAAAGAATTTCGATTACCTTTTATTTATCATATGGTGTTTAGCGTCGGGAGTATAATGATATGCTCGGCTCTCCTTCGATGCAGTTCTTTTCATTGAAGCAAATGGGCTGCTTCTTTAAGGGAACCGGCATATTTCAGGAAAGAAACGCATTCGGAAGTTACTGATAGTGGCCTAAAATAAGGGACAAAACTCGGCATTTGCCTAAATTGAAAATGAGAATCCACACATAGCCACTTTAAAAGTTGCCGGTGGACGTATTCAAACGGACCGCTTAGGAACTCAGTGGCCCATCATTAGAGCTACCTCAAGTCGATGGATAATTTTAAAAAACTGATAGCTGTACGTTGGGCGCTGATAACCTCATCACTGAGCACACATAAGCTCCGACCATACGCATACACACGTACATGCATACATACGCACACAGATACACACGCACACGCACGCGCACACACACACACACACACACACACGTTGCTGAAATTGTTTTTGTGGGGTCTTGCCCACTCGTCTCGTATAGGGTGCCTAAGGGATGCGTTCTCGGAATGCTACACAACAGTTCAAGCAAATAACATTAGTAATTTTATTTCAATAAAGCAGATTGACTATATTTAACTTTGAAATAACAGTGGTGTCGCAAGCGATGGGCAACGTGCAACAGTAATGTTCTTTGCTTTAGACAAAGTCCCTGTAAGTCATTGATATGGATCACTACTAAATGCTGTAGTAGCACTCTCTGCTAGGCCGCGCTAATATTCTGCGAATACTGTCCCAATACTGAGCCGATACCGAGCGGCCGAGGCTGACAGGAGAGGCGCTTATATTCTCCTCTCGTAAAGGCCGCTCCTGTCGTGGTGCGGTCCTAATCGGCTCACCACTGGCCGACGTCGTTTCACCGCCTTCTCTTCTCTTACATTATTCATCTTCGTTTCGGCGCTTGTGGTTACGCCGCAACAAGTTTAAAACAAAACAAAATACATCACAACAATTGATTGACTTCTGATATTGTATTTTTTCCTTTACTTATGCGTGTTTAGTCATTTGATGGAGCATGAATGCATGCATATTTTAAGATTTAATTGTCCATTAAATTGATGAATTCAGTTATTAGAGTATTAAAAGACCGCAAATAGATTTTGGCGAAAGGAGGAGGGAGGCATAGAGATCGCAGTTCACTGCCAAGCCCGTGCTAGTCCTAACACAGTCACGCACAAACCCTTTCATTCACGTTGGCAAGTTTATGGTAAAATATTTCGCGACATCTGAACAGCTACTAAGCATTTATTGTTCTTAAACGAAAATGCTCGCCATACCGTTAAGTTTATCGGTGTGTAGTGCACTCAAGTTTTTAGTCACCGTCCTGCTCAATATGTCACACGGAATTACTGTCTTTTCTGATACACAAAATTACTTAAAAAATCCGCGCTTTCTAAACAAATACATCGGAATAAATATGCCTTCACTTTAAAACACTTTTGAAACATGTAGCACAACTAAAATCGGCAAATTATAACTTCCTTCGGAGTACCATTGAAAGGCTGGGCTCCGACTCCTTACACTGCTGTAAGCATTCTGTATCTCAAGTGAAAAGACGCGTGAAAAATACTCCACTCTGAATGGTCAGTTTCCTTTAAGGCCAGTAGAAAAACATTTTTCTCCCGCGTTAGAGCGTGGTTTTCATGACTAACCAATCAACATGTAACACACTTTCGAACTGTACTTTTTTCTTAAATAAATATTTAACATACTAATATTTTGTTTATATTTTACGTTATTAACTATTTTTATTTGCACTCGAATTAACTTTCCTTTTACCACAAACTTAAGATATTGTAGCAGCAACACCAAATGTAGTGGGAAGAGGTAGAAGGCACCGTATTAAGAATCGTCCAAGCTTTCCAAGTCACTTATTCTTTCAAACTACAGTGCCGCGTTCTCTTCGGTTTGCGTCACCAGGTCCCGCAATGCTGAGGACATTACTTTGCTGTCCGCAAAACAGCTTAGCACGGAATGGCTGCCTCGGCGACCTGTGCAACGCCCTGTGGTGTGTCGGCCTTGTACGACGGTGAAGTTGTGGCGATGTCAGGATGCGCCTGCAGCTGACTCAGTGGCCTCTGTCCCCACTTGCCTTAGCGCCGCTCACTCGGAAGCCACAAGGCGGACCAGTGGTGTGCTTCCTCGCCAGTCTGCCTAAGATCGCGGCGACAACAAAAGCCAGTGATGCGGCAGCTGAATCTGCGGCCCTCGCCCTGGATGTCTCTGGTGCATGTTGGGAGATGACTGCTCGAGGTAGGAAGCCGTGGAGTGGCCCACCGCTGGCTGGCTACGGATCCCGTGTTGGCATCAGAGGGTCGAACCAGCGACCCGCCATGGACTGGAACAGTGGCGCCCCATCTGCTGCTGTGTGTAGCCGGTGGTGTGACATGCCCCACCATCCAGGAGAGCTGCCACACTTGAATGCTTTGTTAGTGAACCATCACCTATGTATATGCACCTGTGCGCCTCTGTTTTGCTAAACGCACCGCTCCGTGTCACATACTCATAACACTTACATTGGCCAGTGGGCTCCTTCTGCCTGTGACTTGCGCCATGCAAACCACTGTGTGTACTTTTTATGGTGGTTCTATGCTCCTGTGATCCTGTGCTCCTATGCTCCTGTGATCCTGTGCTCCTATGCTCCTGTGGCCTCTATTTTACTTCGCAACTGCTGTTGGAGTGTAACTCACTGTAAACAGGCCCACGCCTGTCTGTAATTTGTGCACTCAGAAATATTGCACCAAAACTGACTTTCCTATCCTAAACAGTAGTGTCACTACATTATTCCCCCCTTCGGAAAGACCTGGTCCCCGGGTCGACCTTTAACTAACTCTTAACTTGCATGGGTCGGCGCCTAAGTCATATTTCCTTACTTTTAGAAAACTTAAATGTGGTCTAGTGCCCCTTAAAACACATGACTTGAAACAAAACGAAAAAATTCCTTTCTGGACGACCACTGCTCGATCAACCCCTTACCTAATCGTCTCACGCCCTCAGTATCCAACCCACTGGGACTTGGACTACTTTGGTTCCCTTTTGAAATTGGTTCTCCGCCTGCTCAGAATGAAAATAACACATAACGAAGTTAAGGCAGCGAAACACTTGGCACAGAGATGTTCCAAATGATCGTTTGTTGCCGTTGCCTTTCCCTATACTGAGTGACATGGGGCACAAGCTGTGGCTGATAAGCACCCCTCGTGCTCTAAAGTGATCTGGTTTACAGATCTCAACAAACCTGGTTACAGAGTTTGATTTAATATGGTCAGATTCTGCCTTGACAAAAACTCTAAAGTGGCTTCTGGCCAGTACAGCTGTGGCTGTGTAACATTCAGTTGCTTGACTCCAGAAATTTGACTGGCAGGTGGAAAGTTGGTACTATTACTTTACACGCAGTTCCGTTGATTAAAATGCCGCTCTCTTCGAGCTGTATACGTTTTGCTTCTGCAAATACTCCCCGCTCAAAACAATTTGCTGCTACTATTAATTTTCCGTAGGTGGAGAAGATCCAATCCATCCCGACCTGTTGCAAGCTAAATTTTGGCTCCATGATGTACCTTGGACAGTCTATTTCTTCGCTCCCGGCTAAAAATAACCGCACCATGCACGTTTCCGGATTGTATCTTATCACCCTGGCTGGACATACCGTCATCTTCCCTCTATGGTAGCTATCTACACTCCTGGAAATTGAAATAAGAACACCGTGAATTCATTGTCCCAGGAAGGGGAAACTTTATTGACACATTCCTGGGGTCAGATACATCACATGATCACACTGACAGAAACACAGGCACATAGACACAGGCAACAGAGCATGCACAATGTCGGCACTAGTACAGTGTATATCCACCTTTCGCAGCAATGCAGGAATGGTAGAACGATGGGTTCGATGACGGTTTGGATGTACCGTGCACTATTCAGTGTCCCCTCGACGATCACCAGTGGTGTACGGCCAGTGTAGGAGATCGCTCCCCACACCATGATGCCGGGTGTTGGCCCTGTGTGCCTCGGTCGTATGCAGTCCTGATTGTGGCGCTCAACTGCACGGCGCCAAACATGCATACGACCATCATTGGCACCAAGGCAGAAGCGACTCTCATCGCTGAAGACGACACGTCTCCATTCGTCCCTCCATTCACGCCTGTCGCGACACCACTGGAGGCGGGCTGCACGATGTTGGGGCGTGAGCGGAAGACGGCCTAACGGTGTGCGGGACCGTAGCCCAGCTTCATGGAGACGGTTGCGAATGGTCCTCGCCGATACCCCAGGAGCAACAGTGTCCCTAATTTGCTGGGAAGTGGCGGTGCGGTCCCCTACGGCACTGCGTAGGATCCTACGGTCTTGGCGTGCATCCGTGCGTCGCTGCGGTCCGGTCCCAGGTCGACGGGCACGTGCACCTTCCGCCGACCACTGGCGACAACATCGATGTACTGTGGAGACCTCACGCCCCACGTGTTGAGCAATTCGGCGGTACGTCCACCCGGCCTCCCGCATGCCCACTATACGTCCTCGCTCAAAGTCCGTCAACTGCACATACGGTTCACGTCCACGCTGTCGCGGCATGCTACCAGTGTTAAAGACTGCGATGGAGCTCCGTATGCCACGGCAAACTGGCTGACACTGACGGCAGCGGTGCACAAATGCTGCGCAGCTAGCGCCATTCGACGGCCAACACCGCGGTTCCTGGTGTGTCCGCTGTGCCGTGCGTGTGATCATTGCTTGTACAGCCCTCTCTCAGTGTCCGGAGCAAGTATGGTGGGTCTGACACACCGGTGTCAATGTGTTCATTTTTCCATTTCCAGGAGTGTAATTCTTTCCATGTCATTTCGGCGTACCGGCTGTTAACTGCCGAGATCAGCAATACCTCCTCAGTTTTCACTTCTACAAACTTGCTCAATGCTCCCCTTTCCAGTGACCTGAGGACATGGATCACCATCACCATTCCTCCCTCTTCAAAAGGACTGCTGTCCCTAGCAGGCTCACAATACTCGAAAATACATAAAACATATGAAAATAAAATGCCTAATTAATCTACATAACAGGAAAATAAAAAAAACTACAAATACCCCGCTACTTTCCGGATCGCAAAGCATACGGCACATCAAGCTGTACTCTATCTTCCTGTTTTTCCCTGCACTGCACACCTCTTTTCACTCTCCCTTTCTTCCTCTTCTCTTCCTTTGACATGGCTGGAATCACATCGGTATAACCCATAAATGGCCACAACTGCCCAATGTGTCCTATCATTGTTCTAGTTGGCAGCTGAAGCTTAACGTTAATGGGGGATGTTGTTTCAACAACTTGGTATGCCCTTGATACCTCATGAGGGACTTCTTCGTTTTCCCTTTTTGCGTATAGGGGTGGTACATCATTACCCATTGCCCCACTATATACTGCGGTAACCTTCCTTTCCGCTTCACTGCGTCTTCCTGCCTTTTAAAGCCTTCTTATTCGCCTTTTGTACCCATTTCCAAACATCCCAAATTGTTCTCGCTAATTGACGAACAGATTCACAGGTCCTTCGGTCCTTCCTTTCTGTAGCCTCACTAAATCAAACGGTGGCGCCATTCTACACTTGTACACTACCTCATACGGAGACTAACAGGCATTGGTATGGACTTTTGCATTCTATGCACATACAGACGGTGATGGGAATCCACATAAAATCTCGGCATCTTCCCAATTGCTCTATGTACCCGTACTGTCTAATCTGTTTGCCTGTGGATGCAACGTGCTCGTCCTCAACTTCCTTACGTTCAACAATTTACACAGTTCCTTCATTAAATCCGACATGAAGTTGGTCCCTTCGTCAGTAATTATTGTCTCCAGTACACCAAACTTTAAAATGCAGTTGTTTATTAACGATTGCACGACCAATGCTGCCTGTTGATTTGGCATAGCCACCATCTCCACATACCTCAAAAAATGGTCTATTTTTGTCAGAACGAATCTGTTTCCCGATGGTGTTCGCCTGAAAGGTCCTGACACATCAATCCCCATCATAGAGAATGGACATGACGTTTCCGGCAATCGTAGTAGCTGTATCTGTTTCTGACTCAGATCTGCTCTCTGCACATGTGGTATACAATTCTTGAAATACTGATCCACACCTACTTTCCTACCTCTCCACCAATACCTCTCCACTAATACCTCTCCACGACTCTCCTATTCGTCGCTCTACAAACTCCATGACCAGATAACTCGTGATCATGTGCTTCCTTTAAAACCTCATCCCGGAACTTCGCTGGTACTACTACCCCTGGCCCTAACTTCGTTTCCCTGCACAGAAGACTGTCATACATATTCAATTGTGACTGTGTCCGATACAATTTACAATCATTTCAGCATCCTGTAATTCTTTATATGCTGATAGGTCATAACCTATTATGTCTACTTTTGCTACCTTTCTACTAGTACATCCGCATTACCGTGCTTCTTCCCAGGTTTGTGCACCACCTCATAGTCGAATTCACTAAGCCTCACAGTCCATCCGGCGAGTACATGCTAGTATAAACTCGTTTTCAAAGTCTAGAAACACAAGAACCGGACTTTATGTTATCACTTCTTTGAGTTTGTCAAACGCTTTCTGACGCTTTTCTGTACACTCAGATTTCACACACTTCCTTAACAATACCGTCAACGGCTCCATTACATGTGCAAAACCCTTCATGAACTTTCGATAGAAATTGCAGATTCCAGGGAATGACTGCACTTCCTTAACTGTTTTTGGTTCCCGAAAATCCCTTACATCCTGTACCAAACTCATATCTGTTCGCACTCCGTCCTTACTGATAACATGACCAAAATATTTTACTTCTTGTAATGCAAAATGACACTTCTCCAGGCTCAACGTCAAACGAGCTGTTCTTAACCTCATAAAGACTTCCCTTAACCGCTGTCTATGTTACTCCATACTACTTGAAAACGCTATAATGTCATTCAAATAGACAAGACACTGCCGTATTTTTAAACCCCTCAACACACTGCCTAGCAACCTCTGAAACGTTGCTGGAGCGTTTTGAAACCGAATGGCATTCTAATGTACTGGTAATGGCCTTCAGGTGTAGAGAAAGCAGTTTTTGGACGATCCTCTAGAGCCACCTCTAACTGATGATAACCACTTGTCAAATCCATCGTAGAAAAGTGCTGGCACTGTCCTAAGTGATCCTAAATCTCCAATATGTTTGGAATTGGGTATTTGTCCATTGCTGTCTTATTACTGAGGTATCGATAGTCACTACAGAACCTGTATTTCTTAGTTCTATCCATAGATTTTTTAGGCACAACGACAATGCCCGCTCCCCAGCAACTATTGCTATGCTCTATGATACTGTTCGCATGCTGCTGATCAATGAAATCCTCCACAATCAGCGACAAATACCTTGGTATTCTGTATGGTTTACAGTAAACAGGTGCTTCATTCCCTGTTGGTATCCTATGTTAAACTAATGGAGTTGCTGGCAACGGCCCTTGAGGGATAAAAAACCTTAAATTCCCACAATAATTCTTCCATATGCTCTCTTTCTACTCCTTTCAAATGGTTAATTTCGTCACACAATGCAGTTATATTGGCAGTTAGTGGTTGATCGGTTCGCCTGTCTCTCGAACATTCAGTCTTCGTCTTCTGGCACATCCAAATTTGCTACTAAGACTTCTTTTCTCAAATTCGCGTCTACAGTGCTAAAATTATCCACGTTCACTGGAACTACTCGCCTGTCGTTCCCCGCTTGTACGTGTACAATACTACATTTGACAAAACAACCTAATGGATGCAAAAATTCATTACCCTCCAATGGTTCAATAACACATACTGTACCCACAGGCAGATTTGACTCTAAAGTTACCCAGAGTGACTTCCCAGTGGCACGAGACACACCATCCAAATTAAGCATTAATGCTAATGTACGTGGTTTAATTGGTTTGTTCATTACGTTGAACGCCCCTCGCAACAGCTCTGCATTGACAACAGTTTGCCCAAGCTGAAATAACATTCCACCAAGTTCAACAGTTCATTGTCCAAGATCAATTTTGGCATGATGACACTTAGTAGCTACTGATTTTGGTAAAGGGTGCAGGTACTACAATTTTAATTTCAGTTTCAAAGAGTTTATTGTTTGAGAAACTGGTTTAACCTAGTTGTTTGTAGATCTTTGAGGTGTGTGTCACTTGTTGGTTTGATTTGTGTACAAGTGTTTGCATTATTTGTTAGGATTTATGTTTGTGTCGACAGTTTTTATGTAAAGTCATTTCATAGATTTAGATGAGTTGCATATAACTGCATTGAATAGAGTACATCTACAAAATAAATAAAGTAACTTAAGTGAAGCGAGTAAACGCGTATAAGAAACAGGTCAAATAAAATAAATAATCGCTGGATAAGGTAAGGTCATTGAGGAGGGTGAGTGAAAGCATCTTTGGATATTGGTATCATATTAGAGGGTACAGTCTTGGTTGCTCACACTATGATGTTTTACAGTAGGTAGCTATAAGCGTCGATTAAGTGAAGACGGTGTTTTGGAACGAAATAGTTATGGCTAGTATGCTATACAGCTGGTTTTTCACTTTGATTAGCCACATTCGTTCACCTTAGTTACTTGTCACCGTGGATGGGGAACTATGCTGGGCCACTTATAAGTCTATAGCTATCGTAGTTCTAGTGTGCTTAATTCCATTGTAGTAGTGTGTGTGTGTGTGTGTGTGTGTGTGTGTGTGTGTGTGTGTGTGTGGGTGTGTGTGTGTAGTTCGGTTCTATTATCTGCTTTTCCTCTCCTATGTTTAATTCTTTCATACTGTGATAAAACTTCCGTATTTAAATGAGATTAGAAACACTTTGCTTATGGCGAAACATGGCATGTACATATTAGCGAAAAATTCATTTCTCATATAACGCTACGGTGACTGTAGTAAGGAGAACACCAAAAGCAACAGTATTAAGGATTAACTGCAGTTAACATTATAATATATGTTTCGGAGTTTCGCGTTCAGTGTTTGGTTATGGAAGGAACAAAACCGTACTTCGCAAATGTGGGCTGTTGCATCACCTTACGCGAAATACTAAAATAATAGTACCATATTTACAAAAGTTAAAAACTGCTACATCGACGGATTTGGCAGTGAGCAGCCTATCGATGACGAACCCAGGGGGCGGCGCTGCTCGTGCAGAATGTGGGCAGCGGTTTGGCGCCACGGGATGGGACACGGCACTCGCCACTAGCGAATTGCGGGGTCAACAAACCATTGGAATCCGTTATCCGCTCCACCGCAGACAACCACAGGCAGTTGCCCTGTGCTGACGTGGGTCTAATCTGCTCGTGATGACAGGTCCGAATGAGAAGTCGGATATTCGCATTGGCGAACAACGAATGAATCAAACGTAGAGAAATAATACAGGAAAAAGTTATTACAGTGATAAACAAACAGGGGCTAGCTCCTATTTTTTAAAACTGTGGTGGCTTACAGAGCAACATTAAAGTTATTTCGGCTAATAGCAGAGCAATGCCAGAAATCACTGACTGGGTCATACTACAGTTTCTTACCGCGAGCAGCGATAAATCCTCCAAAAAAAAAAAAAACCGACATCGGTCCATTGCAGTATGATCAGCAGCAACTGATAAACCTCCACTATAATTCTTTCGGACCTATCATGGTTCGATCTTCACTTTTATTGTAGACGTCGGAACCAACGTATGATATTACACAAACTTTGTTAAGAGGAGTTATATGCGACTTATGGCTGGTACAAATATGTGTCCTCCATTGTATCACTGGAAACCGTTATCACCATATCACTAAAAGCTACTCTGGTAATCGTAGGCTCATTTCTTTAAAATAGATAATCACAAACAGTAGCAGGAATGGAGACTGGATGACCGGCAGCGTGACTGGGACCACAAAGAGGTGGTAAGACTTTCTCTTCACCTCCACCAGCTTCAACGACACCACCGACAGCTCCATTATCTGTACCACCGAAGCTTCCATCCTCAACGTTGCTAGTAGATAGTACGACCATCTGCTGTCCTACAGCACAGTTTTCCACAGAAAATTCTACAAGGAACACGAAGGTGCCCATCATACGAACTTCACTTGAATATAATTTAGCCCAAGATAGTCTTACTACGGGTGTTAGTAATAGGAAGTGAGTTGAAACTGACCTGTTCTGCTAAGACTGTCCCTAGTATCTTTGCTACAGACACTACTCCCACAGATGGCGGAACGGTTAATAGCAACCTCTAGTGAGAAGGGAACGCGATGAAAGACAGACACTTAAAGTGTTCAGAGGTTGCCCCCAATTTGGAGGTGCAAAATTAGCATATAGGTATGGAAAACTTAGGGAACGGCTGATACGGATTTTTTGTTTTATTTTGTATTCTACTTTATTTCATTATTCCTTTGTATTATCCTTACCCGTATTATTATTATAACTCTAGTACCTGAGTATAAACTAAGTGTACAGAAAATTTCATCACTGTATTGTACGTAGTGAGGTGTAACGTATCACATTGAAGAAAATGACGTGATACTTTCAAGTTTTTCCAACCGATGAATGACAATCGTGAACCTTGCACGAATTGTTTCGTGCTTGTGAAATACTGCGTTTCTGATAGGATACTGTGGGGATACTGTGTCCTTATGAAAGCAATCGCAATGACAACCATTCAGCTCAAGTGATGCAGGGATATCATAATAATCTCCGCCGCCCCCCCCCCCAAATAAAAAAGATGTGCATGTTCACGAGTTTGGAAGGACGCAGCGTCTTTGCCGGTCGGGGAGTCGAGGGCAGTCTTTCCCCGCGTTGCGTCAGTTGGTCTTTGGCTGATTATTCCTTGCCAACGCCAACACACTTTGGACATGCGCTACGGATCTTGGAGCAATAGATAGTGATGTTGGCACTATTGTCCTGCGAACAAAAATTCAAGCTGTTGTTACATTAAGTTAGGTATCTATGGTATGCTTGAACAAAGGATGTCAAACGATATGTACACTATGTGATTAAAACTATCCGGACACATGGCTGAAAATGACTTACAAGTTCGTGGCGCCCTCCATTGGTAATGCTGGAATTCAATATGGTGTTGGCCCACCCTTAGCCTTGATGTCAGCTTCCACTCTCGCAGGCATACGTTCAGTCAGGTGCTGGAAGGTTTCTTGGGGAATGGCAGCCCATTCTTCACGGAATGCTGCACTGAGAAGAGGTGTCGACGTCGGTCGATGAGGCCTAGCACGAAGTCAGCGTTCCAAAACATCCCAAAGGTGTTTTATAGGATTCAGGTCAGGACTCTGTGCAGACCAGTCCATTACAGAGTCGTTATTGTCGTATAACCACTCCACCATAGGTAGTGTATTATAAACAGGTACTCGATCGTGTTGAAAGGTGCAATCGCCATCTCCGAATTTCTCTTCAACAGTAGGAAACAAGAAGGTGCTTAAAACGTCAATGTAAGTTTGTGCTGTGATTGTGCCTCGCAAAACTACAAGGGTTGCAAGCCTCCTCCATGAAAAACACGACCACACCGTAACACCACCGCCTCCGAATTTTGCTGTTGGCACTACATTCACGCTGGCGGATGACGTTCACCGGGCATTCGTATACCCAGAACCTGCCATCGGATCGCCAAATTGTGTACCGTGATTCGTCACTCCACACGACGTTTCCCACTGTTTAGTCGTCCAATGTTTACGCTCCTTACACAAAGCGAGGCGTCGTTTGGCATCTACGGGCGTGATGTGTGGCTTATGAGCAGCTGCTCGACCACGAATTCCAAGTTTTCTTATCTCCTGCCTAATTGTCATTGTACATGCTGTGGATCCTGATGCAGTGTGAAATTTCTGTGTGCTGGTGTGGATAGATGTCTGCCTATTACACATTATGACCCTCTTCAACTGTCGGCGGTCTCTGTCAGTCAATAGACGAGGTCGGCCTGTACGCTTTTATGCTGTACGTGTCCCTTCACATTTCCACTGCACTATCACATCGGAAACAGTGTACCTAGGGATGTTTAAATCTCGCGTACGGACATATGACTCAATGACACCCAGTCACCTGACCACTTACGAAGTCCGTTAGTTCCGCGGAGTGACCCATTCTGCTCTCTCACTATGTCTAATGGCTACTGAGGTCGCTGATATCGAGTACCTGTCAGTAGGTGGCAGCACAATGCACCTAATACGAAAAACGTATGTTTTTCGTGGTGTCCGGATACTTTTAATCATATAGTGTAATAACTTTTCGACTTGCGAGCATATTCATGCAAACGAAGGTGTAGCCCAGTCAACAAAAGAAATTTAGGAAAAAAATTTCGTGTAGTCACAAACATCTTGTACAGTGGTAAAGGGACTGTCATGAACAACATACTAAAAATCCTGAGCAGTGGGCTGTGAGCGTATGTTGGGGGATGGGCTGAGGATCGCAGTCGTGTAAAGGCCACTTTCTTTAGGTTTTTCTTAAATATCTCCAAAATCCCGGCTTCTAGTGAGGACGGTTAGACATACAAAATTAAACTGCGTCAAATTTCCCACAAAAAACATCCTGTTCACTTTTGTCTCTAGGACTAATAATTTCCGCGTTGCAGGGGATGGAAAAGTTGCAGATTATTAAATATAGTGTCTTAACAACACAAAATTAATATTAATTGTTAAATTAAGTGGCTTAAGAATAAATACTAAATGTGTGTAACACATATAAGTACAGTTCACCGTATTAGGGGATAACTTGTGGTCTGGGAGTGTAACAGAGAGGGAAGCCGAAGGTCGAGGTTAGAAGATTGAGGGAAGGCAGACATGCACTTCCCTCCTTTGTAGTTCTGCAAAATGAAAAGCGAGCAGAAAATTCCCTTTCTCCCTACCGTGCTCCGTCACAAAGAGCAACTACAGGTATTTCAGAAAGTTATTTGGATTATTCCTCATCCCGCCTTATGAATCACTGGCGAAACAGTGTGCACACTCCCTGGTGGAGGTGTTTATTTTCCGCTAAGTGTGTTAGCACTTCACTGAATACATATATGAATTGCTAATAATTAAAACGCAAGAAAAGCGTGTCGACACATTCTGCGTAAATCTCTGCACTCTGTTCTACACTGCTAGACAAAAAATTCGTTCTTAGTCGTCATGTATGGCAGTTGTAGCGCTCTTCCGGGAAAGGCAACTTCCCCAACAACGAGTTAACAGATGGATTCAATGCGTCCAGCATTTTTTGTCCAGTTCTTTCGTGGTACTAGACGTAATAACTTCACTGAACTCGTTTTTATGTAGTAGAGCTGTTTTCAGTGTACCGAGTACTTATTTCCAATTTTCAAGTGAGGTTTTATGTAAAAATTTTGTACGTAAACGATGGGGTGACTCTAAAAGAATCCATTTTGTATTAAGTATTTTGAAGGGGACGCCGCTGGAAAGCTGACTGCTCATTCAGAGGAATTCTCTCCCTGGAACTATTTTCAAGAAAAGTTCAAGTAAGAACTTGTTATTCCGTACTCACAAGGGAAAACTCCCATCACAACCCCCTCAGACGTGTTGCTAAAATGGCCCAGTGCACTTATTGTCAAAAACTGAACACAGGTCAAGCATGAAAACAGGAGAAAAGTGTACTGAACTGTGAAAGATCAAGCCTCTCTCGTGCCTCTCACTCTCTCGTTTTTCTTTTTTCTTTTTTTTAATTGTTTTGGTCACAGATTTATAAACTCCGTCCGGTCACTGACGTGTCCGTTTTCCATTCGTATTCTTGACAATTGTCACACCATACATTGGTTATACAATATGAATCATGTCGTACGAATATGCTATCGTCACAAATACACTAGTGGCCATTAAAATTGCTACACCAAGACGAAATGCAGATGACAAACGGGTATTCATTGGACAAACATATTATACTAGAACTGACATGTGATTACATTTTCATGCAATTTGGGTGCATAGATGCTGAGAAATCAGTACCCAGCACTACCACCTCTGGCTGTTATAACGGCCTTGATATGCCTGGGCATTGAGTCAAACAGAGCTTGGATGGCGTGTACAGGTACAGCTGCCCATGCAGCTTCAACACGATACCACAGTTCATCGAGAGTAGTGACTGGCGTATTGTGACGAGCCAGTTGCTCGACCACCATTGACCAGACGTTTTCAGTTGGCTAGAGATCTGGAGAATGTGCTGGCCAGGGCAGCAGTCGAACATTTTCTGTATCCAGAAAGGCCCGTACAGGACCTGCAAAATGCGGTCGTGCATTATCCTGCTGAAATGTAGGGTTTCGCATGGATCGAATGAAGGGTAAAGCCACGGGTCGTAACACATGTGAAATGTAACGTCCACTGTTCAAAGTGCCCTCAATGCGAACAAGAGGTGACCGAGACGTGTAACCAATGGCACCTCATACCATCACGCCGGATGATTCGCCAGTATGGCGATCATGAATACACGCTTCCAACGTGCGTTCACCGCGATGTAGCCAATCACGGATGCGACCACCATGATGTTGTAAACAGAACCTGGATTCATCCGAAAAAATGACGTTTTGCCATTCGTGCACCCAGGTTCGTCGTTGAGTACACCATCGCAGGCGCTTCCGTCTGTGATGCAGCGTCAAGGGAACCGCAGCCATGGTCTCCGAGCTGATTGTCCATGCTGCTGCAAACTTCGTCGAACTTTTCGTGCCTATGGTTGTTGTCTTTCAAACGTCCCCAACCGCTGACTCAGGGATCGAAACGTGGCTGCACGATCCGTTACAACCATGCGGATAAGATGCCTGTCATTTCGACTGCTGGTGATACGAGGCCGTTGGGATCCAGCACGGCGTTCCGTTACCCTCCTGAACCCACCGATTCCATATTCTGCTAACAGTCGTTGGATCTCGACCAAGGCGAGCAGCAATGTCGCGATACGATAAACCGCAATTGTAATAGGCTACAATCCGACTTTTATCAAAGTCGGAAACGTGATGGTACTCATTTCTCCTCCTTACACGAGGCATCACAACAACGTTTCACCAGGCAACGCCGGTCAACTGCTGTTTGTGTATGAGAAATCGGTTGGAAACTTTCCTCATGTCAGCACGTTGTAGGTGTCGCCACCCGCGCCGACCTTGTGCAAATGCTCTGAAAAGCTAATCATTTGCATATCACAGCATCTTCTTTCTGTCGGTTATATTTCGCGTCTGTAGCACGTCATCTTCGTGGTGTAGCAATTTTAATGGCCAGTAGTGTAAATGTGATGAATAGTGACAGCTACGAGATGGCTCATAGTCCTCTCATAGAAATGAAAACTACAAATAAACGGATGTGAGCCATGTTACAACGACGAAATTCAAGAGTCAAACCTGAACGCAAGAGGCATAACATGTGGTACTTGGGTAGAACAAATAGGTGGTTCGTAAGTCAGGAGGCCACTTAGTTACATGTCGCTGCTGCAAACGGACCTTACACCACGATACAGATAGAAGTTTGAATACAGCGAGCAGACTCTTCAATGACCGGACGAACCGTTCCTAATTCTGTGAAAAAAAAAGTGAAGCAAGGGAGAGGTCTAAACCCGGATCTCCCCGTTGTTCATCACGGTCATTCAAAGTTGCTCGTTGTTGCAGATCTTGAGCTTGGGCCGTACACTGTTTCTATTTTGCTTCTTTTTTCACAGCCAGTGTGGGCTCCTGCCCACTCGTTGCTATAGGGTGCGTAAAGGATGCCGCTTCCTCGGAATGCTATACAACAATTCAAGAAAATCGCATTAATAGTTTTTATTACAATAAGTAGATTGACACTACATAGCTCTGCATTACAAGAACTTGTCGTAAGCGATGGGCGACATGCATACAATAAATGTCTTTCACTAAATGCAATGTCCATGTACGCAATGGATATGGCTAACTAATAACTGCTATCGTAGTGCTCTCCTTGTGTCTGTCATCTAACTGTCTTGGTCTAGTACTGAGCCGTTCTAGTACTGTGCGGCCGAGGCTGGCAGAAGCGGCACTTATTCTCTTTTTGTAGAGGCCGCTCCTGTCGTGGGCGGTCCTAGTCAGCGAGCTATTAGCTGACGTCGTCTCTTGCGTCATCTTCATGCCATCGCTTTTGGTTACACCGGAACAGACAGTACACCTTCTTCCTATTTTCATGCTTGATCTGTGTTCAGTTTTTGATGCACTGTCCAATGGTCTGTCTTATCACTAAAACTGAGGGAGTTGTGATGGGAGTTCCCCTTGTTAGCCACAGACTGAGGGATGTTTCCAGCGCACACCCCGCTGCAGAGTGGAAATATAATTCTGTAAACGTCCCACGATATCCCAGAAACTTCGCTCCGTACAAAAGGGGTCAAAATAAGCGAACACACGTCTCGACTTATACATAGCTACTCTACCGCTTCTGAGAAAATGACGGTCAAAGTTTTCGACGTGTTTCATGTGCAATTTAGCGAGTAATTGGCCCAACCGAAGCGGTGGCACAGCGACTAGTGTCGCAACATCAGAATTTTGCGCCCCAGGTCAAAAACCCGATTATGATTATTACACTTATTTATCAACCAGTGTCCGTAGAAGATTACTGCACCACTCCCATTCCAATGTATATTGTGCGTTTGGTAAATGAATTAAAAGAAAATAAATAAATAAATGAGAAAATTATTTGAAATTTTTTGTGTGAAATTCCTGTAGTTATAACACATCCTCTTATGAACCCAGTAGTGACCTGCGGTTGGCAGCAAAGAACTAATGATCAAGTTTGAACACTCTTTATTTAACTAAGACGCCTTCTTGGCGTGCACTAATTTCCAAACGCAAGAACGACAAGAAACACAACTATTCTTGTGATGGCAAAAGACAGATAAGAGCACAAGACAAAGAAAAAAAGTAGTAACGAAAATATTACGCTACACAATTACAAGTAACGTTACTCCCCACAAGATACAACTTTCTACTGAATACTATGGCGAGTGCCTACTAGGCTACAGCCGGTGTAGGTACTGGCCAGAGCTGTCCTAGCTGTAGGTACACACTGCGGTACTGGCCAGAGGTGTCCTAGCTGTAGGTACACACTGCTGGTCTGACTCTGCTGGCGTGCTTATAACACCGATTCGGTGAAGTGTTACACGTAGTCACATTAGTTCAAGTTGGTTCTCTGTCACATTGCTTTTCACGAAGTAGTGCCGTGTTTATGCAGAACGTCTGTTGACGTTTCTATCCATTGGCGACGCTTTGATCTGACTTCTTGATGGGAGGTCGGCAACCCATCTTGCTTGTCTGTTGTGTGGGTCCTCTATATAGTAAAGGGCCGCTTCAACAAACCAACCCAAGGACGCCAAGTGCAGTGACGAGTGAGCGGGCGGCTGCGCCAGACTAGAAACAAAGGATCAGTCGAGAAGTCGTTAATGACATTTTGATGGGACACAAACAGATGCTCTATCTCCAGTTTGCATATCAAGTATCTAAAGATTCAACCACGAATTAAATCGCCTAAGTTCGAGGGTTGTCCAGAAAGTAAGTTCCGATCGGTCGCTAAATGGAAACCACAGTGAAAATCAAAACTGTTTTCTTTGCACATTTAGCTACACCTTCCAGGCACTTCTCTACATAGTCGCCGCTCTGACTTAGACATTTGTCGGAGCGTTATACCAAATTTCCAGCGCCATCGTCATAGAAGGCAGCCGCCTGTGCTTGCCGATAATTCTCTACGCTGGTCTGTAGCGCGTAGCCAGTGCCCAAGTGTTGTCTTCGTATCCAGCGTTTCATGTGAACAGAGATGATACTCAGGACGAGCCAATTAGGGCTGTGTTGTGGGTGATCGAACACTTCCCATCAGAAAGACTGCAGGAGCGTCTTCACTGCCACTGCAGAATGTGGCTGAGAATTGCCGTGAAGAAGAAAGTGCGTGGCAGTTGTGTTACGTGGGCTGCATTCAGTAAGGCGAAGCCTCTTCGCGGGTCCTCCTACTTGGCGGGAGACATCGTTGTTCTAGGCACCTTTACTCGCTCACAGTGCGCTCACAACTGAAAACAGCGTTTTGATGCGATCGACGGTCATACTAGAGACACTACTCAACACATCTGTGCAAAGCTTCATCGGGTTTTCACTGTGGTGTCCATTTCACGACCGATAGGAACTTACTTTCTGGACAACCCTCGTAACTACAGAAATGAAAGAAAAATTGTAATAATAATTTCTTACACAGAAAGAAACCGAAATGTGTATACAGATTTCGGCTAGTGTCATCTTTAGAGTAACTGATAAATTGTTCAGTATGGCGGTGGCCGTTAAAAAGATTCAAGTTTAAACGGGGCCTTCTTAGTCTTGAAGCGCACACCAACAGAGGAAATCCCTCCGTCCCAACGGCCAAGACTGCGCCAGGGTAGGAAACCTCTGGTGCAAAAGGACACTGCGAGTTCTATGGCCCAGTAGGCGACAGCTAGTCACTTAACCACCCAAGCAAGTTAGCACCAGAACTACATTTTTCAGCCATAGGCACACTGTGTGAAGTACTGACGAGCTAACAAAACCCCTGAGCATCGCCCTTCCGGCCCATATTCTGCAACGACTTCTTGAAAGATCCGGCAGCTGCCACATTTTGTCGATATGTACGCTCCGCCATACTGCAGAAGGTTTAATGGGTCGTTACTTCGGGCACAGTCCAGCGATGATGCTCGGTCTCGATCGCCGTTTCGGTCATTTCACGGTCGCGAATAGTCTGCCACGCCTCTTTTGTTGCCGAAATCACGTTCTCATGGTTCAATATTCTCTGTTCGAAGTGTTCTCAGTTAAACTTGCGTTGTTAGAGATGAATGCTATTGCTATGTGTCCTTCTGTAGATGCGTCTTTGTCAGTGGATGCTGTGCTAATTTCAGAATATATGTCTTTGTGGCAGCTTCTAAATCTTTTATTTGTGTTACGATTTCTACCACCTTTCCCCTAGTATCCATTCTAATGAGTGATTACCCGCAAGTAAGGCAGTTAGACGTGCCTTCCCACCGTGTGATACTGCGTAGAATATTAATATGAAATCCCGACTATCTAGCGATATTTATCTCGCCCACCAGCTGGTACAATTTTTCTTTTAAATTATCAGCAACGCGTAAAATCATCAGCAATGTTAACGACATTTCTTTGCCGAGCACATACCAACAATGTCACTGTGGCAAACCTACCTTCACGCGATGCTCGTGGTGTTCGGAATTTTTAAGTATCGGAAGTTTAGACAATCGGCATCATACAAGGGAATGCAACTAATCTTCCTGAAAAATAATCATAAGAATAAAATATAAGAATTAACACAAGAATTGACATAAGAGTGAACTATAACAATATCAATTTAAAAAGATTGTAATCCCTGAAAATAACATACGCACATAATTATATAATAAACGTGTGGCGCTTATTGTGAAGAGCAGTTGTAATTCTTCAATTAATATAACGCTCTTGTATCCCCTAACTCGATGAGAAACATTCGTGTAGTAACGTTTTACGGGCCCGGGTAAATAAATGAAAAAAGAATAAATAAATAAAAAAGAATAAAAACGGTAATGAGGTTTCTAAACGCGTCGTAAAGTTTACAGGCCGCAGCGCTAGTTACTGTACCACCATTTTGGCTGAGATTATCGCGCGCGGTAAAAGGCATTTAATTTACCTCGAAAACATTGGCCGTCGTCTTCCCAGGGACGATCGAGTATCTACGGATAAGTCGAGACACGTGTCAGTTTATTTTGACTGCTCATTCAACGAGCGAAGTTTCTTGGAAATCGGGTGATGGTACTTGCTGTGTTATCGTTAGTAGCCGTCTACGCATCTGTGGCCAGAGGCTTTATAATCTCAGTCTGTCAGCTACACGTTTATGTACCAATGTTTTAGTTCAAGTTTTGTTGAGATGTAGTCATCATATCTTTACCACGGGGCAATTTCATTGCAGTCAGGAAACTAACAGTAATGCCCACTGAACAGATTCCGAAAACGATAAGATGTGCATCAGCTGCTGTGCTTCTGAAGGACCCCCTTATTCGTAAGAGAATACGTCTCTGTGCACGCCTCGGAAAGTTGAAGCGTCCGAATACTGATTGTAAACCCCACGATTGCAGTAAAAATTGGGATGTGAAACGTACAAAGAAAGTCTATAAGTGGCAGTATCTACACTAATAAATTTGTGGATTACCTTCGTTCTCTTCCGCGTCACGATGCCTATTTGTTTTATGAATTTCTTCTTATTTTTCATCGTAATTCTTTTCTATGATCGTCTGTCACGATCACTCAAGACACACTTTCGTCCTTGATGTGACTTAGAGGAAGATGTTTTTCCGCTTTTCCTGTATGGGGAATGAATCTTCGATAAGATTCCTCTTGAAACACCAAACACTTCCGCACCAGAGCAGCAACAACAATTTTCCAACATTCAATTTCACTTAGCTCCGACATAGTGAACACCCCTCTTACGACTGACACTAGCAACGTATTGAGGGCATAGCACAGGGGCCGCTCGTGGTAAAATACAACAGTGCAATGTGCAGGTTTGGCTAGCATCTACGTTTACGTTGAAGCATGCATTTTTAACGGTGTTTTCATATTTTTGCCCAACCCCTGTATCTACAATTTTCACTACATTTTAAGGAGTTCGGTTCAATTATTAATGTTGGGTTTCTATGCAAAGGCAAATAAACCTCCATAAGTAATATGTAGACCTCTTTTGTAATTTCTTGTCCGTGTACCATCGCTACACCTGTTCGAACACGTACCCTTATCCCTGGGTTTTCAGTTTTACACTGGAGCCTCCAGATACTACCACTATAGCGTCATCGGAATAAGCAAAAATAACACAGACCACTCCATCCCAACCACCAATTCAAGCGAGTCTTCAGTGGTATATGTACCCTTGTATGGCAACTTGTGGACTGCATTTGGAGATTCTACCCAACACAAATGTACCCGTAATTCAACAATTCATCCGCTACAATAGCCAGAACAATTGTATTACAAGGAAAAAGGAATTCGCAAGGTATGTAAAGGTGCGAACATATCAGGCTAGTAGCCTGATATCTGAAATGCCCCTGTTGTATCCACTATAGTCCTTCCTCTCCAAGTAGCCAACAATACAGAGGGCTTCAGTAATGCCACAATCAATATATCTTTCTTTTATGAATTCAGATTGCTTCTGTCACTAAATAAAAAACAGCAAAGTTAATTCAGAATAATATTAAACACTGTATGTCTAACTTCAGTAATGCCACACACAATATATCTTTCTTTTATGAATTCAGATTTCCTCTGTCACTAAATATAAGCAGCGAAGTTAATTCAGAATAACGTTAAACATTATATATGTATTTTTTTCGGTGATACTTATGCATAAAACATCCTTGCCCTCATTAGCTGGGAGCAAAGACTGACGTTCGGTGCTTCAAGTTTCTACGAAGCAATGTAAAGGGGCTGGGGAATATTTATACAACCCAAGACATTTCCGCCACACCAGACAATTTATTTTCCCCTCTAACTGCCCACAGAAATCAGGCGTGCCCTCACGACCCCTGTACTGTAACGTCAGCGTTGCGGAGATTTATGAAACACGGTGGCAACGGATGCGTCCAGCATAGTTTATTATATTCAGCTTCTCTACGCGGTCTCGCACTGACAAACAAAACAAGAGGGCAGTATTTTTTACTCTAGAAAAACTTGCGGTCCTAAACAGTACTGATGTTTTGATGCTATGCGTCGACTGATCGCATGATGTCTTTCAGGAATTATTGTTAACACAAATTTTAATGTCATTCTTATTCATTTCTGTAGGGATTAATGATTGAAAAGATACGGAAGTACTATGGAACCAAACTGATGTAGAGCTAAGAAATGTTTGTGTGTGATATATATTATTTTACACTTAGTCGTTTCATGAGATGACGGAGTATTAGTATATCAGTGTGCCTCAGTGGTAGTGGCAGCCATTGTTCAACGCCGGCTGTATGTTCTCACAGGTGTGAGTTGACTTAACATTTTCATTTTGAAAATAGTTGTAATCTAATGAGTCCTGTCCATTAAACGATAGCTTCTAAACTTCATTCCGTATTATCGATGCTCTCTCTATGTCTAGTGTATTAGGTACAGCAGAAGAAAAGGAACAGGTCAAGTCAGCAGTCTGAAGCGAGCTTGGTGCTGACCGATTTGCTTGACCGACTATCTTATTCTGTGAACGCCTTCCCTTGCTACAAACACAGCATGACGTGCTGTGACGACTAAGCCACAATACGATTAGGTACATCGTAGTAATTCTAGGTACATAACAATTATCGTACATTTATATGTTACTGTGTTATAGGCTATGCTGCAGACGCTCGTGCTAATCGTCGTTTTCGTCCAATTTTCCATAAGAAACATCTCAGTTCAAATTACACAACTCAATGGAAACATGGGAACAGCTGCTTACAAAGCACTCCCCAGATGGAAAAAAAATGCAATAATTTATACAATATATTTAGAACGTCTGCAAAATATATTCTATATTATCTAATCTGATTATGGCCTTGTAAGCCGAAATTCGGATAACTAAATAAAATAATACTGTAAGACATGTATGATTTTGTGCTTTTCATTTATAAATATGAAGTTTTCGTACCAAGTGGTGACGAAAAAATCAATTAATATCAAAAAATGTTCTACACAAACATGTACTTTACTGAGTAAAGACATTTGGTGAAAACTGTACGCCATTGCTTGTGTATATTAGGGTTTTTAATGCACAAAATGTATACTTTGGTGCAAAGCAGATACATCGTTGTTAACTGTTTTGGGAACCGAGGAATAAAAGAGCAACATACGAGGGCAGTTCAATAAGTAATGCAACACTTTTTTTCCGAAACAGGGGTTGTTTTATTCAGCATTGAAATACACCAGGTTATTCCCCAATCTCTTAGCTGCACAACACTATTTTTCAACGTAATCTCCATTCAATGCTACGGCCTTACGCCACCTTGAAATAAGGGCCTGTATGCCTGCACGGTACCATTCCACTGGTCGATGTCGGAGCCAACGTCGTACTGCATCAATAACTTCTTCATCATCCGCGTAGTGCCTCCCACGGATTGCGTCCTTCATTGGGCCAAACATATGGAAATCCGACGGTGCGAGATCGGGGCTGTAGGGTCCATGAGGAAGAACAGTCCACTGAAGTTTTGTGAGCTCCTCTCGTGTGCGAAGACTTGTGTGAGGTCTTGCGTTGTCATGAAGAAGGAGAAGTTCGTTCAGATTTTTGTGCCTACGAACACGCTGAAGTCGTTTCTTCAATTTCTGAAGAGTAGCACAATACACTTCAGAGTTGATCGTTTGACCATGGGGAAGGACATCGAACAGAATAACCCCTTTAGCGTCCCAGAAGACTGTAACCATGACTTTACCGGCTGAGGGTATGGCTTTAAACTTTTTCTTGGTAGGGGAGTGGGTGTGGCGCCACTCCATTGATTGCCGTTTTGTTTCAGGTTCGAAGTGATGAACCCATGTTTCATCGCCTGTAACAATCTTTGACAAGAAATTGTCACCCTCAGCCACATGATGAGCAAGCAATTCCGCACAGATGGTTCTCCTTTGCTCTTTATGGTGTTCGGTTAGACAACGAGGGACCCAGCGGGAACAAACCTTCGAATATCTCAACTGGTGAACAATTGTGACAGCACTACCAACAGAGATGTCAAGTTGAGCACTGAGTTGTTTGATGGTGATCCGTCGATCATCTCGAACGAGTGAGTTCGCACGCTCCGCCATTGCAGGAGTCACGGCTGTGCACGGCTGGCCCGCACGCGGGTGATCAGACAGTCTTGCTTGACCTAGCGGCGATGATGACACACGCTTTGCCCAACGACTCACCGTGCTTTTGTCCACTGCCAGATCACCGTAGACATTCTGCAAGCGCCTATGAATATCTGAGATGCCCTGGTTTTCCGCCAAAAGAAACTAGATCACTGCCCGTTGTTTGCAACGCACATCCGTTACAGACGCCATTTTAACAGCTCCGTACAGCGCTGCCACCTGTCGGAAGTCAATGAAACTATACGAGACGAAGCGGGAATATTTGAAAATATTCCACAAGAAATTTCCGGTTTTTTCAACCAAAATTGGCCGAGAAAAAAAATGTGTTGCATTACTTATTGAACTGCCCTCGGATAGTTCCACAGTGGTTATCGCATAAAGGCATTCTCCATAATATTCGTACTTACATCTTCTACTTTGATACGACTCACTCTTCTAACAGTTTTCCGTGACTGAGCAACTCAAAACGATATATGTAAGTGTCGCAACTCTTCACAATGTTTAAGACACTTAATTTTATAATAAGTGTCATAACATTAAGAACCTTAAACAGTGATACTAGTTGAGGTATATACAAATATCTTTCCCTCTCCTAATAATTATGTGTAACAAATATAAATAAATAAAGTATTATCTGTCCTTGATAAGTGTTCAAAGTATATTTAAAAAATGACAACCAAATAAAGATTCAGGAGGTATTCATGAGAGCGCATATACTTTCATGTACCTATACAGCTAACGACAATCTTTAGTGTGTGTGTGTGTGTGTGTGTGTGTGTGTGTGTGTGTGCGAGAGAGAGAGAAAGAGAGAGAGAGTATTCGTACGCCTGTACTGCCTTTTCTTTGGAGGCAGCGACTTCACTATCGACCTACTTCACCCCTCTTTCTTCCACTTACAGTTCTAGGTAATTAGCGTGTTTTCGTTTCGTTTAGAATCCCTACTCACGTTCCTCTCCGAAACGAGTTTTTGATCTCGTTTCTTTGCCTCTCGGTCCTATATCTGTTTCGCATTGACGTTACGACTCGAAAGCGCTCTGCAAACTTTCAAGTGCACACAGCACGATTGCTGGAGAACGAGAGGCACGTTTGCTTCATCGCTACTTCAAAGTGTGCTTTTCCTCTGAGACGCCTTTCCATAGAGTCTCTAAAATGAACAGTTTTCGTTCACTTCAAACCAAATATAATAAACAGATAAAATCGTCCCAGCATTGTCCATTTGCTCTAGTTTTCCGCATATTTGCACCTAAGCTTCTTAATGGATATCAGAGTCACTTTCAGATTATTTTTTCCTTTACGCTGTATAGCACTATTCTGTTTCTGGTTAGGTATCGTGAAATATATCTTCTGCGTCACTTACTAAAAGTGCTTTTCTTTCTATACAGTTCTTCTTATTCGAGTGCGTATCTTTTAAAGAAACCGCGCGTAATATTTCGAAAAAAAAGAGCCTTCGTTGCAGAGAAAACTGTATTCTTATCGACGAGTTTCTTCCTTCTGGGGCATCATAAGGGCATTGAATATACTGCAAAATTTGTATTCGTTACATCCGTAAGGATCATAGTGTATACCTTAAACACGCCAGCGTCAGTCGGAAAAGCAGTGCTGGAATAGAGCTGCACTGATAGGTTTTGAAAACAAGTAGCACACACACTCTGTAGTATTTAGGTTGTGCTACGTGGTACGTGCTGCGTGCTACATGTATTGAAACTACATATCACAATCTTTAGTGTACAGATAGTGTTACGTGGTTTCAATACCTGTAAGTGTGGTAATACGCCATCACTGCTTTTTCAACTGACCCGGTGTGCTTAAGGAACACAGAACGGTCCCCAGAGACGTGACGAATTCAGATTTTACAGTATATTACAATTTTCTGATAATGCTACATAAGGGTATGGATAAAAGTAGCATCAATACAAAGGCGCGTCAATAAAAACATTGTTTTCGCTAAACCCGCGACTGTTTTTCTTTTGAAATACTTTTCTCTCTCAGAGAAATATTTGAATTCGGTCCTCTGGCATACACAGATCCTACATCGACATTTACAGTTTGTCTTCATCACTTTCTTAACCATTTTCTCCCCATATTTTGGTTTTGATTCTTCGCGAGATAAAAGCAACCAACTGAACGGGATCTTTCGAATCGCGGTGCCCACCTAATGATATGCCTAAGAAATCTGTTGTTGAAGATTATTCGTCTATCTAGGAGCGTTATGTTGTTATCGCCTTCTGTCCGCTTGGTGGTTTGATAGAGCTCTCCTCGCTAGTCTATCATACGTGAGCCTTTTCATCTCTGCCTAACTAGCGCAAACTACATTCGTTTGAAACTGCTTACTGTAATTAAGCCTTAGTCTTGCTCTACAATTTTCATCCCTACAACTCTCCCCCATTACTCAAATGACGATTCCTTAAATTCTTCATTATGTGGCGTATCAATCGTCTCCTTCTTTTAGCCGAGTTTGCCATTAATATCTACACGCCCCCCCCCCCACCCCCCAGGTTCGATTAACTCCCTGTTTCATCAGTTATCGGATCTACCAATATAATCGTCTGTAGCACCACATTTGCAAAGCTAGTACTCTCATCATGTCTTAACCGTTTATAAACCCGTTTTAACTTCTGCACAGGCTAATACCATCAGAAAAATTATGCCAGTGTACATTTTGTATCCTCTGTTTCGGCCACTCATTTATTTGGCTGTCCAATTAGCAAAACTCATCTATTACTTTTAGTGTTTTATTTCTTAATCAGACTCCTTTAGCATCGCCTCGTTTAGTTCATATACACTCTAATACCCTGGGTTTACTGTTGTTGATATTCACCGTACAATCTCTTTTCAAGTCACTATCTATTCCGTTCAATTTCTCTTCCAACCCATTGGTGTCCCTGACATCTGAACCTCTCAAACGGTATATCTCTTTTCCTATAACATGAATTCCCTTTCCAACTTTCTCTTTGGTCATTTGTATTGCTTGCTCAAGTTCAGATTAAATGACGTCGGGGATAGGCCACAAACCCGTCTCACTCTCATGTCAACTGCTGGTTCCATTTCATACCCGTAGGCCACTATTAGCAGAGGGCAGCTAGCAAAATCACTGAGCTATTGGTTATGTGTCCGGCCACCGCTATGGTGCCTTTAAACCACCATGGCACCTCTAAGACTGATTTAATTGCTTGTGTTTTACTTGCAATATCAATTATTAATTGTTATTCCTAGTCTAAAACCAATATTTTCGAACTGAAAGGTACTTGCAGAAGATGCATTACGTGGAAAAACGAAACAGCTGTGGCACAACTTCCCTCAGCGTGAGGATTGATTTTTCTTCTCATTAAAAACACTGTGTCGATTCCCGTTGTATCTTATTTTTTGTAGTCAAGTAATGACATTTGAATATAGTGGAAAAGTTTACAGTGCTCTGCACTTACAACATCGAACTGTGTATACACTATCCGATCAACAGTATGAGGACACCCATATGCGACGTGGAACTGACCAGATGAACAAATTCTACCACCACCACTACTACTATATGTTACAAGAGGCGGATACTGCAGTATAAACGGAGGCAGAGTGTACTGAGTTGCCAGTAGAGATGCACTGACAGCACAGTGGGTCGGGCAGAGCAGCTCAGTGTCTTCGATCGTGGACTAGTCATTGGATGTCACCTGAGTAACAAACCTATCACTGGCGTTTCAACACTTATAAAACCGCCCAGGCCACCTTTTGTAATATGATCCTGAAGTGGAACCACAACTGAGCAAGGACCAGGCAGACATCATGTACTGGCGGACTGGGACCGTCAAACGTTGGGGAGGGTGGTCGTAAAAAATCGCATGAAGTCAGCGGAAGGAATCTTTTGTGAGTTCAAAAGTGCCACCAGCAGTCTGCCTAGCACAATGACTGTGAGTAGGGAGTTAAAAATAACGGGGTAGAATGCCCCCGCACCTCTTCGTAAGACACATATTTCTGTACTCAACGTTAAGCGACGTTTGCGGTGGTGTAAAGGACGACGCCACTACACAGTCGGTGCCTGGAAGCAAATGACGTGGAGGGATGAATCGCACTATACCCTGTGGCAATCCGATGGCAGGATTTGGGTTTGGCGGCGAATGCTGGGAAAACGTTACTTGCTATTCTGCGTAGTGCCAATAGTGAAGTACGAA
Organism: Schistocerca cancellata; assembly: GCF_023864275.1. Lineage (NCBI taxonomy): Eukaryota > Metazoa > Arthropoda > Insecta > Orthoptera > Acrididae > Schistocerca > Schistocerca cancellata. The sequence goes on from NC_064629.1 coordinate 621,566,405, forward strand.
GATAGTATTGTTACAGTATGGGTAGTTTTTCTTGGTTATAGTGTGGTCCCCTTATTCTACTTAAGGAAATTTTGAATGAGGAAAGATACGTATACATTTTACAGCATCGTGTGCTGCGACCAATCGAGAAAAGCTCGGAGACGATCATAATTTGTATCACCACGACAATGCATCCCATCATAACGCAACATCTGTGAGGCAATGGCTTGTGGACAATAAAATCTCTGAAACGAACTGTCCTGCCAAGAGTACAGACCAGAACCGAATGGGACGAGTTAGAATGTCGCCTTGTCTCCAGACCCCAGCGTCCAACAGCACTACCTTCTCTGGTTTCGGCTCTTGAAGAAATATGGGCTGTTATTCCTTCACAAACATTCAGACAACTCACTGAAAGTCTCTCCAGCCGAATTGAAGCCGTAATAAAACGAAGGGTTGACACATCCCATACTAATATCCACTAATATGTGTCTAGACACTTTTGATCACATGTATTAAAGATCTCTAGCAAGTTGGATATCATACATAAAATGTTTTCACATTTTTCTAACACTACTGTCTTTATTTTATAAAAGAGAGAAGGAGTTTCTCACAGAGGGCGATTAGTATTCTCCGATGAGAAGGGATTCCTTACTCGTAAGTTGCGCCACCAGTTAACCTGTGCTAAACCCACTGGGAATAGTAGCGATACTGGTTGCATCGGTAAAGGCACCGTAAGCTGCCCTCAGCTAATATTGTCCATACGTAACGGGATAATTCGGATATGATTATTTCAGTCTGCTAAACAACATTAAAAACAAGCCTTAAGAAGCTTCTTTGAGAGTCCCTAGAAGAATATCGATGTCCAAAATGAAAAAGGTTACTCCTTAATCCTGCATATATTGGTTTAGTGACGGATCATATTGCTTATTACTACATCATAAATCACATAAAGATAGCGTCGATAAAACCATGAAATCAGCTGGAACGCCGGCCGGAGTGGCCGAGCAGTTCTAGGCGCTACAGTCTTGAACCGCGTGACCACTACGGTCGCAGGTTCGAATCCTGCCTCGGGCATGGATGTGTGTGATGTCCTTAGGTTGGTTAGGTTTAAGTAGTTCTAAGTCTAGGGGACTGATGACCTCAGAAGTTAAGTCCCATAGTGCTCAGAGCCATTTGAACCATTCCGCTGGAACATACAGTAATTTCTTCTCCCAGTGCACCATCCGTGAAGAGAACAGCTACGGCGTGGGTTTAGTTGTTAACGCTGCTACGCCAAGCTCTCTCAATACATAGCAGAGAGGTTCTTATGACGAAATAATCAGCGACAAACTTTACAAATTTCCAGGATCACAGATGATGTCAGCTCCCTCTGTGTCCTGTGTAGAAACGCGGCCTAGTGAATATATAAAACAATTTAGTGTATCGGCTGACAATCAAACCTGGTTTCTGTCGTGGTCGAAACTCTTCATTGCTGCTCGGGGTCATCTCTTGTTAGCAGGTTGTTGCTCACTGGCGTAATTCGTTGTTTGCTACAGTAGTTGTGTTAGTTTCCAGGGCCGGTTCGAGAAAATATTTCCGCACAAGTGATGTCATTTGGTGCCTCCTGCACCCCGTCCACCCCCTTTTCTCCCTTTTACCTCGTGCATTCTCCCCCTCGTCAATTCTTGCTACCAATTGAGTTGTACCCAGCATATAAATATTGCATTTGGGCGCCAGGGGCACCGCAAGCGGCCGCTACTGATTATGATAGTCCAGTATAGAAATCTTGCCTTTGTGACGCATCTTGCACCCTTCTGAGCTTGATATCCCTATCTGCGGATTATGTTGCTTGGACCTAAAATCAACTCTATTATTTCCGTAGATGATTTGCATAACAAATCTTATCGTCTTACACAGAAGCGAAATGAGGAACACTGCACATATTCTCTATGTTACATTCTGATACATAATCAGTTCACTGCCACCTATCTTTCAATGTGCAGAATTTTACAGAAAGTTATCATGTCCGACATGGTCGTTCCCAGAGTCTAAACATTTTTGTACATTCATTTCCGTTTACATCTCACTTTCTATGCACTACCTCAACTTCACCAGTTAGCACCTCCTTCCAAAAGCTCAAAATAGCCGTCAAAAGTCGAGATACTGGATGCTCCCCAGTGTTTTAACAGACTAGACAAATGACTAATATCTTCTAACCATTGGAATTGCTCATTCTAACATTTCTACACAGGAATTTTTACCTTTGACACTTTTAGTGACACAATTATATTTTCATCTGAGAACGGGGAAAAAAGAGTGTCGATTCGTTTTAGATGTGGTTTTACACAAGAATGACGAAAATTGTCTGATAAGATAATAAATGAGGATCTTCACTGGAACGGCGACGAAAGAAATTTGTGTAAAATATTAAGTGCAACAGGGTGACAAAACAAGAGTTAAAACAGTGGGAGAAAACATCCTTGGCACTAGAGAAAGATGTAGAGAGCAAAATCTGTAGGCGTAGATAGATACTGAAATACATGCATCATATAAATGAAAACGTTTAGTGCAAATGGAGTGTCTGACACAGGGCAGGAAGTCGTGACGAGCTGCATCAAAAAGTTCAGAAGATTGGAGGACAAAAACACTTCAATAGAGAATTATATATATGTTGTTGCAGTTGTTGCAGATTTAGTCTTCAGTCCGAAAATTGGTTTATTTACCAAATCACCATTTCTTGACAATTCTTGACGTGTCGTATAGAACGACCCCTACTGTTAGTCAAATTCTAAAATAAATATCTTTCCTTCCCACATCGATTCAATAGCTCCTCACTGTCCGATGTACCCTTCTAATTTTTAGCATTCTTCTGAAGCACCACTTTTCAAAAGCTTCTATTTTCTTCTTGGTTAAACTGTTTTCAGCCCGCGTTTCAACTGCGTTCAAGGTTACATTCTAGCAAAATACCTTCCGAAAAGACGTTCCAACATTTAAATTTGTATTGGATGTAAACAAGTTTGTCATTTTCTGGTACATTCTCTTGCTATTGCACGCCGTCTTTTCTATCATCTCTACGTCAGAATTTTCACTTTTTTGCTGCGTAAATAACATTCTTCAACCACCTTTAGCATCCTATTTCCTAATGTAATTCCCTCGGCATCGTTGTTGTTGTTGTTGTTGTTTTCAGTCCTGAGACTGGTTTGATGCAGCTCTCCATGCTACTCTATCCCGTGCAAGCTTCTTCATCTCCCAGTACCTACTGCAACCTACATCCTTCTGAATATGCTTGGTGTATTCATCTATTGGTCTCCCTCTTCGATTTTTACCCTCTTCGCTGCCCTCCAATACTAAATTGGTGATCCCTTGATGTCTCAGAATATGTTCTACCAACCGGTCCCTTCTTCTTGTCAAGTTATGCCACAAACTCCTCTTCTCCCCAATTCTGTTCAATACCTCCTCATTAGTTATGTGATCTACCCATCTAATTTTCAGCATTCTTCTATAGCACCACACTTCGAAAGCTTCTATTCCCTTCTTGTCCAAACTATTTATCGTCCATGTTTCACTTCCATACATGGCTACACTCCATACAAATACTTTCAGAAACGACTTCCTCACACTTAAATCTATACTCGATGTTAACAAATTTCTCTTCTTCAGAAATGCTTTCCTTGCCATTGCCAGTCTACATTTTATATCCTCTCTACTTCGACCATCATCAGTTATTTTGTTCCCCAAATACCAAAACTCCTTTACTACTTTAAGTGTTTCATTTCCTAATCTAATTCCCTCAGCATCACCCGACTTAATTCGACTACATTCCACTATCTTCGTTTTGCTTTTGTTGATGTTCATCTTATATCCTCCTTTCCAGACATTGTCCATTCCATTCAACAGTTCTTCCAAGTCCTTTGCTGTCTCTGACAGAATTACAATGTCATCGGCGAACCTCAACGTTTTTATTTCTTCTCCATGGACTTTAATACCTACTCCGAATTTTTCTTTTGTTTCCTTTACTGCTTGCTCAATATACAGATGGAATAAGATCGGGGACAGGCTACAATCCTGTCTCACTCCCTTCACAACCGCTGCTTCCCTTTCATGTCCCTCGACTCTTATAACTGCCATCTGGTTTCTGTACCAATTGTAAATAGCTTTTCGCTCCCTGTATTTTACCCCTGCCACCTTTAGAATTTGAAACAGAGTATTCCAGTCAACATTGTCAAAAGCTTTCTCTGAGTCTACAAATACTAGAAATGTAGGTTTGCCTTTCCTTAATCTATTTTCTAAGATAAGTCGTAGGGTCAGTACTGCCTCACGTGTTCCAACATTCCTGCGGAATCCAAACTGATCTTCGCCGAGGTCGGCTTCTACCAGTTTTTCCATTCGTCTGCAAAGAATTCGCGTTAGTATTTTGCAGCTGTGACTTATTAAAGTGATAGTTCGGTAATTTTCACATCTGTCAACACCTGCTTTCTTTGGGATTGGAATTATTATATTCTTCTTGAAGTCTGAGGGTATTTCGCCTGTCTCATACATCTTGCTCACCAGATGGTAGAGTTTTGTCAGGACTGGCTCTCCCGAGGTCGTCAGTAGTTCTAATGGAATGTTGTCTACTCCTGGGGCCTTGTTTCGACTCAGGTCTTTCAGTGCTCTGTCAAACTCTTCACGCAGTAACGTATCTCCCATTTCATCTTCAACTACATCCTCTTCCATTTCCATAATATTGTCCTCAAGTACATCGCTCTTGTATAGACCCTCTTTATACTCCTTCCACCTTTCTGCTTTCCATTCTTTGCTTAGAACTGGGTTTCGATCTGAGCTCTTGATATTAATACAAGTGGCTCTCTTTTCTCCAAAGGTCTCTTTAATTTTCCTGTACGCAGTATCTATCTTACCCCTAGTGAGATAAGCCTCTACATCCTTACATTTGTCCTCTAGCCATCCCTGCTTAGCCATTTTACACTTCCTGTCGATCTCATTTTTGAGACGTTTGTATTCCTTTTTGCCTGCTTCATTTACTGCACTTTTATATTTGCTCCTTTCATCAATTAAATTCAATATTTCTTCTGTTACCCAAGGATTTCTAGTAGCCCTCGTCTTTTTACCTACTTTATCCTCTGCTGCCTTCACTACTTCATCCCTCATAGCTACCCATTCTTCTTCTACTGTATTTCTTTCCCCCATACCTGTCAATCGTTCCCTTATGCTCTCCCTGAAACTCTGTACAACCTCTGGTTTAGTCAGTTTATCCAGGTCCCATCTCCTTAAATTCCCACCTTTTTGCAGTTTCTTCAGTTTTAATCTACAGTTCACAACCAATAAATTGTGATCAGAGTCCACATCTGGCCCTGGAAATGTCTTACAATTTCAAACCTGTTTCCCGAATCTCTGTCTTACCATTACATAATCTATCTGATACCTTCTAGTATCTCCAGGATTCTTCCATATATACAACCTTCTTTTATGATTCTTGAACCAAGTGTTAGCTATGATTAAGTTATGCTCTGTGCAGAATTCTACCAGACGGCTTCCTCTTTCATTTATTACCCCCAATCCATATTCACCCACTATTTTTCTTTCTCTCCCTTTTCCTACTCTCTAATTCCAGTCACCCATGACTATTAAATTTTCGTCTCCCTTCACTACCTGAATAATTTCTTTTATCTCATCATACATTTCATCAATTTCGTCATCATCTGCAGAGCTAGTTGGCATATAAACTTGTACTACTGTAGTAGGCATTGGCTTCGTGTCTATCTTGGCCACAATAATGCGTTCACGGTGCTGTTGGTAGTAGCTTACCCGCACTCCTATATTTTATTCATTATTAAACCTACTCCTGCATTACCCCTATTTGATTTTGTATTTATAACCCTGTATTCACCTGACCAAAAGTCTTGTTCCTCCTGCCACCGAACTTCACTAATTCCCACTATATCTAACTTCAGCCTATCCATTACCCTTTTTAAATTTTCTAACCTACCTGCCCGATTAAGGGATCTGACATTCCACGCTCCGATCCGTAGAACGCCAGTTTTCTTTCTTCTGATAACGACGTCCTCTTGAGTAGTTCCCGCCTGGGGATCCGAATGGGAGACTATTTTACTTCCGGAATATTTTATCCAAGAGGACGCCATCATCATTTAACCATACAGTAAAGCTGCATGCCCTCGGGAAAAATTACGGCTGTAGTTTCCCCTTGCTTTCAGCCGTTCGCAGTACCAGCACAGCAAGGCCGTTTTGGTTAGTGTTGCAAGGCCAGATCAGTCAATCATCCAGACTGTTGCCCCTGCAGCTACTGAAAAAGCTGCTGCTCCTCTTCAGGAACCACACGTTTGTCTTGCCTCTCAACAGATACCCCTCCGTTGTGGTTGCACCTACGGTACGGCCATCTGTATCGCTGAGGCACGCAAGCCTGTGTTGTGTTGTTCTCATCATCATTTCATCCTCATCACCGGCACGCGAGTCGCCCAATGTGGCGCGTCGACTGTAACAAGACTCGCACTCGGCGGCCGAACGTCCCCGGATGGGGCCTCCCGGCTAGCAATGTCATACGATCATTTCATTTTTAAAACCGGCACGGTAGCTCAGCGTGTTCGGTCATAGAACTGGCTCGCCTCTGTAATAAAAAAACCTTAGTCAAAGGATCAACAACGAACATCAGTGGACGTCATGCGCCGCCCGCTACGACAAAAAACCAAATACAACGAACAAAATACAAAAAGAGTGATCAATGCGACGAAATGCCATGAAAAGAGACCAGGGTTCGATTCCCGGCTGGGTAGTGGATTTTCTCCAGTCAGGGACTGGGTTTTGTGTTGTCTTCCTCATTTCATCCCTATGATACGCAAGTTGCCGAAGTGGCGTCAACTAAAAAGACCTGCACCAGGCGACCAGTCTACCCGACGGGAGGCCCTAGCCACATGACATTTCATTTAAGTCGGTGAGTCTGGATGTTATTTGTAACTGTGTTTTAGATCAAAATCACAGTTTAAGAAGTGCAAATAGAATTCATTGGGATACGCTTCAGATACTTCGGCTGCCAGTCAGTGCAGTAACAACAGGCTTCACTGCGCCTTAGGAAAGCGAGCTTCCCAACTGTTAGCCAGCTCAGCACGTTGGCTATCGCTAGTTTAACAGAGAACTGGCAACATTGTAGAACACGTTTTGCAACTACGTGACCATCGCTCACCGTCGCTGTTCATGGCGTGCTGCCTGGTGAGCGAGAGGTCGCGGGGTTGATTCCCTGTCGGATCACCCAGTTTTAAGACTTCATTTTAACCTAGCATGGCAACAATGTGAGGAGTCGCCAGAAAACAATACCCGGTTTGGATTCAAGTCCCCCGAGTGATGTTGAAAAGTGTACTTACTTCCATTATCAAGAAATAGTTGTTTTTTTTTATTTTATGAAAAACATTGTCTTTTATTGTATTTTCCAACAATAGAGATTGCTATTTGCTTTATCATTATACCTGCAACATTATACTCACTCCCAAATCGGCTTGTGTAAGTTCAACACACGCTTCGCCCCCACTCACTGCTTAGGCATTGCGGTACGGCCAGCGCCGGAACCAACACGGGCGGCAAACCGCCATACAGCAGCTGGCCAGGAATGGAGACTGCAGCGTCAGAGGGCTGAAGGCGGCTTACGACGCGAATCCTCGACGGACATCAACAGTCGATGTCAACAGCGAAGTCAAAACTCTAGTTCTAACTTATGGAAATAACTGACTAATTCTGAATCTTCCTTCAATGCTTCTACGGGCGACAACAGGGGACCAACATCCTTCCGAGGGAAACTGGCAAGGAGCAAATTGGGAGAGTGCCTCCTGACACAGAACCACCTCCGCTTCCGCCTTCCCAACAGTCACCTCTTACAACAATGGCGAACACATTGAGCTCTCCACATCACATAAATATTTAGCCGTAATACTGAAAAATGCTATTAAATGGAGGGAACACACATAATCAGTACTAGAGCAAAAGTTTGTTGGATTGGTTCTTTGAAAGTGTTCTGCATCTGTTAATGAAAACGTATGTTAGAAGCTTGTGCGAAGAATTCTAGAGTATTGTCCGAGAGTTCAGTGTCTTCATTCATAGGCGTGATACCAGACATCAATCAAATTCAGAGACGTACCTACGGTCGTAACATATCGGTATAGCCCATACAGAAATAAAGCAGACATATGAGGGCAAGTTACATGGGAGTCTGTCACGGGGAAACCTGTAGGATAAATTTAGAGAACCTGTATTCGAGAAAGACTGCGACCATTTTGCTAGCTCTGGGTGCATACGGATACGTTCAGACAGTAACTTTTGGCTTACTCATTGTGCGAATGGAATAGGATGGGAAGTCTCTGCTATTGGTACGACGTACTCTCTGCCAGACTCTATATAGTGACTAGCAAAGTATATACGTAGATACAGCTCTTGACGTCAATCCATCTGATATATTTCTTTACCTACGATACGTTTAGTTACTAGAACAGCTTGATACGGACGATATTATTGTCAGTGAAAAGTAAGTCACACAGACCGTTGCAATACCTCACCACTAAATCTCCGGCCATTTACGGAACATCTCCGACTCCAACAAAGATATGAAGTTTCGTACAGGCGTGGCTCCAATGAGAGGGGGGGGGGGGGGAAGGGGGGGCGGATGCGATGTCATGAGGAAATGACACTTCTCCCCCAAAAACCCCAAATAAATGCATTATGTGTTGATGTATTATATCTGAGAGAGGGGGCGGGAAAAGAGAGAGAAGAGGTAGATGGAGGCTACCCTCCACCCCTCAGAACCAAACCAGGGATCTGCTCCAGGTTCCGTACGTTCATCTCACATGTTCATCCCTCCCACAAGAATCCTGTGACTGACTGCTTTTTTTAGCCTACCTTCGTACGTCTGTTTCAGCTCCCAGTTCCGCTCCAGGCAAATGAATGACGAAGCTCATTCGGCAAACTGGCGCAGAATTCATCTGTAAGAAGTATCTTCATTCAGTCGTTTGTGGTCCAATCTTTAGGTCTTTGGATTCACTATATATGGACCCGTCATTTCTCGGCTGTGAGAAGCTGTCGAAGTTGTATAAACCTTATACGCACACTTCGTGTGAAATCTACAACTCCATGGGAAGCTTTCATCTTTACAGGGTTATTGAATCTCACAGTGCAGTTATGATCAGATATTCGTCCTTTAGTTGTCTGATTACTAATTATTAATCCTGCACTAACTTGTAACAAACTTCCGTTGTGCCCTGGAACCGTCACGAAAACTTTGAAGTGACACTGTACTGAAATATGGGTCTAATGTACCGCTTTCCGTTGTCATTAGATCACGCACCTATTCGTAGCAAGAAGTACTCCATTCCTCTTCATATAACACATCTGAGGTTTATGGATACATCCCGACTGTCATTTACAGTGATTTGGCACGTCTATTCACTACGTCCTCTTTTTGTGTTTATACCGATCTTTGGATATTTGTGTAGCAGCCTATTCTTCTCTTAAGCCTGCGATTAGGGCAAGCGTTGATGTGGATATTAGTGCTCTTGCATGATCTAGCTGGCTTCTCAACAATCGATAAATATCAGGTTGTCTTTGAGTCAGGATTTCGACCATGCCATCCTGCTTCTTGCATTAAAAAAAGGACGTTATCCAGTAAGCAGATGGGAATTAAAGCATGCTCCATTATATTGTTGAATACAAAGACTTTGGTCCGGTTTGTTTTCAACGTGAATCCACTATCTAACGTTCAGATGATCAGTGTAATAACCGGCACAGTATTGTAAAGTACAACAGTTTTCTCCATGACAGATAAGAGAACAAACTTCTGCCCTAGCTCTAAGTTTTATTGTGAGCTTTTTGAAACACAGATAATTCCTCCTATCAGGTGTTTTCCAAATCTATATTATATCGTGCGTCAGTTAATGAAACGGTTTTCAATAGTTCCATAGTCATCTTCACAAGCTACGTGCCGCTCAACAGCGGTTTCATGATGAGATGTGTCTCAGGCGTATATGCTGGGAAATGGAAGCTGAGTTTCCTAACAACTATCCGAGTAATCATGGTTCCATGTGTTTCAGCACTGATAAGTGATGCATATGCACACAAGTCATTAATTCTGCTCATCTTTCACACGGTTGTAGTCAACTGATAGGCTGCTCCAGTACGAAGAACTTCTCAGCGGTTTTCGTCAAATTCAGGTTCAATTTTTTACAATAATGTCAAACACCATTAACGAGCAAACAATTATGGCTGCCGTAAGCTCTACAAGCGCTTGTATGCCTATAGCTCCTGGAATTACAGATACCTATAGGCACACGTTGGAGTGCCTGGTTTACACAGTTTTCTTCACATTTTCACATTTTCACCGGTTCCTGGTCTACAGGGGTGGTCAAACGTGCTACAGCCGTACGATTTGGTGCTCAAAAAGGACGACCCAAGAAAATTAGTGTCGAACTTATTTTCTGTATATTAACTGTGGCTTTCTTCTATGTTGTACGTGGTAATTAAATATGATTTAGTTTTTCTGTACTTATACGTTAATTAAATTTAATTAGCGCACATCAAATATGAAAGTAACTGCCATCACCTGCGTACTATATAGATTTTATGGGTAGATTTCTTATCTGCCTCGAAACCAAGCGTTCAGTGCTGCGAAGCACGCAACAAAGTCAGTTCTCTTCTGCAGGGTGTTTCAGATAAGATATTTTTCTGTGTAATTTACATAACAATGAGTGGAGGAATGTTCATGTTGATGTAGATAGGTAAACTTAAGAATCGGTACTCTTTCTGCAGAGTCATGAAAATAGTTATTTTATCATTTTAATTCATTTAACTGCAGGTTCTCGGAGGAACATTGTAAATTGTATAAACTTTATGAAGTACTTTTCTTTTACCTTTATATACAAAAATTTCTTTTCGCATAACGTCCGTTTCAGGTTCTAAGTCAATTTTCCAATACGTTGTAGTGTTCAACATTTACATCTACGTTTTTTATTGTAAGATGCAGATGTTTTGAAAAAGAAATCTGTGTTGACTTGTTTCATACACACTAAAAATTATTCCCTAAAGCATTTGTTTTCTTGCCAATAGCCTGGTCTTTTTTCAGTTTCTTGATTAAAATTGCTTAATACATGTGTCCGATACCTAATTTTGAAAATTCCGTTTGCGATAAACGGACAGAAAAGCTGGGAACAAACCCTTGCACCATTAACATTATTTTTTCTTCTCGTTTATAACAAGATAGCCATTCTCGTTTGAGCTCCATGTACAGGGCAATCATAAAGTCTCGACCTACTTCAACGAAATAGTACGTGCTTTCAATAATACGCATGTATGCTCATTGTCAGCCTATGTATATGTTACCGTGAATGACCGAAATTGGAGAATGTCGACTTTCACCGGTGAATGTCAGCAGATACCAAATACGTCGATGAAAGATCGAATATTTCATTACATTGTTGTACATTCGGACCCTCTCCGGTGTGTGTCGACAATCACAGATATGCCGGCGTAGGTATTGATCGGAGCTGTCCTAGCTGTAGGTACACACTGTCGGTCTGACTCTGCTGGCGTACTTATAACGCTGATTCGGCGGAATGCTACACGTAGTCACATTAGTTCCAATTGCAGGATCTCTCTCACATGGCTTTTCGCGAAGTAGTGCCGTGTTTATGCGAAAAGTCTGTTGATCTTTACATTTTTATTTTATTTTATTTACACGTCAAGTTCCGTAGGACCAAATTAAGGAGCAAATATCCAAGGTGTCAGCAAATTAAATTACAACATAACAGTAATAACTAAAAAAAGTCTATGAACTCAAAAAAGTCAAGACACAATTTTAAGTAAACTCAATCAACAGTACAACAAGAATCAGCGTAATTTTTCAAGGAACTCCTCCACAGAACAGAAGGAGTGACCCATGAGGAAAACATTCAATTTCGATTTGAAAGCGCGTGGATTATTGCTAAGAATTTTGAATTCTAGTCGTAGCTTATTGAAAATGAATGCAGCAGTATGCTGCGCACTTTTCTGCACAAGGGTTAAGGAAGTCCGATCCAAATGCTGGTTTGATTTCTGCCTAGTATTAACTGAGGGAAAGCTTTTAATTTTTGGGAATAATCTGATATTGTTAACAAGAAAGGAGCGTAAAGTATATATATATATATATATATATATATATATATATATATATATATATATATATATATATATATATATAGAGGCCAATGTTAGAACACCCATATTAGTGAACAGGGGCCGACAAGACGTTCGTGAACTTACACCACTTACTGCCCAAACCGTTTCTGAGCCAAAAATATCCTTTAAGAATGGGAAGACTTACTCCAAAATATAATACCATACAGCATAAGCGAATGAAAATATGCACAGTAGAATAATTTTCGTGTCGAACGATCACTCGCTCCATATACCGTTCGAATAGTAAAAATAGCACCATTAAGTCTTTGAACACGATACTGAACGTGGGCTATCCACGACAGGTTACTATCTATCTGAACACTTAGAAATTTGCACCGTTCAGTTTCACAAATCATATGCCCATAAAACTTCGGGTTTTGTTGAATTGTGTGTTAGAAACTGTAAAAACTGAGTCTTATTGTGATTTAGCGCTAGTTTATTTTCTACAAGTCATGGACTCATGTCATGAACTGCACTATTTGTAACTGAGCAAATGTTGCACACAACATCCTTTACTACCAAGCTAGCGTCATCAGCAAACAGGAATATTTTAGAGCTACCCGTAATAGTAGAGGGCATATCATTTATATAAATAATAAGGAACAGAAGTGGCCCCAACACTGATCCCTGGAGCACCCCGCCACTTGACCATATCCCACTCAGACCCCACATCACAACCATTCTCAACACTGTGAATAATGACCTTTTGCTGTCTGTCGACAAAGCGGACAAAGCGGTGAACCAGTTGAGAGCTACTCCCCGTATCCCGCAAAGGTCCAACTTTTGGAGCAGTATTTTATGATCAACACAATCAAACGCCTTAGTTAAATAAAAAAATATGCATAAGGTTCGAAACCTTTTGTTTAACCCATCCAGTACCTCACAGAGAAAAGAGAATATAGCATTTTCAGTTGTTACACGACTCCTAAAGCCGAACTGTGCACTTGATAGCAAATCGTGCAATTTGAAATGATCAATTATCCTTACATACACGGCCTTTTCAATAACTTTAGCAAATACTGATGGCATAGATATAGGTCTAAAATTGTCTGCATTATGTCTTTCTCCCTTTTTATAAAGCGGTGTTACTACTGAATACTTTAATCATTCAGGAAACTGACTATTCCTAAAGGAAAAATTATAAATACGGCTAAATATAGGGCTAACATCTGCAGTACAGTAATTTAATATTCTGGCGATGTTTTGATCTGAGTTCTTGAAGCAAGGTAGGCTGCCCACCTTGCCTGTCTGTTGTGCAGGCCCTCTAATTGTTAAGGGATTGTTACGACAGGCGGGTTGATGCATTCGAAGTTTTTGCGATTCCTCCTTTGATTCGCTGGACAGTGTCCTGTGGTAGAAGAGGTCCTCCAGAGCATGACTCCCCGGTAAGGTTTCCAGATCTTTGAAGCTTACTGTCGAGTGAAGATATACTTGCTGTTGTTGCTGCTGGCTTATAAAATTTCCGAGTGAACATCTGTTGTACCTCCAGATAAGATATGCCGCGCCATCGGAGACTAACACCAACCACACGTTATTTTACAATATAGTAAGCATTCTTCTTGACTATCCGGAAAAAAAGTAATAGGTACACGTTGGCACTGTGATGGAGTATAATTGTCTACTATATAAATGCACAACCAGTATTATAGAAAGCGACAGTAAACGAATTCCTTGATTCAAAGAAAAGAATTATTGTCCGTAACAGAAGCTCACTGTGGTGCTTTTTAATTCATTTTACTCGCTAAATTACCTATAATGTTCACAAGATTATCAGAAAGTAATTGTGTAGCGGAATACAACACCAGCTACGCATTATAGACGAAGAAGTTTGCACAAACCACTGAAAACGTAGCTGGCCAGTGAAGCCGGACGACCGATGGTAGCGCTGAAGCCAGTACACTCTTCCCTCACATCTGTCATAGGTTGAAGGATGAAGCATGTTCAAGTCTTCCAGGATGTGGAAAACAGTGCTACAGAAAGTCTGTTTCAGATTAGGTGGTTTCATCTGTAACTTACAAAATGATAAGTGAAGGGAATGTTTGTTTAGACAAATAAATGTAAGAAAAGTTACTCATTCTTTAGGGTTATGAACATAGTGTATCTAGTTATCTTCCAGGAAGTTTCAGCAACGAGTTACAGTTTGTTAAATGCAACATTAATTTTTCTGTTATGTAGCTGAGGTATATAAATCAGCTGTACACGTTTCATTTTATATCAAAAGTCTATCAATTTTAGTTAGAGAGCTAGAAATTCTCAGAGTTCTGGGGATGGGTGTAACGTGATACGCATAATTGTCTGTGTTGAGATAGCTGTTCATTTAAGTCATTTGCTTAAACGAGTGCCCATTTTCCTGAATTCACAAGTTAATGCGCCTTCTAAACGACCTATGACGAGAATTCAAATTTCTAGTGCCACACAGCGCCACCTGGGCGGCCGGTCCCGCCGGTCCCGCAACGTGAAAGCTGTGAGCAACGTATATGGTCGAGCACTCTATAGCTCTTAGAAATGGTGCTCAGCAATATCTCTGGATGCGGAGACTGGCGACTTAGAGCGCCGTTCTCCTCGAGCGATATACAGCTTACGGTGAAGATCCTAAGAAAGGATCGATAACGAAGTAGCCAGCTAATAGCCCATATCCAGAAAACCATGTGGAACATCCCACCACTCACTTGAAAGGATTCGGCGAAGAGGCATGTAGCAAATATTCGCGTAACTGATGAAATGTATCTTTATGTTACTTTTCGTGTTTTATTACTTTGACCATCACCGAGCGAGGTGGCGCCGTGATTAGCACACTGGAGTCGCATTCTCCAGGACGACGGTTCAAGCCCGCATCCAGCCATCCTGGATTAGATTTTCCATGCTTTCCCTAAATCGCTTCAGGCAAATTCCGGGATGATTCCTTTGAAATGGCAAAATCGACTTCCTTCCCCATCCTTCCCCAATCCGATGGGACCGATCACCTCGTTGTTTGGTCCCCTCCCCCGAATCAACCAACCAATCAGCTGTGTCCGTCTCGGCCGTCTCCACATATTTCTTTATGCAAAATTGTTAACAACAAAATCAGAAATGAAGAACGGCAATCCGCCGGTGCCTAATGAGACTACTGTATTAATGTGGTCAGTTCACGGAGGAGACCACAATTCGATCCGGATGTAAGCAAGAGCGACTTCATATTTACAGTGTTCAGACTGGTATTATTCGCAAATGTGTAGCAGGCTGCCTACGATGCCATTCTTGAGGGGCGGACATCGCTAACACAACTAGGCGACTTCAATACCGCCCACCCTAAATGCGACATAGTGCGTATCCATCCACCCATCCAGAAACAACTCTACCTTAAGAACACATAACGCTGAATGTGTCATTCTCTTTTATTAGAACCTTCTTTGACTCCAGCGTTCCAACTGAGTAGTTCCATATACGACAATAAGTCACGTCGGTCGCCCATTCCACACTCCATTTAAATTCCACTCTCTAAATACTCTCAGAACGACTCTCATATCTTATTCCTGAGTAAATACTCCAGTGTAATTGCAATCTCACCAAATATTGCTTAGCATATTCCATCCAAACCCATCATAAGCCCAGCACGACCTTGTCGGATTATGACAGCCATCACGAACGTTCGCCCTTATGTAACCCATACCCATAAAATCAGTTCTCTTCTCACTCCCAACTTACACTGTTTTTGTCACATTCTAATTCCACACACTAATTTCGCACAGAGTTGGTTGACCAACAGCCGTACAACATGAACATCACGACCGTCACAGAGAATATCATCACTCCAATATGATCATAACGACATAATTATGTACCCCATATTTTATGATATTTTAAAGTTGTAATACTCGTTTTTTCTTTAGAGTAACATGTATGGTTCAAGAACTGGTGCTTAGTAAGTGTCAAGCCTGCTCATAGTCGCAAGAAAGACAATAATTGGGAAAAAATGAGGCGCATAATGGACCGCAAGTAGTCCCTTTCCTGCGTATCAGATACGTTTCTACGTGACACAACTTGCATATTACTGTAATAGATATTTGTATTTTTCATTCAGGGCTTGTAAACATTACATCGATATAAAAAAAAGGAAACAAACAACTTTGCACAGAACTTCGTTTTTAAGAGGATTTCGGGAAATGATCATCGCCAAGAGGTCTTTTTTCTAATTCACGCGCACACAGATGTGACTGACAAAAGGTTTAACATGGTAATGATGAAGTCTACTGTCCTTCCTGAAGGAATGCTACGAACAGAAGTCTGACAAAAATATGGAAACACCACAAAAAAGTGAATGTCTTGATGTAAAAATGGTTCAAATGGCTCAGAGCACTACGGGACTTAACTTCTGAGGTCATCAGTCCCCTAGAACTTAGAACTACTTAAACCTAACTAGCATAAGGACATCACACACATCCATGACCGAGTCAGGATTCGAACCTGCGACAGTCCAGACTGTAGCGCCTAGAACCGCTCGGCCACCCGGGCCGGCTCTGAATGTAAATGCAGATATTAGTCAAGCCTGCGGGTAACGCTGTTGTATTTCACCACTAACGGCACCTTTACAATGGCCTCAGTATGTTGTTGCAAGTGTTAGTCGTGGTCACAACAGCGTTATATGTAGTTGTGAGTGCATTATGCCGTATGGTAGGTGCGTCTGTAGCCAAGGTAGCTGAAGTGTTTGGTATTCCAAGACGCACCGTATCAAAGATATATACCACATACAGTGAGTGTTGTCCTCGCTAATCCTGTCTGCCCCAAACCAACACGAAGGGGACATCATAAGCAAGGGACTGCAGGGCGAGCTGGAATTAAAGAACACACAATAGTGATGCAAATGCCCATAACAGGAGAACGTAGTGCCGAAACTATAGAACTATGACTATGGAGCAGTGAAAGCAAGTCATTTGGTCGAATGAGTCTTGTTTAACACTGCTTCCATCCTCCAACAGAGTTTACGTCTGGCTTATGCCGTCCCAAGTCTACGATGCAAATCGCTTGCTGTCAAGAGTGAAACATGGCGAGGATGATGTTTTTGACAGCAATCTCGTGGTATTCCGTGGACCCCATGGTTACTTTACAACGTTTTATTACTGCCAAGGATTATGTGATTATTTTGGCTAATCAGGTCCATCCCATTATACAGAGTTTGTTCCCAATGGTGATGCCATGTTCTAAGACAACCGGGCCCTTTTTCACATAGCAATCATCGTCCAGGATTGGTTTTCTGAGCGTGAGGGCGAATTTTCGCACCTCGTGTGGCCACCAGAGTCACCAGATCTCAATATTACTGAGCCTTTGTGATCTACTTTGGAGGGAATTGCGTGGAACCACTTCCCAACTCTATCACCTTTAACTGAACTTGCCACTGTTTTGCAGGAAGAATGGTGTAAGATTCCCTTGAAAACTACACAGCTGTGTTTATCCACTCTGAGACGACAGAAGGCTGTTTTGAATGTCAACAGTTTCCCTACAACGTATTAGGCACGCTAATGTTGTGTGTTTTATATGTATCCACATTTTTGGCCAGCCCCTGTGCAACTCTCATTATGCTGAACTGGAAGCAGCGTTTTCCGTTAATGAACTATGCGATAAATCGGATAGCTAAAAATGATGCCGGTACCATTGATAGAAAAGTTTCGTTGACCTGAGACGAATGAAATTCCGTACGTGACTACATAACATCGGAAGCATTATACATATAAATTGACTTAAGGCCAAATTTCTAACGCTATTCGTCATTAAAAGGATCAGGTTAAGCCGAAGGAGGGGATGTTTTTCTGATTTTACTTTTTTTCTTCAACGTCAGTCACACCATGTCGGTGTTGGAAGTCTTATTGGTTTCTGACGTTCCAGAACAATTAGTAGGTGCTGCTCTTGCAAGTCATCAGGTGTTACGAGACAATAGCTACTTCCAAAGGCCAGCGTATTTAACTGTACGGAAGTGGAATGAATCACACGGCAGTCAAATGAGAGTGACAAAGCGGAGACCAGAACAGCAGAAGCAACGCAGTTCACAGTATGAATCATTCTGCCTTATCAGCCCAAGCTACCCCGGCCGTAATACGCAGCTGCCGGAAAGCTCAACTGTGAATCACCGAAGCTGTAGGGACTATGATGTTATTGCGCGTGACGTTCCAAAGAATTTATTGAGTGCCCGTTGGCTTCCAGAATTACTCGTAAGTGACGCAAGAAGTCGGGAGCTACGATCTTAATCACGCTTGTCAGCTGACGAGTTCGATGTTATGGGCAGTCTATGTGTCCGTGTCACCCATGGTACTTTTGAGATAATTTAGTGGCTTATTTTGTAAATAAGTATAACACTAATTTAAATAAAATTCTATTGTCAAGCAAAATAACATAATTATAAAACCACTGAAACTCATGTTACTTTATCCCTTTGGATCTCAGTGTCAGTAGGAAATGGTCATAACAAAATCTTTATTCTCTAATGCAGCTTTTTCCTATTTTAACTCACTTGAGGTAAACGCCGAATCTTGCGAAATATACCCCATATGAATCTTCAAATATACACAAAATTTTTACTCTTCTGTTTATTTCATTGAATTACAATCACGTTAGAAAATTTATGGAGCCTAAAGTACTTTATTCTGCACCCTGAACTTATAAAAAGAAATATGCCAGAATAACTAACTTTTAAATTACTTAATGCCCAAATGATAACTACAGTGAAAACAAATTAATAACCATATTCAATGTGCACCCTAAGATGTGTTCCATTTCCCAAAACTTGGCAATGAGCAAGGAAGGGCGAAAGTATCGATCACGGTCCAGAAGGGCGAAAGTATCATCACGGTCTATCAGTAAAAACTATACTGTCATTTTCCTAGAATAATCTGTGAAAACCATCGAAAAGTTCCAATCAGAATTGACTGATTAGGTAACATAGTCTTCAATCCCTCCAGCAGTTTTTTTTTCCTATTTTTAACTCAGTTTAGGTAAACGCCCAATGTAATGAAATATACCCTATATGAGACTCCAAATATACACAATATTTTTGCTCTTCTATTTATTTCAGTGAATTACAATCATGTTACAAAATTTATGGGGCTTAAAGTAGTTCTAAATGTAATGGGATGATTATGTAAGGTTAAAGACGTTTGAAAGCATGATGTTGTCTGCCAGCCTTAATTTTTCGTGGAAATCTATTAAACTGAATGCTGTAGAGAACTCGGAACATTTTTGTTTAGTACTTTAGGACATGCCCGAAAGATAAAGATCGTTCCCATCCAACAAATTCTGAAAATGCATGATGCTGTTTTTTGAAACAAATCAGTGTTTTCAATCACGTATTGTAGTGTCTTATTTTGTTACTGATGAGAGATTTCTTGGTTGTAGGTGTCTTTAGCAGATAACACTCCAAGTTTCACCTATTTTGCTTTGTTTGATTCTTCATCAAATCCACTGATTTACACAGTTTCGTCTAAGAACCACAATTTATCCATTTTACGTTTTGTGTTATCAACGACTTATGTGAGATTCGTGTGATATTGAATTTGGTTGTTTGATCAAATAGTTGACTGTAGTGTGACTTTTCTAGAGTTTACGTCTTCATTTCCTATAATAGTATTAAGTGAAAAAACTGGCATTCTCGTCCATTGAATAGTGGTCTATCGGACTACCACTTAAATACCTTGACAGTTCAGAGGCTTCCTTTACCAGGATACAGATTAGCGGGCTGTTTTTCAAGGGGTTCTTTGTGGAGTGGCAGAGTGGCCATGCACGTTAAAATCGGTAATCCACTGAGTCCATAGACGTATCACGGCACCGCACTGTACAGATATTTAAATGTTGTGCAGAGGCAGTTGCATTTAGTGAATCTAAAGTTCTAATTGTTGTTTTTTAAAGGTCCTCTAACTCTGACTTCAGAGCATTTTTGCTCGAGCTAGAGAGAGTCCTTGGTTCACTTCATCATCATCATCATCATTTAAGACTGATTATGCCTTTCAGCGTTAAGTCTGGAGCATAGCCCCCCTTATACAGTTCCTCCATGATCCCCTATTCAGTGCTAACATTGGTGCCTCTTCTGATGTTAAACCTATTACTTCAAAATCATTCTTAACCGAATCCAGGTACCTTCTCCTCGGTCTGCCCCGACTCCTCCTACCCTCTACTGCTGAATCCATGAGTCTCTTGGGTAACCTTCCTTCTCCCATGCGTGTAACATGACCCCACCATCTAAGCCTGTTCACCCTGACTGCTACAACTATAGAGTTCATTCCCAGTTTTTCTTTGATTTCCTCATTGTGGACACCCTCCTGCCATTGTTCCCATCTACTAGTACCTGCAATCATCCTAGCTACTTTCATATCCGTAACCTCAACCTTGTTGATAAGGTAACCTGAATCCACCCAGCTTTCGCTCCCATACAATAAAGTTGGTCGAAAGATTGAACGGTGCACAGATAACTTAGTCTTGGTACTGACTTCCTTCTTGCAGAAGAGAGTAGATCGTAGCTGAGCGCTCACTGCATTAGCTTTGCTACACCTCGCTTCCAGTTCTTTCACTATGTTGCCATCCTGTGAGAATATGCATCCTAAGTACTTGAAACCGTCCACCTGTTCTAACTTTGTTCCCCCTATTTGGCACTCAATCCGTTTATATTTCTTTCCCACTGACATTACTTTCGTTTTGGAGATGCTAATCTTCATACCATAGTCCTTACATTTCTGATCTAGCTCTGAAATATTGCTTTGCAAACTTTCAATCGAATCTGCCATCACAACTAAGTCATCCGCATATGTGAGACTGCTTATTTTGTGTTCACATATCTTAATCTCACCCAGCCAGTCTATTGTTTTCAACATATGATCCATACATAATATGAACGACAGTGGAGACAGGTTGCAGCCTTGTCTTACCCCTGAAACTACTCTGAACCATGAACTCAATTTACCGTCAACTCTAACTGCTGCCTGACTATCCATGTAAAGACCTTTAATTGCTTGCAAAAGTTTGCCTCCTATTCCATAATCTTGTAGAACAGACAATAACTTCCTCCTAGGAACCCGGTCATATGCCTTTTCTAGATCTATAAAGCATAGATACAACTCCCTGTTCCACTCATAACACTTCTCCATTATTTGCCGTAAGGTAAAGATCTGGTCCTGACAACCTCTAAGAGGCCTAAACCCACACTGATTTTCATCCAATTGGCCCTCAACTAATACTCGCACTTTCCTTTCAACAATACCTGAGAAGATTTTACCCACAACGCTGATTAAAGAGATACCTCTGTAGTTGTTACAATCTTTTCTGTTTCCATGTTTAAAGATTGGTGTGATTACTGCTTTTGTCCAGTCTGATGGAACCTGTCCCGACTCCCAGGCCATTTCAATTATCCTGTGTAGCCATTTAAGACCTGACATTCCACTGTATTTGATGAGTTCCGACTTAATTTCATCCACCCCAGCCGCTTTATTGCACTGCAATCTATTGACCATTTTTTCCACTTCCTCAAATGTGATCCTATTTCCATCATCATTCCTATCCCATTCTACCTCGAAGTCTGAAACATTAGTGATCGCATTTTCACCTACATTGAGCAACTCTTCAAAATATTCCCTCCATCTGCCCAAGGCATCCACAGGATTCACCAGCAGTTTTCCTGACCTTTCCAAAATACTTGTCATTTCCTTCTTACCTCCCTTTCGAAGCCTGCTAATTACACTCCAGAATGGTTTTCCAGCAGCTTGATCCATAGTCTCCAACCTGTTTCCAAAGTCTTCCCACGATTTCTTCTTGGATGCTGCAATTATCTGTTTGGCTTTGTTTCTTTCTTCAACATAACTTTCTCTGTCTACCAGGGTTCTGGTATGTAGCCATTTTTGGTACGCCTTCTTTTTCCTTTTACAGGCTGCCTTGACTGTATCATTCCACCAAGCTGTTTGCATCATCCTACTTTTACACACTACTGTTCCAAGACATTCTTTAGCCACTTCTAGTACTGTGTCCCTGTACCTTGTCCATTCCTTTTCCAATGACTGTAACTGACTACATTCAACTAACTGGTACCTTTCTGAGATCGCTGTTATGTACTTGTGCCTGATTTCCTTATCCTGAAGTTTCTCCACTCTTATCCTCCTACATATGGACCTGACCTCCTGCACTTTTGGCCTCACAATCCCAATTTCACTGCAGATTAAATAATGATCAGTGTCATCAAAGAATCCCCTGAATACACGTGTGTCCCTCACAGCCTTCCTGAATTCCTGATCTGTTATTATATAGTCAATGACAGATCTGGTTCCCCTGCCTTCCCAAGTATACCGGTGAATGTTCTTATGTTTAAAAAAGGAGTTTGTGATTACTAAGCCCATACTGGCACAGAAATCGAAGAGTTGTTTCCCGTTCCTGTTGGCCTCCATATCCTCTCCAAATTTACCCATAACCTTTCCATACCCTTCTGTTCCATTTCCAATCCTGGCATTAAAATCACCCATGAGCAGAACACTGTCCTTGTCCTTTACTCTAACAACTACATCACTGAGTGCGTCATAAAAACTGTCCATCTTATCTTGATCTGTCCCTTCACAATGCGAATATACTGACACAATCCTAATTTTCTTGCTAGACACTGTCAAATCTATCCACATCAGTCGTTCGTTTAGATACCTTATTGCAACTACGCTGGGTTCCATTTCTTTCCTGATGTAAAGACCAAAACCCATTTGTGCTATTCCTGCTTTGACTCCTGATAGGTAGACCTTGTATTCTCACACTTCCTCTTCTTTCTCACCCCTTACCCGAATGTCACTAACAGCTATAACGTCCAGCCCCATCTTACTTGCAGCCTCTGCCAGCTCTACCTTCTTCCCAGAGTAGCCCCCATTGATATTAATAGCTCCCCATCTCATTACCATTTGTTTGCCAAGTCGTATCTTAGGAGTCCCTGGTTTGTCAGTTAGAGGTGGGACTCCGTCACCTCCAAAGGTCCGAGGCATTTTGCTCTGATTGTTGCCAGCATCATATTTAAAGTACCAAGGAAGCAGGTTGCTAGCCTTACTTGCCCCGAGTCCCATTGGGTTTTACCCCTAACGGCTGAGGGACTAACCGGTGGATTTGGTAGTCTTTGCCGTATGAGCACAAAGGTGACCACGACTCAGAATATGTCCGAGATGCCCAGCCTTATTCCAAAGTAACTGGTATCCCGACTGTCGTGACCACTTACTTGGCCACTCATACGTTGCCCGTGGTTTATGAACTAGGACATGACTACAGGAACCCACACCATGAACCACAGGAAATACCAAAAATTAGTTACATGTGGTGACTTCAGTATTAATTTTGTATGTGCCTGTGTAAGAGAAAGGATGCTGGAAGTTCTCCTAAATTCATATGATCTGATGCAGACCGTATTTTTTTCCAACCAGGGCGCAGGGAAACAGTAGCACAGCCATAGAGAATATTTTTATTCATTCTTCATTACTAAACGGACTTTCTGTTAGCAAAAGAGTGAATCGCCTTTTAGACCATGATGCACAAATTTTAACACTGAATGTTTTTGTACTTAGACAAATGTTATATATAGTTACAAACTATGTAGAAAAGCATTAGAGAGTTTCTTAAACCTCGTTAAGGAACAAGAGCAGCTGGATGTTTATTGTGCCGATGACATAGATGACAAGTATAATGCTTTCCTTAACACATTTCTCATGTTCTTTGAAAGTTGCTTTACATTAGAACTTTCTAAACAGGGTACTAGCAGTAAAATGCAGCCTGCGTGAGTGGCATAAGGTTATCATGTAGAACAAAATGGGAATTAAGTCAAAATGTTAGAAGCAGTCAAGATCAAGCTACAGTAGCCCATTGTAAACACGTGCTTAAAAATATTATTACGAAGTCAAAGAGTATGTGGTACGCAAATAGAATAGCTAATTCACAGAATAAAATTAAAACCGTATGGTCAGTCGTGAAGGAAGTGTGTGGTCGGGAGCTCAAGGTCAACGACATAGAGTCAGTTCGTATTAAAAGTATTTCTTTTACTGAAAAGTCAGATATATGTACGGTAATTAACAGTCACTTGCTGAGCACTGCTGGTGAATTAAATAAAAACTTTGTGCCAACAGGGAATCATATAACTCTCTTCGAAAATGCCTTTACGAGACCGATGTCTGAAATACTCCTCTGTGGTACTGCCAAGGGTGAGACTGAGTCAATAATTAAATCACTGAAGACTAAGGCCCCTCGCGGATATGATGGAGTGCCTAGAAATAAATTAAAGTACCGTGCTGCACATGTTGGCCCAGTATTTTGACATATTTGTAATTTTTCCTTTAAGAATGGTCAGTTTCCTGAACGATTAAAGCACTCAGTAGTAAAGCCGCTTTATAGAGAGGTAGAAAGAGATAATGTGAGCACTTTTAGATCTGTTTCTATGCCATCACTGTTTGCTAAAGTTATTGAAAAGGCTGTGTATGTAAGAATAATTGATCATTTTATTTCACATAATTTGCTACAAATGTATTGTTCAGTTTTAGAAGTGGTTTAACAACTGAAAGTGCTATATTCTCACTTCTCTGTGAGGTACTGAACGGATTAAACCAATGGTTTCAAATGCTATGCATCTTTTTTCATTTAACTAAGGCGTTTGACTGTATTAATAACAAAATTTTGCTCCAGAATTTAGACAGTTAGGGAATATGGGGAGTAGCTCACAACTGATCACCTCTTACTTTGGCAACAGACAGCAAAAAGACATTATTCGCAGTTTCGAGAATGGCTATGATGTGGAGTCTGTGTGGGGTACGGTGAAATGAGAGGTGCCACAGGGATCCGTTCCGGGGTCACTCCTGTTCCTCATTTATGTAAGTGATATGCCTTCTAGTATTTCAATTAATTCTAAAATATTTCTGTTTGCTGATGACACTAGCTTGGTGGTAAAGGATGTTGTGTGCAACATTCGCTCGGTTACAAATAGTGCAGTTCATGACATAAGTTCATGGCTCGTAGAAAATAAACTAGCGCTAAATCACAGTAAGACTCAGTCCTTACCGTTTCTAACACACAGTTCCAGAACATCTTGTCGGCCCCTGGTCACTAATTTGGGTGTTTTAACATTGGCCTCTCAAGATATATATATATATAAAGAGGTAGAAAGAGATAATGTGAGCACTTTTAGATCTGTTTCTATGCCATATATACATATATATGTGTGTATATATATATATATATATATATATATATATATACACTCCTGGAAATGGAAAAAAGAACACATTGACACCGGTGTGTCAGACCCACCATACTTGCTCCGGACACTGCGGGAGGGCTGTACAAGCAATGATCACACGCACGGCACAGCGGACACACCAGGAACCGCGGTGTTGGCCGTCGAATGGCGCTAGCTGCGCAGCATTTGTGCACCGCCGCCGTCAGTGTCAGCCAGTTTGCCGTGGCATACGGAGCTCCATCGCAGTCTTTAACACTGGTAGCATGCCGCGACAGCGTGGACGTGAACCGTATGTGCAGTTGACGGACTTTGAGCGAGGGCGTATAGTGGGCAAGCGGGAGGCAGGGTGGACGTTCCGCCGAATTGCTCAACACGTGGGGCGTGAGGTCTCCACAGTACATCGATGTTGTCGCCGGTGGTCGGCGGAAGGTGCACGTGCCCGTCGACCTGGGACCGGACCGCAGCGACGCACGGATGCACGCCAAGACCGTAGGATCCTACGCAGTGCCGTAGGGGACCGCACCGCCACTTCCCAGCAAATTAGGGACACTGTTGCTTCTGGGGTATCGGCGAGGACCATTCGCAACCGTCTCCATGAAGTTGGGCTACGGTCCCGCACACCGTTAGGCCGTCTTCCGCTCACGCCCCAACATCGTGCAGCCCGCCTCCAGTGGTGTCGCGACAGGCGTGAATGGAGGGACGAATGGAGACGTGTCGTCTTCAGCGATGAGAGTCGCTTCTGCCTTGGTGCCAATGATGGTCGTATGCGTGTTTGGCGCCGTGCAGGTGAGCGCCACAATCAGGACTGCATACGACCGAGGCACACAGGGCCAACCCCCGGCATCATGGTGTGGGGAGCGATCTCCTACACTGGCCGTACACCACTGGTGATCGTCGAGGGGACACTGAATAGTGCACGGTACATCCAAACCGTCATCGAACCCATCGTTCTACCATTCCTAGACCGGCAAGGGAACTTGCTGTTCCAACAGGACAATGCACGTCCGCATGTATCCCATGCCACCCAACGTGCTCTAGAAGGTGTAAGTCAACTACCCTGGCCAGCAAGATCTCCGGATCTGTCCCCCATTGAGCATGTTTGGGACTGGATGAAGCGTCGTCTCACGCGGTCTGCACGTCCAGCACGAACGCTGGTCCAACTGAGGCGCCAGGTGGAAATGGCATGGCAAGCCGTTCCACAGGACTACATCCAGCATCTCTACGATCGTCTCCATGGGAGAATAGAAGCCTGCATTGCTGCGAAAGGTGGATATACACTGTACTAGTGCCGACATTGTGCATGCTCTGTTGCCTGTGTCTGTGTGCCTGTGGTTCTGTCAGTGTGATCATGTGATGTATCTGACCCCAGGAATGTGTCAATAAAGTTTCCCCTTCCTGGGACAATGAATTCACGGTGTTCTTATTTCAATTTCCAGGAGTGTATATTTTACTGTCGTTTCTTGCTAACAATATCAGCTTGTTCCCAAGAATTAGCAGCTCTCACTTAGTTGATACTAGTCAGAAATCCAGTCTGCATTTGGATTGCACTTCCTTGATTCTTGTGCAGAAAGGTGTGCAGTATACTGCTGCATCCATTTTCAATAAGCTAGTACAAGCGTCAGAAAATCTTAGCAGTAATCAACGCGCTTTCAAATCGAAACTGAAGATTTTCCTCGTGGGTCGCTTCTTCTATTCTTTCGATGAGTTCCTTGAAAAACTGAAATAATTCCTGTGTTATATTGTTGACTACGGTTACATAAACGTATGTTTTTTCTTTGGGGGGAGGAGTTATGAACATTTTTTGTTTGTTATTACTTTTGTTTTGTAATTTCATGTATTTACATGTTCAGTGACCTTGGAGATTTGTTGATCAGTTGGGACCGACGGAACTAGATGTGTAAAATAAAAAAAATATGGTCAATTGTCGTCATTCCAAGACATAATTATTTTTCTCACAGTTTCTTCCACACTCTTGTTATTTCCTCCAGAAAATAATTACCAAGGAGCTACCGATATCCTTGTCTGACACTTGTCTTTATAAAGAGTTTTCCATTGATCTCTAACATGAATTTCACTTTAGATTTTGGAAATGTAAGAGTTTGTCTAAATATACAGTTTCTTGATTACCTCCAATGCCCTTTTTTTTCTGTTGAGTCTTTCGAAAGATAGATATTATCACGTAATTTTTATATCACATAACAGTTCTTTTTGGTATTGATTTTAAGTCCCAAATCTGTAGTGGAAGATATCTTGCTAGTATTTATCTTGTTACTCTTTTTATCTAGACACGGCATAGTTCAGCATCTCTACGTGACATGAACTCAACAAGTCGTTAGAAGTCTATGACTTTAACTAACGTGGTCAGGAGTATCAACGATCTTACTTGATATAATTATTTATGAAGAAACAGTCACGATCGTAAAATATCATTCATTTAAAATGACCTGTTTAGACACACACAAAAAGGCCATTTTCAGATTGAGTGCACCATTTACTGGAGCTGGCAACGTGCTGACCCGTCAGGTGTTGTTAAGACGATTACTGTTTTATGTTCCGAAACCGGTCATTTTGCCACCGTCAGTGTTTCTTCATAAGTCATCTTTAGAAGTCCCCTGCATAAATATTGAGCTATGCTGCCATTATAGCCGACCATAATTGAGAATGTGTGGCCAATGCTGGATGTTGTGCACGAACTGATCCTTCGATTATGTTCCATAAGTGTTCAATGGGATTCATGTAGGGCGATATGGGTGACCAAAACTTTCACTCGATCTTTCGAGGCTCTTTTTCAAACCAACAGCGAGCAGCTTTTTGTGTGTGGGAGGGACGGGTGGGGGGGGGGGGGTTGAACGAGAAACGTCTCGCAAAGGTTGGAAATTGTGTGTTAAGTTTGTTGCAAGCCACTAAGTGCTCTCAGTCTCAAATACTGGATGAATGTAGTTTCACTATCCGTGCGTTGTGAGTAATGCTACTTTTCCACCCCTACCTTTGAAAGGCAGATGTTTCTTACCCCCTGCAGCGGTTCTTTCTATTAGGAGGAGATAGGGAATATGCATGGAAACATATTCGTAAATACATTTTTATAATATGTGTGGTTATGGATAACAATGTAATATTCCATAATATATTGAGCTTTATATCTCAGTGCTTTTCTAGTGATCTATGCCTATCTCGTTCTGCCTGAATTTACGTAACAGACACAATATTCCACCCCCTTCAAGCACTGCTTAAATTATATCACGTACTAGCTTCCAGAGTAAGGACTGTGCTGCATGGAGACAGACACATGCAGAGGGCACAGTGTGTGTGTGTGTGTGTGTGTGTGTGTGTGTGTGTGTGTGTGTGTGAGTGGGCCAGACTATTGTGAAATGAGACAAGTCTAGACTTGACAAAGCTGCTAACGAATGCATTACGCTGCTCTCCCTGACGACACCTGCCACAGTTAGCTTTCAACAACAACGTGCAGATAGATATTACTGGCTGCCTTTTACTATATGCCAGTTTATACACTTTAAGTGAAGCTTACGGAATCTGATAAATAATACAGACGCAGAAATGCTATAATTTACACCCTTTACATATTTTTCATAACTAATAGAATGCTTTTGAACATGGTGCAAAATTCACAGCGTTTTAATGCAATTGAATATAGCGCCACTTTAAACAAAATCGGATCCATTCGAACTTGGTGGCTTCATACTGGCTGGTTGTTTTGTTTTAATAACGGGTAAAGTACTGGGCTGTGATTGCCTGTTTCATTCATCGGTTGGTAATATACTAGACTGTGGTTGGGAGATCAAAATCTATGTGTGTTTGTGTGTGTGTGTGTGTGTGTCTGTGTGTGTGTGTGTGTGTGTGCGTGTGTGTGTGTGTGTGTGTGTGCGTGTGTGTGTGTGTGAATGAGCGAGTGTGTATCTATATGTAATTTCTCAAAAAAGTTGGGAACTTTTCAACATTGCTCCAATTTACGCAGTACAGATGAAGCTTATGTAATTTTAGCAATGCTGTAGTTTTGACAAGTAATTGGGTACCTTTGAACACAGCGGTAAAGTACTGAATGGCTGTTTCGATTTAATGTTTCCTAGTGAAACGCTCCTCTGCGATTTACTGTTTCATTTTAATGAATACTAAAAAAAGTTTAAATATCCCACCAAAGCTATCCTGCTTTTCAATACTTTACTTCCACTGCTATCTGCCGGCCGGAGTGGCCAAGCGGTTCTAGGCGCTACAGTCTGGAACTGCGCGATCGCTACGGTCGCAGGTTCGAATCCTGCCTCGGGCATGGATGTGTGTGATGTCATTAGGTTAGTTAGGTTTAAGTAGTTCTAAGTTCTAGAGGACTGATGACCACAGCAGTTGAGTCCCATAGTGCTCAGAGCCATTTGAACCATTCCACTGCTATCTCGCAATTTTTTCACATTTTCCGCCATCGTTGTCATTAAGTTTTAAATTTCATGCCATCTTAGACTGTGTCGTCATGGTAAAAATGCCCGCAATTTGTCCTGAAATCAGCACTTATACACCCGAACTCAGAGTTCAGGTGTGCGCCAGAACATACGTAGTAATACCACTTTTACACTGAGAAAAAATTCCTCAATTTTTAAACACCCAACAGTGAAGCTTTTTGGCTTCACAATTGATGAGAAAGTGACCTAATTACCATTTCTGATTGTCATGGAAACGAAACCTCTTATGAACGTCGCCAAAGCGACGTGATCGTTTAGGTTCGGGTTGCTTCCCGGCATATTATATACAGTCTTCGGCTGTAGCAGCGAAAATATCAGTACAGCCACTGAAATATTAAAGATTCCTTCCTGTCTAAGAGCAAAATACGGTCGGTAAGCTTGTAAAGCTACATTCTAAATATTGAGTGTTCCTCAGTGACTTGGCTTTAGGATGTCCCTTGATATTCCTTACCAAGAATTTGTCACAGACAAAGAGGTACTCCGAATGTCACGCAAGAATATTTTAGGTGTCATGCCCTTCAACGTATTACAGGCATAACAGCAGAATTCTAATTTTAAATGCATTTTCATTTATTTACTTTCTGTCAGATCAGCAAATTGATTCTGTCATTTAAAATTTTATCATCAGACACAGCTATTCTGGAGTCAAAACAAACTACAGCCCAACATAAAATCACACGGTAATCCATAACTGCTTTTTGTGTGGCTGCGGTAAATCGATTAAGACAAACGTAGGGAGGGTTTATTTGGAAGAAAATTCAGCAATACCTGTTTCCCATCCGAGTTCTGCTTGTAACGATTTCGTCGTCAACAAGACCTTAAGCTTAAACTTCCTTCATAATATTCTTACTTCAGCTTAAAATAACAACATCGACTGTCGTGTTTATTCCATCCATTGTCATCACAACATAATGTCCCCTTTAACCCCCAGAGTTTGAAGTAATGTTTTTGCGTGCTCAACTATTGTCAACTATCATTCCGATGAACTTCTTCACATGCCTTCTCGTAAACAAATACGAAAGAATGTCTATTTCATTGCCGCCACTCTGGCAACAGACGGACCAGTCGGAACAGACCGACCGCCGTGGAATCCCCACAACCATAGGCGTTTCTTGGTTGCGGTATGGAGAAGCACGGGGCCATGACACGGACCTCCCAGGGCCTGTAGGCTTTGCAGATATTGGAGCCGCTATTTCTCGTTCAAATAGCTCCTTAACTTCCATCAAGAGTCTGAATACAGCCCGTTCCAGTCGTCCCACCAACTAAAAATCTCTTGCAGTACGCAAATTGATCCCCACTGACCTATTGTTTTTCTTCATTTTTACAAAAAGGGGGAGATTTATTTCAAGTATTGCCATTAACATAGCCAAAAGTATGTGGAGAAAGGTACTAACGATCATACGGCGGCCACATTACCTGAGATCAGGTCGCCTTAGTCAAATCAGCACGACTGTACTGTGACGGTTTGGAAGAAATACCATGTAATATATTATGATGTTTCATTAACATGAAGAAAACGTCAGATATCTTCGTTATACTCACATTACGCAAGTAGTATAATTATCTTGTTGAATCGGTAACCGAGATAGTATTGGATCTCGTTATCCATGTCGCGGATTGCGTGGACCCTCCCGCCAGAGGTTAAAAAACGGCTCTAAGCACTGTGAGACTTAATATCTGAGGTCATCAGTCCCCTAGACTTAGAACTACCCAGACCTAACTAACTTAAGAACATCATACACATCCATTCCCGAGGCAGGATTCGAACCTGCGTCCGTAGCAGCAGCGCCGTTCCGGACTGAAGCGCCTAGAACCGCTCGTCCACAGCAGCTGGCACGCCTGAGGTTCGAGTCCTCCCCCGGGCATGGGTGTGTGTGTGTTTGTGTGTGTGTTGTTCTTAACATAAGTTAGTTTAAGTAGTGTGTAAGTCTAGGGACCGATGACCTCAGCAGTTTGGTCCCTTAAGAATTCACACACATTTTCACATTTTTTATCTCGTTACAATAATGAGCAACATTAAACGTCGAGCGCTACACAGGACTTAGAATAGGTGTTCAGCATTACAACGAAATTACGAAACCCGCGAGTTACACAGTCGTCATTCTCGTGCAATACACAGCTTACGGTCAAGTTCCTGGAAAAGAACAATAAGGAGATAAACCTGTTCAGCATAACCTGTCCACCATTCAACAATCACCTGAAATGATTCGGCAAAAAGGCATGCGGAGGAATCTCGTGTAGCTGTTGTGATGTAATCTTCAATTCTGTGTTAGTGTTCATTTAACTGTTTTCATCTCGGAAATAATCGTCAAATTTCTTAGTGCAGAATTGCTAATAAAACCACCAGAAATGAGTAGTTGTCACCTAGGGATGCGTACAGGGACTAATGTATTAAAGATTGAAATGTATGGAGGCGGCAACCCGTCGTTCCAAATGTATACCGGACATATATAGTTTTTACTATGAAATTACAATGAAATCCAGACCTTTAACTGCATACAGGCGTTGATAAATATCAACGGACACAGATGAAAACGTGTGCCCCGGCCGGGACTCGAACCCGAGATCTCCTATTTACATGGCAGTCGCTCTATCCGTCTGAGCGACCGAGGACACACAGTGTAGCGCGACTGCACGGACTTATCTCTGCCAGGCTCCCCTTGAGACCCACATCTCCAACTTACTGTCCACGCACTACATTAGTAGTCCGGCGGAGGTTCGAGTCCTCCCTTGGGGATGGGTGTGTGTGTTGGTCCTTAGGATAATTTAGGTTAAGTAGTGAGTAAGCTTAGGGACTGATGACCTTAGCAGTTAAGTCCCATAAGATATCACACACTTGTTTTACATTTGTAGTGCCCCTCCCCACTATACTCATTACTCGCGGCAGTCAATCTACCGATTCCCGTAAGAGTTCAGGCAATGTTAGTGCATCCACACTGAAGAAGAACACTAGCCACTAACCCTTATCTATATGAAGATGGTACCTGTTCTTTCGGACATGTCCGAAAGAACACATACCATCCTCATACTGTTTTTACTATGTTCGCACAGGTATTGTCCGCAAACGCGTGGCAGGCTCCTTGCTTGTCATATTCAAGGAGCGGACGTCGCGACAACACAAGGCGATATTAGTATCTCCGGCACGAGGGGTGACGCTGCATGTATCCAGTCGCCTCATCAATAAACAGTTCTACCCCAACAACTCCCAAGCCAAATATATTATCTTCTCTTTTTGTAACAGTCTTTCGAACAAGCGACTCAGTTGAGCATTTCTACAGCATATCATTCAACAAGTCACAATGGTTACCCATTTTGTAGTCCGCATAAATTTCACCACCTTAAACTCTTAAAACGATTCTCATTACTTATTTCCTTGTAGAAAGGCTATTGGTTTTGCTCTGCTACTATATATCGAGAAAATTGCTCTGTTGTACAGCAGCCAAATCCCATCGTAAGCACAGAACAACCCTACCGCATTACAACAACGCTCGCACTAATCCCCTATCACTTGCCTTCTGCAGCCCATGCACCAAAAATGAGTTCTCGTCTCACATCCACCTTGTATGAGAAAACATTAGTTTGTTCCATAAGTTCGTAGCGTTTTCGTCTTGCATGTTGGTATTCCGGTTGCTATGAGTTCATTTATCGATTACAATTTTTTTATTTGTAGTTCACTGATGCTATTTGAGTTTACATATTGTCATTTTATCATTCCTAGGTAGTGAGTGGAGCTGTGGACGCTAGAAAATGATGTGCCAAGTAGAGAAATCGTAAGACTTCCGACGTATGCTTCTGTTAGAATTCGATAGAAGGGTGACAGCACCGGAGACAGGGAGAAACATTTGCGCCGTGTATAGGGATATGGCCACTGGACAGAACACGCCAAGAAAATGGTTCTCTCGTTTTAAGGAGGAAAGTTTTGAAATTAGTGACTCTCCACGTTCAGGAAGACATCGAGGTTTGATGAACAGCGTTCAAACACATTAATCCGCAATGGTCCACGTCAGTGTACTGGAGAACTGGCAAATGAGATAAACTGTGATCTTTCACTATTTAGCGATGTTTGCATACTGTGGGTAAGTTTCAACAACGGGTGTATGATTACAGAATGCTCTAAACCAAAATCACAAAAATCGACAAGTGGCCATATGTAGCTCTCTGCTTGCTCGTTATGAATTGGCTCCTGAACACCACCGACCATTCCTACCTTGTATCGTTACTGTTAACGCGAAATGTTATCTTTATGCTAACATAACGAAAAGAAAGAAAAGATAGAGCCAAAGCAAAGCAGAAACTCCCCGCACAACGGCCTCCGCTCGTCCACAGTAGATTATGTTATGTATCTGTGGAACAGCGATGGTGTGGTGTATTACGAATTGCTTCCGCGACATGTAACCATCAGTGCTGACACTTATTGTCAACTACTGAGAAGTCATACAGACACAGTTCAAGAACAACGACCATGGTCATTGCGTGAAGTGATGCTACTCCACAATAACGCCCGCCAGCATCTGCTACACTGACAAAAAATCACTTTACAGGAGCTGGGTTGGGAGTCATTCCGCACCCACCATATTCACCTGATCTTGGGCCCTCAGATTTTCACTTTTTCCGTTCTCTGTCGAAGAGCCTTCAAGAAACTTCCACTCCGGATGAAAATGCTCTCCGAACATGAGTGTACGAGATCTTCGCATCAAAACCACGTGATTTCTACAGTCGCGCAATCGAAAATTTACTTCAGTGCTGGAAGACTGTTATAAACAGTACAGGAGAAGATATTTATTATGAATAAAATGTCTGTTCTATGTATCTACTGTGTTTATTAAACTTATGGAAAAACGCTAAGAATTTATGCACCAATCCAATAGCTACTTCCAAAGGTCATTGAGGAAGATAGTGCGAAGGTGACGGGAAGTCTCACGGCAGTCAAGTGACTAAGTGACATAGCAGAGAACGCAACAACGGAAGCCACGCAGCTCACAGCATGAACTCATTCAGCCGTATCGGCCCAAACTGCCCCGGCCCGAATATGTAGCAGCATTACAGCTCAGTTCTGAATCACAGAATTTGTGGAGACCCTGACGTTACCGCATGTGACATTCCAGTGAGTTGCCTGTCGTTCTCCACATAAACTCGTGAACGACGCAAGATGTGGGGAGCTAAGATCCTAAGCACATTATTCAGATAACGAATTCGTTGTTGACTTCACTGTAACTGCCCATCTGAACTGCTGTATCTGGGATGTCATTTAAATGCTTCATTTGTGACTGAAGCCAATGAATAAGTTCTACCCTAGATTCATAAAAATGCAGAAAATCTTAACTGGAACCCGAATTCGACTCTTATTTTACTGACGAGATAAGTGATGCAGTTATAAAATAATTGAATCTCTCGTTATTTTTTCTTCTTCACTGCAGCTCAGTGACAGTAAGAAATGGTCATAGAATACAGAATTTTATATCCTGGACTTATAAAAAGAATAATACCAGAATAATGACATTTTGAATTCCTTAATGTGGAAATGACAGTAACTATTAGAACTAATTGATAATAATATCAAATGTTCATTTTAAGACTTTTCATTTTTGCAAAACTTAACAATGGCCAAATAAATGGGAAGATATCGGTCAGGGTCTCTCAGTAGGAATTATACTGCAACTTTCCTGTAACGATTTTGGAAAACCATAAAGAAGTACAAATCAGAACGGTTGAACAGAAAACCGTTTCTTTATTCTCTTCATACGAACAGTATTTTTTCCTATTTTGATTCAATTCAGTGAAGTACACAGAATTCAGCACCACCACGTCCTTTGGTGGTGCTGAATTCTGTGTACTTCACTGAATTGAATCAAAATAGGAAAAAATACTGTTCGTATGAAGAGAATAAAGAAACGGTTTTCTGTTCAACCGTTCTGATTTGTACTTCTTTATGGTTTCATAAACACTCAGTATTTCTCCCTTCAATTAATTTCAATGAGTTACAGACGCGTTAAAAAATTTGTTTGACCTAAAGTTATATCGACGGGAATTGAAAGAAGGGTTTTGTGGGGAGAAAAAAACTTCAACATGATATCGAAAGCTTGAGGTTGTCTGTAACAGCCTTCACTTTTGTGACATCTATCGAAACTGAGTGCAGCACACATTTTTCAGTGGTACTCTACGACATTTTCACAACAGAAAGATCGTTTCTCTGTATGGGACTCTCTGCTGTATGCTGCTGCTCCTCTGACACAAATTCTTGTTTACAGTGATGAATTTCGGAAGTGACTAGATGTTCTTTGACGACAGTTCTGCTTTTTAGATACAAACCTATGTTAGCGTAGTGAATTAACACCGCGTATGGCGAGGGTAGGTCACTTTCTGCCTGAAAATAGTCCTTGTGCGTGCACTGAGTCGCTGCCAAACATATGGTGTCGTTCCCTACGCAGAGCTTTAGGTCAGGAAGAAAGTGTAGAAATTAAGAAATCAGCAGTTATGAATGAGACTTCAGTCTCTGTTCTGAACGCGTCCATAGACTGCATACAAACCCCGTTAATAGGCATAATAAGTAAGTCCTTTAGTTCAGGCATTTCCTACAGTACCTGACGCACACACAACTTGTGCTATTATTAAAGAAATGTTAAGCAGAGGGTATTGAAAAGTTCAGGACAGTTTCACTTCTCTGCGTATTCTCAAAAATATTTGAGTCAGTCATGATAAGAAGACTAATGAATTGCATGAATTAATATAACCTTTTTAATGAGCCAGAGTTTGGTTTGCAAAATGGGAAGACGTACAATATCGGCCATTACACAGTTCACAAAAGTGTTACCTGCAGCTCTTGACAATGGTTACTGTGTTTCTAGTGTATTCTTTCACTTTTCCAAGGCTTTTCATGCTGTTGACCACAAAATACTACTAAATAAACTAGAAGCACTAGGTGTAAGAAGAACCGCAAACGAGTGGTTCCAGCCTTACTTGGAAAACAGAGAGCAAAAAGTAGAAGTAGCTTACTTACTCTCAGATGAGAAATTTTTAGTAACAAAAACAAGAAGTATATAAACACAGGCGCTCTTCAGGAGAGTGTATTTGATCCAGTTCTGTTCTTAATATACACAGTGACTCAGCTACCACTGCCTATGTCGTTTTATACAACACGCAATGTTATGTCTGACCTTCAAAAGGTATTTTCATATTCTCTTGCCCGCTACGCTCAAACTATTAGTCCTACAGAAAAAATGAACAGGATCTTTTCTGTAGGAAATTAAATGTGGTTAAGTTTTGTACTGGTATACTTTTTCCATTAAGGCCGTAGGTTTCAATTGTTCAAGAAAAACGTACAAAAGTGATCTTCAGACCCTACACAACACAATCGGGCCCCACCTCTCAGGATTTCTAGTATGTCGCTCAAGGCATTCCCAACATAAAAATTTCCGACTACACGAACTGTTCCCGATATTCGACTTTTTTTATCTGTATTGATTGGCCTATTTACACCACCTGAGTAGTCGGCTATTTCGCTAACATTATTAATTTAATCGTGCCCGTGAGGGTAATGAATGAAAAAATGACTTTAGTAAACGTCACGCTAAGATTTACGTTGAAAATTCGATCCAAATAACACCTTAAAATCAGGGTCGTGGTGAGAAGGCCTTACTAATACAACGAAGTAATTGTTTATTTCATGCTGTTAAAATTCACAATATTCTTAGGTAAAATTTACAGAGCGACCATTTTGCATTCTTTAAAAGTTCTATTAAGACAGTGGCATGATAATACCACTCAGTGAGGACCCAAAAAAGTTGGAACGTGGGAAACAATTCGTGGAGTGTCAAATTTTTGTAAAGTGGTAGGAGGGAGATCCATGAGTGTCGTACTAGAAATCCTGACCGTAGGTGGCTGAGAGTGGGAGCGAGGTTTGAGGCTCACTCTTGTAAGTCTTTCTTGAATAACTTGAAAACAACGGTACTGGCGAAAACGTATTCCAGTGCAACATTTAACTACATTAAATATCCGACGAAAAAGATAGCGTTAATTTTTTCTGTAGGACTGATAGTTCGCGCGTAGAGAGCGAAGAGAATATGAAAATCTCGCTCATGGTTTCTGAAGGTCAAACATAACATTGTGAGATGCATAAAGCGACATCGGTAGGGATAGCTGAATCAGTCTGTATATCAATGTCTTTACATACAATATTAGTCAAAAGGACAAAGTACTTTTTGATAATGACAGTAACATCATAGCCACTGATAAAACACCAGAACTCTTAGTACAGAAACCAAATGCTACTCTCAAGGTTGTTTGTGATTCGGAAGTATACAACAGATTAACACCGAACATAAAGAAAACGAACAGTATGCACTTCATCGGTTAAAAGGGAACACCCTTCTGTCACGTCAAGCATAAATGATAAATTTATAGACTGTGCACCAAACAAAAAGTTTTTTGAGATAAATATTGTCAACTGACATGAAATGAACGCACAAAGATGGTCGCAAAATGTATGACATTAGTACGTTTTTTCCTTAGGAGTCTATCATCAATTTGTACAATTCAGTGTCTTGCGGTGACGTACTATTCCACCGTGCACACTATTCTCAGCTATGAGACTCTTTCCTGGGGACCGAAGGCACAAAACACAGAAACAACTTTTAAACTGCAGAAAATGGCCGTAATAATAGTAGTCAGGATCAATGTAAAAATTGTATCTTTTTATGGTACCTTTATTGTATCAAGTGAGTACATTTACCAATCTGACCAGCGTATTAGGGTATACATTACTATGTGCTTCACTAACAGGTCTACATACAATGATGGGACAAGAGCCAATTTGGGCTTATATTTACCAAGGAAAAATAAACAACAAGTTCCAAACGGCAATCAAGAAAATTTTACAATGAATTTCAAAGCAGATAATAACGATTACTAAAATACATCAGTATAAAAAGAAAGCTAAAACGTTTTCCATATATAATGCATACTACTCGTACGTAATCAGGCATTACTTGACAGTAGTTGTTACTAATGACACAAACGCCTTGTCATATTACCATATGGTAATGCTTTTGCAAGAAAATCATTTGCTAGGTTTATAGTGCATGACAGTAATGTCTTATCATTCTGCTGAGTTCAACAGGTCACTCTTCAGATAGGAAGATAATAAAGCTAAAGACAGACTTGGTAAGTACTCTCAAAATACTAGGCCTACAAAAGATTCTTCTCGGAACATAAAATACATACTTTTTACTCTCAGAGAGGAAGATTCTTGCACAGTATAGAGTTGCTTGAGAGCTGCAGCAAACCAGTCCTCGGACTGAATATCACAACAACAACAGTTGATATCCACCCACAATAGCAGCGATTGCCGGTGGTGTTACGAAAGCAGACATTGGACTGTTACACTATGAAAACAGATATCTTTATGAGTGTTTTCAGACTATCAATGACAATGTACGTACTACGAAGGATATTCTGCGTCACGCTGTCGCCAGTACTTGTGTTGAAGTGCAGGTGAACGAATACGTTTACTTGCTGCAGCTGTAGGGGAACCTTTGAAGTGACCAAGTGGCTGGACCGTTGTATTAAAAAAAATTCCCCAGAGTAAAGAGATGCTTCGAAATGAGTAGATATTACCCAATTGCTCAAAAGCAGCCTGAGAAAATTAAAAGCATGATTTTCAGTTTAACTGTACAATGTGGTTCAATGTTAAATTACAATCAAATGCACTGGATTTTTAAGAATATAATGCAAGGGAGGAAATCATAACAAAATCTTTGTCGTCAGTTGTATCACAGTCTTAGTTGCTGGGACGCTGTTTCGGGTTTTCTGTCTGACAGGCGTGCGAAAGTGTGTGTCCCGCATCTGCAAGTGTGTGTGTGTGTGTATTTAGCGCCGGGGGGGGGGGGGGGGGGGGGAGCAAGAAGGCAACACTGGACGCATGCTCTCTCCTGAAATCTGACAGGTATGACATTTTTATGCATTATAAAAGTCTCACGCAGTTCTAGTATTGAGTTTCGGCGGAAATGCGAGGTGGACTGTTACAATTAGCATGTCGGATACTACACATGTAGGAACAGTACGTACACGACGCAGAAAACGTCTTGCTGCAGGAAATACAAAGGGAATAATTGTGCAATATAAACGAAAATTCTATTTAATCTTGCAGCCCTTGACGAGAAGGAGGACGACGAGATTAGTATTTAACTTCCCGTCGACTCCGAGGTTATTAGACATGGAATATAAGCTCGGATTATGGAAGGATGGGAAAGGCAATCGGTAGTGCTTTTCGATGGAACCATCCCGGCATTTCACTGAAGCGGTTTAGGAAAATCAGAGAAAACCTAGAACTGGATGGCGTGACGCGGGATTAGCCGTCGTCCTCTCAAGTGCGAGACAAGTGTGCCAACCAACTGCGCCACCTCGCTCGGTCTCCAGCACGTGATCAGTGATAGAGTTCACTGAGAGATAAATCGTAATTATTATTATCCACGGGAAAGAATAAACTGAAGCCACGAAAAGGGCAGTACAAAGAACTATCACGCAATCATGGTTATCTTTGTCGCGTCTACCGATAGATGTACAAAAGATTGCATTTGTGGTGATTCACGACCGAAATGATGGCGGTAGCATTACCTTTAATGCGAAACAGTACTGCGGAATAAGAAGGACAAAGAGGTGACCCTCTGTCACGAAGACGTCATTGTCTGGAATTCAAAATAACGGCTCGAACAGCCTTTGTGGCTGTTCGCCAGATTCCAAGTGGCTAGGAATATTTAAATCAAGGCTTGGAAATTTGCTTCGCTCCAGCGAGACAACAGTCCTTAGGACCTATGATGATATCTGACTGCCTGGCAAAGTTAGCACGACATGGTTTAACTGACGATTAATTTCATCGACTTTCTCAGTAGTAATTGGATCGAACTTTGTGATATGTCATATGATTGGTAATTTTACATATAGTTTGAATCTACCGTCAGAAAAATTAAATGAACTTTTTTATGACACTTTCTTTGTCAGAAGCCCTCACCAGTGTGGCAATCGTTCCTGTTTCACACATTATGCTAGGGTAAAGAGAAGTCTCTGTTCTACTCATTGAAGGACATAGTTGTTTATTCTCTGTTCTTGAACAGTTGTACAACAATTACGTGGATGTTAAAAAACGACTGCACGAAAGATTCTAGACCAACGAGAGGTAAAGAGCTACCGGTGCTAACTGCGATGAAGCGAAACACAAAAATACGAGGTCCTACATCATTAGTCGGAGATCGTCACAGGTTCGGCGTCCGTGTGATAGAAGCCGATTGAACTTTCTGTTAAAAAAAAGTCATTGGGGTTTTATATGTTACGAACTCTGTTTTTCACGTTCCCATGTACTGGGGCAGTTGTCTAATCCTGCGTAATAGATTTCCGAGAGCATCACGGAACCATCCGAAGTGTGCTCGTCTCCCATCGTATTTGGCCATTTTGGATATAAATAATAGTAAGAATTCTCGCCCGTACGGCGTTTGCTGGGGAGGGGCTGAGTTTTGCTACTTCTCTCCTTTTCGGAAGCCTTCTTGGACATTCCCAGGTATAGGAGACATGCTGAGCTACGAATCCACACATGGGGGAGTTAACAAACACGTCGTTACGGTAGGACAGATACAAATGTTTGACTGGAAACCTTGCTGTGACCATAAGAGATCCATCGCGTAAGGTAATCGCTCCCTTCAACGGCACAGGACGGGTGGCTGACAAAGTCGCTTCTAGAGAAGAAACGATATGCTTTGGATTCTAGAGAAGTTGCCCTGCCGTTTAGATTGCATGTGCATTTTGTCAGATAGCTCCTCTGGTTTGGCCTCTCAGTATCTCCGACCTCGACGATGGCTGCTGTTGTCTTAGACCACAGCAGTTCATCTTGGATATGTTCGGTTATAATGCTGTTCACAGAGCGACGGCGATTTAAGTGCTATCCTGAAGTAGAGGTCGTTACTACGCGTCACTGAAGAGAGGTCA
Organism: Schistocerca cancellata; assembly: GCF_023864275.1. NCBI lineage: Eukaryota > Metazoa > Arthropoda > Insecta > Orthoptera > Acrididae > Schistocerca > Schistocerca cancellata. The sequence goes on from NC_064629.1 coordinate 621,608,198, forward strand.
GCGTCTCTAATCTTTCCTCTCTCATTTCCTTGTATAGCTTTTATTGAACTGCTGAAAAAGACCGTTGTAACATCCTGGCCAACGGATTGCCTGTTAAAATTCGATTCTACTTGCCAATTTGAGGGTAGTTTACGTGGGGCCTCGCACATACTTTATCCTATCAACCTAAGAAACGTATCTGTTCAACCGTAATATTAGCAGTCATCATTAAAAAAAAAAAAAGAGGCATGGATATGAGGAAGTACATCCAGTAACATGATCAGACGTGGAGATTTGCTAGCTAACGACATGTTAGAGGTGCCAACCAAGATCAATAAGCGTTGTTTACTCACGATGTTTTCATGTTACTTTACGACGAGGGGTATTAATGTGACGTGTTTTTCTGGTTAGCTTTACTTCTGTCAAAAAGAATTTCTCACTCACTCTGATATTTTTGTACTGCGGACATCTGATTTTCAGACTTTTATTTTCTAAGTAAAAATATTGTCGTTACTCAACTGAGTGGATTGCCTGGATTTAATCGCAAGAAGGATGGAATTTCAGATCGAAAATCCAAAAAGATTCTATTGATATTAATATTAATTTTATTAGAAAGTATACTGCACGTATACTAATGGCCACTGAGTGACTGAATAGATGATTTAAAGCCGCTTACTGATTTTATATAAGACCTAAACGTTTTAGTCTTTCTGGCCAACTAGGTTGGTAAAATATTACTTTCGAAGCAATTAAATGCTTCTCTCATTGTTACACTGGTGCTCATTTTCGCTTCGTTCAACATTTTTTTGTGTTTACCTATATTAAAGTCTACACCAATCAATAGACTGAAATACAGCTAGTTCTGTGTTTTTCCTGTAAAATTTAGTTCTTATGCCACGATAGATTATTAGTCTCGCTGTTATATCAAGAAAGAAAATTGTTTAATCTTTCCCCTCTTTGATAAATTGCAGCCGACGCCCATGCGCTTAAGGCAGCATAGAAACGCATCCATTTGTCGACTAGTCGGCAACGTCGAGACTGCGTCGTGAACAAACGGAAGTATGTCTCCTTCACAGGATAATTCCACTTAAGTTTGCTGGAGGACCAATGTTAGCCTGTGCAGTGTCAGTATATCCGCGAAAAAAGGAAGTTGGATGGTTGTGGGCTCATTGTGTCAGGAGCTCTCTGTCCCTCCTCCCGGTACAAAAAACATCATATGACACAAAAAATTAAGTAATACGTGATGAATGGTTACCAATACTTGAGATCAAATGAGGTGAGTAATGTAGTTGCTCACGTACGTCATTACAGCCATAGGATCAAGATGAGGCCCACGTCTCTTATGAATTGAAATATTACCCGCTGAACTGAAAATCGATTTGGCACAAATGGTTTGCATGCATAATAACGAACGTGTCAACCTCTTTTGTTTAAGGCGTTTACCGTCATGGGAATAATGGATTTTTGATTGTAATCAGGAATTTACGGAAGTGCATAATAGTGTCATCAATCGAAATTAAACAAACTCTAATGCTATTTGTTCGTTCTAAAGCGTCCGTTTATCTGAACCGCTATATTCAGACCTCATACAGTCATCCACTTCATATAGACGGTTATAAAATGTTGCGTCGTCCATTCTTTCACCGTATCATCTGAAAGTCAGTATTTTTTCTTCTTTTGTTTTATGAGGCGGTTAGTAAGATGGCTCTCAGTTTGAAAAGTTCAACGTTCTCTTCATGTTTCCGCTGTCATGAAATTTTTCTCTTGAATTCCTGACCTTCTCTGAAGCGTGGGGTGAGATTTTTTCCTACACTTCACTTTTCAGCGACTTTAGTTAATCCATGTGTGGCGTCATAAGGCCATACGGTTCTCTTCCCGCCGTACTGAGACATCTTTCAGAAGGCACTAGTGGCTGGGAGTTTACTACTGTGTAAGGAGTTACAATGTCAGTTGAGCTTACAGATTTTTTCATATTCTTCGATTGTAGCAAACAAGTCCCCAAATAATTGTTTTGTTTTGTGGAAAAGTTTACTTTTTGTTCTGTTTATACTGAATGTGTACCTGTGATTTCGTATCTTCTCAGTTTGTGTCTCGACAGTTAAGCACGAAAAACCAATGGTGTTTGTATTTTACATTCTTCATCAAGTCATTCGACTTCTTGTTGAAGAAACACGCCAGGAAATGATTCTCTTTACGTATTGTTACACTGCCGCTAAGAATTCTATGGTTCTACCAGGGCTAAACACTTCTGACGAAAATTTTACCTTATAAACACGCTTGATTCTATTATACTTAACTTTTGGGCACTAGCGTAGTACTCTTTTCTTCTTTACCAAGTAATGCAATTTCTTCCAAAAAGGTAGAATAATGATTAATTGTTTACAAACTGTAAACCATCTTCAAATGAAATTGCGCCCTCACGTTTTCATCTTTTACGTTCTCTATCGAACATCCTTCAAGGAACTTCCTTTTCGGATGAAAATATGTTACGAACAAGGCTCGACGATTCTTTGCATCAAAATCACATGATTTCTAGATTCACGGAATATAAAGGCTACCTTATCGTTGTAATACTACTGTGAACAGTGAAGAAAACTATATTATTGATGACTAAAGTCTCTGTTCTGTGTATATGTTGTACGTATTGAACTTCTGGAAAAACTCTACATATGGGTCTGAACATGGAATGTTAAATCGCTTAATTTGGCAGGTAGGGTAGGAAGTTTTAAAAAAAAGGAAATGGATAGATTGAAATTGGTTATAGTTGGAAGCAGTTAAGATCGGTGGCAGGAGGAACAGACGAGCTCAGGGTTAAAAATACAAAATTAAATAGAGGTGAGGCAGGAGTAGGTTCAGTAATGAATAAGAAAATATGAAAGGAAGTCAGTTACTATGAACAGCGTAGTGAACGTATTCTCATAGCCAATATAGACATTAATCTCACCCCCACCACAGTAGTACGAGTTCATATTCCAGCTAGCTCCACGAATTATGAACAGATTGAAGAAATGTAAGATGAAATAAAATAAATTATTCAGATAATAGTGAAGACGAAAATTTAATTGGAATTCGATAGTGGCAAAAGGTAGAGAAGGACAAGCATTAGGTGAAAATGGTCTGGGGAAAAAAGGAATAAAGAGGAAATTGCCTGGTAGAATTTTGCACAGAGCATAATTTGATCAACGCTAACACTAGGTTTAAGAAACATGCAAGAATATTGTATATATGGAAGAGAGCGGGAGACAGCGTAAGGTTTCAGATTGAGTATAAAATGGTAAGACAGAGATTTCGGAACAAGATATTAAATTTTAAGACAGTTCCAAGGTCAGCTGTGGACTCTTACCACAATTTATTGCCTATGAACTGCAGGTTGAAACTGAAGAAATTGGAAAAGGTAGGAAATTTAAAGAGATGGGACCAGGGTAAGTTGAACGAAAGGGGAAGTTGTTGAGAGTTTCATAGGTATCATTAGGTAGCGGTTGACTAGAACAGAGAAAAGGACTACAATAGAAAACGAATGGGTAGCTTTGAGAGATGAAACAGGGAAGGCAGCAGAGGGTTAAATAGGTGAAAAACAATGACTAGTAGAAAACCTCGGCTATCAATGGAGATATTGGATTTAACTGACGAAAGGAGAAAATATAAAAATGCAGAAAATAAAGCAGGCGATAGTGAATACAAAAGTCTAAAAAATGAGATTGACAGGAGGTGCTAAAGGCCTAAGCAAGAATGACTAGAGGCCAATATCAGGATTTTGGAGCATATTTCACTGCTGGAAATACAGATACCGCCTACAAGAAAGTTAAAGAGACCTTTGCAGAAAAGAGAAACAGCTGGATGAGTATCGAGAGCTCAGGTGGAAAACCAGTACTAAGTAAATAATTGAAAAAATAAATGGTTCACATGGCTGCTAGCACTATGGGACTTAACAGCTGAGGTCATCAGTCCCCTAGACTTAGAAATACTTAAACCCAACTAACCTAAGGACATCACACACATCCAATCCCGAGGCAGGATTCGAACCTGCGAACGCAGTAGCCGCGCGGCGCCGGACTGAAGCGCCTAGAATCCCTCGACCACAGCGGCCGGCCTAAAGAACTGAAAGCTGAAAGGTGGAAACAGTATATATAGAGGGGCTATTCAAGGGAAATGAAGGCAATGTTATTGAAAGGGACAGAGGACGTAGATGAAGATGAGATGTATGATACTGCGAGAAGAACTTGACAGAGCAGTGATAGACCTAAGTCGAAACAAGGCCCCTGGAGCAAACGGCATTCTGTCGTATCTACTGATAGCCTAGGGACAGCCAGCCATGACCAAACTATTCCATTTACTGCGCAAGATGTATGAGTAAGGCGAAATACCCTCAAATATCTAGAAGAATCTAATAATTCCAATACCACAGAAAACAGCAGGTGAAAGGTGTGATTATGAAGTAACTATTAGTTTAATACATCTTCTTGAGAAGTACTAACATTTCATTTCATTTAGTGCATATCTAATACCTACTACCTTATATTTTTAAAAGCAGGTAGTACCTTACACAATTTTACATGTAATAGCACTTTGTTCCACATACTAGGAAAATTTCTTTTGAGCGACGAACAAAGATAAATACAGAGTTACAAAGAAAGTTAAATTAGTTGTAGAAAACGGAGTATTAAAATGATAAATGTTAGTACTTTAGATGGAAATAATAGAAAGATGGTACTTACATGTAATCTTTACAGAAGAATGGAAAAACCGGGACAAGCCGACCTCGAGGAAGATCAGTTAGGATTCTCGACAAATGTAAGAACAGGCAAGGTAATTCTGAGCCTACGACTTCTCTTAGCAGATAGGTTAAGGAAAGGCAAACCTACGTTTGTGTCATTTGTAGATTTAGAGAAATATTTTTGACAGTGTTGACAGGAATATCCTCGTTGAAACTCTGAAAGTCACAGGTGTAAAATACAGGGAGCGAAAGGCTATTTACAACTTCTACAGAAATCAGACATCCATTATCAGAGTCGAGGAGTACGAAAGGACGCAATGGTTGAAATGGGAGTGACACAGAGTTGTAGCCTGCCGCCGGAGTTATTCAATCTGTACATTGAGCAAGCAGTAAAGGAAACCAATGAAAAATGTGGAGTAGAAATTAAAGTTCAGAGAGAAGACATAAATTTTTGAACTTTGCTGACGACACTGTAACTCTGTCAGAGACAGCAAAAGAGTTGGAAGAGCAGCTGAAAGGAGAGGAGAGCGTCTTGAAACGAGGATACAAGACGAACATCAACAAAATCAAAAACAGAATAACAGACAGTAGTTGAGTTAAAGCAGGTGATGATGATGGAATTAGATTACTAAACGAGACTCTAATAGTATAGACAAGTTTTGCTATTTGGGCATTAATATAATTGATAATGGATAAAACACAGAGAATATAAATGTAGACGCGCAACACAAGAGAATCCTTTATGAGGGAGAGGAATTTGTTAACATTGTAAGTACATTTAAGTGTTAGGAAGAATCTTCCGAAGGTTTTTGTCTGGAGTGTAATCATGTACGGAAGTAAAAGATGGACGATAAACAATTTATACAAGAAGAGAATAGGGACTTCTGAAATGCGGTGTCACAGCGAAATGCTGATTATTAGATGGGTAGATCGAGTAACTAATGAGGACGTATCGATTAGAATTAGGGAGATAAAGAATTTGTGGCACAACTTGACTAATAGAATGGATCGGTTGGTATGACACATTCTGAGATATCAAAGGATCAGTAATTTAGTACTGGAGCGGACTGTGTGGGCTAAAAATCGTAGAGGGAAACCAAGACATGAATACAGTAAGCGGATTCAGAAGGACGTGGATTGCAGTAGTTCTTCCGAGATAAAGAGGCTTACGCGGAGCAGAGCAGCATGAAGAGCTGCATCAAACAGGTCTTCTGACTGGAGAAGCCTACAACAACATCTGACAAATGTTACCGCATGCTCATCTGAAAATTCAGAATCATTTCAAGAAATGTTTACGTATTAAAGTGGGCATCAATTCACTTTTGATGGAAGATGTTAATAAAGAAACTGTAACGTTCCCTATTTTAAACGTTTCCGTGGTCAAAACAATGATTGTATTAGAAAAATTAAGACCATATTTGTTTATAACTTCAACACAATAAGGTTTCCACTTATTCCACTTAGCAAATCAGAGCCATTCCATATAACTAGACTCGGAATGGAGAAACACATTATCAGATGATTCCAGCATCCTATGTGATAGTGCACGAATACTGTGTTGTTTAGAACAACAGTACTACGTAACTGTCATTTTTTTTACTTCTGGATGGTTATTCATTAATATAGAGCAACAATAAATTAATAATCACCACGGATTACAAGTAAGTGTTTTTCGTAAGAAGTTATTTCATTAAGGAAGAATTACCGCGAATTTCCCTTTGTGAAATTTTGTTGTTTATTTGCTTTGGTCTCATAAGGTAAAAAGGAAAAATAAAAATCATACAGCTGTATTGTCGAATATCTCAGTTTGTTGATGGTGGTACAGTAGGTTGAAGACTCATTTCATTTACCTTAGAAGATAATCTTATCTGCTGTGTTGCGTAAAATTTCCCAGAAAAGAGGTGCAATTTTATCGTGTGTAACACGCAGCAGTAAGAGTTTACATTTCAAGAAAAAGAATGTATACGAAAGATTATTGAAATTAATTTTTTCTTGCCCTCAATGACTAAAACTTTATTTTCCAGTGTTTGTATGTCAGTACTTGTGTGTCCATATGCTGCAATGTTATTTCATTGTAATACAGACAGCCTGAAAATGGTCCAGAATAAAATAATGTAAAATAATGACCCTGTAGTACATATAATGGATTCTTAAAACGAATAGATGAATCTATTTACATAGGGTCAGTCATTTCATACCCAAGAAAATTTTTCGTTTTGGAATTTCACAGTAAATTTCACTCTTTTTGACTGTCGAACATTGTCATTTGGGACTGCCGACCAGCCTTACTCACCTTTGATGTAAAGATTATCATGGGACTGGATATGGAAACTACAAAGAGTGAGTAAGCTTTGTATCAGGGGCCCTGCCTGAGCTTCCCCTACCCCGTATTTTCCCCCACCCTGTAGCTTCCACCACACTGTAGCTCCCCCACTGCAGCTATCTCCCACCACTGCCTGTGTGTCCCCACTCCGAGACTCCTCCAACAGTTCACAAAGAGCGCAGCTGTCATTCAGTTCGAGTGAGATCTCCGTGCATAGTGCGACTTGTGTGAGCTATTCGAAGAACGTCTCAGTGCTTTGCGCGAGGTCCGGACGGTTTCATAGTATCAGTTGGATCACTCTATAGTGCATTATGTCGTCACAGGCTCCCAATGAATTAGGACAGAACGCGGTTATGTGCTACTTCCCTTGGCTTCCGTACTACCTTAGGTACCAGATTGGCTTTGATATTCTTCTTAATACTCCTGATGCACAAGCAGATCCTTCCGTGGCAGGTCAATCTCCGCGCTTGATCCATGTTCAGTTGCACTTTCCAGATGGGTTTCTCTGTAATCCGGCTAACTTCGATGAACTGCCACATCCCCTTTTCTTTCTAGGTGGTGAGCAAGACGTCTACCCCCCACACCCCCATTTCAATCCGCCAGTGTACCCAGATTACTTACATGCAACATCACCCTTAAACCACCTTGTACAGATGTACTTCCACAGGGTTATGATGTGGCAAGGACAACTTGATACTCGTGTGGTTGTACGTGTCGTAAATGGTCAGCCTGGGGAATATTTGGTAATTGATGACACGCTATACGATGCCATTCCTCAGGGTAATGAGTGTGGCGAGTTTCATAGAGAGCCAGAACATGTTCGCAACAAAAGACCGCAGGGTGTTCAAAAACGCAAGCGTTCAAAGCAGTCGGACAAACAGTCAGAACGTTCACGTCAGCATCCCTCAAAGTCAGGAATCACAGATCAACGAGACGCATCATATCCAGCTAAACGCACATACAATGAAAGTGCCGCCACAGACCCCAGTGAGTATAACGTAATGCTTATGAACCTCTTCGTTAGCATTTTAAGCATGTAATGCTCCCTGTAACTGTGCTCCTGTATTCATGAGTTGTACTAAGGAGCTACCAAATCAGGAAATGTCGTTGCCACTATCTAGGAGAAACAGTTGAATACACTGCTGCCAACAAGATTGAAAGTAATTTTGTTATGCAATCACTGTGAACCTTCGTTAATCACTAACACAATTCGTACTTCATTAGAATGTGATAAGCTATATAAGCTAGATTTAGAATTCCATGTGTGGAACATGTATGATAATTTGTTGAGCGTGATGCATACTGAACTACTACACACTTACAATTAGAAAATAGTAAAGCAACCTAAGCATACTGAAGTACATATGTGTTATATAGATAGTACAGACTGCAGCACGAATTAGAATCTGACTTGGCCATTTCAGTTTTAAATCTTCCCTTTGGAGCACTCTGTATTTAATAATATTTCGTGTATTTTATACACATTCAGCATTAGTTTTCTATTCTGTGCAGAAATTACAGCGATGTGAACTTACATTCGTACTTACTGAGAAGCAACGAACTAAATTTATTTATAAGATCTGTTCACTTTTCTGCTACATACAAGGACAAATCTTTTCCCTAGCGTTTATAAGAACGAGTTGTCTTAAAAACAATATGAAAACATATAACAAATTATGTGCTAGCACTCAGTAAGCGATATCCAATGTAAAACTGCGCTACTAGATACAGACTTGCAGTGATTATCAGTTTCAGCTACATACATAAAATTCCAATTTGAGACTGGCCAGCCGCTGTAGCCGAGCGGTTCTAGGCTCTTTAGTCAAGAAACGCGCTGCTGTTACGGTCGCAGGTTCGAATCCTGCCTCAGGCATGGATATGTGTGATGCCCTTAGGTTAGTTAAGTTTAAGTTGTTCTAAGTCTAAGGGACTGATGACCTGAGATGTTAAGTCCCATACTGTTTAGAGCCATTTGAACCAATTGAGACTAATGATAATATTTAAATTTTCCGTACGCAAATCTTAATGAAACTGTGCACAGCCATAATTGTAAACCTTCTACAGTATGTTAAGCTGTATTTCGGGAACTCAGAAACTCTAGGTGAATCAGTAATAATTAGCAAAAATATGAATTTTCACACATGAATGTTATTAGTTCATGAATCACAGATGTGCATCAAGATATGTCATTTTAGATTTTGCTACAGCCCAGAATACAACATAACAGGAAATTGCAGTAATTTAACAGCACTGCACAGCATAGAGTACCTGAGAAATATTTCTTTACTTGTATTTTTTTTGCTACTTAGCTTAACTTTTTTCACTATATTTAAACTTACTGGCTGTGCTGTACTAAACTAGTTATCAGTGAGTTACCTGTAGCAAATAATTTGTTAGATGTCTGCAAAATCTTCTGCCTTTGATACACAGTTAACAGAGAAAACAATGGAGTTGCTCACAAGAATTACAATAATTGGCAGACCTCGCTTGTTTACCATTCTTGAATGATTCTTGTGATATCTCTTAAAGCCAAATATGCACAGTATGCCATTGGTGGCCTTACATGATGTATCCTTCAGGTGTCTTACTGCTAAAATATTTTTAGTGTATATTTCTTTACATCTTCTGCAGGATCCATTACCACATGTCATTTATTACAATAACTATGGTGTACACTATTAATGTGTGTGTGTGTGTGTTCTTTTTTTTTCAGAAGACCATCTGCAAAACCAAGATATGTCTACACTGAGTCAGCTAATGGCAGGGGAATATGAAAGCATGCAAGAGATACAACCCGAAGAGGATAATGCCACATCAGTTACCACTCAGGCTAATGTTGCCACTGTCACAAAGGAAATGGATAATTTGGATTTGGATGGCCAGAATACTGATGAAAATATCGTTCATGATGACGAATACGTATTTTTTGATGAGTGGGTAGTAAATTTATAATTTTGATATTGTTGCTTCGCGCATTCCAGTTAACGAATTAAAAACCTAAGCAAAATGTTCATGTCCAACAGCAGAAATACGAAAAAAATGGTTATGTTACTAGAATTTCGACATAATACAACACTATTTTAAGCATAAGCTTAATATGGACACTTGTTTTGGAGATATAACAGCAGTCAGATTATTTTTATTGTCGAATTACTGTAGTTAGAAAGGAGAATTAAAAAAAATATATAACTGGAAATAGAAGTAGATATTTCGGTTAAATTAGGCTGTTGTAATCATGGAATTCACATTTATATGTGGTAAATAATGTATGGCCTATACAAATGTGCCTTTCTGCACTAAAATTCGATATGATATAATGAACTATCAGTTTATTGGTTGTTACAATTTATTTATAGAATTTTTCCAAGAACTAAGTGAAAAAAGGTGTCAAAACCACATTTTATACAGTGAGAGGAATCAATGCTTTGTTTCCTTACCACATAGAGTATCATACTTGATTGTTAATCATGGTCTCTTTTGTATAATGCAGTATACTGAAAATTTTCTGGTTAGATAAATTCTTGAAGATGTATTTTTCTTTAAATATATTACATGCATATTACTAGAACTCTTAAAATGTATAACTAATGGAATGTTTCTATAAAGGAATCCTGCTTGACCATTTTTCTATTTGTCTTATAAAACTGAAAGTGCTTTAAACCTGAACTTCTAAAAGTATGCTAATAATATGGAAAACATATAGTTTTGTACTCATCCACATTAATAAACTAGTTGTCGTTGATATATTTTTGGAAATACAGAATTGGCAATTTTACCTTCCGATGTATTTTGTGTAACACGCGTTTATAGTAATATACTATTATGTCTGTATGTTTCTCATTAATTAAAGGATCAAATATTGATCAAAATTCATTTTATGTGAATTTATTCTCATTGGCTTTTAGGCTACTAGTAAGCAATGACATAGCTAATTAAAATTTGTTTGACTTCTACAACACATACTGAGGGCTAACATAGAGCAAATTAATACCAATACTAAGACTGAAGTTTCCGATGAGTGACGCATTTTAGTAGAGTGAGATGATAAAACATATCATACTGAGATTATTGCACAGTATATTTCTCATTGTGAACAAAAATTAATGTATGTCTTAAAGTGCTACCATGTACATGGTATTAAGATTTTCTGAAGTCTTGATGTATGTTATATACAGAATGTTTCTTTCATAACCAAAACACCGATGGAAATGTTCATAGAAAACTAGTAATGTTACTGTCTCAGAGACAACCGCTGCCATTTCTACAAACTTTTTGCAGGTAAGTCCTCATATCAGCAGTACATACGTAATGTATGTATATATAGAACAAAAAATGTGTCTTTTTAAGTGATGTAACAATAATGAAAATTATATGCAATTTTTCTTATATTGTTGTGCTTGCAAAATTCAGGATAAAAATCAAAAAGTGATCTTTCCTTAAATCAGATAACATCAAGCACTGCTCTGAACCCAAGTTAAAAAAAATAACGTCGAAAATCATTTGTCACATGAGTTCATGAGTTTTGTAAGAGAAAATTTACAATTCTTATCCGTCAGCAGCTTTTATGAACATAATGATGAAAATACGAGTAAATGGAGGTAACATATTTCTAAAGTACACTGATGTTTTGGCACCAAGAAATCTACTTCTATCACTTCAGTTTAGATGTAGTATTAAAATTTCAGGGCGTTCTGCTGGCTGTTTCTTCATCAACGTTTTACATGCTCTACTGTATTTTATTCTTGCATGTCTCTTCCTTAGTTTTCATATCAGCAATTTTATAACGAGTATATGGCTGTAATACTTACTTAACACCAAATTTTGTCATGAGTAGAGAAAGTCACTATCCTGCTTGAAACTATGCCAACTGCATGAAAGTTTGTTATGTCAGCCAGCAGAAATCATTTTATTACAGCACTATAACACATAATTTAAAAAAAAATCTAAGTTATGAGACCAATACAGATCACAAAAACCATGCTACCTGTAAAATTTCGTCTCGCTCACTGCAAATGGCACACATTACATTAATTCACATTCCTTTTCAGCGCTTTTAATCAGTAAAAAACCAGTATACCCACCAATGCTGTAATAACATATTATACACACGCATTACTGCTATAACGTGTTGCTCACTAAAACCTCACCTTTGCTCAATATGTTCACATATTACATAAGAGTAAATGCTCTTAGACATAGGTCCTGAAACACCACCCACCTCAGATGGTACATTGATAATATATAAAGTAATGTAATATAAAAGTAAATAAAAAGATCACAGCCTCATCACTTAAAGGCACACAAGAGGATACAGTAGTTGTTTTTTCAACAGCCATAAAATATTTTACGAAGATATTTGAGTTCATTAAGAAAGTTAAGAAATTCTGACTTACAATATAAATTTCTGTAGAAAATACTTTTAATTTCAACCAATAAATGACTAAAGAAAAGTGAGTCACATGCATTTATGCCTCATGTTAGAATTTATAAAGCTGATGTGACAACACAGTTGAGGCATAAAATCAGGTAGGAGGCTGGCGACCATGTTGAATATGAACAATAGTACTTCATAAAGGTTGTAATGGTCGCTAATCAAAAAGTCATGCTTCAAAATAAACTGGCTTTATGGTTCATAGCATGATGTGGTTCGGACATAGCCGTGTTCAGACATCTGTCAAAAAATACCAAAGTTAAGTGGAAATTAAAAAGGAGAATCAGAATACGTAAATACAAGAACAACTCTCAGTCATACACACAATGTACTTCAGGAAATAACATACTTAGGAGCATACGCGACTGGAACAGGAAAGGGAGGTAATGACAGTGGCACGTAAAGTGCCCTCCGCCACACACCGTTGGGTGGCTTGCGGAGTATAAATGTAGATGTAGATGATGTAGATAATGTTACATGTAGAGACAAAGGTTACAAGACGTGTTCGTACCGGTAACAGTCATAAGCTGACTAGTGAAAAAATCGTAACATGAAACTTAGAGGTGGACACTCACGCTAGGTGCTAGTATAGTAGTGTTGGTAGCTCCATATCTCGTCGTAACCAACAACATAGTCCTAAATATTTAATCGTAAAAAGAAAACAGATTTTAACAGTAAGAAACAACGCAAAATATATTTTAGTTTATGACAAGAACAGCAAAGAAAAAAGCCACATGACTGCCGTCAGGTACCTGTGTAGTAAAAATGTGGTGCTGCATATCGTCAGAACTAGCGTTTGCTAGTTATAGAGAGCTGCAACACTAGGCACGCTATGGAGTCCCTTAGGCGGACAGCGTTCAGGGCTGGAGAGAAAGCCGGTGTGCACTCGATATGCCTGCAGGGGGCCTCACCCGAGATGTGCCTGTGGTTATTAAGCGTGCAGGGTGCAGTTTGCAAGCTGTGGCTCACATGGAGGTGGAGCCTTGCTGGCCTCATACACGAGGTTCAAGGAGAAATGACAATTTGCAGCATTGTTCCCAGGCCTGATGGAGGTCCTTTGGTATGGAGCCGACTGCAGGGTCTTATCAAAGGACTTCGTCCACTCTGTGGCAGTCTTCGATGCAGGTGTCTGCAGCTAGTGGTCTAGTGGCTAGCATTGCTGCCTTTGGATCAAGGGGTCCTTGGTTGATTCCGGCCTGCGTTGGGGATTTTCTCTGCCCTGGGATTGAGTTTTTGTGTTGTCCTCATCATTTCATCATCATCATCATCATCATCATCATCATCATCATCATCTTTCGTGATGGTTGCTAGATTGAGTTAAACATTGGACTTTGTAAAAAGTGGGACTTCGTACGGGTGCTGATGAGCGAGCAGTTGAGCACCCCACAAACCACACATCATCATTATCATTCGCTGCAGGCGTCTAGACCTATGTTATTGGATGGGGGTTTGTGGGACTCTCCTTCATAGGTCAGGGGTGCACTACACAAAGGATGCAGTTACTCGGGATAGCAGAGTATTTGTGGTGTCCAAGTGATGGTTTTTTGTGATAGCCAATAGTCTGAGATACTCTGATGAACACTCGGCAGTGGATACACAGCAAGGGGAGTCAGGCTGTATTCAGAGGAAAGACACAAAGACTGTCAAAATTTTATCAGCAAATTGTCTAACTATTCGTAACAAAATTCCTCAATTTACTGCTCTCCAGGAAAGTTCTCGCACCCAAATTATTCTTGGGACTAAGAGCTGGCTGCGGTACAAATTGGAAAGCTCTGAGATATTTAGCGAGTCATGGAACGTATGTAGGAAGGACTGATTAGAGGCCATAGGAAGGGGAGTGTTCATTTCAGTTGACACAAATCTTTTCCCTGTTGAGGTCGAACTTGAGTGAGGGAGCGAACTTATCTGGTCGTGTATAACAGGTATAAGTAAAACCACGTAAACTGTTGGATGCTTTTACCGGCTACCCGACTCCGCTGTGACAGTTCTAGAGTCAGCCAAAGAAAGTCTACGATCAGTAGTGCGTAAATACACAGATCAAGCAATACTAGTTGAAGGCCACTTTAACCTACCGAGTATAGAATGGGTTGTCTATGGATTCATTACAGAGGGTACGGACAGACAGTTGTGCGAAGTACTTTTGAACACGTATTCTGAAAATTGTCTCTTCAGCAGCTAGTTCGGCAGACCACGCGCAATGGAAATATCTTAGCTACAAATAGGCCGGATCTTATCGACAATGTTAGTATAGAAACTGGGACGTCATTGCAGCAACTATGGTTGCGAAAGTTAAAAATTCAGTTAAGAAAGCTAGGAGACTGTTTCTACTGGAAAGAGCAGGTAAACAGTCGTCAGCATCTCGCTTAGACAATAAACTAACATCCCCTAGTTCCATTAATATGGACGTAGAGGAATTATGGGCAATGCTTAGCAGACTGTAAATCGTGGTCTGGATAATTATGTGCATAGTAAGTGGATTAAGGATGCAAAAAACCAACCATGGTTTAATAACGAAATTCGGAAGTTGCTGAGGAATCAGAATCTGTTGCACTCTCGGTTCAAAAGAGAACGCGCATATGTCGACAAGCAAAGGTTAGTAGATTTTCGTGTGTCTGTAAAACATCTCATCACCGAGCATATAACTACCACCGTCATACTTTAGCGAAATATCTGGCAGAGAAAACGTGTAAGTTCTGGTCCTACGTAAAACTGCTGCTGCACTTTCCATTTTATATCCCTTTGCAGCGCTACGCTCAGTTATTCAAACGACTTGGCTGTGTCAAGCAGGACACTACTAATGTTGTATTCGAACATTACGGGTTCGTTTTTCTTCCTCATCCACATTTAGTTACATTTTTCGAGATTTAGAGCTATCTGCCATTCATCACACCAACTAGAAATTTTGTGAAAGTCATCTAGTACCCTCCGACAGTCATTCAGCTTCGACACCTTACCGTACACCACAGCATCATCAACAAACAACCGCAGATTGCTACACACCCTGTCCGCCAAATCATTTATGCACATAGAGAATAATAGCGTTCCTATTACATTTCCTTGGAATACTCTTGACGATACCCGTTCTCTGATGAACACTGGCCGACGGAGACTATAGCCATTTACATATCAGTGAACCTATTCCCTACGCTCATACCTTCCTTAACAGCCTGCAAGAAGACTTCGACAGAGAAGTCAAAAGAAGGTTTAAAACAGGGCCTAAGAGAAAGGGTTTCAGTCACCACATACTAGGGGTCAACCCACACCTGTACAGAGTCCTCACACAAAGACAGAGAGTCTACATAGACCTCGAATGACTCTCTGTGAAAAACTATACAGTAGTAAACCAGTGTTTTAAGTATTGTGACCTAGGACATACGACTAAAACCTGCAGAAAAGCCGAGGTTACGTGTGCCAAGTGCGGCAACCAAGGACGCAAGCGCAGTGAGTGCACGTCCGCGGTTTACGTCTGCATCCCCTGCAAATACTGAGGCCGCGTCTGCAATAAAACAAAAGGAGGTGATACTCAGACCTATAAACAATTGCATGACCCGCTCCTGGACAGTATATACTGTGGCAGCTAAACTCAGCACACGCACAAGAAACACGAACACCCAAAGCCAATCACCCAAAACACATAAATACATATCACAGTCAACATTACAGAAAAGCTACCAAAGAGCAATTTCCTGGAGATGACAAATGAATTTTCTGCCGGAGAATTACGACAATAATGAACTCACCCCACCCCTAACACACTCAACGACGTTACAGGATGGCTGTATCAATACGATAGAATATATAGATGACATGACAATCGGTGGCTCCATACACTACGAGGTGGCAATGCAATTTAAAAAACATTTACACCACTAGATAAACTTCCAAATAACATTAATGCAGAGGATAGATGAGATGGAAGATGAGCTTACATATATTGTGCACAAGAAAATGTACAAACAAAACCAACATACTCCTTCATAATTTGTCCCAACCGAAGGTCATCACATCACACATACACAAGATGAACACAAACCAGAATCTTCATCACATGGAAAACCCTACGACACACGTAAATGTAACAGTAGATCAAACCAGTCAAATTTGTCTCGGGAGGCACTCTTCACCCGGGCAAAAGGAAGAAGGAACAGACAGATACGTAAACCCTGAATCAATACACATCGGAAAGATCAGGCCACAAACCAATACTAAACTCAGAACTACCGGGTCCAGACTTATAAAAGTAGACGAATTAGGTGAGGACAAATCTGAGGGAGACACATGTGACATTTGCAACGCTGTCAATTTGCGTCTGGAAACAATCTCCACTCCAAACATCAACAAAGACAACATAACGCATACAGTCAGTACCACACAAATCACCACCATCACCGACACCACACCAGCAAGTACCACCAGCATAAGTGAAAAACGTGTAGAGGCAAAAAGCATTTAAGAAGCGTGTGACAAAAGGAAATGTATCCGTGTAACATCCCAAAGAGATCTTAAAATGTCTCCCAATCAGCGGCCAACACCAAGCCATAATCCGTCTAGTACCACCTCCGCAACCGCAACAGAAACCAGCACCAGCAGCAAGCCGACTACACCTAATTATGATAATTTAGAATTGAACTTACTTTTAAGTACGCTAGAGAAAAAATAGATACTGCAGGCAGCGCAGCAGATGCTACTTAGATTATGCCATTAAAAGGGACATTCTCTCTGTCTTCCAGTAACTGAGCAGACAGACAGAACCATCCTAAGGGCAAAAAATATTCCTACGTCAGCAGAGCCGCTGCGCGACCTCATAATCCACGTCTGCCTGCGAAGATCAGAATCATTCGACTTGGACAAAATATATATAGATCATGTAAGAGCACACGGACGAGTATATTTCGATTACTCACAGACAGGCAGTAAATGTTACGTACACGTTAAAACCCAGAACATATAGACAAAAAATTGAATATCTAGCAACATAATACAATAAACAGTACGACAGTCAGCGCGGAAATCCCTAAAATAGCACAAGACCTATAGGCAGACATCATGTGCTTACAAGAACCTTATAATAGGAAAGAGTAACTGATATGTCTACCAAAACATGCTACCACAATAACAGGCAGCAATGACTGTAAAGCTGCAATAGTGATTTTAAATAGAACATACAACATAATTAAGGTAACACAGTTATGCAACTAACACTTAGTTACCATAGAGATAACTAATGGGAACGTCACATGTGTTACTGCATCCATGTACGCCCAATATAGCCATCAAATGCAGCCATTCACAGACTACGTCAGAGACCTAGTAATGTATGCCAGAGGCAAAAAATTAGTGATAAGTGCTGACATTAATTCCAGATCGACCCTCTGGAAATCAGACAGATCAGATGACAGAGACGCATAATCACCGACCTAATACAAGAAACACAACAACATGTAATGAACACGGAAGGACCTATACCAGGGGCGGGCAGGAATCCTGCACATGTGCGGTGCACTTGCACGCGTGCAGTTAACAGGTGTTCCGCGTGTACACAGGGGCAAGCTGGCCCCCTGCTTATCTCCCATCCCCACCATATCTTCTGTCCGCTCCTTCCTCTGTAATGCGTTTTGTTTCCTAGCTTGCTTTATTGAGTGATTGAATAAGTTTAGTAGGAGTGCTTGAAAGAAATCATGGTTTGAAAGAGTACCTATTACCTACGATACGTTTTATTTAATTATCACAGGTGGAGTTTACAATACGTTTAATATCTGGAACAAAATTTCTGCATACAGACAAACACAAACAGTTACGTAAATTTTCATCACTGATGTTTGCTCTTAACCGAGACTTATTAATTCAGCAAATGGTTTTCCAGCTCTCGCTATATTAAGCGCAGTCTTATAACTTGCACATACCGCTGTGCTATTATTGTTGTCGCCCTGAAAACTTGAAAACAGTGCTCCATAAAATGTTAAATCAGTTAGATGAGAGACATGACGAGAGGAAGTCGCAGATCTCTCGTGACAACAGCAACTACGACAAATTCAAATGGCTCTGAGCACTATGGGACTTAACTGCTGTGGTCATCAGTCCCCTAGAATTTAGAACTACTTAAACCTAACTAAGGACATCACACACATCCATGCCCGAGGCTGGATTCGAACCTGCGACCATAGCGGTCGCGCGGTTCCAGACTGTAGTGCCTAGAACCGCTCGGCCACTCCGGCCGGCCAACTACGACAGATTCATCTGGTATCGTCAGATCGCTCTTCTTAAGCTCAGTCAATTCCCCATTCGCTCAGAATCCGACAATAAATGTACTCGTCCTTTGAAATTTATTATAATGGCCTTCAATATTAAACTTCCGTTGACCAGCGAGAATACTGCCACATATTAAACATTTCGAATTTTCACGTTTTTGCACAAAGAAAAAATGATTCTCCCATTACTTTTTAAAATATAGCAAATCTCCACTTCTCCGTTTCTTGAAATACAACGTTCACTACATAGTGCTCGCTTCGCATCAACGTCCGCAGCTTAGCCTGGCAGTACACTGCCGCAACCTGCCGGCTGTCGCCACAGCCTCGGTCGACGCCTGCACGCGAGCAGCACACGTGCAGCGCTGTGCGCTCATGAGCCGCGTGCAACGTTTGCCCGCTCCTGACCTATACCAACATATGCAGGGTTCGATGGTACGAGAAGTAATATCGACTTTACGCTAGCAAACAATGCAGCAATGGTATATGTAACAAACTGGACTGTACACGACCATCTAACCAGTAGTGATCACTATATCATAACATAAACTCTAACTCACACTCAGGACACAACGACCAAATGATGCACCAGACACTTATTGTTGCACACAGCAGACTGGAACAAATTAGCGGAAATTATCCAACAACGATCTAGAAGACATCAGTGGAAGCATCGATTATAGAGCACACGTGTTAACACAGATAATACAATATGCACAAAACACATCAATACCGACAACAAAGAATGCAAAACGCTCACCAGTACCATGGACCAACTAACTCACGAGACTCAAACAAGATGCAAGACGCAAACGAAAATTATACCAAAGGGCGACAGCAGATAGCAGATAGGGACAGAAAATAAGACTTGAAGCACATAGGCATGCACAAGACTTATACAGACAGACCCTATCCAGCATACGTAGACAACAATGGGAGATATTTGTAACAACATAAACAGAGCAAACTATATGGGAGGAACCATACAAATGCGATTTTGCGGGCCGTTGTGACCGAGCGGTTCTAGGCGCTTCAGTCTGGAACTGCGCGACCTCTAATGGTCGCAGGTTCGAACCCTGCCTCCGGCGTTGATGTGTGTGATGTCCTTAGGTTAGTTAGGTTTAAGTAATTCTAAGTTCTAGGGGACTGATGACCTCAGATGTTAAGCCCATAGTGCTCAGAGCCATTTGAACCATACAAAATACTGACAGAGTAGATAAAAACCCCACTAGTTCTGAGAACGCTAAGGCAGGATGACGGCACGATGACGAGGAGACGGAGGAATACAGCTGAGTATCTGCTGTATAAACTGCTTCCTGATGACGTTATCGATACAGACACACAATATCATACGACACTAAGAGGAAACCCACACACACCAAACAACACAGAAACTGTCATTTGTCCTTTTGCGCTACAAGAGGTTGCGCTAGCAATCTCAGAGTTTAAAAAGAAGAAATCACGTGGACCAGATGGTATCCACTCGGAAACACTGAAAAAACTAGCACCGCAGATCACCCTGTTCCTAACAACGTTACTGAACGATGTCTTACGGCTGGGCAGGGTACCTACAGTATGCAAAACCTCCAAAGCAGTCGTTAGTAAGAAATCAGCGGACAGGGATCCTTCTGATGCAATGACTAACAGGCCAATATGCCTAATAAACACCCTAGCAAAGATTCAGAAGAAGCTACTGTGCAAGCGGCTGCAAACACACAGAGCTTCAGAACGGCAGATCAATAGATGATGCCATCAACCAGGCCCTACACATAGTTAATACTACAAAACAGAAATACGCCATGGCAATAATGATTGACATTGCCGGAACAATCGATAATGTCTGATGGCCCCCAATGTTTCAAAGGTTAAAAATTCTGGAGGTGCCGCAGTCACAGTACAACAGTTTCCTAGACTACTGTAAAGACCGAGTAGTCGAATGGCAAATGGACAGCCGAAAAGTAATTAAAAGAATTACCAAAGGCTGTCCTCAAGTGTTGATCTGCGGCCCATCACTTGGGACATAACAATCGAACCCCTCCTTCAACTTCTGGATGGGGATGGCAGGTCAGACGGAATTGTCGCCTACGCAGATGACCTATTAGTTGTAGTCACTGCAAGCAGCAGAGCCCAGTTAGAAGAGAAAGCCGGTGGAATAATACAAACAATTACACAATAATGTCAGAACAGTAAACTCAGGATAGCCGAAAACAAAACAACATACACATTACAGGGACACAAACATCAAACGAGGACACGTTACGCGCTATCTTTGCGTACACATAGATGAAAAATTGAATTTCCACGAGCACATAACGCTAACAGCAGATAAAGCAGAAAAAATACTACACGAACTGGTGAGGCTAAATTCAAAACAGTACAGATTACCTCTACCAGTCACACGGACACACAACTGTGCGCTCTTCGAATCAGTACTCAGCTTCGCAGCTAGCACGTGGAAACATAGACGGAACGTGCTCACCAACAAAACATCGGCCGGACAAGGGGAGAGAAGTGTCCTATTTAGGCTATCTGGAGCCTTCGGAACCACCTCAGCGGATGCATTGTATGTGGTGCTCGGAATATGCCCCATAGATATCACGATCAAATACAGAGCTGCAAGATACTGGTTACAGATGGGAAGACGAGGTAAGGTACACACAATAACTGGTGTGCCGATAGAGACGATACGTCACTCTAAAAGTTGACATTTGGATACATGGCAACGTCAATAGGATGTACAGGGTGTTTCAAAAATGACCGGTATATTTGAAACGGCAATAAAAACTAAACGAGCAGCGATAGAAATACACCGTTTGTTGCAATATGCGTGGGACAACAGTCCATTTTCAGGCAGACAAACTTTCGAAATTACAGTAGTTACAATTTTCAACAACAGATGGCGCTGCGGTCTGGGAAACTCTATAGTACGATATTTTCTACATATCCACCATGCGTAGCAATAATATGGCGTAGTCTGTGAATGAAATTACCCGAAACCTTTGACAACGTGTCTGGCGGAATATCTTCACATGCAGATGCGATGTACTGCTTCAGCTGTTCAATTGTTTCTGGATTCTGGCGGTACACCTGGTCTTTCACGTGTCCCCACAGAAAGAAGTCACAGGGGTTCATGTCTGGCGAATAGGGAGGCCAATCCACGCCGCCTCCTGTATGTTTCGGATAGCCCAAAGCAATCACACGATCATCGAAATATTCATTCAGGAAATTAAAGACGTCGGCCGTGCGATGTGGCCAGGCACCATCTTGCATAAACCACGAGGTGTTCGCAGTGTCGTCTAAGACAGTTTGTACCGCCACAAATTCACGAAGAATGTCCAGATAGCGTGATGCAGTAATCGTTTCGGATCTGAAAAATGGGCCAATGATTCCTTTAAAAGAAATGGCGGCTCAGACCAGTACTTTTTGAGGATGCAGGGACGATGGGACTGCAACATGGGGCTTTTCGGTTCCCCATATGCGCCAGTTCTGTTTATTGACGAAGCCGTCCAGGTAAAAATAAGCTTCGTCAGTAAACCAAATGCTGCCCACATGCATACCGCCGTCATCAATCCTGTGCACTATATCGTTAGCGAATGTCTCTCGTGCAGCAATGGTAGCGGCGCTGAGGGGTTGCCGCGTTGGAATTTTGTATGGATAGAGGTGTAAACTCTGGCGCATGAGACGATACGTGGACGTTGGCGTCATTTGGACCGCAGCTGCAACACGGCGAACAGAAACCCGAGGCCGCTGTTGGATCACCTGCTGCACTAGCTGCGCGTTGCCCTCTGTGGTTGCTGTACGCGGTCGCCCTACCTTTCCAGCACGTTCATCCGTCACGTTCCCAGTCCGTTGGAATTTTTCAAACAGATCCTTTATTGTATCGCTTTTCGGTCCTTTGGTTACATTAAACCTCCGCTGAAAACTTCGTCTTGGTGCAACAACACTGTGTTCTAGGCGGTGGAATTCCAACACCAGAAAAATCCTCTGTTCTAAGGAATAAACCATGTTGTCTACAGCACACTTGCACGTTGTGAACAGCACACGCTTACAGCAGAAAGACGACGTACAGAATGGCGCACCCACAGACTGCGTTGTCTTCTATATCTTTCACATCACGTCCAGCGCCATCTGTTGTTGAAAATTGTAACTACTGTAATTTCGAAAGTTTGTCCGCCTGAAAATGTACTGTTGTCCCAAGCATATTGCAACAAACGGTGTATTTCTATCGCTGCTCGTTTAGTTTTTATTGCCGTTTCAAATATACCGGTCATTTTTGAAACACCCTGTAAGTGATAAGGGCCGTAGACTGCCCGACTTACTCCCTGACATAAGGGAGCGGTTGAGAATGGAACGTATCAATCCCAGCCGCGGTATGGTACGTTTCTTAACTGGACACGGACCTTATCCCACGCACTTAAACCGCGTGAGTTTGAGGCAGACACCTACACGCACATGAGGGGAAGAAGGTTCCCCAGAACACACTGTCTTTATCTGCGGGCAATACGCAAAGGATAGACATACGCTACACTTAGACTACACAGATATATATATATATAGCAATAGGAGAAGAAGAACAATAGGTACAATTAAACGTATTGGGAAACAGTATTTCAACAACAACATATGAAGAGTACATGCGGACACGACACAACAGACATGCCTATGTGCAACGTAACAATAATCTCCAGAGGGTGGACAGCGATACCCACAGTGACAGCGAAAACAGTGACAATGGGAAGGAACAGGAGGAGGAAGTCGAGATGTGACAGTAAATAGTCTAAGCATAAGGTGCTGGCGATCTAGCCAAGAAATCACCAAATGCTGTACACGGATGGGCATCTAAAGTTAATACAGAGGATTAGCAATAAATTGCGCGCGAGTGTCTTTCTGTGTGTGTGTGTGTGAGAGAGAGAGACTGGCGGACAACGGCTCGAAGAAACCAATCAGAGGTATTCACCGTCAACCACATTCGGTGATGGTACTAACAAATCTCTCCTCTGTCCAATCATCCTTTTATATTATTCTTAAAAAACTACAACATTTATTTATATTTCAACCTTAAACTATTGTTTTTTCGAAAAGCATCATTCTTTGTAAATGTTGCAGATAAAACAAAAGAAAAGAAAACTGTAAAAAGATGAAAAACGAAAGTTGTAAAACGTACGACCTGTTTTAAAACATCAGGTAACAGGTCTATAATTTGGCAATACATAAATGAATAAAATGGGACATCGTATCAAATGCTATCTGGAAATCTAGAAATATAAATCTGTCTGTTGCCCTTCATCGACAGTTCGCAGTACACCATGCGAGAAAAAGGCAAGCTGAATTTTGCACGAGCGATATTTTATACAACCATGCTGATTCTCGCTCTCAAGAAAATTTATTATGGTCGAACTGAGAATATGTTCAAGGATTCTGCAGCAAACCGATGTTAGGTATATTAGTCAGTAATTCTTTTGTTCATTCTTTTGCTCTACTTATATACAGAAGTAACACCCGCTTTTTTACAGTCGATTGGTACTTTAAGCTGGGCGAGAGATTCGTCATAAATGCAAGCTAGGTTTGTGGCAAATTCCGTAGTGTATTCTTTGTAAAACCGAAATGGAATCCCATCTGAAGCCGGTGACCTTATTGGCCTCCAACTCTCAGTCTTTTCTCTACGCCAGGGACGCTTATTACTACACACGGGAGTCTGTTCAGGGGGCAAACGACAGTATGTCTGTGCGATTCTCCTGCGTGAACGATTTCTTCAAAGTGAGATTTAAAACTTCGACGTTCGTTTTGCTATCTTCAACTGCCACACCAGACTGGTCAACAAGCGACTGGGTGGAAGCGAATGCTATAAGATGGCT